>NC_142119.1:2470000-3095000 GCF_056152115.1 Neolamprologus brichardi | reverse complement strand
ATCAGGACAGAAGGACGTGGATAGGTGTCTTTATTGAACAGCAGGACATCACACACTAACTTGTTGTTTTCTTAGCGGTGCACAAACTACCCTTTTGTTGTTATATATTGTATAAATGACCCAGATTATTTATGTTATTGATATTTTTCAAACAGTTAAATCCCTGAACGAATTATACCGTATAATATAGATTCGACTCTTATTTTGAAATTCGGAACGGGCAACTTCCGGGAAGATCGTACTGCTACTGCTTGCCATAGAAACGGTTAATGAAAAAGTTACCGTTTTCTATCCATCTTTAAATTAGCATCTAGCTGGAAGGCGAACAGGTATGTTTGTTTGTTGTACTTGTTGTTTACATTTCGGACAATTTGTAAATGTATTATTTGATTGTTAATAAGTTTATGAGTGATCTAGCAGGCTGATGCTAGCACCTCCTATGCCTTTTCAGTGAATTAATTAGCATAACGGAAACGTGAATCAATCTATCAAGTGAATGTTTATTTTGTTTTATGTCATGATTACAGCTCTTACGATGTGTCTATGGTAATTTGTGAATAAATGGGTTGGAATACTCCACCATGGTCCATCCATAATGATCACTGAGTGCATCGTCTGAATAAAGTCTGGCTGGAATGCTACAGTAAGAGCTGATCCCCCGCATCATCCTGCTGCCACTCTGCACCACGGAACCACGAGGACGAGTCACGGAGCTGTGTTGCTATTCGTCTGGGATTGACAAGACATTTCACGGAGCAGCTCAGCGCCATTCTATGGGTCTTCTCGACAGAGACTTTATAATCATCATGCAGCTGGCTTAATGGTTTGATGTGACGGTCAGAAAAGGTATGGAACATTTCATTCTAATCGACAAGGAAAGGACATTCATTCTCATCAGTGGTGGTTAAAGGGAGAGAGAAGGTCATCAACTACTGTGGACATCTGCTGCATTAAGACACAACGGACATGAAGTAATAACAAGTGAAGTAATTTTGTTTATTGGTATTTACCACCACTACTGTATATTTATCATTCTTTCTACTGACCCAAAAGGGGGTGAAAGAGGGGGCATTTAGTTCCATTTGTAACTGTACAGTCTTAATGGTGTATTGACTTGTGTTTAGCATAAGAGGTTTACTTTACCACATCAGTTTGCAACAGCTAGCAGGTTGCATTCATTATTTTATACATTTCTTCTCAATGTTGTGTTGGTTATCTGCTTCTATTTCAACTTGGTTTAAAGTGCAAAGATTCTTCTCCCTTCTGTTAACGCAGCCTGTAAGTTATAGTAACCACAAGCAGCTCATTAACTAAAGCCTGCAAATTAGATAAGTAAATAACATAAACATGAAGGAAATGGAGAATCCCTCCTCACAAACAGAACTAGAGCATCAGATAGTCGACCTGCAGAATAAAATCGAAAGGCTTAAGGCGTCTCTTGAAGACACATCAGAAACTACGGAAATAGAACTTTTGGAGAAGGAAATTCAACACAGAGAAGAAACGTTGAACAACTTTCAAGGCGAGCTTAAAGAAGGCCTCCGACGCTCCACTCGAACAAAAATCCCAACTCCAAAGGCGCTCGAAATGCAACAGGAGGAAGCAAGAAAAAGGGAAAGAAAGTTCATCTTAACATACGAAAGATGGAAGATTCGAGCCCGAGAGTCAAGAGAGCAGCTCAAGTCAGACATTAGTAAAGGCGAGCTGGCATCTTTGATGGATGCTTTGGAGAAAGAGAAAGAAACTGTGTTAAATACTTACCTTGAAATATGAAGTCACATTACACCTTCTCCAGAATTAAGACATCACGTTGACAGTTGTGAGGCAGTTACAGCCGAAATTATGAAAGTTACCTACGAGAGAATGTCAGACCTCGATGGTGATTATGATGCAGAACAAGTACATTGCCGTCTCAGGGAGCTGCTTAAGAACAGCTATGCACGCTCCATCTATGGATCCACTGCATCTAGAGTGACAAAGTCAATCCGTAGTCACAAAAGCACTTCTCTAACACTCAAACAGGCGGATGCCGCAGCAGAGCTGGCTGCTAAGGAAGTCGAATTTGAAGGGTTGCTGGAAGAAGAGAGACAAATGGAGAAGATAGAGGAACAGCAGAGAAAAATGGAAGTAGAAAAGCGCAGACTTGAACACCTTCAAGCAGAAAAGAATTTGAGGGCTGCTCGGGCCAAACTGCAAGTCTACAGCCAGGTAGCCTCGCAGGAAGGCAGTCTCCATTCCTCTAATAGTTCAGTGGGAAATCATCATGTTCCCCCTGCTATCAGCCCTCCAACTCCCACCGTCACAGCATCGCCACCCGACCTAAACGTGTCATCCCTTGCCCAAGCCCTACAAGACAGTATGGCTCTAAATAGACTTCCAGTTCGAGAGCCATCTGTATTTAGTGGGGACCCCATTCAGTTCATTGAGTGGAAAACTTCATTCATGTCACTTATTGACAAAAAGGCCATCTCCCCAGCAGACAAACTTTATTACTTGAGGAAGTATGTAGGTGGCACAGCTCGTAAAACATTGGAAGGAACTTTCTATAGAAATGACAGCGACGCTTATAAGGATGCGTGGAACAAACTGGATAACAGGTATGGCCAAACCTTTATTATACAGAAAGCCTTCAGAGATAAGCTCACAGATTGGCCAAAGATCCAACCAAGAGATGCAGAAGGATTAAGAGACTTCTCAGATTTCTTAAATGCTTGTCAAGATGCAATGACACATGTGAAGAGCCTTGAAATACTGAACGACTGTGAAGAGAATAAGAAGCTAATCCTCAAACTACCAGAGTGGATAGCATCTCACTGGAACAGGAAGGTTACTGAAGCCTTAAAGGGCAATAAGGAATTCCCTAGTTTTAAGGACTTCACCGCATTCGTGGCGACAGAGGCAGAGATCACTTGCAATCCGATCACCTCAGCTTATGCCCTCCGCAGCTCTGAGTCGAGCACTGCAAAACAAGGCAGCAGAGATCCTAAGAGGAACAAGGCAAGCGTTCTAAACACACAGACTGAGGCTGACACCGAGAGGCTCAAGCCAGTTAAAGGAAAGGAAAGGCCTCCTTGTGCCTTCTGTCAAAATAATCAACACAGACTACATGGATGTCCCAAGTTTATTGCTAAAACTCTGGAGGAGCGCCGAGAATTTGTCAGAGAACATAAGCTCTGCTATGGCTGCACCAAACCTGGACATAGTGCAAAAGACTGTCGACATCGACACTCATGCAACACGTGCAAGGGTAAACATCCCACTTGTTTACACGATGACAGCTATGTAAAGAAGGAAAGGGTCCTGCCACAGGAAACCACTATCCTGAGCAACGCCGGCCAAACGGAGGCTGCTGCAACTTCAATGTCAGTGATTACTGGACAGCCAACTAACACATCAATGATTGTGCCTGTGTGGGTGTCAAAAAAGGATGCAGGAACTGAGAAACTGGTTTACGCCCTGCTGGACACACAAAGCGACACAACATTTGTTGACCAGGAACTGAGTGATGTACTAAAGGCAGATTCCTGTCCAGTTAAGCTGAAGTTAACTACTATGATCGGACGTGACGTGATTGTAAAGAGCCAAAGAGTCTCAGGGCTTTGTGTTCGGGGTTATCGCTCTTCCCTCCTCATCAACCTTCCTCCTGCTTATACCAAGGATTGCATACCGGTAAACAGAGCCCATATCCCAACAAGCGAGACAGCTAAAAGATGGAATCATCTCTCCAAGGTCATAGAAGAGATTCCACCTCTACAGGACTGTGAGGTTGGTTTATTGATAGGCTATAACTGTGCACGAGCAATGGCACCAAGAGACGTCATAACGGGAGGAGACGATGAGCCTTACGCAATTCGTACCGACTTAGGATGGAGCATAGTTGGTGGTGCGTCGACATGCCCCGACACTTTAAGTACAGCGGGACAGTGCTTCCGAGTTGCAGTCAGGGAGCTCCCACCAGTCACCCCAGCAGATGCCATTCGCATTCTAGAGTCTGACTTTAAGGATGCTAAGGAAGACGGCAAACCAGTGTCTCAGGAGGACATCCTGTTCCTGGACAAACTCAAGAACCACATCAAAAAGAACAGTCTAGGTCACTACGAGATGCCGTTACCCTTTAAGGAGAGACCTACCTTACCTGACAACAAACAGCTTGCAGTCATGCGTCTGAGCCATCTAAAGAGGAAGCTGTTAAAGGATGAAGGGTACAAAGAACAGTATGTCAAGTTCATGGAGGAGGTCATAGAAAAGGGTGATGCAGAGGAAGTCCACGATGATGGGAAAGAGGGCGAAAAATGGCACATACCTCATCACGGTGTATTCCACGACAAGAAGCCAGACAAACTGCGCGTGGTGTTCGACTGCTCTGCCAAGTACCAGGGAACCAGTCTGAATGATCATCTGCTCACTGGTCCTGACCTGATGAACAATCTCAACGGCGTACTTCTTCGCTTCCGGTTGCATTCCACTGCACTGATGTGCGACATAGAGAAAATGTTTCATCAATTTCATGTGAGGAAGTCGGACCAGGATTACCTGCGCTTCCTTTGGTGGAAGAAAGGAGATCTCGGTGCACAACCCCAAGAATACCGTATGAGGGTGCATATCTTTGGCGCAGCCTCATCACCTGGTTGTGCGAACTACGGATTGAAGCATTTGGCTACAGAAAATAAAGACCAATACCCATTAGGCTCTCAGTTCATTCTGAGAGATTTCTATGTCGACGATGGAGTCACAAGTACAGACAGCTCAGAGAAGGCTATCAAGTTAGCAGAAGAAGCCAGAAGACTTTGTGCCCTGGGTGGTCTCAGGCTCCACAAGTTTGTGTCCAACGCCTAAGCTGTCCTGGAAAGCATACCAGCAACTGAACGTGCATCAGACATTAAAGACCTCAACCTTGCCTTTGATAACTTACCTTCAGAGAGAGCGTTGGGTATCCAATGGCACGTTGAATCAGACTGCCTGAAGATCAGCACCAACCTTAAGGAACAGCCTGCAACGCGTCGAGGCATATTGTCCATTGTTGCATCCCTGTACGATCCCTTGGGTCTCATAGCCCCTTTTTTGCTCAGTGGAAAGGAAGTGCTGCAGCAGATGTGCTGCCATGGAACAGGTTGGGACGACCCTCTAACCAACGAACTTCGCCCACGGTGGGAGAAATGGAAAAACGACCTCAACAACTTGGAGAGAATAAATATACCCCGAAGTTACGCCCTGGCAAATTTCGGAAAGGTTATCAAACGTGAGTTACATCACTTCTCCGACGCAAGCACTACTGGCTATGGACAGTGTTCATATCTGAGGCTTAGCAATGAAGAAGGAGACATCCACTGTGCACTAGTCATGGCCAAATCTCGCGTCGCCCCAACAAAGGTCACCACGATCCCAAGATTAGAGTTGATGGCTGCAGTCATCTCTGTGAAAACCAGCAATGTTTTGAAGGAAGAACTTGGATATGCGGACGTTGAAGAGCATTTTTGGACCGATTCCAAGGTGGTACTAGGGTACATCAATAACGAGGCTCGACGTTTTCACACATTCGTAGCCAACCGTATCCAGAAGATATATCTCTACACGAATCAAAGGCAATGGAGATACGTCCCTACCGACCAGAATCCTGCGGATCGTGCTTCTAGAGGTTGTTCTGCCAATGAGCTAATATCATCGAACTGGTTTACTGGCCCTGCATTTCTATGGGAAAAGGGAGTTGACCTCTCAGAAGAGGTGGCTCCGGAACTGTCAGTCGGAGATCCAGAAGTTAAGGAAACACAGACTCTAAACACGGAAACTGTAGAACAAGATTCTCTTACTTATCGGCTGACAAAGTTCTCGTCCTGGACCTGCGCCATCTGTGCAGTGACTCGCATTCTTCGAAGGATCAACAAGGATAAGTCAATTGGCCTCTCTACAGTGCAGGAAAGAGAAGAAGCAGAACGCCTCATCATCAAAGATCTACAGAGACAAACATACTCGGAGGAAGTGCGGCTATTGAGGAAAGGTTGTCAGCTGCCACCTCATAACAAGGTACATCACCTCAACCCCTTCTTGGACAACAATGGTGTGATTAAGGTGGGAGGTCGACTCTGTGATTCAAACCTTCCTCTCTCAGTCAAACACCCTACCATCATTCCAAAGGAACATCATGTTACAAGAATGATCATAGCATACTGTCATGAAGAAGTCAAGCATCAAGGCAAGGGGATGACTCTCAGTGCAATTAGGACAAGAGGTTACTGAATACCAGGAATTGGTAGGACGGTTGCATCTTATCTTCGCCGATGTGTAGTTTGTCGGAAGCTTCGGAGACGGACAGAAGAACAGAAAATGGCCGATCTCCCTCCAGAGCGAGTAAATCCATCTCCACCCTTTACCTACTGTGGAATGGATTGCTTTGGACCCTTCTATAGCAAGCAAGGACGTAGTGTGCGAAAACGATATGGTCTCCTTTTCACCTGCTTCTCCTCTAGAGCCATCCATATTGAAATGCTGGAGGACCTATCTACAGACTCATTCATAATTGGACTGCGCTGCTACATTGCTATACGTGGAGCCGTGCGCCAGATCAAATCTGACCAAGGCAGTAACTTCCTAGGAGCCAAGAATGAACTGCAGGTAGCCCTCACGGAATTAGATGGTGATAAACTGACGAACTTCCTTTCTAAGAAGCAGTGTGACTTCATCCTAAATGCTCCTGGTTCAAGTCATGCTGGTGGAGTGTGGGAGCATCAAATTAGAACAGTCAGGAGTGTTCTCAACGCGACCCTTGGACTCTCACCTGGAAACCTACCTGATGCTTCCCTCCGAGCATTCTTCTATGAAGCAATGACGATAGTTAATAGTCGTCCTCTCACTATTGAAAACCTACATGATTCCAACAGTCTTGAGCCACTGACACCAAACCACTTACTTACCCTGAAGTCTACCATGGCCCTTCCTCCCCCCGGCAAGTTCATAAGGGAAGATATGTATGCGAGAAAGAGATGGCGCCACGTACAATATTTGGCCGAGCAGTTCTGGAACCGTTGGCGGAAAGAGTACTTGGCCAACATTGCCTTTAGACAACGCTGGCACACCCCAAAGAGAAACCTGCAGATCGGGGATATAGTCATAATGAAGGATGAAGACTTGCCCAGAAATGAATGGAGGTTGGGAAGGGTCGTAGCGACTACAATGGACAGAGATGGACTGGTTAGGAGAGTGAAGCTCTGTCTAGGCAAAAATGGTGAGCGTCTTACTAAGCGGTCAGTGCTCGAACGGCCAGTTCAAAAACTAGTCTTATTGTTGGAAAATGACTAGTTCATTCCTTGCATACTATGCTTCTGTTGTTTGGTCATTATTTGTATTGTGAAATCATTTGTGTTCTCTCTTCCTATGGTTATGGAGTTATGATGTTTGTTACACTAATGATTTGGTGGGAGTGTAAATGACCCAGATTATTTATCTTATTGATATTTTTCAAACAGTTAAATCCCTGAACGAATTATACCGCATAATATAGATTCGACTCTTATTTTGAAATTCGGAACGGGCAACTTCCGGGAAGATCGTACTGCTACTGCTTGCCATAGAAACGGTTAATGAAAAAGTTACCGTTTTCTATCCATCTTTAAATTAGCATCTAGCTGGAAGGCGAACAGGTATGTTTGTTTGTTGTACTTGTTGTTTACATTTCGGACAATTTGTAAATGTATTATTTGATTGTTAATAAGTTTATGAGTGATCTAGCAGGCTGATGCTAGCACCTCCTATGCCTTTTCAGTGAATTAATTAGCATAACGGAAACGTGAATCAATCTATCAAGTGAATGTTTATTTTGTTTTATGTCATGATTACAGCTCTTACGATGTGTCTATGGTAATTTGTGAATAAATGGGTTGGAATACCCCACCATGGTCTATCCGTAATGATCATTGAGTGCATCGTCTGAATAAAGTCTGGCTGGAATGCTACATATTGGTCAACCAAGAACTAGCCCTGTAACAGGCACTTCTGTATTTTACCACTGGGGAGCAACAATTCACTCTATTACAGTGTAAACTTCAAATATCTGAACCGGGAGAACAGCAAACTCCCGGCACATCGTTTTAGGCTTTGGCCCACATCAGTCTAAAATTGTATGTAACCATGAATAACGTGTTGCCATGTCCACCAGGAGACACTGGACAGTATCGATGTAAAACAAATATGCCAGCAGTTTATCTCAGTTAACGAGAGGAGAAGGCATGTGTTTGGCTCCTTCACATAGTGGACATCGAGTTGTTGTGTGGGACATGTAGTCCGTGTCTGTTGCTGTAACTGTAGCATCCCTGGCTGAATGATGGTCTCTTATACGGATGCTTCACAGAGGTTCTATTGGAAATGTTTTTATTGAAACATTCAGTGAAGACACCGTAAGAGCTAGGAGCAAAACAAAACCAGCAATATTAATACCATAACATCAAAGGAAAAAATTCTCCTGCTCACATATAGCATATACATCAAATTTACATCAGTCAATTCATTATATCACCACACTAACTTACAACTACACATAAAGGTCAAGGTTAACAACATAAACTCTATTAAACAACATTTTGATTGCATGTAACTTATTCTGTTAAAGGAAACATTAACAAACCTTGTGCCACTGTCAGCCAGGTACTAATTGGAAAAGGAAACGTACATATTTTTCACTTTAAGGCACACTATTTACCATATCCTAAAAGAAACGTTACTAACAGCCCTTTAACGGTTTTGCGCCAGTTTCCTGTTTCAAAATAAAAGCATGGATTCCAAAATAAAACCGAAGTACCTTTCAAACAAACGTAAAAAATATTTACCAAATTTAAAGGTCATTTACAGCAGGCACGTGCCGTGGGGGGGGGCTAGAGGGGCTTGAGCACCCGCCCCTTTCCTGATGGGTGCCCAAAGTGCCCTTTTGTTGAGGCAACTTTTTTTTTTTTTAATTATTTATTTATCTTTTTTAATGTGTGTGTGCGTGCAGAGTCCTGTCTGTGCCCCTCAACAATAATATTTAACTAAATAAAAGGATCTGGCTTGCATCAGTCACATGATCACATTTAACCAATGATCGCGCTTGACGGCAGAACGCGCTGGTTACGAGCCGGGAACGAGCTCACAGAGAGCACGCGCATTTTTTGGGGTCCGGAGCTATAGGAGAAACACAAATTAACTCAGAGACAGACTGATGCGACAAAACCAGTAAGTAGGTGTACAGCGTACACTGTAGTGTATAGCACACAGGAGTATTAGCTTATTACGTACATGTTGGTATGTTGAAACAAACGAGCGTGCTGCGTGTGTAACAGCGTGACAAACATTACCTGTCCTTTTATTAACTACATATGTAGTGCTGGTCATAGCTGCTGGCTACCTGTGTAAGGCTGTCATGGGTCTGTAGCTCTGTCACCGTTTTAGGGAACATATTTAGTTTTAAAGTATTTAGAACATATTTAGCTTTAAAGTAAGTTTCTGGGCTTTTCCTGCCTTTCTGGAGGGATTATATTTCACTAAAAACGATCTAATATGCATGTCCACATAATTATGCATTATTATAATCATAATATATTAAAAAACACACGCTGTATTTCAAAGAACATACATTAAGAAGCAGATTATATTAGATTTATATTTTAAATAAGACAAAATTTGGTTTTTACAGCAGTAAAATTATTGTATCTCTACAGTTTAAAAATGTAATAAGCTTTGCCCCTGCACAGAGTGGATAGTGAAACAAATGGAATCATCATAATGACATTATTTCATATTTATTACTTCCCCCTCCTCATTGCTTTATTATTATAGCTCTAGTAATAAATAATAATGTAAGGATTCTGGATCAGCACCATGATGCCCATAGTATATACTAGTGGTGCAACGATACACAAAAAAATTCACGGTTCGGTTCGATACTTTGGTGTCACGGTTCGATATTTTTTCGATACAAAAAAAAAATGTTCATGCCTTTTTAATTTGTCATTTATTAAAATTATAAATATATATTTTAACTCAAAAGTACAGTTTTTAAATTTAATGTTGCTGAAACAAAAAAGTAATAAAAAAAATTAATATATCCGCAGGGCTCGCAAAATTTCAAAATCCCTGGTAGCCCTTCGGGCAGGGACTCTTCAGTTTTTGGTAGCCCAAAATAAATTTAAGTAGCCCGAATAAAAAAGAGAGCAATTTTTTGATTGATGTTTTGTTTCCTGTTTTGTTTCCATTACAATATTATACATTAAAGTATAATATTGTAATGGAAACAAAACATTAATCAAAAAATTGTTGAAACACAAATTACAACATTGTATAAAAATCATCAACTCAAATACTTGGTTCTAATTGAACAGAAATTTCTATGAACTTGTAAGAACTGTGAACATGAATCAGTCTGTGTCAGATCCTGAATTTCAAATTTCCAATGAAGTCACGGGTAAGAGGCAAGTGGAACCAAGATCTTTGGCCATTTGCTTTTTGAAGTTTGCAAAGACTGCTAAATTTTGCCAGTGGTAGTTCACTCTTTGCAACATAGTACGCTGTTTTAAACTGATTTTCAGGTTGATTTTTAGTATGTTATTTGCAATTGGTGTTTGTTCTGGGAAAGATATTGCAGACTGAGCAATAATGCATTTCTTGCATTTCTCATGGGTTCTGATGGGGTCTTTCTTAAAATTACTGGTCCCAGTAACAAAGGCGCTTGTTGACTCAGAAATCGAGAGAAAACCAACAGCACACCCGGCAGAACATTATGTTATTTACACGGGTGCACATAAGTGGTGCGCATTCGCTGTCAAAATAAAAGACGCGCACCAGATAAGAAGTTGCAACGCGCGTTTGCGTCCATATAATGGGCACTGTTTTTGTCCGCTAGAGTGGGATTTTCACAGCACATACTGCACCACATCTCTGTGCGTTCATCATTTGTTTGAAGCCAGTTCACCTCCTACAAACACTTTTCCGAGAATACGCGCTTCTTTTGTGGTTCGGACTCCTTCTGACATTTCTTTGGAGGTGGAGGAAAACCAAAGTAATTGCTTAAAGGAGCTTGCTTCTAAACAAATGTCTGTCCTCCTCCAGAAAATCTTATGTACGCAAACACGTGTTGCAACTTCTTATCTTGTGCGCGTTTTTTATTTTGACAGCGAATGCGCACCTGCGGACCACTTATGTGTAGCCCTGGTTATTTAGCTCGTCATATTGCAGCCACAGAAATTCTTTTGTCCATGAAACCATAAAGCTGCACTTTCTTTTTGCCTCATAGCCTGATTTGTCATAACTTTTCCGTTTTGTGATCGGCTTTTCTTTGGCTGTCACTTCTTCACCCTGACCTGTCTTATTTGGCTCAGCAGAACTAAAATATGTATCCTGCTGCTTTTACACACGCACTCACATAACGCTCAGCGATTCTCTGCGATCAACCTCTCACATGTTTAAGCTGTGGGAGATTTCACTTGTCATGTTTGCATAGTAAGCTAACGATTGATAAGACGATGTCAGAGGAATTGGTGCGCAAATTATCGTCACTCACCGATCAGCGCCGTCGCTCTCTATACACAGTTCACGCGATTGCAAAGTGAAAGCAAAAAACAAGCGCAAATTCACGATTTCAATATGTCACATATTGACAGTGGCTCACCGATGCCAATGACATAATTACCCAGCTACATTTCCGAAAGAATGCAAAAGCATTGAGTCAATGACATATATTTTTCCTTCCTACGATAGGCCGACGGGCAGGGCAGCCCGACTGGAAAAATCGCTAGCCCCAGGACGTTGGGCTAGCGATTTTGCGAGCCCTGTATCTGATTGAGGAATCACTCATCTTTGGAAAAGAGAGTTTATTACAGAGAAATGGCTCCCTCCAAAATAAAAGCTATACTATATGCTTCTTCTGGGCTATATTCTCAGCAGCATATTAAACATATCAGGTCCCCATAAGGAGAATCATGTGCTAACGGCTGTCTAAATGACTCGGGTAAAGTTTGTAGCATGCGTGCTTGTTGTCTTTGCACTAGGATGATGTCGGAGTAAATGTGCAGTCATATTCGTTGTGTTCCCACTAGTGCTGTCAGCGTTAATCTCGTTAAAATGACGTTAACGCCACAACACGGCAAATCTCCGTTAACAAGCTTCAGTGGATCGCCCCGTGCGTGGGGCTGGACAGCGTCAACACGTTAACAAGCTAACTGCGCTAACACACTAGTTCCCACCCATGTAATTGAGCATTGCGTGGCACATCCGACATACTGTTTTATTTTTGTCCATGACGCGCTTCATGCGTCACATGAAGAACAAAATAGTTCCAAATGCCAGATCTGAATGAGGGTGGGGGAGGTTTTATTTACCATGTTGCAAGGAGAGCTTAACTTCTGTCTCGCTAGCTTGCCCTGTGCTCAGTGAATCTGTGTTCGACTTCTCCGCCTAGGCTGCACTGTCGAGCGCAGATCGCAGGAAAGTTGATAAAATAAATTAAAAATTTTGTATTGTTCGATACATATGCGTACCGAACCGAAAGAACTGTATCGAACGGTTCAATATCGATACGAGTATCGTTGCACCCCTAGTATATACAGTATTCTGAAGAAGGTCTAAAATGTCACTGTGTGTGCGAGGATGTGTTTCTTTTATGTATATGGATTTTTTAAAATTATTACTCATGATATAACATTGTCCAGACATGCCTGGTAAGGACATGAGGAGGAAACAGTAGGAGCTGTGTGAGGCTACTAAAGGCAGTGCTATAACATTTTTCTGTTATCATTTTATTATAGATTAAGTGCGAGAGTTGTTAGGTGTGGATAATTAGATTATAGTTTATTGCAATAGCAAGTTGTGCCTTGTTCTCAGATAGACAGTGGGTGGAGAGTGATATATGAAATGATGGGATGGAAGGAAGAAGAGAAGCAAAGAGTGATTCACAGGCAGAGCCTAAATTATTTCTCACAGTTTTTGTTGCCTTATGGTTCCAAGTGCTGTCACCAATCTTTGCATTTTGTTATTATCTTATCTTATATTATCTTATCTATCGCATGTACTGTACCAGTGTACCTGCACATGTGATGTGACAATAAAAGTGATTTGATTTGATTTATCTCATGACACTTGTTTAATCAGCTACCATCTCTCCTATGGACTTTTTACTGTCTACAGTCTCAGATCAGCACAGCCCCGCCCTCCAGCACTATCAGCAGCAACCCCTCAACAGCAACATCGTACCCATCAGGTAAAACATCGGCTATGTTTGCTTTGCCTTGTTGCCCATATTAGATTCTTGATGAATGTGTGTTGTTGTTATTCAGCCTGGTTCAATGTGCCCTTTTTAACTTTGAGCACCCGCCCCTTTAAACCTCTCTGCACAGCCCTGATTTACAGTAACAGTAGTTCATGTTTAGAGTAAAACATCCCAGCTCACTGACTTGATCGGGGCAATAGTGTGCCTAAAATGTTGCATAATTTTGCTGAGAGATCTTTTACTTTGTGGTAATCTTAGATGAGTAGTTGTTCAGTGGTTCAGTGTTCCCTTAGTGCTAATGTATAAGAGATGTTGGTGTAGTACAACTGAAGTAATGTTGTTAAGTCCTTAAAGTCATATTCTTTTATTGTCATGACTGTATTTTAAGCTATTTTTTTTATTTTTGTATGATATCTGATTTATGTGGATTATGGTTGAAGTAAACTAAAGTATAAAATACTTAGTCAGTCATTTGTTTAATAGTAATTTAACATTATATAATTCACATATAAAACTATGAATTGTAATTTTAAATGGTTTAAAAGCATGTAGAATAGCATATGTAGGCAAGTATATTTCTCCTTTTTTATCAAGAAGCAAAGACAAAAAGGAAAAAAAAGAAACAGGGCAGAGTTCGATGGTTGAATCATCCGTCCCCACCAATGCCAAAACCAAATCTACGCCCTTGCATCAGAGAGAGAAAGCAGCCCAAGACTGTGTGTCAGTTAGCTGTGAGACAAGCTGATACTGTCTGAAGGTAACTATGGAAAAAGAGTCATACAACCAGCCCAACATTTTCTATTATGTATTGTCACTGGAGGAAAATGCAGTCACTTGTAAACCCATGACCTCTCAGATTATCAAATTTGTCACCAGGGTTTCTGAAATGCATCAGGTGGAAAACACAAAACATCTTTGAACTCCAACTGAAACAAGCACGTATCACTGTGAGTGAACATAATAAAGATCGTGCACTGCAGCCTACCTGAAGCTCATGCATACGTTTGTAGAAACCCTGAAACACCACTCTGCAAAGAAACTCCAAGAAGCTGACATGTGGGAGATCTTCCACTGTCCGAGGCTTTTTCTGCATGGTGGAGAGGGCACCTGGGGCAGGGGAGACCCTTGCCACCCCTCTGGAGCAGACTGGGGCCAGGGAGATAGGGCACGGCAGCAGTGAGCTGCATTTTCTCTTCACCAGTCTACTGGACAGCCATGCAGCCATTATGAGGGGAGAATAGAAAATACAGAGAGCTCCTATTGCATGCAGAAGACTAGCCATAAAGGGAGGGGCCACATCTTGCTAAATGTTTAACCTTTAACCTTAATGTTTAAGGATCAACAAAGACAAGAAGCCACAAAGGAACGCAAATGGAAAAATACCTAAGCTCACATTTCTCTGCTCAGTAACAGTGAGATGGCTGCTTTGGAGCAAGCCTGACTATAGTGTCAAAGTAAATCGATGACTGTTTCTAGTTACTGAATCAAAAGAATGCTTTTAATTTAAAACACAGTCAGTCATGTGAAACAGAAAGTATATGCTTCCTTTTCTAAAGTTGCTTCAAAGGGACTTCAGAGGACAAGTAGCAACCAAGTGCTTCTTATTAAATACACGTTATTAACTGATCATTAGTAAGAGTAATCTCCTGTGTAAAGGCAGACGTTTTGGCAGTTTGCTGGTCTGAAGTATTCAGGTGCATGTTACCATAATGACACAATCTTCCCAGAATTGGGCGTCCTAATTAATTCACCTCAAGGTCGCTTCGTGCAGCCCTCAGAGAAACTGTAAAAAACAAACAAACCCTGAGCTCCATCACAAACTCTGAAGGCCTCAGTCAGCATGTTAAAGTTCATGATAGCACAATTAAAAAAAGATTGAGCAAGTTTGGAAGAGTTGCGAGGAGAAATCCTCTACTCTAAAAAGAGCAGGGCAGCACAGGTTATGTTCAAAAAGCTGCATCTGACTAAACCTCAGAACTTGTGGAACAATGTCCTTTGGACCGATGAGACCATACGACCAGATGTTTGATCAGCATGCATAGAAGTATGTTTGGAGTTAACTAAACACATTATAGCAACAGTGAAGCAAGGTAGTGAAGGGGTGATGATTTGGGCAGCTTGCAGTCTTCAAGTCATTGTACCAAAGCATTCTGTCACATGTGGTGGTGGACATGTGGTGGTGTGACCTCAAAAGAGCTGTGAATGAATGAATGCTCAATGGCCTAAAACAACAATGTAAAACAAAGTGGATGCCAGACTGATAAATAGAAAACAATTATGTTATCACTGCTAAATGTGGTTCTATCATGGGGTGCACTTAGGTGTTCAGAAGCTTCTTCTGCATTTTAGTTCAGTTTTTGTCAAATAAATCACATCGTGTAAATAGGCAGTGTCTTATTTTTCACCTCATTTTAAGGCTTGCTGCTGATTTATTTGTGAAAACTATAACTTTAACTACAATTATAACCAGGGCTGGACTGGAACAAAAAAAATCGGCCCAGGCATTTTGACTAGAGACTGGCCCACCAGGTATTATAGGAAAAGCCATAAAGCCTTTGAATGAAAACAAACGCTGTTGTGACAGTGATGTACTGTCTTGTTGGTATATGTATGCTTTCTATACATTTTACGTCAGATAAAAACTTTGGTTGTAAGATTCAGATAATTATTTAATAAAAGCGAGACATTTTTAATGAGAATAAGAAAGAAAAGTATTTCTTTGTGCGAACCTCTCCCTGTTAACGCCCTACCTGGCCCCCTGGCAAAACTTTGCAAGAGGACGTCTCCTGGTTTCATCTTCATGTTTCCCTCTCACCAGATAACCAAACCGACATCGTGGCCAGCAGCTTTTACAGCTGTGGCTCCAGCAAACATCAGCTGATACTAGAAAGTAATATTAAATCAATTCCAACAACAGCTGATCAAGCTTAAACGTGCTGCTCTTGTTTAACGCGACATCTGCTGGTTTCCTCTTTCTGGCGCAAAGTGGGCGATAAACAAACAAGAGAGCCGATCAGCTGATCATTGATCAGTTTCATGATTGAAGTAGCAACAGGAGAGAGAGGGGAGAGAATGAGAGAAGAAGAGGCAGCTGACAGCGTAAAGACAGAATAACTGCAGCTTTGTGTCTTTTCCCATTGTAGCTGAAGTTCGGGACAAATTGTGTTCCTTCTCAGCTCAGTACAAAACACGTAATATTTTCTCTGAATACGGGACGATTCCGTTTTTTACGGGAAGGTTGGAAACTCGACTAACCTTATGAATAAAATAAAGTTCACTATCAGTAACATCTTCATAGCACCCACCCAGCTGTATAGAAACTCCGTCATGCTAGCTAGTATGCAGTACGAGTTTTTGTAACTGACTGTAAAAAGTCAACACAACGAAAATAAACTCCACCTAAACTTGGTTTATATCTGACCCAGATAGACTGCAGGTCATAACTTCTTACCTGAAGTTCAGTTCACCTCTCCTCCTCCCGCCTCTCCTTTCCCTCATCCATCTGCTGGCCTCTGTGGTGTTTTTCCAGGTAGGATGGATTCCCAGAAAACCACCACCACCAAACAACTGAGTTATTTTTACACATCTGCCAGCATCTGACCAATCCACCACCTTTCATTGTTTATACCATTACTGAAAAAAAAATAAATCATCGTCACATAAAAACAAAAAATCACCATCGGCCCACCGGGCAAATGTCCGGTATGCCCGATGGCCAGTGCAGCTATGACTATAACTACATTTGGAAGACAACCTTTCAAGGTCAAAGCAAAGTTTTTTGCAAATTTTTGAGAATGAATGTTTCCAATAAGACAGAGCTTGGATAAGTAAATGTAGGTTAGGTTTTGTGTGTTTGTATTTCCAACATCCTGCCTTCCTCCTGCTTCAGTGCGAGTTCTCTTGCTGTAAAACAGGAATGAAAGCTCAACTAAAAGCCCACTCAAGCATTTTGTCAAGTACAGTTAAGTCTGTAAGTATTTTAGACAAAACTTCACAACTTAGCCCATGTACACCACACACTGTGCACTGAAATTAAGCAATTAAGGGAGCAAACATCCAGACTTCAAGAAGTTACTCGGTGCAAACATTTGGAGGGATGAGCCTCAAATCCCAAAATGTTGATTCTGTTCATCTGGACATAGATGAGCCTCAAAATTCAATGTGATAATTCTGAAAATACATCTGCAATACAGGTGAAAATCTAAATATTTGCACACCTGACTTTATGTGTTGTTAAACTTACCTTCTTGTAAGATATTAAAGAAGATCTGTCTGTCTCTGCCTAAAGCTGTGAAAGTGACAGACTCCCAGGGGGTTCCAGTGTGCAGATCCACCATCTGCTTCTCCCTGGTTCTCTCCACCCTGATCCACTTCCTCCCATACCTGCAGACCTAGAGAGTAAGACCATTACTTTCTAGCAATGGGATAATGAGATCATAAATCACTTCCTGTTCCTGCTCAAACACAGTGGTGTTTCTGAGTAGCTTATTTGCTTAGCAATTTAATTTAATTAACAACTTTTAAATACATTCTTTTTTCAGAGTATAATCTTCACGTGCTTCATACGAAGCACACTTTCTGTGTACTCACTACCTAATTTATAGCCAAAGTATTCACTCACTGTCTCTGTACTGTTTCGCTAGCTTAGCTTAGCTCGTAGCTGACTCGTTAGCACCATGGCTACTTTACCTGTCCCTCCTGCACTTTCTTGCTCATTGTGTCAGATGTTTAGTTACTCCTCGGCCTCCTTTAGCAGTAATGATATCTGTAACAAATGTAGCATATTTGCAGCTCTGGAGGCCAGGATTACTGAATTGGAGACTCGGCTTCGCACCCTTCATTCACCCGTAGCTAGCCAGGCCCCTGTAGCTTGTGCAGCCGAAGATAGCATAGGCCCCGCTAGCTGTTCCCCGGCAGACCCCAAGCAGCTGGGGAAAGAGGGCGGCTGGGTGATGGTGAGGAGGAAGCATAGTCCTAAACAGAAGCCCCAGGTACACCACCAACCCGTTCATGTGTCTAACCGTTTTTCCCCACTCGGCGACACACCCGCCGGGGGTCAAACTCTGGTAATTGGTGATTCTGTTCTCAGACATGTGAAGCTAGAGACACCGGCAACCATAGTCAATTGTCTTCCAGGGGCCAGAGCAGGCGACATTGAAGGAAATTTAAAACTGCTGGCTAAGGGTAAACGTAAATTCAGTAAAATCATAATTCACGTCGGCAGTAATGACACCCGGTTACGCCAATCGGAGGTCACTAAAATCAATATTGAATCGGTGTGCAACTTTGCCAAAACAATGTCGGACTCTGTAGTTTTCTCTGGTCCCCTCCCCAATCAGACCAGGAGTGACATGTTTAGCCGCATGTTCTCCTTAATTTGCTGGCTGTCTGAGTGGTGTCCCAGAAACGATGTGTAAAAGAACCCACCCACCACTTTAATCACACTCTAGATCTTGTTTTAACATATGGCATAGAAACTGAACATTTAACAGTGTTTCCTGAAAACCCTCTCCTGTCTGATCATTTCCTGATTACATTTACATTTACAATAATTGATTACACAGCAGTGGAGAGTAGACTTTATCAAAGTAGATGTCTTTCTGAAAGCGCTGTAACTAAGTTTAAGAATATAATCCACCCACTGTTATCATCGCCAATTCCCTGTACCAACACAGAGCAGAGCAGCTATCTGAACGCTACCCCAACAGAGGTCGATTATCTTGTTAATAATTTCACCTCCTCACTACGTACGACTCTGGATACTGTAGCTCCAGTGAAAACTAAGGTCTCTAATCAGAAGTACCTGACTCCGTGGTATAATTCTCAAACACGTACCCTAAAGCAGATGACTCGTAATCTGGAGAGGAAATGGCGTGTCACAAATTTAGAGGATCATTATTCAGCCTGGAGAAATAGTTTGTTGCTTTATAAGAAAGCCCTCCGCAAAGCCAGAACATCTTACTACTCGTCACTGATTGAAGAAAATAAGAACAACCCCAGGTTTCTCTTCAGCACTGTAGCCAGGCTGACAAAAAGTCAGAGCTCTATCGAGCCAACCATCCCTTTAACATTAACTAGTAATGACTTCATGAACTTCTTCACAAATAAAATTTTTATCATTAGAGAAAAAATTACCAATAATCATCCCACAGATGTAATATTATCTACAGCTACTTTTAGTACCATTGATGTTAAGTTAGACTCTTTTTCTCCAATTGATCTTTCTGAGTTAACTTCAGTAATTACTTCCTCCAAACCATCAACGTGTCTTTTAGACCCCTTTCTTACAAAACTGCTCAAAGAAGTCCTGCCATTAATTAATTCTTCGATCTTAAATATGATCACCCTATCTCTAATAATCGGCTATGTACCACAGGCCTTCAAGCTGGCTGTAGTTAAACCTTTACTTAAAAAGCCATCTCTAGACCCAGCAGTCTTAGCTAATTATAGGCCAATCTCCAACCTTCCTTTCATATCAAAAATCCTTGAAAGAGTAGTTGTCAAACAGCTAACAGATCATCTGCAGAGGAATGGTTTATTTGAAGAGTTTCAGTCAGGTTTCAGAGTTCATCACAGCACAGAAACAGCTTTAGTGAAGGTTACAAATGATCTTCTTATGGCCTCTGACTAGGGATGGGTATCGAAAACCGGTTCTTGTTGAGAGTTCCCACTGTTTCAATTCCTTGGAATTGTTTGCCATTTTTGCAAACGATTCCCTTATCGATTCCAGTCGCCCCGAATGACGTCACCACGTTGCGGAGCGTCATTTACCTGGCAGGAAACATGGCGCGTAAGCGGCTGAAACGCTCAAAACTTTGGTTATACTTTACGAGAACGGATGACAACAGGGCAACTTGCAATACTCGCAAAGTAGATATTTCATTTAAGGAAGGAAACACTACGAATATGCAAAAGCATTTGCTCACAAAACACGCGATAACCTTAAATGAATGTCGTGTTTTTAATTCCGCTCCGGACTCGTGAATCTCAACCCAGCAGCAGCGGTAACGTTTGCACGTCCTCTCCCGTTAATGCGGCAGATAAATAATCAACTAACAGTGCATATTATGTTAGTGCGATCTGCCTTATTACAAAACCTGCCATTACTGTGCATTTAGGTGACCATGATGAGAGAGACAGAGTCTGGCTCAGATGCTGGCAGTTCTCGCTGCAGTCTACCGGTAGCGTCTCCTTTCAGGCCAGGATAGACGAATGTCACCGAGCAGAGACTCAGTTTGTGGTCAAAGGCTTGCACCCATTTGCCACAGCAGTTGTTTTTCAGTAAGTGAATGTGTTTAATTGTAGGCAGGGACATTACTGGATATTCTTGTGTAATTGCTACTGAATAATTGATGTTATACTTTGTTATTGCTACAGAAGAATATTTATTTTATTATTTTACATTTACAATTTTTTTTTCCTGGGGACCCAGTGACACCCCATTGAAGAGCTGTAGGCTGTGGATCTCTTAAGATCTCACTGTTGGGTTTGTAAGGCCATGTTACTCCTAAATTTCTATCTTGTTCAAAGAGAAGATATAAAACAAAGTTCTAAGCTAATCGAACTTAATGTTCTCCTTTTTTTAAAAAAAGAATTGATAAGAGAATCGATAAAGAATCGAATCGTTAAACAGAATCGAAAATGGAATCGGAATCGTGAAAATCTTATCAATACCCATCCCTACCTCTGACAGTGGACTCATCTCTGTGCGTGTCCTGCTAGACCTTAGTGCAGCATTCGATACTGTTGACCATAATATCCTATTAGAGCGATTAGAACATGCTGTAGGTATTACAGGTACTGCGCTGCAGTGGTTTGTATCATATCTATCTAATAGACTCCAATTTGTGCATGTAAATGGAGAGTCCTCTTCACACACTGAGGTTAATTATGGAGTTCCACAGGGTTCAGTGCTAGGACCAATTCTGTTTACATTATACATGCTTCCCTTAGGCAGCATCATTAGAAGACATAGCATACATTTTCACTGCTATGCAGATGACACCCAGCTCTATCTGTCCATGAAGCCAGATAACACACACTGTTGGATCTAAAGTCAGACCCCGCTGATCCCAGAACTTATTCCCATGAAAGAAAGACAAGGCAACAGCGATCGATCTTTTTACTTGCAAGGGAGGCCTTGTCAGTTGGTTAGCTCATCATGAAATGACCTCTCCGACTGCCCCCTCTTGCTCCCTTTTATTGACAACGTTCACACAATAAACAATAGTTTACAACACGTACCTTCCCCACGTAACCCCCCTTGGTTACAAAGACAAGGCACTGTGTGTGTGTTATGTGAGAATGTGTGTGTGTGTGTGTGTGTGTGGCATGCTGCTGATCAAAGGGTCATATAACATAAAAGCACAGGAACATCCTTGGTCATAAAGAGGGTAGTCTCCCCACACCCTAGATAACACAATGAAGCCATACAAAGGGGAGGAAGTTTACTACATCAAACAGACCTTCACAGAGGGTGTTCCTGTGATCAGAAACACTACTGCCCCCCCTCCCAGAATCTTAAGGATCTGGGGAGGGGAGGACAGAAAGAATTCTTTAAAACTATGTACAAATGACAAACATAAAAATGACAATATTTAACAACTCACCCTAACACACACCAATTAGTTAAACTGCAGGAATGTCTTAAAGACATAAAGACCTGGATGGCCGCCAACTTTCTGCTTCTTAATTCAGATAAAACTGAGGTCATTTTACTCGGCGCTGAAAAGCTTAGAAATATGGTATCTAACCAGATTCTTACTCTGGATGGCATTACCTTGGCCTCCAGTAACACTGTGAGGAACCTTGGAGTCATTTTTGACCAGGATATGTCCTTCAACGCACATATTAAACAAATATGTAAGACTACGTTCTTCCATTTGCACAACATCTCTAAAATTAGATATATCCTGTCTCAGAGTGACGCTGAAAAACTAGTTCATGCATTTATTACTTCCAGGCTGGACTACTGCAATTCATTATTATCAGGATGTCCAAAAAACTCACTGAAAGCCTTCAGCTAATCCAAAATGCTGCAGCAAGAGTACTGACAGGGACTAGAAAGAGAGAGCATATTTCTCCTGTTTTGGCTTCCCTTCATTGGCTTCCTGTTAAATCCAGAATTGAATTCAAAATCCTGCTCCTCACATACAAGGTCTTAAAAAATCAGGTCCCATCTTATCTTAATGACCTTGTAGTACCATATCACCCTATTAGAGCACTTCGCTCTCGCTCTGCAGGCCTACTTGTTGTTCCTAGAGTATTTAAAAGTAGAATGGGAGGGAGAGCCTTCAGTTTTCAGGCCCCTCTTCTGTGGAACCAGCTTCCAGTTTGGATTCAGGAGACAGACACTATCTCTACTTTTAAGATTAGGCTTAAAACTTTCCTTTTTGCTAAAGCATATAGTTAGGGCTGGACCAGGTGACCCTGAATCCTCCCTTACTTATGCTGCAATAGACGTAGGCTGCCGGGGGATTCCCATGATGCATTGAGTTTTTCCTTTCCAGTCACCTTTCTCACTCACTATGTATTAATAGACTTCTCTGCATTGAATCATATCTGTTATTAACCTCTGTCTCTCTTCCACAGCATGTCTTTTATCCTGTCTTCCTTCTCTCACCCCAACCGGTCGCAGCAGATGGCCGCCCCTCCCTGAGCCTGGTTCTGCCGGAGGTTTCTTCCTGTTAAAAGGGAGTTTTTCCTTCCCACTGTCACCAAAGTGCTTGCTCATAGGGGGTCATATGATTGTTGGTTTTTCTCTGTATCTATGAAGCGCCTTGAGGCGACTTTTGTTGTGATTTGGCGCTATATAAATAAAATTGAAATGAATTGAATTGGCTGCCTCCCTTCTTTCACCAATGACCTCCCACTTTCCTCTGTCATTCAACAGATTGGTGGGTTCAGCCCTGCATGGCTACTGTGCAGATCTCCAGAGGTGCACGACTCCACGGCTGGCCTCCTCAACTCCTACCACATCCTACAGTTTAGGCTGTGAACTGGCAGGAACTTGCCAGAGATGGGCTTTATGGTCAAAAATACCCACTAAATTCTTAGTCAGCAGCATTGTACATAGGGACCACCTAATAAAAATTAGTTCATGCCCCAACCTCACGAGTACTAATGGTCTGACCTTAAGAAAACGCCTTTGCCAATCCTAAATTATATCCAAACCTACTTGGGTCCTGTCTGAAAAAGTTATTCACCCCCCGAGGTTATGCCACAGGACAATGATCTCAAACACACCAGCAAGTCCAACTCTGAATGGCTCAAAAGATTTTGGAGTGGCCTCAATCCAATCGAGATGCTGTGGGATGACCTTAAACAAGCCGTTCATGTTCAAAAACTCTCCCACGTGGCTGAATTAAAACAATTCTGCAAAGAACACTGAGCCAAATTTCCATCACAGAGATGAGAGAGACTCACTGCCAGTTGTCACAGTTCTGCCAAGGTTGGGACAACCAGTTAAAAGAAACAAAGCATGAGGTTTAATTTATATGAGCAATATGTTTTCCTTCTGAATGCAGAACTGATCAGTAATTTAAGAAATGGTCAAGATCAATTTTTATTCTGCTTTGAACTAACTGTTCCGGTTATCTGGGCCTACACAACCAAACCAGAGCTCCTTTCTGTATAGAACTGCAAGGCAGAGCTGCTCTGAGGGCAGGAGCTAAAACAAACTGTTCACTGCCTGCCTGGGCAGCCAAAGTACACAACAGCACCAGCGCAGAAAGTCAACTGAAGCGAGATATTTCTCCAGGATGTTGGTGGACCTAACAGAAGCCAGACATTAGTGGATTCTGGGCATTTATAAAACAGGTAAGCAGACTCTAAAGGCAGCTCTAAGCCAAAAAGAAAAAAAAAGAAAAAAAAGAGCATGAACCCAGCGGTTCCCATTCAGCACTAGTCGTCAGAAATACATTAATTTATATTTAAACACCCCAATCTTAGCAGTGCTCAGCCTTTGACAACATGTATCAACTTTCATGCTTTTCATGCTGTTTACATGCAAATGTGCAGGCTGTATGTACCCAATGTATGTTGTTGTTGTTTTTTAAAACACCAATTGTGCATGGAATTCATTTACAGAGCAACTTCATTTTGATTCCAGTGCAAAGTATTTAAATGGCCTCTTTGGCCATCTACCACTGCAATGCTCAATTTACTGCCAGCTTATCTGGTGTGCATGGCACGTGCCACCAAACAATAACCCACTTGACAAAGCAGCATACATAGCAATAGACCTTGCAATGGAGTCATGTTTCTTTCAACGTGATGAATCCACTCTTAATATACCCACATGGCTTGGTCTGCTAAGTATCTCTTAGGGTGTGCCCTGGCTGGCTTCACAAAAAGCATATTTTAAAAGGCAGGGCAATTACAAGGACAAAATAGCCTACAAATAGATGTGGATTTCCTCCAGTTTAAGCTGAGGTGTAGACACTTGTGCAAGTTAACCGACCATTGTGCAGTCTGTTTCATGAACATATGGAGCCAAAGGAGAGGAAGAAACTAAAGAAAGGAAATAAGAGAAAGACATTTAGGACACTCAACTACAGTAATATATGTTCAGTTCTCTCAGCTTTTCTCAATATCAGAAGCTCTTCAAGAGTTAAAGAATAAAGCAAGATAATGTTTTGCTGTAGAGCTGCTTTTTTTTTTACTTTTTACATTAGCTGCTCACTACTTGTCACCAGGAATTCAATTGGCTATTCTGAGCTGGAGGCAGCTTGCCAAAGTTTTATATGATGTGGTTTGTGAGGAATTAGAGATATATTTTGCTGCTATTGTTAATAATCATCATCATTACCATTGCATTAATAATACAGTCTGCAGTATTGATATTGTATTCAGATGTTTAAACATATTGGTACCCAATTAGCCTTTATTATAGGTGCAGTTATAACCACTCTAAACTGTTGAGTTGAATCTATAATCTTAAATGCTTTTGAATGCTTGTTATAATCTTAAATGTGTACGTGCTGGCCTTCTGTCTGGTGGAAAAGGTTACAAGGTTCAGCTGGTGAAGGGAGAGGTGAAACTGAGTGCATTTCATGATGACACCCACACACACTCACACATTAGATAGACTCATTTATAGGTGAGAGGTTAATCATGTTTGCTTGTAACTCTAAAATTGTCTCTGTAAAAGAGGAATAGTTTCTTGCTGTCTCTGCAAAAAGAGGAACAGTTTCTTGCAGGGTGTGGGTCTGGTTTTCCAGACAAGAAGTGAAAGTCAGAAGGCTGACAGGAAGCATCTGTCGTGGAGACGGAGACAATGTTATTTTTAAACTGTGTTAAGTCATTGTGGTTTTGAAACCTATGTATGAACTGTATCTGAGTGACGTTGAAGGGGCGTCAGTAAATTTAAAATGTGCCAAATTGGACATGAAAAAATTAAAGTCTACTCACTGAAATTACTGGTGGGTGTCTGTTTTGATTTTGGTGAAAATCTCATGAGAGTTGAAAGTTGAAGTTTGAAAGGGTTAAAGTCCCTTAAAGAAAGGGAAAAAAGGAAAACAGTGAAAGGGTTAAAGTCCCTAAAGGGTTAAAGTCCCAAGTAGGAAAGTAGGCAATTTGGTCATTTTATGGGTTTGAGTCCCAAATTGGTCAGACAGGTTGGACCTGGGTCGGTCATACACTTGTTTTGGGTGTTGATTGTTGTTTCAAAGTATTATAAATTTTTGAAGGATGGTGGTTGGACCACTAGGAGGCACATTTCTCGGAGGTGACGCTCCCTCCTGGCCAAGGACGCTCAGCCTTGACCTATCGGCGAATAGGGATAGTACGGTTGGCAACCGGGGAGAACTTGGGAACCTCTGGCGGTCTTCCCACGCGTGTCATTAAAAATCATAGTTTGACTGCACCCGGCCGGATCAGTGTTGTTATTATGAAAGTAGATTACCTCCTGTATCCCTCCTCAATATTGAACCTAACAGGTTACTTTAGCACTTGCTTCTGGGAGTCAGTCAAACTGAAAGGGTTGGTGCTAGCTTGGAAAGCTCTGCCATGATTGGTCATTCAGCTGTTAGACGGCTCTTGATATCTAGCCTTACCGGACAAGAACTTTTTACAGTTTGCTCCATAGACTATATGGAGGCACCCTTTGGTTTCTGAACACCATGTTTTTTGCTTTGCCTATAGTATTTTGACCACCAAGATGTTGTATATTTTGGAGACAAAAGCTTTACAGTTGTGTGAAAAAGTGTTTGCCCCCCTTTCTGAGTTCCTATTTTTTGTATGTTTGTCACACTTAAATGTTTCAGATCATCAAAGAAATTTAAATATTAGACAAAAATAACACAAATAAACACAAAATACAATTTATAAATGAAGGTGTAGGCCACTCCAGAGTCTTCATTTTGTTTTTCTTAAGTCATTCAGAAGTGGACTTGCTGGTGTGTTTTGGATCATTGTCCTTTTGCAGAACCCAGGTGCACTTTAGTTTGAGGTCACAAACAGATAGCCAGACAGTGTCCTTCAGGATGTTTTTGGTAGAGAACAGAATTCATGGTCTATTTACCACAGCAAGTCTTCCACTTCCTGATGCAGCAAAATAGACCATCACACTACCACCACCATGTTTTACTGTTGGTTTGACGTTCCCTTTCTGAAATGCTGTGTTACCTTTACACCAGATATAATTGGACACACGCCTTCCAAAAAGTTCAACTTTTGTCTCCTCAGTTTCCCAAAACTCCTGGGGATCATCAAGATGTTTTCTAGCAAAACGAAATGTTTATGTTGCCTCAGCTCAGCAGTGGTTTTCGTCTTGGAGCAGGCCATTTTTGCCCAGTCTCCTTCTTCTGTTGGAGTCACTTACCTTAACCGAGGCAAGTGAGGGCTGCAGTTATTTGGATGTTGTTCTGGGGATAAAAATAGAGCTTTTTTTCCAATAAGTTGAATACCTACCTTCCACTGAATAAGCTCATCGGTCCTTTGATTGAATGAGCTAAAGAAATCACAGTTTATGTTGTTTTTGATGGATCCCTCTGCCAATCATCTGTCGGTGCATGTGTTCCCACTGTATCACAGCACCTAGCAGCAAAACAATCTCAGGTCCCCCTCATCTAGATCAAAGTCTTGATTTTATATTTTGTTCGATCGTTATCGCTCTTCAAAGTTCGGTGCCTTGAGCTTCCCTGAGCACTGCTGACAGGTGTAGCCAAAACTATCTTCTTCATAAGGAAAACAAACCACAAGCATCACACGTAAAGTAATCTGTGTGCACCTGAGTACACCACCAACGCACACATAGACATGAAAAGGAAAACAAATGGTATGCAAAAAAACCCTGTGGGAAGCAAAGGTTTTCAACACCAAGGTCGACAACTTTTAGTCCAGTTTACAGCTTAAAATGCTTGTTAACCAGGTTTCTCTTTAACACTCAAGCTAAACTAAGGAACAGCAGGATTTCACACATGGACACTTTTAGAGCTTCTTCTTCACTGCTCCTTCAAGCGACTGCTGATTGTTTACACTCAGCATGATTGACACTTGGCTACCTCATTTGAGTGACTATTTTAAACGCTTTGGCACTACTTCATTACTGGAACCACAGCTCTGCTGGCAGAGTCAGGGCATTCATTTCCCGCAGCTCTTAGTGCGCCCACAGCCCTAAACGCCTCAGTGCCAGCTGCTTGTGTGCACCACTGGCTGCTCAGCACATCCAGGAAAAGTCACCCGAGATGCTCTAAAAATGTGTCTGCAGTGTTACCTCCAAGCAGCACAGAATTACACTGGTTAATATAAAGTATGTGTCTGTGCTATGGTGGGCAATAGATGCCTATTATTTAAGAGATTAAAGGATTTTCCTTCCACAGTACACATGGTGTCTTCTGGTGATTCCCCACCAGGGCTGCAGTTGCAGCATGTGATGGAAAGATTGTTGAATAGTCCGAATTTAAAAAAGAAATCAAAAAGCACAAATAAGTGTTTGACAGAAGAAGGCCACATGCACTTAACTACAAGGCATAGGTTACAACACAGTGGCAACTTTTGGGACACCCTCGCAGGAATTTGCAGTTAGCCTGTGCCTCTTTCTTTTCAGTTTAATTCAGGTGTTTTTCCAAGATTTCCAAAATAAGATAAGATAAGCACCTCAGTTATTTACGCATTCCACGATATTCTCTCATTTTTTATATTTTATGACAGTTTGGACTCAAGCAGCACCATCTACAGTTCAGCATCCTTATATAATCAATTGTTGTGGAAGTTTTCCACTTAAATAAAGCCTGCAGACGAGCAGTGAGCGGTAGCTAACATTCTTTTAATTCATGCACACAACATACAAACAAGCTTGTGGAGCCCCCATGGCCGCGGGACCGACGGTCAGCAGAGTCTCTCTGAACCTAGAATGGCTCTCAGTTAAATACCTTCTCC
The DNA here is from genome assembly GCF_056152115.1 of Neolamprologus brichardi. Lineage (NCBI taxonomy): Eukaryota > Metazoa > Chordata > Actinopteri > Cichliformes > Cichlidae > Neolamprologus > Neolamprologus brichardi. Next base: position 3,066,394 of record NC_142119.1, on the reverse strand, counting down.
AGGAACAAAGGCAGTACACAGCTGTTTCACACCTTAAGGTTCACACTCCCTTGCTACTTCCCAGAGTCCTCAAGAGACAAAAGACAAAAAAGGCTACACCCCCTACCATTTGTCTTACAGTATGAGTGTCAGACATGTTAATACAATAAATAATGTCATTAATATCTAGGTGAAAGAAATTCCTCTACACAATCTTTGAAAATAATTGATAAAAAATCTGTTCGGTGGAATCATTGTCACATTTTAAAAAAATATAATTCACTTAGTTTAGGAGCTTTATTTGTGTTTTCTTAAATTACCCTTCAAGTGTATAAATAGGCTGGTCCCAGAGTGTCTTAATAGATACATCCAAAGACAAGATAGTAATTGCATTACTAGGAGTATAGTGAATGGCAACTGCAAAATATCATATCGCAGGTCTAAATTTGGACAATCAGCATTTTCCATAAAGGCTTGCCATCTGATATCAAATTGATTACAGATATTAGTTCCTTTACATTGAAGGTTACAAGTTAGTTAAAGGGAAATCAGAGGTGCAGTGATTTCAATTAATCTTTTTTTTGTGGGGTTTGTTTGTTTGTTTTTACATTGTCTGTTAATTGTAGCTGTATTCATGGTGTATTTTGGTTTCATGAACATGTATGTTTTAACTCTGTGTATTGTGAATGTAAGCCCAACAAGGGACAATTGTTGAAGATTAGCTATAGCTATAATATTATGTGCAGCACATCAGTTTCATGTTTTATACTTGGACTATGTTAAACTGCACTGTCTGTTTTAAATAAAGAATTATTATTATATCACTAAGTACACTAAGAGATTATGAGAGGATGGATATACAGAACTATAAGCTGACTGCTGCAGTACATACATAGAGGAACAGTGTTAAGTTGAACTCTTATAGCATTACTTTGATGATACAACATTTAAAATTGGATGAGTTTAAGTATTTCAATTTGTGATTACAAAGGTTTAAAATCCTCTGCTCCCGTCTCACTGACTTAATACAAACCACCATCACTCAGTCTGCTGTCTTTTCTTATCTTCTGTCCACAAAGTGCAAATTTAGTTGTTTGTCTGGTACCAGAACTGTGCGGCTGATGGATTTCAGCTCTCCCAGTGTGGGGTCGGGTTTGATTTCAAACTGCCTGATAAGCTGTGAAAAAAAAATAGAGTTAGTGAGTTCTCTGAAACGTGGATGACAATTGATTTGAATATAGACAAATGTATTATCTCACACAATCACAAACAACAGAGATGCATAAGACACATATATACCCTTCAGCATTAATGAAGCCGTTCCAGATTTCCGTAGGCACTGATGCCCAAATACTCCATCAAAGACTCCACCTTCTGAGCTAAGTGTTAATAAAAGCTGAACACGATTGTGCGATTGTGGCTCAAGAGTTGGGAGTTCGCCTTGTAATCGGAAGGTTGCTGGTTCGAGCCCCGGCTTGGACAGTCTCAGTCGTTGTGTCCTTGGGCAAGACACTGCAGAGGGCCCGGTGGCGCCAGTGTCCGGCAGCCTCACCTCTGTCAGTGCGCCCCAGGGTGGCTGTGGCTACAATGTAGCTTGCCATCACCAGTGTGTGAATGACTGAATGTAGTGTAAAGCGCTTTGGGGTCCTTAGGGACTAGAAAAGCGCTATACAAATACAGGCCATTTAACACTCCCTCTCATTTAGTCTGGAGAAAATGTTTTCGAAAATTATTTCAGGTTTCAATTCATCTGATAATGTTTTGAATGAGCTTTGGCCCAGAGAAGATGGCAGCATTTCTAGATCATGATCACATGCATACAGTGATTTCTATTATACCTGTTTTTAATGCCCAAAGGGCCCGAAGATCCCTTGCATCCAATTTTGACTGTCAGCCTGGTTCCCAGATTTCCGTAGACACTGATGCCCAAATACTCCATCAAAGACTCCACCTTCTGAGCTAAGTGCTAATAAAAGCTGAACACGATTGTGCGATCGTGGCTCAAGAGTTGGGAGTTCGCCTTGAAATCGGAAAGTTACAAGGCGAACAGATTTCTCCAGATTCCCTGAACATTTTAATGAAGTCTTCACAATTTCATGTTCAGGGACGTCATTCTGAAATTATTCCACAGCTTGTACACATAGTTTTTGGAGACTGGTGAACCTCTGCCCATTACAGGACACTGAATTTTCAACTAGCTTTCGAGTGCTTTTGTTTGGTTTTTATGTCCGATTTTTTCCCACTTCCCATGAGACCCTTACCACCCCCCCCCCCCCCCCCCCCAAACCCCCGCACTTATTGTTGGACACACCTGGGTCACATTTAAGAAAAATCCAGGAGTTTCCCTGGGATGTTCAGCAGTTTTTTCTCCTTCTTGTCACTTACTTGAAACAGGAGCAGATACATCTCGAGCTCAGCAATCCTGCGACCGACACAGCCTCTTACTCCAAAGCCAAACGGGATGGAGCCGAAGGGGTTTGGCCTCTCACGACCGTCTCGGAGCCATCGCTCTGGCTTAAATGTGAACGAGTCGGGGAATGTGTCCTCATCATGGCTGATGGCATAGTGACAAAAGGTGAACGGCGTCTGTAGAGCAATCAACAACTGGAAGTCAACACAATATGGAATACTGATCCTCACTTATAACACAATAGCCTTTTTATATCCAGGCATCATACGTATGTCTTATTAAGTTAATACAAAAAGCACTCACAAACAATCTAACAATGGTTAAAAGCAGACCTACTTTTTTTGGAAACTCATATCCACCAATAGAAATATTCTTTTCTGCAATGATCCTCGCATTAATAGGAACAACAGGATACATCCTGCAAGACAAGTTATTTTTTGTTTGCATGTTACTTTAGGCTGGTTCATAGTCTGGCTTCTTCTTATGCAGGTGAATAAGAATATTGATTTTTGAAAACTGATGAATTAGTCTACATTTAACCTGTTAAGAGCCATGAGTTCAAATAAAACCCATTTTGGCTGCTAAATAGACAAACTTTAGGAAACTAGAAGCTATTTTCACTTCCAAAGATTTTCAGTTTGGCTGTTACAAATATGTGAAAACTATCTATTAAAAACATGTTTGTTTACTGCATTAATCGCTTCAGTTAAAGCTAAATCGTAGCAGTCTCACCTCAGCGTCTCTTTGATAACTGCCTTTAAATACGGCATGCCAGTGATGTCAGCAGCGGTGGGGATCCGGTCTAATGGTACCATAGTGGAAACTTCTTTATAGAGTCTTTCCTGGATATCAGGGTTCTTGGACAGCTCGTGCAAAGCCCACGTGAGAGTGTTGGAGGTCTTGGGAGTTTAAAAAATGTGAAAGTAAACTTTTGAGGAAATATATGCTGAGACTTGCATACGAAACATGCAAAAGAAAAGTGAATACACTGAGTGGCGAGCTTTGATGATTAGAGCCGTGCAGAGTGCCTTTTTACATGTGATGTTTTATTACTAGTATTGGTATTCCATTTACCGTGTCCACTCCAGCTAAGAGGAGCTCAGTGACGCTGCCATACACATCTTTAGTGCTCATCTGCGTGTTTGAGAGTAGGTATGTCAGGTATTCACCCTCCACATCCTGCTGGTTGTCAACCCGCTGCTGAATCATCTCCAACTTCTTGTCAATCAATGTTTTGGCTAGAACAGGTGCATAAAAATGGTGCAAAAAATATATATAGTTGGAACACTGTATAATCAGTCAAAACAGAATGCAGTCATTTACTCATAAACCCATATTTTACTAGCAACAGGACATAGGATGAAATATACTGTATCAACTGAGACATTTTATTATTTCATGAAACATATTAGCTTGGGTTCAATTTGATGGAAACAACATATCTTTAAAACGTAGTGACAGTTGCACCAAACTGGCAACAGTTCAGTACCATCAGTACCATAACTGGTACTTTTATATCTTTTATATCCATAACTGGATATAAAAAAAGAGCATCTTATAGAGGCAGTGTTTCTCAGAGGTAAAAATAGATTATTCACCAATCTGCAACAAAAGACCATAATCTAGAAATGCTGCCATCTACTCTGGGACAAAGCTCATTTAAAATAGAGGCAAAGTGCAAAACCGATCTGTTTGTTTGTTTCACTTTATTAAAGACACACATGGGCCCATAAAAAAAAATAAATTCCATAGCGTTACACAATTAAATAAAGGCTAAAATGTCAATGTTTCCATAATTTTGAATAAAACCTAACTGAACTTAGTGCAGCGTCAGTCAGAGATACAGTTATACTGTTTACATTTCTTCACCATACACCTACAACTCTACATCTGCAGCATGACGACTAGGTACTCCAACACTAACAAACATTTGGCTTGCGCTTCTCCACCTTGGCATCTCATTCCATTGTTATATGCTACGATGGGTTTTCTCATACTGCCTTCTCTGTAGCTCTTCCACAAATGAGCAGTGTACATTGGAGTGTAGGAGGCTTTAAAGAGTCCAAACTTCACTGGAATAGTGCATATACCAAATTTGCGACTCAACATATTAGCTTGTGCATTGTCTATAGATGCCCACATCATCAGACAAATCTTTCACACTTTAAGAACGGAGCCTGACAGAGAAAATTCAGGAATAACCAAATCCTTGTGCTCCCTATTTCTGACAATAAAAACTTTACTCTTCTTGGCATTATATAGAATATAAAACTCTAGACCAGGGGTAGGCAGCTCCAGGCCTTGAGTGCCGGTGTCCTGCAGGTTTTAGATGTCTCCTTGATCCAACACAGCTGATTCAAATTGCTAAATTACCTACTCAACATGTCTTGAAGTTCTCGAGGCCTGATAATAAACTAATCATTTGATTCAGGTGTGTTGACCCAGGGTGATACCTAAAACCTGCAGGACACTAGCACTCGAGGCCTGGTGTTGCCTACCCCTGCTCTAGACCATATTGAGGGCAGACCCTCAATAATTGCTCAAGCCCAGCACTATAGGGGGGAAAACTCACCAAATCATCTGCATACATCAAGTGATTAACTGTAGTATTGCCAACTACACAACAGCTTTGATAAATCATCCATATAAACATTAAACAGAGGAGGAGACAGAATCCGTCCCTGTCTGCCCCCATTCCCCACACAAAAGGGGGCAGACACACAGTTACCCCATTTTATGTGCATGGACTAATGGGCATACCAGAAGGACAATATTCTTACCAAAGATTTGGAAACCCCTGTGTCAGCAGATATCTTATCCATCCCACACGCCTTACCACCTTTAAATTTCTACTTGCATCATAAATTTCTCTTGATGACACCACAACATCTCCCTTATTGTCAATTTCACCCACTGCAAAAATGGAACTTTTAACACAGTTAAATAGATCACAGTAATGTTTCTGTCACATTTGAGTAATTGCCTCTGAGGCACTAGCACCATCAATATTAGCTGGTAGAGATGTCTACTCAACCTCATTCTGTGGATACTGAACGGACATATATACATTAAGAATGGTAAACTTTCTATCTCTGCCAATAATCTCAATTTCTATAGCCCAATCAGCCTTCAGTCTGACAACATTAACTGATCATACTTCTTGTGCCAGAGTATAGCGACATTCTCCCACGAACAACTCTAGAGCTCAGATCGGTCGCGGATTCACCAACTCCATGAAAGTCCTTGCGCAAACAGTTCAGATTTTCCAGACCTTGCTTCGGTTAAAAAGGTAGTTTGAACACACAACATATCACTGAATACCAAAAGTTTATCCACAGTTAAACAGCTTGATTGGTCAGGTAATCCTTGGGCATTAAAGGAGACAATATTAATGCTCATTTATCTCAATGTCATGGGCATTGAAAGGTCCCGCCCTGTGCTGCTTCAGAATCACCAGTGTTTGACTCAGGGTGCAGTCACTGCACACCAATCCTGTGATGCCAGTGACCCCGCTGACTCTGCTCTCCTTAGGCCTGTGAGCCTCAAAATAGCGGCTAACATAAATCCCTGCTGGCCAAAGCAGCGGATCATGCGTATCCTTTACGTCATCACGTTCAGCAGTAACATCAAACGATCCAAATATTTTATGGGCTGAGTCGATTTTTCGACATGTCACTGACTTACCCAGCGTCTCAGTCAGATAGGAGCGCAGAGTTCAGCATCAAGATCAGGACAAAATCATGTTGCAAACACACCCACAAGCTTGCTTTTAACCACAGGTATCTTATCACTCGTGCTGATACCAATTATTCCCATTTTCTTGTGCTTAACATGTTGAAAACCAGTGCTCAGTATCCTACCACTGGAGTGGTTTCTGTGGCTTGAGGTTTTCCTTTCCTCACAACTGAGCTCCATTCAGGGGACAGCAGGGGACAGCAGGGGACAGCAGGGGACAGCAGGCGACAACGATCCCCAAGCCTTCCCGGACGTGTTCTAGCCCACTTTTGAGGCATGCTGTAGCCAGCCAGAAATGGGCTCTCTGGCTCCTCCCGCTGCTGTCCGGGGAAGCCCAGGAAGAAGCTCTGAGCCTTCCTGTGATGGCGAGAACATCCTTCCCCGATGTCAGGATAGCCATCATAAATTGGCTGGGGCTCTTTCCTGAGGATCATCAGTGATGCTTCTGGGAGGGACGGTTGAGGCCGGAGGACCGGCCCTTCACATTCGCTAGCAGGCTGCACGACACTGCGGCCAGGTGGCTACAGCCTGCCCCCATGCCAGTGGAGATGCAGGTACTAAACACCGTCATGCTGGAGCAGTTTGTGGAGGGGCTCCCAATTGGGATGGCGGACTGGGTCCGCTGCCACTGGCCAGCGAGCCTTGAAGCTACAAATGCTGGCCTAGGACCACCTGGTGGCATGATGGGAACACCCACGAGGACAGCCATGGCTGGTAATAACGGACCGACTGGTCCCGGCCCCACGAAGGCCACCGACTAACCCTTTTTCATCTGGGTTTTCTCCACAGGTCCCGGCCGTTACGGACACCATGCCCAGCTCACCTAGGGCTGCATGGGCATTGGGGCAGGAATGCTGGAGGTGTGGGCAACCGGGGTATCTTCGTTTGGACTGCCCGTTAATGGAGGTGGGACAGGTGCTACATATTGCCAGCCCTCCGACACCCTCCCCTGGTTCAGGAGAGACATATCGTTTACCGGTAAGGTGCCCAGGGGGTATATGCCAGGCTTTGGTGAACTCGGGCTGTACGCAGACCCTGGTCCACCAAACCCTGCTGGAGGCTGAGTGGGTGGAGGTGAAGTGTGTGCATGGGGACATTCATAAATATCCCTCAGTGCAAATGGAAATTAGATATCAGAGGAAAATGCGTAGAATGAGGGCTGGAGTTAGTTCGTGCCAGACGCAACCCTTAATTTTGGGGACGGATTTTTCATGGTTCCCGTGCTTCCCTGGCTGGCTCAATGTCAGGCCACATGTTTTTGTTATTGTTGTGTGCTCTCTCTCTCCCTCTCCTCTGTCTCCGCCTGCCTGGGCAGAGCTCATCTTGGGCTCCTGCTTCTGGCCCGCGCACGTGCCGATTACCACACCTGCCACTGATCTTCCTGAACACTACTTAAGATGGTGGTTCTGTGCTAAAAGTTGCTGGATCGTTGAGTAATTAGTGTTAGTGTTGCCCCAGCGACACTCTTCATTCTATGTGAAAACCTAGCTCATTTCTGATTGTGTTTGTCTTGTATATAGATTCCCCTGGACATTTCCCGGATTCCAACGGATTCCCCGTTTCCTGTTTGAATCATCTGAGAGCGACTGAGTGGCAAAGCGTGAGTGGAGCAAAAGCATGCGTGACTGAAGAGGAGTGTGGAGAGATTGAAGAGGAGCTTTGTGTATGTGTGGATTTTTCCCCTTCCTTCCCCACGGATCCCCGTAGCCCTGGACCCCTGCATTTTGTATATATAGCACCTGCTGTTTGCTCAGCCTTCGACCAGTTGAAGAAAATTGATGGTCAGATAGTTCGCCATAAGGCTGACATTTCCCCATTTTGTATTGATTAGTGACAGATTGTATCGAGTGAGCCATGACACTCGCAAACAGGAGGAACACACCCAGTTGTTGGTGCCTAAAATCCATTGGAAAATGATTTTCCAGGCGGCTCATTACAACCCAATGGCCGGTCACATGGGGTATGACTGCTGGGCAGATGTGCGCCAGTGGTGCGAGTCCTGCCCAGAGTGTCAGCTGGTTAACCAACCAGCCATTGCCCAGCCTTTGCGCCCACTACCGTTAATGGAGGTCCCGTTTGAGCGCATCGGCATGGACCTCATTGGGACATTTCACCGGCATGCACACGGCTATTGCTTTGTATTAGTTCTGGTGGATTATGCAATGCAATATCCAGAAGCAGTGTTGCTGCGCACCATTTCTGCAAAGAGCGTGGCACAGGAGCTGTTTCAGGTCATCTCCCGAGTCGGCATCCCGAAACAGATACTGACCAGGGCATGTCGTTCATGTCTTGCACACTAAAAGAGTTTTATGAATTATTGGGCATTAAATCTATTGGGACCAGCGTCTACCACCCTCAGATTGACTAAGACTTTAAAGTCCATGATTCGGAAGTTCATTCACGAGGATAAACGCAATTCGATTGCTGGTTAGACCCTCTGTTGTTCGCAGTGTAGAAGGTGCCCCAGGCCTCCACGGCATTTTTTCCCTTTGAATTACTGTTCGGCAGGAAACCACGGGGGGTGTTGGACCTAATTAAAGAAAACTGGGAGGAAAGTTCAAACTCAGCAATAAATGAGATTCAGTATGTCCTAGGCCTGCAAGCAAAGTCACACACATTGGGGAGGTCGTCATGAGAGTATTTGCTCCAGGCTCACAAATGTCAGCAGCGCCTGTACAACAGAGGGGCTAGACTCAGGCAATTGTCACTGGGAGATAAAGTGCTTGTGTTCCTCACATCTTCTAACTCAAAGTTACTTGCCAAGTGGCAAAGACCATTCGTGGTCTCACGGTGAGTGGGGGACGTGGACTATAAGGTGGTATGGTCAGACAGGGGTAGGCTATATCACCTCAACCTCCTTAAAGCATGCAGAGAGGCTGAAACCGCTTCTCCGATGAGCCCTGTTAGGGAGAGACATGAGTCCCGCCTCCCTCCATTGTAAGGACCATCTCACACAGGCCCTGAGCAGATGTTGCTGCATTGCAACAACATTTTGCAGATGTGTTCTCCCCCTTATCCGGCTGAACAAATCTCATGGTGCATCAGTTTGAAACGCAGCCTGGCATGATGGTGCGTTCATTGCCCTACAGGTTACCGGAGTGCAAAAGACAAATTGTGCAAAAAGAAATTGGTGGAAATGTTAAAGCTGGGAATAATAGAAAAGTCACACTGCGCTTGGTGTAGCCCTTATAGTTTTTGTAGTGAAGAAAGATGGGTCTATACGGCTCAGTGTGGACTATTACAAGGTGAATGAGGTGTCACAGTTTGATTCTAATCCCATGCCCCGAGCTGCTGGACCGATTACGTACTGCTCGATTTTTCACGATGCTGGATTTGACCAAGGGCTACTGGCAGATTCCCTTGTCTGCAGAGTCCAAGGCAAAAATGGCCTTTTCCACTCCGTACGGTTTGTACCAATTTGTCACACTTCCGTTTGGCTTGTTCGGAGCCCCAGCCATTTTCCAAAGTCTCATGGACCAGGTGCTGTGTCACAGGACCAGGTGCTGCGTCTGCACACTGCATACACTGCCACTTACCTGGATGATGTCATCATCCATAGTGACACCTAGGCGTAGCATATGCAGTGGGTGGCCATGATCCTGTAGTCCCTGAGATGGGCAGGGCTCACAGCCAACCCGAAGAAGTGTGCGGTTGGACAGAGGGAGGTACAGTATCTGGAGTACTACTTGGGGGGTGGGGAGGTGCGTCCACATTTGGACAAAACAGCAGCCATCGCATCCTGTCTGCGTCCCAAGACCAAAAAAGAGGTGAGGTGGTTCTTGGGGCTGACTGGTTACTACCGCCGGTTCGCGCCCAGCTTTGCTGACTGCACTCTGCTTCTTTACCATATTACACTACATAGCACTACATCTCAGGATAAAAGATAAAAGATGCTGAATGGTGCACATGTAGTTTGAACTGTAAAAGGATTCTGAATCCTCAATATGATTTAAAAAAAAAAAAGCACTATATAAATACGAGCTGATAGAGAATAATGCCGTGGCTCCTTACGGGAAGTTGGTGCAAAACCCCCCCACAGATTTATTTTTTTTCTTTTTATAATACTGTTTATTGTTTCCTAACACTCTAAAACTTAACTAACACATCAGGACTGTGAGGTTCAAACTGCTCACCAAAGCTGAAGATACCCTCCCAGCCAGCAATGTAACGTTCCCAGTAGGGCAGCAGATTCCGGCTCCACTTGGGAAGAATAAACACCATCGTGTTGTTGGAGAACATCTGGGCTATGGAATTGATGAAATCTTGTGTACCACCAGGAATTTCCTCTTCCAGACAACCAAGCCTTGTCTCAAACAATATGGAGGCAATTCCTGAATGGATAAGAAAAAGAAATGGCAATGAAGCTAACAACAAAGCGTCCTTTTAACTTTAGTTTGAAATTAATATTTTTTTTATTTAATTCATTAAACTAATATGTTATTTGGTCCAGCATTCAGCATTTGCAGTTTTAACCTTCAGGCTACCTTCTAGTGAAAACAGATAAAGCTCATTGGCAATGTTGGTCACAAAGTCTCCCGTTGGGCTGCACTGGCACAGACTGCGCATCTTCTTGGTGAAGTCTTTAACCACATCACTGATAATCCCAGAATACTGGGCCGAGTCCTTCGGATGCAGCATCTGCTTGTTAAGCACCACCCTCAGCTTGTACCACCTCTCTCCCTCCCTGTTGGAACAGAAACATGTTTGCACTGAAATAAATAAATCCAAACGCAAACACAACAAAGAGTCTGAACTATGATACACTTATGCATCCATTATGGCTGATTTTCTGCTACATTTTTCCATTCAACCAGTTTTTAGCTAGTAAACTAAAGAGCTCACACAAATATCTAAGCTGGCTGTGGTCTGCAGTTTGTTTGCTACTATGCTTACACGTGCACACACACACATACATACATATATATATATATATATATATATTGTGGTGGACCACCAGGTGGCTCCACTCACACCCAAGTTGAAGGGAAGTGCTGGGGTGGAGATTTTGGCGCTTACTGTATGTGATGTTCTGAGAGTCAGTTAATAAAGTTGGAGTGACTGAGACACTGAGACCTCTCCTGTTGTTATTACATACCTCCACATTGGTGACCCCTGTAGCGAACATGCTAAGGCTCGACGACAAAGCCAGCTCCAGCCTGGAGGCATCGGCTGCCGCCGGACTTTCACCTCTGCCGATGGCTGCGTTTGCTGTGGCGCTTAAATTGCCGGATTTTTGGCTTCACGATCCTCCTTCATGGTTCGTGCACGTAGAAGCTCAGTTTTCTCTTCGTGGAGTTTCAGCCGACGATACTAAATACCACCATGTGGTGGCCTCACTTGACCCGCTGTCAACCCGCCGCATGATGACTCTCCTCCGGGACCCCCTAGCCCAAGTCAAGTACACCACCCTCAAGGCGCTGCTGCTGCGGCGTTACTACCTCTCTGATGCTGAGCGGGCTGAGAAACTCCTTTCCCTGGCGGGCCTGGGCGACGGCACCGCTCTTGAGCTCATGGAGAGCATGCTGTCCTTGCTGGGCGCGGATGACGGAGGATTTCTCTTCACCCACCTCTTTCTCCGACAGCTGCCGGCTCCAGTGAGCGCTGGCCTTGCCAACTCCCCGCTATTGGCCACGAAGGATTACCGCTCCCTTGCGGAAGAGGCGGATCTAACTCACTAGATTCGGGTGACGTTTTTCAGTGTTTGCTTTCTGAGTTTCCCTCACTCACTGTCGCCACTTTCTTGAGCACGGTGACGAAGCATGGGGTGGAGCATTACATAACTACAGTAGGGTCCCCAGTGTTCGCGCGCGCCGCCTCAACCCTGCCAAACTGGCTGTCGCTTGGGAAGAATTTGCCACCATGGAGCGTCTGGGCATCGTGCAGCGTTTGAATAGTGCCTGGGCTTCCCCGTTACACATGGTGCCTAAATCTGATGGTCGGTGGCGACCTTGTGGGGATTTCCGCCATCTTAATAATGTCACAGAGAACGATCGTTATCCCTTTCCCCACATTCAAGATTTTTCCGCCCATCTTGTGGGGACCTCGGTTTTTTCGAAGATCGATTTGGTACGGGGATATCACCAGGTTCCCGTGCGCGCGGAGGATGTCCCCAAAACCGCCGTAATTACACCTTTCGGCCTTTTCGAGTTTCTGCGCATGTCGTTTGGCCTGAAAGGTGCCCAAACCTTCCAGCGGTTGATGGACTCGGCCCTTTGTTTTTGTATATCTCGATGATATGCTGGTGGCCAGCAGCTCGAAAGAGCAGCACATGTTCCATCTGCGTCAGGTTTTTCAGCGTTTGGCGGAGCATGGACTGATTATTAATCCGTCTAAATGCCAGTTTGGGTTGCCGGTTCTCGATTTCCTTGGACACCGTATTTCCACCGAGGGCGCGGTTCCGTTGCCTGACAAAGTCCGAGCTGTTTCGGAATTTCCGCGTCCCACGAATGTTAAGGCACTGCAGGAATTTTTGGGGATGGTGAATTTTTACAACCGTTTTCTCCCCAGAACGGCACATCTGCTGAAGCCCCTTTATGGGGCGTTAAAAGGTAAGAAAGCTAATGACTCCGTTGACTGGTTTCCGGAAAGCATCCAAGCGTTTTCTGATGCTAAGTCAGCGTTAGCTAATGCTGCCCTTCTGGCCCACCCATCCCCGTCAGCGCCGATTGCGCTGACCACCGATGCGTCGGACATAGCGGTGGGTGCGGTGCTGGAACAGCGAATCTCGGGTGTCTGGCAACCGCTCGCCTTTTTCAGCCGTACGCTGCGTGACAGCAAACGCAATTACAGCGTTTTTGACAGGGAGCTACTGGCGCTCCACCTGGCGACTCGTCATTTCCGTTTTTTTCTCGAGGGTCGTCACTTTACCGCATACGTGGACCACAAACCCTTGACGTTTGCCATGTCCAAGGTTTCTGATTCATGGAGTGCACGCCAGCAGAGCCAGTTGGCAGCAATTTCTGAGTTTACCACGGACATTCGGCACGTGGCTGGTAAATCCAATCATGTGGCTGACTGTTTGTCCCGTGCGCTGGTTTCTCCTGTCTTTCTTGGCATAGACTACTCCGCCATGGCTGCCGATCAGAGCGGTGACCCGGACATCCTCGCGCTTAAATCCACCCAGACGGGCCTCATACTGGAGGACAGACCCGTGCAGGACGGTGGTCCCCTGCTCGTCTGTGACGTTTCCACCGGCCGCCCTCGCCCAGTGGTTCCCGTTTCCTGGCGTCGTCGAGTTTTTGACTCGGTACATGCTCTCTCTCATCCGGGGGTCCGGGCCTCTGTTAAACTGGTCAGCTCTAAATTTGTTTGGCCAGGCCTTCGCAAATCTGTTAAGGAATGGGCGTCGGCGTGCATTCCCTGCCGGCGTGCGAAGGTTCATAAACACACCAAGGCGCCCCTGGAGCAGTTCTTCATACCCGGCAAACGTTTCAATCATGTGCATGTCGATCTGGTGGGTCCTCTGCCGCAGTCACAAGGTTTTACGCACTTTTTGACTGTTGTTGACCGCACCACCAGGTGGCCGGAGGCGGTCCCCCTGGCGTCCACTACCGCAGCAGTGGTGGCTAAGGCATTTTTGTCGACCTGGGTCTTGCGTTTCGGCCCACCCGCGGACATTACGTCAGACAGAGGCCCCCAGTTCATTTCCGAGCTTTGGTCGACCATGGCTGATGGACTGGGGGCTAAAGTCCACCGCACAACCGCATACAACCCACAGGAACTGTACTAAACTGGTTCAAAACATACTTAGAAAACAGGAAATACTTTGTATCAATAGGTAACTTCACATCTGAGCAGACAAGTATCACATGTGGAGTTCCCCAAGGTTCCATCCTGGGACCCCTTCTGTTTAACATTTACATGCTCCCACTGGCACAGATTATAAAGAACAACAAAATAAACTGCCATAGCAGTGCAGATGACACACAAATATATATCACAATGTCACCAGGAGACCGAGGCCCTGTACAGGCTCTTGGTAAATGCATTGAGGAAATTAATGACTGGTTGTGCCACAATTTTCTCCAGCTAAACAAAAACAAAACTGAGGTAATAGTCTTTGGCGCCAAAGAAAAACGATTACAGGTCACCAGAGAACTTCAGTCTATACACCTAAAAACCACAAACCAGGCGAGAAATTTGGGTGTAGTAATGGATGCAGACCTAAACTTAGAAAAACACATTAAGACAATAACAAAATCAGCTTACTATCACCTCAAGAATATTTCAAGGATAAAAGATCTGATGTCTCAACAGGACCTGGAAAAACTAGTCCATGCATTCATCTTTAGTAGGCTTGATTACTGTAACAGCATCTTTACAGGTCTACCTAAAAAATCAGTCAGACAACTACAGCTCATTCAGAACTCTGCTGCTCGAGTCCTCACTAAGACCAAAAAAGTGGACCACATCAGTCCAGCTATGAGGTCTTTACACTGGCTGCCTGTCCGTCAGAGGATAGACTTTAAAGTTCTGATGCTGGTCTATAAAGCTCTGAATGGTTTAGGACCAAAATACATCAGTGACCTCCTGACCCAGTATGAACCTTCCAGATCCCTCAGGTCATCTGGATCCGGTCTTTTATCAGTTCCTAGAGTCAGAACCAGACACGGAGAAGCCGCATTCAGCTTTTATGCTCCTTATATCTGGAACAAACTCCCAGAAAGCCTCCGATCAGCTGAAACACTCAGTTTATTTAAATCCAGGTTGAAGACTCACCTGTTCTCAGCTGCATTTGAATAAAGCACCTAATCCGCACTTAAGCTTAAATTTCAAAACTTACATTTTAACTACTGATTTTATCTACTGTTCTGATTTTATCTGTTTTGATTTTATATACTGTTTTGTTTGTTTGTTAATTAGTTTGTTTGTTTGTTTGCTTGGTTTAATCAATTTTAAATCATGCTTTTTATTTGTTTTTGTTTCTAATGTCTCTGTAAAGCACTTTGAATCACCTTGTTGTTGAATTGTGCTATACAAATAAACTTGCCTTGCATTGCCTTGCCTTGCCTTGCCTTGCAAGCTAATGGGATGTGTGAACGGTTCCACCGGTCGCTTAAGGCTGCTTTTCGCGCCTCCTTAAAGGATGGCAATTGGGTTGACTGCCTCCCGTGAGTTTTGCTTGGGCTGTGCTCTGCGGTTAAGGAGGATCTCGGCGCTTCCCCAGCTGAGCTAGTGTCTGGTCAGCCCCTCCGCGTGCCTGGAGAATTCTTGCCCGAGAACCCTCCCCCCTGCTTCGATCCATCTGTGCTATCTCTCAACCCGCTTTTGCACTCGCTTCGGGTTCCTGGTCCGGTGCACTATTGCGTGCCTGACACTTTTGTTCCAAAGACTTTAGAGACTGCTACGTTTGTTTTTGTCAGGCATGATGCCCACAGGACACCGCTGCGGCCGCTGTATGACGGCCCATTCAGGGTTATCGAACTGGGCCAGAAATATTTTGTTTTGGATTTTGGGGGTCGAAGGGAGACTGTGTGTGTTGACAGACTTAAACCTGCACATGTTCTTCCGGACAGTAATGTAGTGCCGGCCAAGGCCCATCGCCGTGGCCACCCTCCTTCGATGGGGTTGACAGACTCTGGTTTTCCCCCCAGGACTATCCCCTGACCACCGGCGTTTGAACCTTCTTCTGCCTTTCCTGCTCGCCTTCACCAGCCTCGTTCACAGGATGGACCTTCCTCTGCCTGTTCTCTCCCTCCCAGGTTCAGTCGTTCGGGCCGTTTGCTTAGGCCCAGGGTCCTGGACTGAATAGAGACCTAACTGTGTGTTCGGGGGAGGGGGGGGGGGGGTATGTGTGGCGGACCACCAGGTGGCTCCACTCACACCCAAGTTGAAGGGAAGTGCTGGGGTGGAGATTTTGGTGCTTACTGTATGTGATGTTCTGAGAGTCAGTTAATAAAGTTGGAGTGACTGAGA
Source organism: Neolamprologus brichardi (assembly GCF_056152115.1). NCBI lineage: Eukaryota > Metazoa > Chordata > Actinopteri > Cichliformes > Cichlidae > Neolamprologus > Neolamprologus brichardi. The sequence continues at coordinate 3,050,355 of NC_142119.1, read as the reverse complement.
CACTGAGACCTCTCCTGTCATTATTACATACCTCCACAATAAATATATATATATATATATATATATATATATATATATATATATAAAATGCATAGAAACATTGAGAGAGTGCATCCTTCATTTTGAGCACTATTTTAAACCAGTTTGTCTTGTGAACAGAGTAACGTTTTGTGTTTAAAGTACAGCAGAACAGACAGACCTGACCTTCATTGACTACTTTGATTATTTACTGATATTTACTGACTGGTATCTGTCACGGCGAGTGGAGTGAGCCGTGTAGAGGAAATGAAAGAGGATCCAATTGCAGGCACTTGCTGAGATGGGAATGCGGTTTATTGTAGAACAAAGGTGTGTGGAGATTAGAATATTATTTTACTGTTACTATTCATAACCATTATCATTACTGTTGTATTACTTATCATTTATCATTATCATTTCATCAGAGCATTCATTGAAGCTGTTGATGTTACATTAAAGTCTGTATTTCAGGTGTGAGCATAATTACATAATAATCTTTCATTGCAGGTGCAACTGTAATCATGTTATACACATATTGCATTTTTGTGCTAATTAAAGGGTTGAAGCTCAGTCAGTTAATTGATAATGGTCTGAAGCTTCGGTCAGCGCGATGTCTGGCCGATCTATTGATTAGTTTAAGGTGACCCAAGCTATGAGAGGATTGCATACATGCTTACAATACAATACACCACATATAACCTGTAAACAGAATACAGTCCTGTGTGCACTCAGCAGCCTGCTGCATTGGAGTCTGCCTGGTAACAGATGACTCAGACGAAGTCAGGAAGTATACTTCTAGAATGTCTTTGTTTGTCGAGTGAGGTCATGCACTGAGGTCAAGACACATAGGCTGCCTGTACACATACACAGTATCTAGACTTGTTTGCTCGAAACTGCAAAGTTGTTTTACCTGCATACGTGACAGTTTAGTTCCACAGATAAGTGAAGTGCAGTAAATGAAATAACAGGAAGCATCTGGCGGTGGCGGAGGAACAGAGGAAGGAACTGTTCTTTTTTAGAATATGTCCAAGGTCGGAATTACTGGAACTGATGCATTTTATCTATCTGCTTGGACGCACAAGGGGCGTTATATTTCCTGATACCCTGATGTTATATATACGACTGCTCGTTTATTGTTCTGGGAAGATCGAGGCTGATGTTTTGCAGAGCTCATCTTCCCACATATATGTGTTTAAATAAAATCATTGTTTTGACGCACAATGGACCTCCAGTCGTTTGTCTTTCACCTCAAATCACAAATCAGGACAGGTGGAAATGGCAAAACGGAACAAAAATAATCTATACTGAGACAAACTAAACTATTGAACAGCAAACATGAACACGAAGGAATGTAGACAAAGGTACATGGTGGCGACAGCAGGGAAAAAACACAGTAGATACGCAGACGGACCAGCGACTACAACAACAGAAGACACGACTTAAATACACTCAGAGAATACAGGGAGATTACACACAGGTGGGGAACACAGCTGGAAGTAATTGACAAGACAAGGGAGGCAAACTGAATACACTCACATAAGACACGGACTTTCACAATAAAACAGGAAACAAGAAACCATCACACAAGGACGCAGACTCGACACTGAGAGGCAGACAGAATATAACACATGGAACTCAAACTATGCTAAACATGAGACACAACCGAAGAACAAATCCTTAAACACGAATAAACAGAAACATAGAATTCTAATAATAATCAGCAAAGCATACGAGTCTCAGAAAACAATCCAAAATGCAAAAATAAACCAAAACATAAGAAACTCAAACTGCTGGGTCAAAAACGACCTAAAGGACATAAATAGGTTTACTGCTGCTACTGCACTGAGCTTGACAGAGCTAAAATTAAACATTGATCCCCTTATATTGTCACCGGTTCATAAAACTTGTGGAGCAGTAACATTTTTCTGATTTTTTATCTTTATGGAATATACCAGCCTGAGAGGAATCTATTTAACCCAAATAGGTCAAAAACAATCCCTTCCACTCATAATAAAACTCTTTCCCTGGAAATCTGTTACGTATTAGAATCTAAGAAATCACAATGAGATTATTTTTTTTAGGTGGGGCAGCATTACTACACTGTTTGGTAGTCTTACTCTGTAAAAGGTCCATAGCCGAATCCTCTCATGTCACGATATTCCCTCCACACACTCATGTCTCCTCTACAAGGGAACTTCTCATCCTTCCTCAGCAGCTCGGCCAAAAGCTCTGGGGTGTTCAAGGATATTGCTCTGAGTCCGTCTCTGTAAATGGGCCCATACAGCTGCTTCTCGTAGATCTGACGGTGGAAAAGTGATAAAGGTAGAGCTGCATTCTTATAGAATAAAGATAAAGACATTTGGGGATTTTTGCAATGTGTAATTTAAAAAGCAGACATTATATTTAATCAGGCAGTAATCAGATGCCAGACAGAGACAGCATGCATGTGATTCATCAGAGAGAGAAAGCAGCCCAAGACTGTGTGTCAGTTAGCTGTGAGACAAGCTGATACTGTCTGAAGGTAACTATGGAAAAAGAGTCATACAACCAGCCCAACATTTTCTATTATGTATTGTCACTGGAGGAAAATGCAGTCACTTGTAAACCCATGACCTCTCAGATTATCAAATTTTTCACCAGAGTTTCTGAAATGCATCAGGTGGAAAACACAAAACATCTTTGAACTCCAACTGAAACAAGCACGTATCACTGTGAGTGAACATAATAAAGATCGTGCACTGCAGCCTACCTGAAGCTCATGCATACGTTTGTAGAAACCCTGAAACACCACTCTGCAAAGAAACTCCAAGAAGCTGACATGTGGGAGATCTTCCACTGTCCGAGGCTTTTTCTGGATGGTGGAGAGGGCCCCTGGGGCAGGGGAGACCCTTGCCACCCCTCTGGAGCAGACTGGGGCCAGGGAGATAGGGCACGGCAGCAGTGAGCTGCATTTTCTCTTCACCAGTCTACTGGACAGCCATGCAGCCATTATGAGGGGAGAATAGAAAATACAGAGAGCTCCTATTGCATGCAGAAGACTAGCCATAAAGGGAGGGGCCACATCTTGCTAAATGTTTAACCTTTAACCTTAATGTTTAAGGATCAACAAAGACAAGAAGCCACAAAGGAACGCAAATGGAAAAATACCTAAGCTCACATTTCTCTGCTCAGTAACAGTGAGATGGTTGCTTTGGAGCAAGCCTGACTATAGTGTCAAAGTAAATCGATGACTGTTTCTAGTTACTGAATCAAAAGAATGCTTTTAATTTAAAACACAGTCAGTCATGTGAAACAGAAAGTATATGCTTCCTTTTCTAAAGTTGCTTCAAAAGGACTTCAGAGGACAAGTAGCAACCAAGTGCTTCTTATTAAATACACGTTATTAACTGATCATTAGTAAGAGTAATCTCCTGTGTAAAGGCAGACGTTTTGGCAGTTTGCTGGTCTGAAGTATTCAGGTGCATGTTACCATAATGACACAATCTTCCCAGAATTGGGCGTCCTAATTAATTCACCTCAAGGTCGCTTCGTGCAGCCCTCAGAGAAACTGTAAAAAACAAACAAACCCTGAGCTCCATCACAAACTCTGAAGGCCTCAGTCAGCATGTTAAAGTTCATGATAGCACAATTAAAAAAAGATTGAGCAAGTTTGGAAGAGTTGCGAGGAGAAATCCTCTACTCTAAAAAGAGCAGGGCAGCACAGGTTATGTTCAAAAAGCTGCATCTGACTAAACCTCAGAACTTGTGGAACAATGTCCTTTGGACCGATGAGACCATACGACCAGATGTTTGATCAGCATGCATAGAAGTATGTTTGGAGTTAACTAAACACATTATAGCAACAGTGAAGCAAGGTAGTGAAGGGGTGATGATTTAGGCAGCTTGCAGTCTTCAAGTCAACCATAAGGTCCTCATTGTACCAAAGCATTCTGTCACATGTGGTGGTGTGACCTCAAAAGAGCTGTGAATGAATGAATGCTCAATGGCCTAAAACAACAATGTAAAACAAAGTGGATGCCAGACTGATAAATAGAAAACAATTATGTTATCACTGCTAAATGTGGTTCTATCATGGGGTGCACTTAGGTGTTCAGAAGCTTCTTCTGCATTTTAGTTCAGTTTTTGTCAAATAAATCACATCGTGTAAATAGGCAGTGTCTTATTTTTCACCTCATTTTAAGGCTTGCTGCTGATTTATTTGTGAAAACTATAACTTTAACTACAATTATAACCAGGGCTGGACTGGAACAAAAAAAAAATCGGCCCGGGCATTTTGACTAGAGACTGGCCCACCAGGTATTATAGGAAAAGCCATAAAGCCTTTGAATGAAAACAAACGCTGTTGTGACAGTGATGTACTGTCTTGTTGGTATATGTATGCTTTCTATACATTTTACGTCAGATAAAAACTTTGGTTGTAAGATTCAGATAATTATTTAATAAAAGCGAGACATTTTAAATGAGAATAAGAAAGAAAAGTATTTCTTTGTGCAAACCTCTCCCTGTTAACGCCCTACCTGGCCCCCTGGCAAAACTCTGCAAGAGGACATCTCCTGGTTTCATCTTCATGTTTCCCTCTCACCAGATAACCAAACCGACATCGTGACCAGCAGCTTTTACAGCTGTGGCTCCAGCAAACATCAGCTGATACTAGAAATTAATATTAAATCAATTCCAACAACAGCTGATCAAGCTTAAACGTGCTGCTGTTGTTTAGCGCGACATCTGCTGGTTTCCTCTTTCTGGCACAAAGTGGGCGATAAACAAACAAGAGAGACGATCAGCTGATCATTGATCAGTTTCATGATTGAAGTAGCAACAGGAGAGAGAGGGGAGAGAATGAGAGAAGAAGAGGCAGCTGACAGCGTAAAGACGCAGAATAACTGCAGCTTTGTGTCTTTTCCCATTGTAGCTGAAGTACGGGACAAACTGTGTTCCTTCTCAGCTCAGTACAAAACGCGTAATATTTTCTCTGAATACGGGACGATTCCGTTTTTTACGGGAAGGTTGGAAACTCGACTAACTAACCTTATGAATAAAATAAAGTTCACTATCAGTAACATCTTCATAGCACCCATCCAGCTGTATAGAAACTCCGTCATGCTAGCTAGTACGCAGTACGAGTTATTGTAACTGACTGTAAAAAGTCAGCATAACGAGAACAAACTCCACCTAAATTTGGTTTATATCTGACCCAGATAGACTGCAGGTCATAACTTCTTACCTGAAGTTCAGTTCACCTCTCCTCCTCCTGCCTCTCCTTTCCCTCATCCATCTGCTGGCCTCTGTGGTGTTTTTCCAGGTAGGATGGATTCCCAGAACACCACCACCACCAAACAACTGAGTTATTTTTACACATCTGCCAGCATCTGACCAATCCACCACCTTTCATTGTTTATACCATTACTGAAAAAAAATAAATCATCGTCACATAAAAACAAAAAATCACCATCGGCCCACCGGGCAAATGTCCGGTATGCCCGATGGCCAGTGCAGCTATGACTATAACTACATTTGGAAGACAACCTTTCAAGGTCAAAGCAAAGTTTTTTGCAAATTTTTGAGAATGAATGTTTCCAATAAGACAGAGCTTGGATAAGTAAATGTAGGTGAGGTTTTGTGTGTTTGTATTTCCAACATCTAAGCAGTCGCATAAATCACAATAATCAACTCTCTTATGCGTCTGTCTCGTTAATAAACTTAAACTGAAAATATTTTTCCATTTCTCTTTATTTGGGCTTCAGCATCCAAATCCCTTCCAATCCTGTCATCCTTTTATTTGAGCAACATTGTCTATCGATCCTGCAGGGTCCATTTTGTGCAGCAGAAAGTGTCCTTGCACCTGAGCAGCACTGATTTCAGAGTGTGTGGCTAAAGCGTGCTTGGCAAAGTGCTCTGCCTCAGAGGCCGGTTCGTCGGGGTAAAATCGTCGGAACATCTGGGTGAGCTGCCAGTGGGTGCAATGCCCGATGTACTGCTTCAGATCAACCCGGCCAGGTCGGATGAGCGCTGCGTCTAACCTGTGTGCAGATATCATACACAACGCTGGCAGTTAATGGCACTGAAAACACTTCTTATGTTTCAGTGAAATAACAAGTTTTTGTAGCAATGACAAAAAGATTTTAATGTTCATTAAGGAAGCAGAGAGACGTGAGGAAGATGAGGTGATGAAGATGATCACACAGGCAGGGATGGACAGGTAGGCGTCCACAGATTAATTTAAGATCTGAAGATAAAGTCAATCTAACATTGGATCATGTGATCAGCTATAGTTTATTAATGTATGTAAATTGTCACTATGGATACACGGTCTACTGTGCACATGCGTATCAGACCTATGTACTCTGATACTGTGTCACACTGCACTACTCCTTTTTTCCCAGGACACTGGTTATGTCAATCCCTGTACTGCACTTATTTTATTGAGGTAGGCTGCTGTACAGCGTGTGCGGTTTTTTTTTTTTTCTTTAAATAAAAACCAGCACTTGGTATGCAGCGCCACCTGCTGTTGGGGTCTTTTATTTTCTTCTAATTCTGTTTCAGTCTCTTCACTGCTTCAATTGTTTTTTTTCTACAGCTTTTTACGTTAGAAGCAGATATATCAGTTTACATGTTGGTACAATGTCACTAAACACTCTTGGCTTCAACAGTACCTGTCTATGAAGTTGGTAGTCATAAAAACTATTCGAGCCTCCGATGAAGCCACTCCGTCAAGAGAGTTCAGCAGTCCGCTGAAGGTCAGTCGTCCCATTCCCTGATAGGCCAGAGGGTCTGAGAGGCAACAGAAGAAAACACAGCTCAGTGACTTCAAAATTCACCTTCAAACCAGAATGTAACAAATCTGGTCAAATACAGCTTTACAGGTTGCTTCAGTACTGAATATCAGCCTGTTTTAAAACCACAGAGTGGAGCTGATGAACATATGATGTTTTAAACATGTAAAAAGAAATATGTTTGATCGGTTCTGCTGCTCACTCTCAGTGGGAAGCAGGTCTCTGCTGACAAAGGCTGCATCGACATCCTCCAGGAGAATGATGCTCTGCTGCGGCGCCACGCTCAGGAGGTGATTCAGGCGGTCGTCTGAAAGTGTTCGGTCACTCAGACTCATCAGACAGATGCTGTAGCCCAGCTCACCAGCCAGCGCCGTGCTGAAAAAACAGCAAGTTACACAGGCATTGGTGAGGTTGCACGACGAGTACGTAGCAAGAAAAATAAACCCGAATAAAGCATATACTCACATAAAACTGCTCTTTCCACATCCTGGGGGGCCGTACAGCAGGTAGCCTCTTCTGTAGGGAATACCTGCACAGGTGAACAACCACCATCAGTAGAGGATTAATCTCAAAAAACCCTAGAAATTCTTCTACAAAGTAGACAAATTAAAACGTTCGGTAACATTTTTCTGATTAGGTTTTTCTAGAGACCTTCCCTACTCTCGAACAGACTCTGGTAAGGAGTCGGACCTGACCTTCAGCAAAAATCCAAAGGGCATGACCTTTAACGGAAGTGATGTTCAACAATAAAGCGATCAGAAATCAGCAACTTCAACCAAGAATGGGCAAAGGACCCTGTGAGTAACATTTTCATAATAACTCAGTTGTGTTTCTTTAATTGTGGTGATCAAGACATTATAATCATGATTAAAATTCATGTTATGTCCTGTAACATTTTACCTCTATCTGTGTACCATTTGGGATTTCCAATGAAGTCCTTCACGTCATCTACAATCCTTTCTGCAACGCCCACGTCCAGCACCACAGAGCTGAGGGGTCTGCGCCGCCGAGGAAAGCCGAAGGGCCGCCACTCTGCACCCATGGCTGTGTACATCACTGTCCTGCCTTCCTCCTGCTTCAGCGCGAGTTCTCTTGCTGCAAGACAGGAATGAAAGCTCAACTAAAAGCCCACTCAAGCATTTTGTCAAGTACAGTTAGGTCTGTAAGTATTTTAGACAAAACTTCACAACTTAGCCCATGTACACCACACACTGTGCACTGAAATTAAGCAATTAAAGGAGGAAACATCCAGACTTCAAGAAGTTACTCGGTGCAAACATTTGGAGGGATGAGCCTCAAATCCCAAAATGTTGATTCTGTTCATCTGGACATAGATGAGCCTCAAAATTCAATGTGATAATTCTGAAAATACATCTGCAATACAGGTGAAAATCTAAATATTTGCACACCTGACTTTATGTGTTGTTAAACTTACCTTCTTGTAAGATATTAAAGAAGATCTGTCTGTCTCTGCCTAAAGCTGTGAAAGTGACAGACTCCCAGGGGGTTCCAGTGTGCAGATCCACCATCTGCTTCTCCCTGGTTCTCTCCACCCTGATCCACTTCCTCCCATACCTGCAGACCACAACGGAAGTCGGTGTCACAGAGAAAGTGGCCAATCAGTTTAGAATACAGGTCTTATAGGTGTAGTGGTATGTGCTATACCAGATGATGTGGTTGCCAGGGCTCGGGTGAAAGTCAAACTGCGTGTGAACCCGTCCGCTCTCGTGCGCCAGGTAGGAGGTCTCCACACTCAGGTGCTGCGTGTGTTTGGCGTGCTTGGTGATCCAGCTCAGCAGCCAGTTGTAGCTCTTGTCCCTGCTGGGCACCTCCAGAGTGATCATGTAGTGCCTGCGGAAGAAGATCATCCCCACCTGAGCCCCTTTCCTGGCAAGCGCCAGAGCTGTCCCGACCCCGACCAGTCCGAAGCCGGCTCCGAAGTACGGGTTGTCCTTCAAGCCGTCCAGAAAATCCGACAGGGGCATGGTGACGGCTGCAGTGAGACTCTAGATACCCCCGCAAAAGGAGCTCATCCGAAGACCTGCGTGGTCCAGTAAATAAAGGTTATCGGTCTTTCTTCGTATCCTGACAGCTGCTTGTAGGCTGGAAATACATTTAGCGACAGTTAAGGCTACCTGACTGGCTAAATTACGACAGTTGCGTTGTTTTTTCCCCTCTGACTTAATCTCTTACAGCTGCCACTGGTGACTTCATTCATTCTCGTGTTTAAACCTTCATTCGGCCACATAAAATCCCCAAGCGTGCAACGATGCTTCTGCACGGCGACCTTTACTACACTTCCTGTGTTTGATGGATACCGTTCCGACTTTCCACTGGCGCTCACAAACAATGGTCCCCCCTCCTTAGTAATCCATTTTTATGCTCACCTAATTTTGCTGACCTGTTAAGAGAATAACTACGCAACGGTGGTTAATGCACTCTGTGAATTTTAGTTTAAACAGCTTGAACCGCAACAGCGATGAAAAGCTAACAGGGACGCAAAGACTTTGCGATGAGCGTCTCAAGAAGCTAATGAGGGTTAGCTCCGCTAGCATTAAATGCGATGTTATTATTTGCGTGTTTCAATCACTTTATATTATTAATAAGCGCGAGAAAAACTTCAGCTCCTGTAACTCACTGCCAGCTAAGGATTTCTATAACAGGCAGTTAGCCTGTTATAGAAAAAGTGGATTCAATGAGGCAGACGGTGCAGCCTTGCGGTTAAACACAGCTGTTGATGTTTTGTTTTTTGGATCCAAAGGACCGTGGAAACTCGGGCAGTAGGTCTGACTCTGAAGTTCATTTTCTACTGTAAGCACCTGCAATTTTGTGCATGTAACCGTGTACCTGTGATGTGTCTTATTACAGTTAGCACTAGTGCAATAACGTCATCAGTATGAAAGACCACTATGTACTATCAAAGTTATATTAATATCTGTATGTCATTAATTCTGTCTATATATTATCCCTGATTAAAGGGTAAGTTATATGCTTGATTTATTAAACAGTGGGGACATTTGGAAGTCTGTGGGTTTTCAGCTTGAAAAGTTTGGGTGTTATCAGTGCATTTCCAGCAACTATGATCATATCAGTACCATCAAGATACCACTTTATTCCAGACTTTTTTTTTCTAAATGCACAAAATATGTATCAAAGTCTAATACTGAGCTGCTGGGCGGGAGGAAAAGAGGAAGACCACAGACAAGACTCATGGATGTAGCAAAGGAGGACATGCAGGGGGTTGGTGTGACAGAGGAGGATGCAGGTTCTACTGTGTTTTCACATGCTGGGAATTAATATCTCATATCATAGTTCAGGACTGAGATGACAAATGGAACAAAAGAAAAAACAAACCCTTAATAATGTTTGATTAAAAAAAAGAGTTCTGAATAATACCAAAACTAAAAGCAAAACAGGAATTCACAACAGTGCGAGAATGAGAAGGAACAGACAGCTCAACACCAAGAACGAACAGGGTTATTTATACACACATGGAGTGATTGGTCGTTAAACACAGATGTGAAACTAATGAGCTGATGTATACAGTCAGAAAGGACGGAAAAGGACAGGAATGTTATAGAGTCTGATGCTTAACTTGTGCATGTTTACCCTAACATGATATTAAATTGTTCTGAAATTTTAAGGCTTTGCTCTTTTTATTTTTTAGACGCAATGGAGACGATGGATTTTTGTTGTGAAAAATGTGGACAGAGCTTTTCAGACAGTGGCATGTTTGCCTCTCACCCCTGTTCACAAAGACAAATCGCTTCATCCAGTAAAATGCAGCTGGACAGATTCAAGTGTTCTCGGTGTGCTGAGGTCTTTTCCAAACCAGCTGCTCTTAAACATCACTTTAAAACCAGCCACAGTGACCCAGACCTGACAGGCCCGTTCTCCTGCTCTGAGAAAGGCTGCTACTTCAGTGTCTCAGACCGTGACGAGTATCAAGCCCACATAATGTCTACACATGGCCTCACTCTTGTCCCCTGCACCTACCGGGCTTGTAAAGCGTCATTCCTTACACAGGCTGAGATGGAAAGCCATCGGAAAGGACACTTGCCCTTTGGCTGCTTTCACTGCCAGTTTGTCTCTCAAAATGCTAAAACCCTGAGTGGCCACCTCTTGGAACACAAACATCTGCCAAATAATGCTCAAGGTAAGTGGGCCCTGCAGGGAGGTGGGACTCTCATACCTTCAAACCTTAGCTGTAAGATGGAAATTATGATTTCACATGTCCTTTATTATTTTCTCTTAGGGAATGAGCAGGAGCCAACACCGATGGGCTATAAGGAAAGCCGCTTGTCTGAGGTCAGCGTGTCACAAAGAAAAAATCCAGCTTGTGGGCCAGAGGAACAACCTGAGAGGCCAGGTGGCAGGAAAGACACGGCTTTAGCAGGAGATGCTACATCACTGCCATCCAAAGGTAAGAACACCTATTGTCTGCTTAGTGGATTATTATGGTGACCACTGTAATCAGCTACAACATTAAATCTGACAGTCTGCTTGAACACCGTGGCTCCTGGCACTCACGTGGAAGTCACTTTGACATGGATCTCCTAATTCTGATACATTTGATTTGTATAATACCAATTGGCACTTTATACATGTGTCAATGATCCTTCACTTTGCAGACATTTTCACTAGATGGAGCTTTAGCCAGATGTAGAAGTCATCAAGTAACACCTTTTTTGGGTTGTATATTGTTTTCTCTTCTTTACTTTTGCACCTTTGTGGTCCAGCTAACCAATTTCGCAGTGCAAGAAACTGCAAAATGACAATAAAAAGTTCTGAGTCTCTAAGACTAAGTCGCTGGTTCTTTGTTATCTCGCCTGCTTCTTCACACCCCTACCCTGACACTGTTGGTTCCACCATTATGAATTTCTTCCCTCCAGGAGACCACATCATCATCTATTCTGAGATTAGTGTATACCCATCCTGCTGTCCTTGTACGACAGGTTCTGCCTGATACTGGCCTGTGCCTCTATAATAAAAATGATGCTGTTCAGTTGCAGTTTTCATTTGACTCAATATCCTTTCCTGCTCTATGACCTCCTAAAATGCTGTTACCACTGTTTATACCCTAATTGTGCTAATGTTCCTCTCTCTCCACATAACTGGTTGACTGGTCAAGCTAGGATGTTATAAGCTTATTCAAGTAGGAAGGAAATGCTCCACCCTCCACAGTCCAAGTCACGTGATGGCACTTCCTCAAAGATTTGTAATTCTTCCTAGACAAAGCCAATGATGCCTCACGAGACAATATTTGGCAAAAGTGGAGGAAAAAACTCTGTAACTGGAAAAGTCCTCCAGCAGACTGCAAAGGGAAAGAGGAGAATGAGAAGAAACAGTACAGTAGATGGACAACAAACAAAACTATGGTAGAGTAGGCAAACATTAATGACATGCAATAGTAGTACACAAACACAGGAGTGAAGATGTGATTGAAACATTTAGTTGCAAAATTGAGGAAAGGTTCAGGTCCACCCTGTATGGCCTTAATTTAAAGGTTAATCAGAAAGGAATGTCCAAAGCCTACTCTTAAAAGTAGACGTGGTCTCCTCAATGCAAACCAGAAGTTAGTTTCATAGTAGACCAAATCTTGTTGGTGGCAACCCCCACCCCAATCAGGACAGTGACCCTTGTCTTACCACAAAAAACTGCAGAGCTCATGGCTTTCCTGAACTCCAGAGTCCTAAATCCTGTTCTCAATGATCCTCCTGATTTGTGCTGGAACAATTCGGATCCAGAGAGGCCTTATTTTGTGATCTCAAAGTTGTTGCCAAAGTCGCAGTACAGACACCCGCTGGAGTCCCACATCAATGCCCTGAAAGCTAGGAGCTCTTTTGATGCCACAGAAGAGACCTACACATTATTAGACAGATGTTGTGAGTGATTGGTGCCCTTCACAAGTGGTTTATTACAAAAAACCCATCTCTCATTATTGTTTAACATGACATAAAAGATCTGTTCTTTAATCAAAATGATAGAAGGAAAAAAAAACAGTAAACAATGCAAAATATAAACTGTAACAAAGACAACCCATTTTTCTTGTAAACGTATATTTAAACTAACATTTTCAATTTAACAGAGTACCTTGCAGAGGGATCAGAGCACATCTATCGCACCCACACCTGCCCCAAGTGTCGTCGCTGCTTCAAGATGCGCTCTCACCTCCAGGAGCACCTTCGTTTGCATTTCCCCGATCCAAGCCTCCAGTGTCCCACCTGCAAGCGTTACTTCACCAGCAAGAGCAAGCTGCGTGTTCACAGGCTCAGAGAGGCCGGCGAAAAGGTCCACCGGTGCCACTTGTGCGAGTATTCCGCCGTGGAGAGGAGCTCAATCCGGCGCCATCTAATCAGCGTGCACGCCGGAGATGGCAAAAATGGTTACAGCTACATTTGTCCGACCTGTGGGGGAAGCTTTCGCCTGAGCAGCGCATTGAAGGCTCACATGAAGTCACATAACATCCTGTCTGACAGTCAACCCTTGGCCTGCTTTCAGCAGGGTTGTTCTTTCCAGAGTTCTCATCACAAAGACCTCATTAGACACTCTGCCGAGGCTCACGGAGTCAAAGCAGTGGAATGCCGTCATCACGCCTGCGGCGCCCTCTTTAAAAGCGAGACAGACATGGATGATCATTATCGGACGCACCTCGCCTATCACTGCTCAGAGTGCGATTTTTCTTGCTCCAATAAAACAGTCTTCCTCCAGCACCAGCGGCTCGGTCATGCAGGGCCTGAAAAGCTCAGCTGCGACTTCTGCTCCTTTGTCACGTTCAACCCCGTGGAGTTTGAGCAGCACCTCGGGCATCTGCACGCCAACGAGAAGATCCACCGCTGCTCTCAGTGCAGCTACGTGACCTCGCACAAACGGGGTTTGAAGCGGCACATGCTCATGCACAGTGGTGAGGATGGGTTTGGTCACGTGAATCCTGCCTTAAAGTCTGGGCATTTCTCCCTTTTGACACAATAACTCTTAAACTTGTTTTTCCTCTTTAAGGTGAGAGGCCCCACAAGTGCAGCCTGTGTGAGTTCAAGTGCCGAGATGAGTCCTACCTGTCCAAACACATGCTCACTCACTCAGATGATAAGAACTTCATGTGTGCCGAATGTGGATACGTCACCAAATGGAAGCACTACCTTAACGTCCACATGAGGAAACATGCTGGGGACCTCAGGTACGCACTCAAGAGGTTTCTTACACATCTTTGTTATATTTAAATTTTGGATCTGTTGTGTAAGCTGAGTTTCTTAAGAGCGCAACACCAGAATGCACAGCTGTGGGTCTTTAAGGTGGGGAACAGTGGAGGTGGAAGAAGCATTGTTGGTTCTAGATTCAATACTTCCTGTTTCCTCTCCTAGGTATCCCTGTGATCAGTGTCCATATCGCTGTCACCGCATGGACCAGCTAAACAGCCACAAATTACGGCACCAAGCCAAATCACTCATGTGTGAGATCTGCGCTTACGCCTGCAAGCGCAAATATGAGCTTCGAAACCATATGTTGACCAAACACTCCGGAAAGGACAGACAGTCCGCCGTGTTCAAGTGCAAATACTGTATGTACACCACCTGCTACCGTCAGGCACTTCAGAATCACGAGAACTGCAAACACACCAAGCTGAAAGAGTTTCGTTGCGCCCTTTGCTTCTACTCCTCCTTTAGCAGCATCAGCCTTTTCCTTCACAAGAGGAAAACACATGGGTACGTGCCCGGGGACAAAGCGTGGCTGGACAACTACGCTGCAAAGGAGAAGGAGAGGAGCTCGGCTGAATTCATGCAGGATTTTTACAACAAGCCTTCAGTTACTCACAAGCTGCCTGAAGGTCCTCCACCTTCTGGTGCTCCTGAAGGTCAAAGAGACCAAGTCCTGCCTGACCACGATGGCAGCAGTGAAACGTCTCCTGCTTCACAACCTGAGGAAGTTTTTGATGTTGTTTCTCAGGAGACCATTACAGAAAGTCCTTCGCCCATCGGCAGTCCTGAGGAATACTGTACCCTCGTTCTAACTGCACTCTCCACCTCTGACTTTCAAACCCCCTCTGAAAACTCTGCAAGGGCTCCTGCTTTAGATTCTAACAGGCCCGAGGCATCACAAGTAAAAGCAGACCTCTCATCAGAGGAACATGATGAAGATATACATGATAGCTACGAGCCTCTAAATAACACAGCTGAACTGGTTGAGCCCGGAGATTGTCAGACACCTGACAGAAACTGTGAAACAATCAGTCCTACTTTTCCACCTGAGCACAGTCAGCCCTTACAATCTGAGGTGCGCCTGAATGCGATGAAAAAGTATGACAAGGACCAAGCAGAAGCCATGGTGTTAGAGGGACGGGTGCAGATGCTCGTGGTGCCAGCTGAAGGTGTTTACCGCTGTGAGAAATGCTCTTATGTCACCTGCAGAGAGAGCGCTTTGAGGCACCACTGCCAAGCTCTGTGCCACGGCAGGATGAAGGGCCACAAGTGTCAGGCCTGCGGTGCGCAGTTCAAGCAGAGGCGGGGCCTCGATGGCCACCTTAAAAAGAAGTGCCCAGCCCTGCCACGGAAAACGAGGACATTTGTAGGCATTTCAGAAACAAGTGTTGCTCCTAAGAAGAGCTGTACTGTAGATCAGGAGGGATCCAATTCAGATCAGACAGAGCGAAATAAAGTTTCCACTGATCCTGAGTGTTCATCTCATTCTAAGACCTTTGATGATGCCGCTACATCCAGTGCATCCGAAAACCAGCAAACCGAAAGTCAGAAGAAACCGATCTCCAGTAACAAACAGCAAAAGTCCCTTTATAGTAAAAAGGGTGGGAAATTCAGATGCAAGCTGTGCAGCTTCTCATCCGTCAGGCTCATAACAATTAAACGGCACCTCTCGAACTGCAGAAGAAGATTCAGGAAAAGGGAGGATGAGACCAATTCAGAAGCAGGTGATGAAGGTGGGAATGACTCAATCAAAGAAAGAGAAGAGCTGGTGGAGAAACTCGACGAAGATCTTGTAAAAGTTTCTAAGAAACGTCAAATTTTTGGCTGTCCAAGCTGTGCATTTAAGTGCAGTCAGAAGAGAGCTTTAGACAGCCATGAAAGAAAAGGCTGCATGAGGCCTGGTGAAGTACAGTGCGCTCTCTGTTCATTTGTAGCCAGATCTAAAGTTTCTTTGACCCGACACAGTTTATGTAGCCATGGCAAGGAAAAGTTCGGCGCTGCCAAACCCAAACGTTTGCACTGCCAGCACTGCACTTTCAGCTGCAAACAGCAGCGCTGCATGACGCAGCACATTGCACTCAAACACAAAGGTGCACGACCTCACCGCTGCCGCTTCTGCCCCTTCAGCACCACGCGGCGCTACCGCTTGGAAGAGCACGAGTCTCTCCACACAGGTGTCGGCCGTCACCGCTGTGACGTGTGTGACAAAACCTTTGGGGCGGTGACCAAATTGCGCCAACACAAGAGACGCATTCACGACAAACTGCCCACGCACTTCTGCTCGTTGTGCGACTTCAGCAGCTACACGCTCGACGACGTGAGACGCCACAACCGCAGATGCCACACGGGGGAGCTGCAGCACGTTTGCACCCACTGTGACGCTCAGTTTAGCTCAGAGGTTGCTTTGAGAAACCACTGCAAGCGTGTGCACCAGCTCCAGGTGCGTTTCTCATGCAAGCAGTGTGACTACACCTGCAGCAGCGACATCACACTAAGGGCCCACCAGCAGAGCAAGCACCCCCAGGTAAAATGCAACACCTGCCAGGAGTCATTTGAAACTAAGGAAAGCCTCGAGCTTCATCAGAGAGCTCACCTGGCGCATCAGTGTCACGTGTGTCCTTTTGCTACCAAAACGAGGCAGCTGCTGGCTCAGCACCTCTTGAGCAAACACGAGGAGGGACCTGCGGAGGACAAGGCGCTGAGGTGCAGCACCTGCCAGTTTGCTTGTCACCATCAGCTGGTCCTGGAGCAGCACCTCCGCTCGCACGGAACCAAGCGCTTGTACAAATGCACCGACTGCCAGTACTCGACCCGGAACAAGCAGAAGATCACGTGGCACATTCGCATCCACACTGGGGAGAAGCCTTACAGCTGTGAGGAGTGCAGCTACACCTGCACCGATCCATCGAGGCTGAAGGTACCAAACAAGCTTCCATAGATCCCAGACAGTTGGTTCTGTTCATTTGTATCCACGTCCACTGAAAAAACGTGTATCGACACGTTGCTTTTAGATAATGCAGTCTCATTTGTTCCAGCAGCTGTGTCCAAGATGCAGGATGCTAAATATGCAAAGCAACTTTATTACTAAAAAACAAGTCAAACAAGCAAAGCTTGCTGGAGAGTTTGTTAATACAACTTAAAGGGTTAACTTGGACTAAGACACAAGCTTGGAAAACAGGAGGGTGAACAAACCCACAAGTGGACAAAAACTGAGGGGAGGAAGGAGCTGAATGTAGGCTGGGGATGGATTGGATTGAAGTAATAGCCAGTAATGATAGGCTAGTTGAGGACAGAAACCACAGCAAGACATCAGAGAAAAACAAAACTGGACTAACTAAAATATCAAACACAGAGACATTACACGGCACGTTAAACAGAGGCAGTGGAGCACAAAAGTAGCTTAAAGTTGAGACAGAGAAATGGCGAGGAAACTAAAAACACAAGAAGGAATAATAAAAACATGATCTGAAGCTCAATAAAAACAAAAGAATTAAAAATGTCATTTATAAATAGTGGTGTGTGCTTTCAAGTAGGATTTAGGCTCCAGGTGTCTTCACAGTTAAACTTGGCTTTTCCGTATTATGAAGATGTTCATTTCATGCCAGCGTACATCAACGTGGCATCTTATGCTGCAGAAATAATGTGATCTGGAGCTGGTTATGTTTGAGATTGGAAATCAGCAGGTTTACTGACCAGCCAGCTCCCTGGAAGATGGCATCATTTATAGCTAGAATCATAAATCCGGGTTAGTATAGTTTGAGTTAGTGAAATGATAAACATTTCATGTAACTATTGAGCCTGATTTCTGATGTTAGGCTCACAGAAGCCTTAAATTTGCTTTGTATCACAGAACAGGACCAAGAGCAGTAAATGGGAACAAAACGCACTAAAAACTAAACGGGTATCTGTAAAACGACAACAAAACCGCGGAGACCAACATGTTAAAAGTTAAAGTTAAAAACAAAGAACGATGGCAGAAGCGTTTAGTGTCTGTGGTTGTGTAGTTACTTATTGAGGCTCATTTTGAGTCTTTCCATGAAATGGAGCACAATCAAAGCAATAACAGGTCCCTTTTATTTTATTTTTAATGTTTTTATAGCTTCACATGAGAGTTCACCAAGAAGAGAAGAAGTACCTTTGTCCAGAGTGTGGCTACAAGTGCAAATGGGCGACTCAGCTGAAATACCACATGACCAAGCACACAGGTATCAGAGGTGGCTGTTTTCACCCCTAAAAATGCAGCTGAAGAGCTGCTGTTGGAAAATGAGACGTTACATTTATTTACCATACAGCTCAGGCAGATATGATGGTTATAAACTGAACACAAGACACAAACTGACAGTCCACATGCTTATCTGATGTATCCAAACTGCATACTGCATATTCATAAGGCCCGGGTGCCAAAATCAGTCCAGCTTTAGATCAGTTAAATAGCTCCTTCTAGTGGTCAGGGGTGAAAACAAACCAAATGTCTCCTGCAGAAAGGCATAAAGTGAAAGTTTCTAATTTAATGTTGCAATATGTCTAAGTTATAAAGTGATTTGGTTACATTTTTAAATAATGTTTGTCATCTGCAGGAGAGAAGCCGTACGCCTGTGATGAGTGCGACTACCGCACCAACAGAGCAGACGCCCTCCGCGCACACTGCGACACACAGCACTGTGATGTGCGCCCTTATGTTTGCGAGAAGTGCGGCAAAGCCTTCAAGACTAGCTTCATACTGAAGACCCACCAGCGCCAGCACAGCGACGACCGGCCATACACGTGCGGGTTGTGCCAAAAGGCTTTCAGGTGGCCTGCGGGTCTCAGACATCACTACCTGTCTCACACCCAGCAGCAACCTTTCAGCTGTCGCCACTGCTCCTACAGAGCCAAGCAGAAGTTCCAGGTGGTCAAGCATCTGCAAAGGCATCATCCAAACATGCCAGCAGAGGAAGGTTGGGTAAGAGACTCAGAAGCTGGAGGCCTCACCCTGAAGGAGGCTCTAGAGGGGACTCTGGATAAAAGAGCAGAAGCAGCCAATGAGCTGCTTCCACCAGCCAGTGAGGTACAGGAGGTTGCTGAAGAGGTCGAGCTAGGATTAAACCCTGAAGAGAGAGAGTAACTGGTGACATAGCTGGTAAATACTGATGTTTGATTAGTTGATTTTAATGTCTTGCCAAGCCTAATAAGACACTTAGTATACATATTAAGAGAGAATGTAAAGACGGGTCATTTATTTGAACAATAAACAGTTTTTTATATCCTATCTTGTGCTAATTTCCTATAATCAGAATATAATTGTATTAATGAGAAAATCACCATATGAGATGCCACAACTGTGCTGCCAGTCCAGAAACTTAATAATGCAAAATACATTGTTTACAAAAATTCAACACTAAGAGAAATGGAAGTCCTGGAAAAAATAAACAAAAGAAGAAGAAAACCAAGATTCCTTAAAAACAAACTCATGAAGCCAAGGCTGAAAACAGGACTGCTAGGAACTCTTAGCTTAATAAGCAAAAAGCAACTGAGGAATAAAGCTGCTGCTGATGAAGGAGAGAGAGGGAGCTTTTTGCGGTTTGCTTTGGATGAGAGAGCATAGAGCAGCTTAATGAAAATGATTGAAAAATGTGCTGGCATAGACGTACAGAGTGATTGCAAAAAAATG
This sequence comes from Neolamprologus brichardi, assembly GCF_056152115.1. NCBI lineage: Eukaryota > Metazoa > Chordata > Actinopteri > Cichliformes > Cichlidae > Neolamprologus > Neolamprologus brichardi. The sequence goes on along the minus strand of NC_142119.1, from coordinate 3,030,718 downwards.
CAATAAATGCATTTCTTTTAAACGGGACAGGCTGATGTTGGCCTTTTTTTTTTTCCTAAAAGCTCTTTTTTTTTTTTTTTTTTTTTGGGAACTGAGGGGACTGCCTGCTGTAGTACTGAAAGCCAACTCTGCAGTCTGGGCTCTCCTTTGTCTTTTTATTAAAGTTTAGAATGTTTCCTGGGTGACACACTTGGTCCACTTTAGCATATTTTTTTGTTTTTTGCAGTCATGCTGAATGGGTACAGAAATTCTCAGCACTTTCTCCGGACATCGACGTCGTCCTGATGGCAACATCTGTTTCTCCAGACCTCTATATATCGTTCAACATCAGCGGTGTCCTTACAGGTGTAAAAGTTAGTTCTATGAGCCCTAGACGCACACCTACATACATCACAGATGCTGTTGTGTAGATCCTTGATTTCTAAGAGAACCTCAGTGGCGGAGAAGCTGGCTGTGTTTCTGGTTTAAGAGTTTTACCTTGAATCTGTGGTTGCAGTGATGATGCTGTTCAGAGGATTTCCTGAGCCCCTGCAGTGACTTCCATCACAGAATCAGGTCTGAGAATCTTTTAAACATACTGTGTCAAAGAAAATAAGTCTTTTCAATTCTATGCTCTACTTTTTAATGTTGAACTATCTGAAAACTCCTCGTTAACACAGTGGTGACCCCCTTCACATATTTACTCAGAAAGACTCAGACTGAGTTGCTCAGTGTGTTGGCACAGGTAAACCTAAATACCTGCAAAATGTTCCACCAGGTGTTTTTTTTAAACACGTTTTTCATTTGTACCATTAGCTCTGAAATATTTTGCATGCATAAATAATCTTTTTTAAGTTCTGTTTCGACATGTTGACTTATTACAATTTTCTGTTAAATGCTGGGTTTCTTATACTTAGCTCCTGAATTTGAATCCACTTCAGGTTCCTATGTCAGTTCTTTCCGGGTACTCCGGAGTCGAAGGGCATGTATGTTGGGATAACAGCTGACTCTGAATAGGTCATATGTGTGAATGGTTGTCTGTCTCTCGGTGTTAGCCCTGTGACAGACTGCCAACCTGTCCGGGGTGTTCCCCACCTCTCGCCCTGTCCCAGCTGGGATGGATAAACAACTGTTTGCAAGTGTTTGTGTTCTGTTTAATTTACATTTTAAGAAGTTCCCCAAATTTCTAGAAACAAGGACAAAAAAATGAACAAGCCACGAATGTTTCTGAACAACTGAATTTCACGCACAGGTTTTTAACCACTCAGAAAATTACATACAAAGACATATTTACATTATACACAACATGGCCTTGTCGAACATTCATTCATTCATTAGAAATAAGTCATTCATGCAAAGTTGTGAGTATATTTCTGGCTTTTTAATACTGAGATTTGTCTTTTTTCCCCACATCTAACCTTTTAGTACTGTTACAGATATTTTGACATTCTCTACATGCTGAAGCCTTTTGTCTTACTTTCACATCCATCACTTAAAATATTCTTTACAATTTCTGGAATGTAAAGTTGCATATATTGGACTTAAAAACTTAAATAAATAGTACTGCATGGCTTAGTTTGTCTTATTCTGTGGTTAAAAATTATAGATTGGTTTAAAAGAGATGCGCTCCACTTTGTCACTGTTGAAAACTCAAATTAAATAATGCTGATTTCTGAGATGATCCGTTCCATGTGGTTCGTTTTGACAGTCTTATGTAGCGTTGGCAGATCGAAGCACTGCTCCATGTCGTCCTTGTGACCACATCTGGTTTCTCGTTGTTCTTCATGTGAGCTCAGAAATGCTGATGTTAACAAAGAGCGATGAGGGCGGGATAGCTGTTCCATCCTTAGACAGCAGATGTATGTGACGATATCCTGGAAAAAAGAAGAATTTCAAAACAAGTCTCAAGGCACTTTTTAATGCTAGAAAAAGAGCTTCCGAATATTAGAGACAAAAAGCCCAACAGTGTCCATTACACGGCGTGGGGGCCTGAATCTGCTTACCAAGAATCCAATGCATTGAGTGGTTTCAGAAAATGTGAAATGCAAAGAAGGAGGGCTTAAACTTTGGACTATTTTTTACAGTTTTACAGGCTTATTGTTGATGATAACATCACCCATGGCCTGGGACACCCCAAAAGGTTTGAAATATCATGAGGAGAGCGAGGCTAGTTAGTTTGTGTGATGCAGTCAAACTCAAGTCTTCTTGTACTAAGAGGTAACACTGGAGCTCTCCATGCTCTGCTCACCTGGTTGGATGCACGTGAAGGGCAGGGTGTACTGTCCAATGAAGTCGTTCCTTGATGCTTTGTCATAGTCCTCCACCACAAAGCAAACCAGCGCCAGCTCAGGGGTGTGGATGGTGAAATCTAGAGTTTCATTCCACACGGGGTTAAACCCTGCAGGAGGAGGGCAGCAGAGGAGTGAATATAACCAACTGGGATCAACTTTATACCCAAAATTTGTCCACTGTGTGGTCTAAGTGTTGAGTACTCAGTCACCATTGTTGTTAATGTGGCTGGTCTCATCCTTTGCCTGGTCCTGTGGTACCCCATAGATCTCCACTCGCACCAGCGGGTCAACAATAGAGCCTTCTTTCTGGTTCACCTTTGGCAGTTGTTGCCCGCTGATCACCTGATAAAGATGCAAACCATTTTAGCGTACTTTACCTCTCACACCACATCTCAGATTTCCACACTGGAGGTAAAATAAACAGATTTTCATAGAGCTCTGTACCTGTATGGCTAGGCGGAGTGGTTTGTACCCTTCCCGCTCCTCAGGTTTATCTGGACTGAACTGAGTGTTCCCATCTCTCATGAAATCGGGCTTTATGACGTAGCCACAGCAGCCATTCTGCCTGAACAACCCATCATTTAGATCCATTTCCAGACCGGCTGTCTGGAAATTCAAAGCCACTTTGGGAAAGAGGCAGACAATAATTTGATTAACTTTTTTTTTTTTTTTTACTGAATGGCAATCTAGGATCATTTCCCAGAGTCTGTAGAGCTGTCAGAGTTAATGTGAAAAGGGCTACAGGAGACGAGCTTTCATCCTAAGCAGATACCATCAGTTAGATAGATACCCAGCTCTTAGCTCTAACCCATCTAAAAATAAACATGGGGTGGCACTGAGGATGTCCACAAGGATAATTACTTCCTAATATAATATTACACGATAATAAATGCATGAGCTGTAAAAGCAGTGTGTGTGCAAACAATGAAGTGGAAAGAAAAGAGTCTAATTGAACTGCCATAAAAGCGTGTCGGTCTCTGTGTGTTGGGCCTCTCCATAGCCTCGAGTGTCACATGCTGCAAGATACTCCAGTCCTTCCCTTTGTTACTTCCTTTAGCAGAAGATACAGTGGAATTTGTGAACAAATTCACAAGAACAACTCATGCTGTATATCCTCCTGAGAACCAGCCTATTCATTTATGTCCTATGTAATGGACATTTGTTTTTGGTCTATATCGTTGGACTTATTTGAGCTAGCCTACTCAATCCTTTTTTTTTTTTTTTTTTTTTTTTTTTCTTTTGCCTTTCCCGTTTGGCTCTTTTGCCATCAGAATTATTGTCTAAAGGCGAAGAAAGATGCCCAATGGATTTTCTTTACCAAATTGACCATCCCAGCTTTGCCGTAATGGTCCATTTGATTCACCTTTTATTCTTTATTTTATTTTCACTTGCTGAATACGGGACAGACTTGACTGGGGGAAAGAAAAGGGAGAAAGAAAGAGGGAAAGAAAAACAATTGAGAAGAGGGACGGGGGAGAAGGGCAAAAAACAGAATAAGCAAAAAAAAAAAAAGAAAAAAAAAAAAAAGAAAAAAAATACATGTATCGATCACCTGGATCACCTGTTGAGAAAGAAAAAAGAAAACAAGCAGAAGAAAACGAGAGTAATACAATAAACAACATCACAATGATATATGGGAATATGACAGTAAATACTAAATATTAAACATTATTGTGCAGCACGTAAGATCGACAGCACAGTGTGCATTGAGGTAGGAGCCAAAAAGGGTGTAGTTTGTGTGTGTGATCACCCGTGTGTACACCTGTGAGCATGGACGCGCTTGTTTTCTTAAAAGGTTCCCTCATGTAATGATCTGCTAGAGGGTGTGGGGGGCCACTGCCCCGTCCTCCAGGGCATGAAGCAGGTATGGAGGAGATCAAAACTCCAGACATCCAGAGGCCCCCAGAACACAAGAGACCAAGGAAGACCAACAGAGGGGCAGCCGTGCCACTGTCCCAGAAAGAGCTGAGGAGAGTCCCAGATGAGGGGTCACCCAGCAGCCACGGAGCAGAAGCCAGGGGGGGTTGCAGCGACGTGCCCGTGAGCTCCGCCGGCAGCCAGCTGTGCCTGAGTGACCGAGCCCCAGGCCGAGAGGCCGGGGGCACCCCACCTCCGAAGTGGCCCAAGCGAGCCCCAGGCTCCAGGCCCCGATAAGCAGCCGCCAAGGAGTGAGCCGGTGTGCACCCGGACGCCCACCCCCGGACACAAAGAACCACCAACGCACCGATGTCTGAGGGAGTCCGCCCCCGGCAGGGGAAGTGGTGGGGGGAGATAGGCCTCCAAACCTTGGAGGGCCTGAGCTGTCCTCAGAGAGGTGGCGTCTGATACCCAACCTGACATATGGACACAGACATACAGGCACACACAGATACAAACATCCATTCCCACCCTCATGCTCTCATATGCACTTACTCCACACTTAACCAACGTGGAGACAGACATAAAGAGACGCTGTACACACAATCACACTCCCCAAGCGTACTCTACAAACCGGGTCTAGGTACCCTTGCCCCTGGAGGGGGGAACTGCACCCAGACCCAGGTTGTGTTACCCTTTTTCCCTGCGGTGGGGAGAAGCAGACCGCCCCGACTCCGCAGCAGCAGGGAGGCCCCACATTCCGGACCCCAGTCGGACGGCCAACTCCTCCTCCTAGCCCCCCTGCTCCAGCAGACCGCAGAGAACGAGGGTGAGAGAAGACTCCTAACCTCCCTCCACCCGCTCATTGTAGTGTTGATGTATGTGTGTTCTAAGGTGCATTTAAAACCCAGGAGGGCATGGAGCTACCTGCCAGAGAGCAGCAGGTAAGCGCATAGTCCCTCCTGCTAGCCCTCAATGTCTACGTGTATTTAAAATTGAGAGGTGGGCAACGACGCCAGGGGTGAGGTGTACACCCTGATGGTAATTGAGATTCCGTGTAGCGTGCCCACCCCCAAGATCCTATATGTATGTGTAATGAGAGTGTGAGTAATGTGAATGTCTAAGTTGCGGGATAAAATTGAGGCAGAGGCAGCCAGAAGGGGACAGAGGGGGGGGGTTACCCCCTCTGCACCCTGGTGACACACCCCCACTCCAAGGCCCTGCATGTGTGGGTGGTTGTGGTGGAGCGGGAAGAGGGAGGCAGCTGGAGATGGGGAGGGAAGGAAGGGAGGGGCAATTGACCCCTCCCTGGGGCCAGCTCCCCCGCTGACCCCAGTAGGCACCCCCATACTCCGCGACCCGCCAGGGAAGGGGGGCCCAGGCCCATCCGAACCGGGGCCCAGCGCAGCGGCGCCGCCCGGCCCCACAGAGCCCGGGGCAGTCCACCCAACCCCACCACAGAGAAAACTGCACCCACCCCATCATCCACTCATCTTCCAGACTACATAAGACAATAGACGCCCAGGCTGAGATCTTCCTCCACCTCTCCTGTATCTCCCCCTCTTGCAGAGAGAGTTCCTGAGAGAGGAAAGCTCCTGCAAGATGTGACAACCCCCCCCCCCCACCAGTTGAAGAGCCCCCCAGGTGGCTCGGCGCACCGGCGGCACCCCGCGCCAGTGGCGGGCCCCCATATACCCACCGGCCCACAACCCCGGCAACACACCAACCAGGACCCAGGCCCCCGAGGCCCGGCCAGGGCCCCAGGCCAGAGCCGGAGCGCCCCCAGAACCTCACGCCCGTCCCGGACCCACCCAGGGGCAGCCAGGCTACCAGGTCAGTAACCCCTGTCCGTCAGCACAGACCCTCCCCTAGCCCCGCTGCACGTAGCCTACTCAATCCTGATGTGCTCAATAGGGGATGACCTTTCCAATGATGTGTCATGTGATTGGGTGGCTTCCTTTAGCTCCAAAGGGGCAGGAAATCGCAAAAAAGTTAAACTGAAAGGTACTTTCTCTTCGGTTCTCAGGAGGATATGTCATTGTTAATTATGTTTTCTCTTTCCACACCTGATAATATATAAACATGCCACAGGTGAACTATGACCCTGTTCGTCAAGGTGTTGGCTCGTGTGATGAGTGTAGATTTATTTGTTAAATAACAAATGTTAAAAGAGGGAAACACAGCAGAAACTAAAAACACAAGAAGAAAAAATGAAGAACTCATAATAACTGAAGCTGCCCCCGAAAAACAAGAATTCAACAACTTAAATACCAGAACATCGGTAATGTGCGAGCTCATCCGATTCACCATTCATCACAATTCACACATTACTGCCGGTGGAACGACAAATGTGATGCTGACCTTGAGTATAGTTTAGTTGAAGACCCATTAGTGATCAGTGTGTGTATCCAAGTTTGATTAAATTCTGACCAGTACTCTAGGACGGATGCATGACAGACGCCTCGCCTCAAACTCAACAATACATCAAGACCTTAAACACATCATTTCCAGCATGATAAAAGAAAACCCTGAAACTGTGACGAGGAAGCCAAAGTTTTTCATCTGGCAGAAATTTGAAATATATATATATATAACTAGTACTCATTTACCAAATCCACCTGCAGATACAAATAACATAACCTGAATATTTGACAGAATGGTCAAGCATTACAGAAATGACTCCCTACCAATTACTTTTAGTACGTGTGCTGACACCAGTGCAAAAACCTTCCTCTTGTTTGGACTTCTAAACTATCAGTACTGCAATTTTCTGGATGCACTAAACCAAAAAACATCACACATATGGTGACTAGCAACTATTATACTCGCCTACAGGAAGAAAAACCCAGATAATGCTACTGCTTTTTCGTAACAGCATTTCTGATCAATATCATTCAGGCGTTCTTACACTGTGTAAAATAAGGAGGTCGTACTTAACCCTAATGGATACATCGGTTTTGCACTGGCGGTGATTTCAGATTTTGCACCAGCAGAGGGCGAGCTTGTTCTCACCTATCTGACACCCCACGCTCCACATGTCCTGGGGGTTGTAATTGGATGAGTCTGTCCTGAGGCCGCTGGGGTACGTCCTGCTCAGCTGCAGTGTGTTGTACTGCACAAAGTCCGTCCCTGAGGAAATGTTTGAAGAGAACAAATGCAATAGATTTCTACAGCATAGATAACTCCACCTACTTCTCCACCTTTAAGTCAGATACAGTTTCAAATATTGTAATACACATGTATGACACGTCACAATCGTTTAACAGCTCATTTATTATCTGAGGAATATACTACTCCTTCGTCTACCTGCTTCCTTAGCGAGCTTCTTGGCCTTGGATTCAGAGAATGAGGAGATCTCGTAGCATTTGGCGTGTGAACGGGCGTGCTCAAAGCCGTCAAAGTGCACGCTCTTGCAGTAAACCACCAGGTCTGACAGCTCCCTGGACATTCTGGATTTTGCATTAGACTTCTGCAAAGAGGCAGCATAAAAATATATAATCAGTCAACAAAGCTCAAAACATCACTTTAAACATTCAAACATGCCAGGCAATTAAAGGTGACGCCCTAACCTTGTGCATTCAGCTAACTTTAATATCTGTAATATGTAATATTTATCAGTCAGTCTAGTGCATTTGAATCAGTACAGTAAGTAAATTAATTATTTATTTAATATCCATTTGTGTTTGCCAGAAAAAGTGGTCGCCTAAAAACTGAAGAATTTTCAATTTTATTTAAAATAAATATACATTTTAATTTAAGACATGGCATTTGTGACTATGTGTTAGGTCCAGTGTTTATTGCATTTACACAGAACATTTTCAAACTGTTTTTAACCAGACTTTTCATAAAGTCTTTTCAATTTCACGAGGGTATTGGACAAATTACTGGCTAACTACTATTTATTTACAGCCCTATTTTTGACAATATTTTAGTTGTATATGTAGTATATGTAGAGTCTAGGTTTAGCTACGTTTCGTTTCTTTACCAGCTTTTCATCTATATGACCAGGAGGATACAGAATAATAAACTGCTTTTTCTTATTATCTAACAGGTGTATGCGGATGCTCGTGTTAAACATGGACACTGTTTCAGTGTGTGTAAGTAAACTCTGTGTCTTGGTTTCACATTGTTTTTTTCTATTCTTGGCCTTTGTGATGTCAGAGAGAGAGGCAAGATATTTCTAAAATGATCATCTCAGGAGGGGCAGCCAATCAGAATAAAGGCTCTAACCTCCTTGTGGCTTCAAGGGAAAGGAACAAAAACAATATGCTTGTGACAGTTGATGGACTGTAGAGTCTAAAATAGGAACAAAGAGCTAGAAATTTTATTCGATTTATATAGCACCACATCAGAACAACAGTTGCCTCAAGATGCTTTATATTGTAAGGTAGAGACCCTACAATAACAGAGAGAAAACCCCAACAATCAGGCGATTCCCTATGAGGAAGCACTTGGTTACAGTCAGAAAGAAAAACTCCCTTTTAAAACTATGAGCAGAATATATCAGCTTTGAAAAATGTGATTAACATGATTAGGATTTCTTACATTTTGGTCTCTTTCTCAGTGACTCTTATGGATTAATGGATTTATTTAAGCCACAAATAATTCCAGTTATTCTCTCACTGCCTCCAAGGTTGACCCATTAGTAAACTTTAAGTGTAAAAATTAGCACATCTTAAGCACTACTTTGAAGATAATATAGTTCCTTCACTTCAAAGTGCAGGCTGAGAAGACTGGAAGTTGTGTCTCACTTAAGTGCATCTCGTAGTGGCCTGAAATATCTCTTTCCTGTTTCTCTTTCACTATCTCCCATCAACTCTTGTCTCGCCTCTGTGTCTCTTGAATCCCAGCCAAGTTTCCTGACTTCCTTTACTATCAAGCACCATCCAATCCTGCCTCGTCTTACTATCTATATGGTTCCCTTTTTCTGCTCTCTATCTGTTTTAATTCCCACTTTGATATGAACTATGGAAACACAGAGAGAAAGTAGTTACTGTATGCATCTACCTTGTCAGGTGAATCTTCTGTCGAAGCCATCTCAGCATCGCAGCTGGCCATCTCTTCCTCGTCACTCACTTCATCTGTACAGGTTTCATCGACATATTCTTCTAGGCCACCAATCTTCTTGGCTTTTAGCAAAATCTTGCCCTTCAGTTCCTGTAATGAAGACATATGGGAGCATGTCCACTTATCCACTGTCTTTTTCTTTACATTTAAGTGTTTAAATGATTATCTTATTTTAACATAGTTACACAGCCATATCCATATATGCCACTTGGATCTGCCGTTAGAATGTGGGTACAATAAAAAGGACAAAGTGACTGAAGACTAAATTTGCGTTTTTTTCATACACACACTTCTAATAAAGGTGTTCCATATTCTTGTACTTTATTGTAAATGCATCAATGTGCCCCCTTTTAAGTGGCTAAAACCTCAATGGGATTTTTCACAGCCATTACTTTAAGTTAGCATTGATTGTCCTGAGTGCTTTAATGGAGAAGAGTTATACAAGTACTTTCAGTCTGTGTGTAGGATGGATAATAAGACACAGGCTGACCATTAATCTTTAAAAAGTTATTGAATTTTTAATAGTCATCAGGTTTTTCCTGCGGTTAAATCATCAGGGTGTTGTCCAAAATCAATTCATTCCTCTCAGCTAAGTGTAGCATAAGTGTAGCTAAACGAGTTAAGGTTTAAAAAAAATTAAATTTAAAAAAAAAAAAAAAAAAAAAATCACCAAAACTGAAAATTTTCCTTTAAAAATACAAAATGCTAGCTTAATATAAAAGTCACAGCTGAAAGAGAGAAAAGAAGCAATGCTTGTGGTTTTAAACCTGTGATTTCAGCTATGGAGTGATTCTCATATAGCACTTTTCTACTCTCCCGGAGTACTCGAAGCACTGTATACAACATGCCTCATTTACCCATTCCCTTCAAAATTCAAGTGCAATCTGAAATGATGGCAATATTTATGTTCCTATTTTCCTATTTTAGTTAGAAGATCCAAATCCCATGTTGCAATACTATATTGTTATGGTAGCCAACGTTTCAAATGCAGGTTTGACAGGTTTGTGAGTGTACACTTTATCCAAAACCTAGTGAGAGTTTACTCATGTTTACCACTGGGCAGTGTTGGGAAGGTTACTTTTAAAATGTATTCCATTACAGATTACAGAATACATGCCCCAAAATGTATTCTGTAACGTATTCCGTTACGTTACTCAATGAGAGTAACGTATTCTGAATACTTTGGATTACTTAATATATTATCATGCTGTTTACAACTACATGAATGTACTATTGCTGTGATTTATTACTGTTACTGAAGGTCCGCGGCTCCGAACCGTAGTAAAGGGACCTCTGACTAATATGTCGGGTTCTGTGTCGGCTCGTAGCCGAAAACTAGCTTTATTTTGTTGTCTGGGTCAACTTTGCTAGCAGAGACAGAGAGAGGCGTTGAAAGGCTGCTCCAACGGAACTTATTGTTTTTGGAGGAAAACACGAACATGGTGTACAGTCGAGTCTTAATAGCTTACTTACAACTGGGCTGTCAGGCACTCTTCTTGGCTGCAGTGGTTATTATTATATTTACATGCTTCCAGCTCCCGTTTTTGCTCGATGACAGCTCGTACTTTTCCTTTTTCTCCCTCCCTCGCTCACAGACACATAACGTGTATGGCAGTCCATTCTCCCTGCAGCACGGACTACACTGCCTATGATGCTACATTCTTTAGAGCTATACCTGTAGCATTCTGCCTATTAGCTTAGCACAACAACAACAACAGGCGCTCTGTCACCCAGGAAACACGCAGAGAGAGCGTCACCCTGTAACCATGGCAACCGTAACGCTGCCGCCTGGAGCAACAGAACGTAGCTGTCAAACAAAACCCAAACAGTCCTGACCCGCCACAATATGAAACAGGGAAGTACCGCCATGTAATCCATTTATTTCAACAAAGTAACTGTATTCTAAATACCACCCTTTTAAACGGTAACTGTAACGAAATACAGTTACTCATATTTTGTATTTTAAATACGTAACGGCGGTACATGTATTCCGTTACTCCCCAACACTGCCACTGGGTGGCTGAAGCTCAGGAGGTAGAGCAGGTCACCTACTGATCGGAAGTTTGGTGATTCGATCTCTGGCTCCTCCAGTCTGCAGGTCTGTGTATGTATGTAGTTAGGAAGCACTCAGTTTAGAGAAAGTGTGTGACTGGGTGAATGTGGCATGTTGTATAGAGCACTTTGAGTGATCCGGGAGAGAAGAAAAGCGCTATAAAAGAGTCAGTCTATTCACTGTCTGAACAGAGTTTCATCATGTTACTTTTGCACTATTATGTTCTGGCACATGTTGTTATTACATGGCTTGATTAAGGTACACATTAGGCTGACATCTGGGGCCAGAGGTGAAACTGTTCTGGGCCAGCACACCAGTGTGTCTGCAACTGGCCTTGTGCTGGTCCATGTGTGGGCCACCTCTGGCAACCCAGATCTGGGCCGTCATTCTTTGCGGTATGCGGGCCAAGTGTAAGCACATTGTGTGGGCCAGATCCAGGCCCTACCAATTTTGCTATGTGGGTACTTGTACTACAATCAGCTGATTTTAGTTCATGTGCCAGAGGAGGAAAATGCTAGAGCAGTCCACAGCATAGATATGGACATTTATTTTTGTTCCACAAAATGATCACAATCTCTTTAATATGCTGCTTAGTGAATAGCGATGATGACTCTCAAAGAAGAGCCAATGAGAATCAAAAAGTGATTTCGATATAATGTAATGATAATGGAATTGGAATCACTAAATTCTTATGAATTTCCATCCCTAGTAGCACTGTTGCTCCGAGAGTATTTGGACTTTTGACAGCTTTTATAAAGGCTGCCATGCCAGCACTTTCCACATTACTTCACAGCCTACCCTCCTCAGAAAAACAGATTATTCAACCACAGCCTGAATGTTAAAAGAGCACTGGCTGGGAGGTGGAAATGATGATAGCAGAACAGACAATCGAGAAAGGAGCGGAAATGACAAAGGACAGAAGTATCTTTCAACATGGAACAAGAAGTAACTAAAAGACATAGATCAGGGAATGTAGATGGAGAAGGGAAACAGCAAACAAAAGAAACAAATATTACAACAACCATGACAGGATCCTTGAAATGTTTGAGTTCTTTATACTGAGTACGAGTGGAGATAAAGGCAGGATGGAAATTTATGGGTTTTTTAGAGGTTGATGGGGGGGTTGATCCACCTTTTTTCAGACAGAAGAACTGAGAGCTGAGGGCACTGAGGCCCAGTGTAAGACACATTTGCATAATTTTTGAACTGCGAATGATGCAAAACTACTCTGATAGACTGCAAAGATAAAAACATGAAGCTGGAACAGAATTATTACAAATACTTGTGACCATGTGGTCTAGGAAGCAGAGAAGTATTTGACATTTTATAAATGCAAGATTACCAGTTCAGTTCTAGGTCCAGGATTTTGCAGCCTCGAGCTTTGAATTCGATATCTATTGCTTCTCAAACAAATCCTGCATTCCTGGACTTGTTCATTCTTTCAATCTGGCCTCAAATTTTTATCTTTCCTTTCTCAGAGGTCACTATGTTAGAGTTTAACTATCCTCTTACGTGTCTGGTAAATGACTGAATGATTGAACCCTTGAGTTTAATATGACTATTAAATGATAAACATTCTCATGGTTTAACTGACAGATTCTGACCTGTGGAGATGGGAGCTGCTGAGGGACCTGTCCATCCAGCAGGGTGGTCTGCAGCATGTCCCCCAGGATCTGTCTCAGGTACTGGGCCATGACCGTCTGCTGTTCCACACTGCAGTGATTCTCAATCGACAGGATAACAGGGAACTCAGACGCCTACCAAACATATAAGATGCAATATAGTTACAACGAACAAGAGACTGTTTTGCCAAGTGGCAAATGTCTTTGCACTGTTGAGCATAAGTTTCCACATTCCTCCAAAACAGATTCCTCATCACATCTTCCTATGAAGCTCTGTAGGAAAGTTTGAGCAGGATCAAGCAGAGACACATTAGAAATTCCTGGTTGTTTTCCATGTGGGTCACTCAGCAGGAGAACATTGGATTCCAGCGGCAGGGAAAGTTACTAACTGAATGTGAGCTTTACACTTTTCTGGGCACACAAACACAGTCCTGTAAATTATATCTGCAGAAATAAACACATTGTTTCCATTACTGGCAGCAGAGACTGTTTTGAATTTATCTAATTGTTTTTGTGTTGGACTGAGGTTCGCACAGCCCAGTCAAATACATTAGGGGTTAGTGGAATTTAATTAGTGTTCATTAGTGGCTTCATTAGAAGGAAAGACTCCCAAATGTGCTGGACAATAAGAAGAGCACAGTAACCTGATCTCTTAGTTTCACTGGAAACTATGCTTGTGTACAGCGTAGTAACATTAAGTGGGAAATTGCTTATTGATCAGTGGGCTGCAAAGCTAAAAAAAAAAAAACAGGTGCAGTTAGGTGAAGCTTCATAAGCTGCTCACCCTGAAGGCGTATTCTTTAAGCGTTGAAATGACGTCCTTAAAGAGGATTTTTGAAGTCAAAGTGTGACCATGATACACAACAGGATCCCCATCATAGCCGTCCCAGCAGTCCACTTCTACACAACGGCAGCCTCTCTTCAGGGCCCTGCACACACACACACACACAGTTCTTTAAACTCTTAACCTGTCATCACCACACAGCCAACAGGGCTGCAATGAGTCAGGTTCAACACGTTCCCACATTAAAAGGTTACAATAAACAAAAATAAAAAAGGTTCACAGCCTAATACAGAAAAACTGTTTTGGTCTATTTAGTTAATTTACCACTTTGTGACAAGTGTATGAAGTTGTGTGTGTCTGTGGTGTGTCTGGGTTGTCCTCACTGAATGTAGGCCTCCAAACTGCTCTGTCCCCGTAGCTGGTCCTCCAGTAAGTAGGTGTTGTGTGAAGAGGAGATGAAGTAGTGGCTGAGCGGCTGACTCATGTCCTGGTAAAGGTCCTGATGCTCGGGTTTGAAGATGGAGCCCTCCTGGGAGCACAGGTACATCTGGAAGCCATCTAAGGACATGGCGCCTTGCTTCATGGCTGCACAGAGATAAAGACAGGGAAACTTTTCTTCAGAATCAAGCAAGAATAAATCTTGTTTGAAGCATCTTTGTGGTTTGCACTCAGTGTGATGTTAACCCATCTGCAAACAGCAGAGTGTCGCAGGAGACATTAGCTTCCTTTTTATATCAATTTTCTTATGATTTCATATTATTTTCTTCTTTTTAAAAATTCTTTTCTTATCTTAGTATCCCATCAACCCCGACTGCCACCCCTTCCCGAGCCTGGTTCTGCCGGAGGTTTCTTCGAGTTAAATGGGAATTTTTCCTTCCCACTGTCACCAAGTGCTTGCTCATGGGAGGTTGTTTGATTGTTGGAGTTTTCTCTGTATTACTGTGAGTCTTTATCTTACAATATAAAGCACCTTAATAATAATAATAATAATAATAATAATAATAATGCAGTAACCTATATCTCCTTGAACTGGGTCAATACCACATTAGCTTTCTCTGGTTTTATTTACAATAAATACACTAAAACAGCTTCTGTGTGTTCCTGTTATTACAGGAAAACAGGTGTGGCTGTATTTCATAGCATTTGTGCAACAGTCCTGCGCTTCCTCAGGTGCAGGTCTCTAGATGAGGGTGCAGTGTTTCACCTTGTTACCTGTCTCAGACGGCTCGTAGCGTTCGATGAGCTCCTGGGCGAGCTGAGCGCTCTGCTCTCCCTCGTGCTGCTCCACGCTCAGGAAGCTCTGCAGCTCCTCCAACATCAGCTTCTCTCCATCTTCAGAGTAGTCCTGGAACACCTGCCACACTTCATCCCTCTGCGTCAGCATCTTATAGAAAAAGACAAACTGCTCGATTTCCAAAGAGCCGCTCTCTGACTTATCAGCCATCTGAGGAGAAAAAAGAAAAAGTCTCTTACTTGTTGTATATTTGGAGTTTATTTTCTTCTAATAGTCATATTTTTTGTATAATGTTTTATAATTTTGTAAGTTCAGCAAACTGAGCTGAGCTGTACCTATGATATATTAATTTCTAATCCCTTTCTTGACCCAAACACTGCAGCAGCTAATAATAAATTCACCATCAACATCTCAGGTCTAAAAATGCTGGAGAAAAGCTCTGAATCCTTCACGAGTCTTTTAAGGGAGCTGAAGTCAGAGCTCAAGGTTAATTGCTGATTCTTACCGTGAAGAGATGAAGAGCATGGTCCTCATTCATCTCTACATTCATCATCTTCAGCAGCTTCTTCACTTCTTTGAAGTTCATCTTCCCGTCTTTGTTTTTGTCAGCTTTATGAAACCAGTCCCAGACCCACCTGAGGACATGCTGAGGAAAACCCAGATCTAACATATAGCCGAGTAAATATTTTTAAACTTCAAAAATGTCCTGCTAACTGCAGAGGGAAAGAAAAAAAGGTTAAAAGCAGACTACTTGGAGCTTTGTTTAGACGCCTGCCAGTGTGTCTGATATCAGCCAACACCAGAATAAACACCACAGTTAAAGGATACTGGTCCAGCTTCTCCTTCTCGTCCATTGTTTGAGTTTTGTGAATCAGCATGCGCACACCCTGGATCCAGGCCTGGGCCTCATCTGGGGACTCGGCCACGAGGTCCAGATTTCCCTGGCGGCCGTGAAACACCAAGGTGAAGCAGAGTTCAGCAGGGAACTCCTCTGCAATGCTTAGCAGGACCTCAGACTGATGTCCTTCACGCACCGCTTCCAAGTCAGTCACCGAGACTGTAACATGATCATCACATGGAGAAAGCTCAGTGTTTCGAGGTTTACACTGATGCATTTCATATGTTTGAGGTGTGTTGTGTGAGTTCCTGTCATTGTGTTTCAAACAATAACTCGTTTCTAAAGCAGACGGATTCTTGGGACTTTGCTTTTTTTTTTTAATAACAAATATTCTCACTTTTAGTTGAGCCCGAGCACTTCGACCCAGCTTGTGAAACATTGCTGGAAACCCCTCATGTTTTACTATAGCAAGAAAACCTACAAACTAATTTTCATATGTTGTCAAATATACTTCTTAAAACAAAAGAATGCTGGAATGGGTTAAACTTGGATTGGGGAGGTCAGATGGTGTATCTCTACTGTATCATCCATCAGGGGGAAACAGCTCTTTAATTTAGATGTGGGGCTTATTCTTAGTTTGTTTTTTTTATAAGTAATTACCCAACCTGGTTTAGCTATGATGCTGCAAAATGTCATGTGGACAAAATGCAGCCTAAAGGTCATCAGGTGGTTTGACATAGTTTACAGCAGTCAGACTGTGGGGTGTGGATGACCACTCAGGAAATGCTGCGTTTAGCAAGAATAATCTGAACGAATAAATTATGAAGTTTTCTTTTTCTAATTGCAAAATTGGGACATGCAAAAAAGGTTTTGAGCACAGTTATATTTTTATGAGTTTTGGCCCAGATGTGGTCCAAATGTCATGAGGTGGGCTTGATATATATTATAGCAAGCTTCTGTAGGGCAGATGTGGCCCTTAGTACCACTGCGCACCCGTCATTTGGCCAATATGCGATGGGCCTGTGGCTGAATTGTGCTGTCCAGACAGCATTGTCACTATAGGCCAAATGAAGCCATAAGAAATACCACCATGGCTGTTACTATAATCAATTCTTATGTAGTAAAACTCAGGCCTGCTTAGAGCCTGCTTGGCTCTGTCAGTAATCAGTTTATAAAGGACTCCACTGTGCTGAGGTAAGCTCAGCACAGTCTCTTTGGGAAATGTGCCTATTTGCTTTGTTGCTGACAGTTAGATGAGAACAGTAACACCATGCTCATGTATGCCATGTCCATATTTCCAGACTCAGACTCAACCTGCTAAGTCTGTGAAGATTAGGACTGCTTTGAATAGCAAACGGACTGATTCTTATATGGCACTCAAAGCTATATAATATATATAATATACCTCATTCACCCATTTGCACAAGCTCTCAAGCTTCGATTAGTAGATGGACCTGCTCTACCTCCTCACAAACTTTCATTTGCATTGCCGTGGGTCTGTGGTTTTCCCTGGGGAGTTACACAATTTACACCCTTGTGTTGTTAACCACAGAGTTGCCAGGTGAGCCCGAAAGCTTAAAAACAGCAGCAACAAATATAATATAACTAATATCATTAGAGGATGTAAACAGCTGTAAATGAGGAAAGGAAAGCCTTTACTGTACATGTAAATAAACAAGAAAATATTGCGGTTTAATCATAGGCACTGCTGGATCAGGTCTGAAGCCATGACAGCAAAAAAAACCCCTAAAAATCCCCCAAAACACTTTTTGGTGTCATCAATGTGATATGAGTGAAATATTTATAATCCCTTCCTTAGTCTCTCATTTTTAAGCCCTTAGAATATTTGTCTAGCTCAGAATGAGTCTTTGTGTTGGGACTTTGCATGCTGGCATGATTAGCAAGCCTTCAGGAAAAAAAAAACCTCCTCTATCCAGAAAAACCCTACTTACAGGTGACATTAGTTTAAGTGATTAGGCCTCAGGGTGTGGAATGAGAATAGGCCTGAATGTGTACATAAAAATCTAAATGTGGTTAGCTTAGCTTAGCATAAAGACTAGCAACAGGGGCAACAGCTATCTTGGATCTGTCCACAAGAAACAGCCTAAAAACATCCATCCTAACAACAACTTTTCTTCTCGAGAGGAAATGCTAAAATAAATTAAATTGTAGTGAAGGAGCATGCAAAGAAAAAAAGGGGGGTTATGTGACCCTGAAAGGGCCAGTGGGGTAGATATGGTCTGCATCATAATGCTGCAGAAGGTATAATCTTAACAGCCCTCTCCAGTACCGTCTCCCTCTCAGTACAATGCTCCTCCCATCAGACGAGCACGGTCATGAGCATAAGCTTTATGTGCAATAAATTACATATGCTTTAAAGCCTCTTGTGAGTTTTTT
Source organism: Neolamprologus brichardi (assembly GCF_056152115.1). NCBI lineage: Eukaryota > Metazoa > Chordata > Actinopteri > Cichliformes > Cichlidae > Neolamprologus > Neolamprologus brichardi. The sequence continues at coordinate 3,012,596 of NC_142119.1, read as the reverse complement.
GTTTGTTTGTTTGTTTGTTTTCGTTTTTGGTTCATTAACCCCACAACATAAAATACAGAAAGCAGCTTGTTTGATGATATATTTACCAAATGAATAATAAATGAATAAAGAGCTATTACACACAGGTGTGCTTCTGCACTTACAGGTGGAGTGGCCTCTCCCTGCCCATCTGGACTTGTACCAGATCGTCAAGCCGTCCTCCAGGAGGCGAAAATAACGATTCTTCTTCCAGGAGCGGGACTTGACTTTCCTCAGAGTCGACCCGGCCATCATCACCTGAATGTATGGATCATTTTGGATACCTGCACAAAGATCACAAACCTCTCACACACTGCACTATCAGAGCCGGGGTGAATTTAGCAGTCAGCTTAAAGGTCAGAGCTTCTGCATCGCAGAGTGAGCGAATAGACTTTTACTCACGTGAACCTTCAGGATCCATCTCTACGCTCGACGCATGCCAGTGGAAATGTGTTTCTAAAAAGAACCACATGTCAGTGAGCGCTTCCAAATATTTCCCCCTGAATCCAAACTAAACCGATTTTGCAAAAGTTCAATCAGCAAATAATCACAGTATAATATCCATCTTTGTTTGTTCAGAAGGTGTTCTCTGGGTCTGATTTTTATCATTACGCAAACTCACTTTGCTTCTTTCCTTTAGCTTACTCAGCACCTCCCTGCTGCAGTGCTGGATAACGACCAGGCATTGAGTTAAACAACCAGACGCAGTGATGTGTGTTGGATGGTGAGAAGACCAGGCTTCTCTTGGCTGGTCACGCAGGATCACCGCAGTGAGCAACTCCGCGTGTTTGATTTGGCTGATTTTTATGCCCTTCCTGATGTAATCCCAAAGGGATTTATTTCTCCTCCCAAGATCAAACCAGAAATCTTTTGCCTGTTAGGTGAATGTATAAACAATGAATCTTCAGAGCCACTGATGGTAGGAAAAATCTTTACTGTAACTTTAAACTGAAGAGTTTGTTTTGGGAGGTCTCCACTGACTCTCTGCAACTCTATCTCCAGCAAAAACAATGTGTAACGATACAGGAGATGGCAGTTTTGAAACTTCCCTATCTGACGGTCTAAAGAGGTTTAAACACACCAGATAATAAGATAATTGATGTTTCAGTATAGGAAAAAGAAGTGCAATTTCAACAGTTTCTTGGAATTAAATTAATCTCTATTTTGCAAACATAGGTGCCTATATGTCTGCTAATATTTAAATTACATAATGTAATCATAGTTTTTACAATAATATAATATATAGTAAAATCAAATGTACAGGTTGTTCCTCTGGCTTATAGTGCTGTTTGTCCATCTTGTGGGTGTAGGAGAGTGTGTGCGTGTGCGTGGGTGGAGGGTGTTTAAAAAGTGCAATTACTCTTTCTAGGAATCAGTTAGTCCAGGGAGAACAAACAAAATGCAAATCTTGTGTGAAGTTTCACTGAGGAAGTATTTTCTTTCCACTAAACCACAGTCACGAGAGGTATCACTGTCCAGGAGGGAGATCCTGTCCATTGATGATGAGAGGAGAAGCGCTTGCTTGTTATACAGTGACAGGACAGGATAGAAGAAAGAAAATAGTTCCCCAGTGAAACTATTCACAACAAGGAATTTTTTGAATGTATTTTTTTATTTGATGCTTTGAGCGCACCGAGGTGAGAAACATTTAGCAGACATTTTTGCAGCTGATAGATATAAAGCTGTGAAACTCACACCAAATAAACATGTAAGTGGAGAGAAAGCACTACACAGTACAGGAAAAACATGTACATTTGATTTTAGGGGGGACTTTGACCTTTAGCAATGATCTGCTGCTTTCAGCGTCTCATTCTGAGCAGATAAACCGACAGTGTGTCAGTTTATTGATGTGCACTGCAGACTGGCTGCTGCGTGTCAATGAAAGCTGACATCCTCCTTCTATCTCTGTTGTTCACTGATAAATGTGCATCAAAACAATCCATCTCAAAGTTGCTATAGCTGCTCTCTCCCAAAGCTCCCCTCCACTCAGGGCAAGTTTATCTAAGCTCTCACCACAGTATGCTTGAAGTGATACGAGGAATGTATTTGCAGTTGCTTCTCAATCCAAGAGCATTTAAGCAGAGCTTATTTTTGAAAGCTATTGGCTCAATTAACTAATGTATGCTTTCGTGCTTTCACTGCAGACATTTTCATGCTCCATCCGAGTCCTTCCACCTCCTCTGCAGAAAGGTTAACACGCCCTTTTTCAAAATCCAAACTTTTAAGCTGCGCTTAGCTCACGTTATGTTTTATTTTGAGGGCTGTGAGTCACACACAGTCACTTCATCAGGGAGTATACTGACCACATGCAGACACACAAGTACACAAGGACATGACTCAGGGGGATATGTTGAGAACAAACAGGCCAATCATGACAGCCAGCAGCTTCTGTCTTTATTCTCTGTGAATGCCTCTAATTTTTAGTTTTAATTATTTAAAAGTATTTAATGCATAATGCTCGATGTTCCCAGAAGCTTTGGGGATATTTACCCAGGGCTCTGCACACAACCCTGTAACAGATTCAAGTGAACAAGCACTGCCAGTGCTCTTTCCAGTCCAGTAAAACTATATCTAAATCTAAAGTGCAGCTGGGGGAGGGAGGGTCGTGTACAGTAAATTAGAAGCAGACGCAGAAATAGGAAACATTACGAAGCATCACTTTGGCAAAGTCATGCAGCCAGCTGAGCTAAAGAAAACAAACATGACTCATCCAAAAACGGATTTAAGTGATTTAGTATCTGAGTGAGACTTACCTAAAGGAGAAACCTCAGTAGGGATGTGAAGTCAGACTTTCAGAGGTGGATAAGAGAAACTCACAGAGTCCAGCTGAGCTCAGCTCTCAACTCCTTTAAAGTCTGAGAGGGTCTGAAGGGAAAACTGGCCCAGCCTCTCCCCTCCCCTTTCTGCAGCCTTAATGCTAGGAAATCTGATTCCCTCGTCACTGCTCTGCTCCACTCCCACCTCCACCACCACTCCTTACCCTCCCTGTCCTCTCCACCGCCCTGCCCCTCCTGACCAGTCTTCCTTCCTTTCCTGCCACTCCCTCACGCTGCCGTCCACAGACCTCTCTTCTCAGAGTCACTTTCCTCAGTCCCTCTGTCCTTCTCTCGCACTGTGGATGCTCGGATAGCCTAACAGGTCTCTGTATCAGCACTGATAACTGGCAACACAATAGTGGGAACAAGGTCACACGTGGAAAGAAGCCAAATCGTAAAACAATGAGAAAAACACGCCGTGTGTTCTCTGTAGATATAATCGCAGAATGTGGATCTCTTTTCCTGATAAAACAATGACTCTGGCTAAGTCTGGTCATAATTACAATTACAAGAGACTGAGCAAAGACTGATAAAGTCCAATGCCATATATGTTGGCAGTATGCCACAATGCAGAGGCTTGATTTCCCGCTATAATACAGAGTAGAACCCAAACGGCAACACATAAATAGAAAACACCACTTTCCCCGTTCCTGACCAGTGTTGGTCAAGTTCCTTGGAAATAGTAATTAATTACTAATTACTGATTACTTCTCAAAGAAAGTAATCCCATTACTTTACTGATTACTTATTTTCAAAAGTAATTAGTTACTTATTATTTAGTTGCTTTTTAAAAACATGATGCACAACCTGAATACATTATAAAGAACTTTCCATTTTTTCTGCATAATCCATCATATAAAATTGAATCAAATGAAAAAGTCTATTTTTAAAACGTGTTATATTAGTTTTAATCTTTTAACTTTTGGCACATTGCAACAAGCAAAAATTAAATTATATGCAACATCCTCTGATCGGAAGAAATTTGTTTAACATTAAAACCTATTTTCTGCATATTCCAGCATGGCAGGGATAGCTCAGTAGGTAGAGTGGTGGCCCCATGATCGGAAGGTTGGAGGTTCGATTCCCCTGAACAGCTACCCTGAGGTACCCCTGAGCAAGGTACCGTCCCTACACACTGCTCCCCGGGCGCCCAATGGCTGCCCACTGCTTCACTGAGTGAATGGGTTAAATGCAGAGAGGAATTTCCCCACGTGGATCAATAAAGTACACTTTCTTCATATACAATTTAATATTTTTTGTGTTCACACTCACTCTTTCAAATAGGTGCAAGTAAAACACAGCAAAAAATAAATAAAATCAAAGATTTAACAGCACTAAGTCCTGTTGCTCTTAAATCTATTTTCACCTGATTAGCAGGAGTGGGGCTGGTGGAGGTTTGCCCGGTGCCGCAGCGGTCATGTCAGTGGGGGGATCCGGGGGTTTCTCTGTGAATTTCACATTTCCACGACAGAGTGCTTGGCGCTTGCTCAGATTTGAAGTTTAATTTTTTGCTGTAGTGAGAAGTTTTCTTCCCACGCAGACTGTACAGTGAACGCTAAGGTTTTTGTCACTTTTTATGGAATCAAACTCAAAGTAATGTCAGTACGTCCAAGCCTTAACCTCTGCATGGTCGTACTCTCTCCTGCACTCCATATTATCCATTGTTGATCTACACACGTCTGTTGCTACCACAGATATCTCACACATGTACGTCATCGTCATGAGACACTCTCACAAACAAAATCGTGGTTTAGTAACGCAGTAACGCAGCATGCTTATGAGAAAGTAACAGTAATCGAATTACTTTTTTGCAACAGTAATACCTTACGTTACTCGTTACTTGAAAAAGTAATCGGATTACAGTAATGCTTAACGCGCTACTTCTTATCTCTGTTCCTGACGCAGTCCAGCTGATGTACCCGTTGCACCCTGCTGCACACTTATGACTGTAGCTACTTTACCTCATGAACAGTAAACAGAGAAAATCACAGAGTGCATACTTAGGAACATCTCCCCGCGGGACCGGATACGCTCTGAAATGGAGACCAGGTGATGCAGGCTGCCCATCTCAGTCGTCGAGGTTAATGGAACCTGTGGGGGCAACGATCTGATAATGTACCGGTAAAAGGAAATGAAAGCTCATTAGTGAAGTATGCAGGGCTGTTAGATGGAGCTCATCACTCAAGGGAATTCAGGTGAGTCATAAAGGGACAGAAAAAGAAACAAACTTCAAAACTTTGACTCCAGTCAAATGTGGAAACAACAGCAACAACCAAACTTCTGGTCATCTAAGCTACACATTTTGGCACTGATACTCAAACTGATCATTTATTAACATTTATTTGCAAGATAACTTTAGTATATTTAATAAAGCCATGCAAATCTTTACCATCTTATTATGAATATTTATCAAGTTACAGGCCCTCAAAGTGTGTGGGAGTTGGCTCTTTTTAATTCGCCTCAGTTTTTCAGCAATTTGTAGCCTTATTCTTACTTATAGGAGATGTCCAGATGACAGGAGGACACAGGACAAATCAAGCTAGAAGATGAGCGTTGCATGCAAATTCATCGAAGGAGACCTATCACAGCTGCCCATGCCACATGGTGCTATGACCCTCGAATGTTTACCGTGCATACACTTTTTGAAGTTTTCTCCAGTGAATTATCAGAAACCGGGTCAGACATCCAGGGTAGCAATGCTAGTTTCTGCTCTTTTACTTCATACATATTAAACTGGTGCAGTTTACTGAAAGGTTTAATGGATTTAAACCTCCCACGCACACGTCCAAACCATCTCAGACTATCTTTACTACCTCTGCTCCTTGCACCGTCACATTTCCATTGGTCTCCCTGTCGTTCACACATGTATTCTGTCTAGCTTCTATTAGACTTTCATTCCTCTTCTCTCCACACCTCCACCTTTCCAGGCTCTCTTCAAATTGCTTTCCATTCTTAGTGCAGATCACAGTGTTTTCTGCAAACCTAACAGTCCACGGAGGCTCCTGGCTGAACTCACCTGTCAGACTGCCCATCACCACTGTAAACAAGAAAAGGCTCAGAACAGATCACTGATATAATCCCTTGAAGCTAAGTCAGTCCTGCTGCACACCTCACACTCCTCATACTTCTCTGCCACTTCCTCATGCAGGACCTCAGTTCCTCTCCTGGTACTTCTCCATCAACACTCTCAAAGCAAACATCACAGCTTTAGCGCTTTCTCAGCTGATGGTCACTTCTCTTTGCTGACCGTACAAATCAAATAAATAATAAAGAATTATTTTATTTCAGCATCAGAGACAGGGGTTTAGCACAGAACTCTGGCTCTTTAACAAAAACAGCCTCAGTGGAGATCCCTTCTTTTCTTGATCTCCTACCCAGTAATTTAATACATCTACAATAACTCTGCAGAGTTTGATGCTAACTGCAAAAATAATTGAATTTGAATCTCAATTTCAAATTTGGATTCTCAAAGGTAAATGTACATGACTGGCTAAAACAGAAAATGTGTGCTTATACAATAGAACACAAAGCAAAAGCAAACCAAGCAAACTCCTTGAATCACTACCTGATGATGTGTCTGCGTGGAAAAAGTCACAGGTGCCCCCCGCGCAGCTTAAGTTTCCTGGAGGCAGAGTCTGGATGACTTAAAAAAAATTTTTAAAAAATTAAATTTGACACACAGAAGGTGAGGAGCTTCTCATTCGAAACAACTGATAGCGAGCCGGTCCGGTGAGTCGGCGCATCCATCCAGTGCACAATGACACACTGAAATCACCAATGTAAATGCGGTGACTAAGGAAGGCTTCGGAAACGAGGTGAACACACTGGACAAAAGATATGTTATTCCCGCACTTCTTTAACTTACGTGGAAAAACCTATGCTGCATGCAAAACATCAGAGGGAAATAAAAGAGATCTCAATAGTGTTCTGCCATGATACTCAGTCATAGGGCTGATAGCAGTTCAGTATGCAGTCCACTCTGTTGCGTTACTTGTAAATTTATTTTAAAAGAAATATACCTCAAACATGTGCTATGAAAGATGTCTGAATCTTTGTGTTGATAATCATGTCAGTTTTATAGCAAAAAGTGCTTTTCAATCAGGCGCATTTCCTTCCTTCTCTCCAAAAAAAGCCAGTTTCAATATACACGAAAAGCTGAAAGGCGTGTTTTGCTATATTAACGGATTGTTGGGTAAAGTAAAACTCAGTGAATTGTAAATTATTGATGATTCGTCTCATAAGTCATGACACTGCTTTTACCTCCATAAACTGCCTTTATAAGAGGAAATTATTGGTATTGGCAATACTCGTCCTGTAAAAAAAAAAATTTCATATTGCATTGATACAAAAATTTTAAGTATTGCACAGCACTACCATTAGTTTTTTTTTTTTGTTTTTTTTTTACCCATTAGCTCAGAATAGTAAAAAAATACTTCAGTAGGGGACTGAAGTATACATTAGTGAAAAGGATGATTCGGCGTTTTCTGCTTTGGTCTTACCTGATTGCAGAAACTGTTTCTCTACTGTGCCAGAAACAATCCTCATGTGTTATGTAACATATTTATACATCGTCACCCATAAACCAGCTCCGGGTTAAAACACTGAACTGCTGTTACTGCTATTATTACATTTAATCTAAAGTTGCAAAACCAGTGAGTGCTCAGATGTGCTCGTCTCCATCTAGTGGTCACTTTTATTTACTGCAAACACATTCATTCATTCCAACTTCAGTTAGAGGAAAGTTCTGGAGAAAATCACAAGCAGTATTTCTTTGATTCGTTTTAATTTACAATTTAGACTCAAATTACACCGATGATTTAGATTCAGAAAAAGACAAGGTGGCTGCAGAATAACCCTGACACCTTCACTGTAGCTGAAATAGACAGGTACTTCTATTGCTTTTCTACTCTCAGCACTTTCTTACTACCAATTTTGTTCACTCAGTCCTACAAGGGTTTTTAACCCAACATTCACACAAGGATGGAGCAACTCAGGTATCTTGCCCAAGGGTACTCTGGAGTAGCTAGGTATCAAACCAGTGACCTTCCAGTTAGTAGATAAGCTGCTTTATTTATGTAAGAGCCAACGCAGAGGCAAGATTTAGGATAAACAGACACTACAATAAAAATAACTTTTTGAAAGCAGTCGACTCTCAGTCTTGTAGACATCACTGACTCATCAGGCAAGATGCAATAAAATGTTCAAAACTAAAAATGGTAAAACTGAGCATATTTGCTCTGTAACTGCTAATTTTACTTTAGCTCTCCAAGTTCACAAAATCATTTGTTACTTTAAATTTTTTCTAAAATCTAGTTTTTATTTTAGCTAAGCAAACTGTTTTTGTCCCCACGTGTTTTAGTTTTTAAGCTTAGGTGATTCTAGTTGACTAAAACTAAACTATGAGGAGTTTCTTTAAAAACACCTGATACAGTCAAGCTGAATGTTGGCTTAACTTTATGAAGAAGACACTAAACTAAGTAACTTGTTCTAGGTGGTGTATTTATTTTGAAGGCTACAGGTCCAGCTCAGGCTTCAGAATGCTCCAAATTCTGTTTCACAGTTTTCATCTATTCATTGATCTATGTGAAGTTATAGAGAGGGTGTATCACTAATATGGTCATCTCAGGCTGTTGAAATCTTCTGGTTGTGAGGGAAAAGTTGACCTAAAAAAGAAGGGGCTAGAATTTCTTGTTTCAGACAGGGGATAAACCCAGTATGAGATAAATATGGATTATTTTGAACTGAATAATAAAATCTAAGGATGAAGACATGCAGGTAGAAGTAAACAGAATAGCTCCTATTTAATATGCCTTTATGTAGATGAAACCTGATAGCTCTGTGACGATAGCACTCCTAAACAAAGGTATCCAATACAGCTGATTATTACTCTTCAGTGCCTGAAGAGTAACATCTGTGAAATTCTGATATGTCCTGAAAGAATTCCTAATTTCTCGGCTTATACTTTTATGGCAAAGTACCTGAGAGCCTCATTGTACTCGTCAACTTCAGAAACTCGACGAAGCAATTAAGAGCTGTGAGACGGAGTAGATGGAGGGCAAACATTTTAATAAGATTAAGAACCAGAAATATCAAGTACTACAAGCTATGGCCAAACAAAGTAGGACTCGCTGCCTCAATTATAGCCAAAAAAACAAAAACAAATCAAATAATCCCTCAAAGTATGAAGAGAGTGGCTACATGAGTGTAAGTTCATCACAAAGACACTGTGGAGCTCCCTCAGTAAACACTTAATCTCACAACAATAATCTGTCTCATTTCTACATAAAGGACATAATATTCACTCACACATTCTCTCACACAAAAACACACACACACACACACACACACACACACACACAAAGAGTACAATGAGAAATGCCTGCTGTTCTGATTGGTTACAAATGATTCACAAAGGAAATCATGCACCTGAAGAGCTTGATTCTGTTCTTCCTCAGCACAAAAATGTCTGACACCCGTTACAAAACCAGAGTGTACCGGTAAACAGCGAGCCATGGGCTCCTACCCTCACAAAGTAAGACACATTTGAAAAATACATTTGCAACATCTTTGTGACTAGAAACACAATTTGCATCACCGTGTGTGAGATGAGAGCAAAGAAAGAAAGAAAGGTAAACTCAACCAAAAGCCTCACTGATGCCTGGGCCCGCCCAGGTCGACGCAGGCCGAAAATACATCATTAAATATTCACATAAGTTAGTAATGCGTATGGCATCCTGTCATGTACAGACATATCATCTTTAAACCAGAGGGATGCACCACAAAGCAAACTGAACGCAGCCAGGCCTCCTGTCAGAGATAACAGGTGTCATGAAGGTGAGATGTGTTTATCCCGACAGATCACACTGAGCAGTGAAGACTTTACGATAATTACTACAGCCAAACATCAGGCCGGAAAGAAAGTTTCTTACAAAGATGGGACTCAATACAAAAGTTCTGAATCTCTGCCCATAAAAAAAAAAAAAATGAAACCATTCCCTTTGACATTGCCTCCTCATGCAAGCTGATTTTTGATCGCTCCATGGAAGTCCCGACTCCTCACACCGTTTCTGTATCATGTCCTGAATCCCTCCCAGTTCGCCTGAATCGCAGCTTTTTCCACTTTCATTTCAGTTTGCGTCTGTGCAGGTATGTGCTGTTGCCATCTTAGCTTTATGACACCAGGAGGATGGGCTGGATCTGACCAACTCCTGTAGCACTGGCTTGTCATTCACATAACTATAGCCTCTGACCCTGATGGGGAGCTTAATTAAAAAAAACAAACAAAAAACTGCATGTTTTAAATATTTAAAAATAGAAAGTGTAGTAAGTGGATGAATTAGGGGGAGGGAAGGGTAATTATTCCAAAAATTTCCACAAAATCTGGCTTCTTTATGCAGCCAGATTACTCGACCATTAAAAGACTGCAGATATAAGGCACTAATGCACTGGCTTCATGTTTCAGACATGGAAGCAATGGTCATCTCTTCTGTACAGCTTCGGCTAATTTGCTTTCTGCCACACACGCTTTAGGATGTCTGACTTCAGGAGGTAAAAAGTGCTCTACAAAACCCAATGCATGGGCACAGGGTAAGAAATGTTACATATAGATTTCACTGCTTTAGATGCATGTTGTTTGTCTCGTGTAGTTGTAGTTGAGCAAAAAGCTAGGCTATGCAGGTAAACAATGTAAGGCAACTAGTCAGAACTGCTTGCAACTGAACCAAAACTTGTAGGGGTTTTCCCCCGCACCTTCATTCCCATTGTGGCACTTCCTCAACAAAACATATTGTGACTCACAAATGCTTGGATGAAGAGCCAAGATTCAGCGAATTTACATTTCTTCATTTCCGAGTAAAGCGAGCAACGCAACTGCTCTGACCAAGACGTTAAATTACCTCTCCAAATCTGAGGAATTTTGAGACTAATAAAAACTAGGGATGCCTTTTCAGATTCAAACACCTTTCAAAATCAGTCTGCAGGAACCCTGTTCTAGTTGCCCCCTTCACTCATTGTCAACTTTTCCAAACAACTTTGCGTGATCTTTTCCTTCCTTTCTACCACCGCCATGAGAGTTCTACCTTAAAACCCATCTTTCATTTCAGCAGGTTTGTGAAGTCATTATTCCACAGCCACAGTATTTCTTGCAGTGGATCGGATATTTTATATGGGAATAAAAATAATGATGGGCAGAATCTCTGAATCATTGGTGAACCACTGGTCAACTGCAGGTACTGCCTTCCAATGCGGGTTACGTCGTTGTTTCTAAGTTGGGGCCAGTAGGGGTTCAGTTTCGCGCACACACAATGAGCCCTCACAGCAAAATCTACTAAAGTTTAAACTTGCTCAGAGAGCAAATTTCAAGTCAGCCATGACGACGAAGCTCAAATCCAGGGAGCGATCTAAAACTAGCCATAGTGGTGTCCAAGGAAACGATTTTGAAGGAGAGATCAGCAAACGTTAAAGATGTTAAGAATTTTGATTAACATGGGCAGAGCTGTGGAGCTTTGCGATCACACACTGCTCAGTGTTTTCTCTTTGCTGCAGTTTATTCCTAACACAACTCAGGAAGTGCATTCAGGCCTGACCATGTCCCATAACAAAGGATGAAAATCACTTGAGTTTTTGGCCATTTCAAAGTGAAAGTAAGTTTACTGACTGAATATTAGACAAATCAGTGTTCTACTCTGCTTTACATCAGCAGGAAATTATGAACAAACATAAAAGCACGTTTTCTGCATTGCCAGCCTAATGCATTAAATCCCTGTTGCTGTAACAGTTTGTTCAACTAAAACTGCACAGCTTCTTTGGGGGCATTACAAACACACGGCTCAACAGGTTTTGCATATAGCTGAACATCTGTACTGCTCATTAACAGATAATTTTACACAAAAACTTTGAATGTAGCCTCCGCCCAGAGCTGAGTCACCTGGTTTAAAAAAAAACAAAAAAAACAGAGCTACCTTCATGACGCTGAAAACTCTTTAGGCTCAACGTACCTCGTTTCGTAGTGCACCCCTCTGGTGTTACTATACGACAACAGCGGCCGTTACACAAACTGTATGACTTGGTACACACATCGGCGGTACAGACTACACAGGAATTAGCTTCAGTTGCTGAGAGGCGCAGCATTTACAATTATTAATACTTGTTGATGCCAAGAATTCTGACTCCATGCAGCTGTGGCAGTTTGGGGATCAGGACACTCAGAAGCGAGGCAGTGTTGATGACAAAGTGTGTTGTGTTGTATTTTGTATAGAAACTTGCCAGGAAGTATCTGTAAAGGTGGGGGAAAAGACAGTGTGTTAGAAATACATTGCAGCATTTTGGTTTCAATCAAATAAAATTAGATAAATAAATACAATGCCTCCAAAAGTGAGTCACTTTCCACAGACAAAGTTTAAAAAAAAAAAAAAAGTAAGTATCTGTGAATAGTTTCCTGTCTTTCACACTATCATAACAACTATACAGTACAGAACTATGTCACCAGCATAAAAACGGACATCATAGTTGGTCAATGTGAATGAGACTGGACCCAATACTGAACCCTGTGGAACTCCCCTAATCACATAAAATTATAGGTTAAGGGACATAAAGTCCTGAAATCATTTATAGGATAAAAATAAAAAATAAAAGACACACATATCCTCTGCTCAGACCCAGTAATGCTTAGATGTTTTTATTTTCAGGGACATAGTCTCTTTGACTCACATGTGGAAGCTGAGATGTGCAGCCAGGCTTCACCTCAGCCAATTGAAGTCACTGAGCTGTACCTCTCCACAGAGTTTGTGCCTTCCAGATACTTGTGTGTTAATTATCTGTTAATTAATACAGTTTTCTGTGTAGTTACTAGGATGTGAAGTCTACCACCAATGGCTAATGGTTTACTATTGTACAACCATAGAAACTAAAAGGTTTTTTGTGGCACGCTGTAAACATCTCATTTCTGCTGTAGAGCATTTTAACATGGGAGTCTGTGTCACTGTTGGAGCCAGGCTCAAACGGGCATTCATGGAATCAAAGTTTTTGGTAGTTCCATGTTACTAGTATCATTCTCTCACACATGGTAATGTCTACAGAACTATCAGGGTTGAAGGTACATGTCTAAAGACAACAGGTTCAGACGGAATCATTGGTATATAATACATACAGAATAATTGGGGAGATGGTGAAGAACTTTCTAGATGAGGTGAACTGCACGCCATAGTCGAGCTGCTCCCAGTGAGTAAGAAGTCTGGCTTTTCCTTGGTCAGGGGTCTCAAAAGGGGTGCCTTTGACTGCATGCATGAAGACATACATTCCCTGTGGAGTGGAAACTGCGGTCAATAGTTTACTGACAGACTAGCCAAAAAGAAATGTGATGTCCTCTTATCATCAACTACGAGGGCAATCTCAAAAGTAAGGTCTCCTATAGAAATACAAGCCATTTATTTTCCATAATATTTACATCATTTTAAAGCTTGAAGACTTATTTATTTTTCCTACATAATCACCATTTCGGTCTATGCAGTTTTACAATGCCCATGTCGATCTCCTGGCAAACCTTTGTTGGAACTTCATCACCCACCCACCCTACAGTCTGGACTTCAGACCCAGTGACTACCACCTGTTCCCAAAGTTGAAAGAACATTTGTCCAGTAGGCAATTCTGCAGCGGCCGTGAGCGGGTATGACATGGACATTGTAAAACTGCCACAGCGTCTACAACAATGCATCGACCGAAATGGTGATTATGTAGAAAAATAAGTCTTCAAGCTTTAAAATGATGCGAATATTATGGAAAATAAATGGTTGTTTGTATTTCCCAAAAAATAAATACCTTACTTTTGGGATTCCCCTCGTAAGTTAGCCATCTTGGGAGGTTCTAATTACATGTCTGTGTCCAAAACACTGGAGCTTTAGATGGAAAAAGCTGCAATACAGAGGGAAATGTAATGAAACTGAAGCGCTGACATACGGCCAAGAAATAATCACCACACTGATGGTGTATTGTGGTGGAAAACAATAGGCTATAGTTGACCTCAGCTGCTACTGTTAATAGCCTTCCTTATTGGCTGTGATACACAATCCTTGAGCTCAAACTGTTCGATGACGTCACCCACATCAACTCTCTTCATTTGAGGCCAGCCATGCAACAATGAAAGCTCACTCTTGTCAGACTTTGAGGCATGGGGAAATTATCATAATAGGTCAGTCATCAGGCTGTCACAAGGAAAACCGCCTTAAGACAAAACAGGATTCCTGAATCAAACTGATAAGCGTTAGAAATCAGAATTAACACAACTTTCTTGAAATAATATAGAATTTAATGCTTTTCTTGCCAAACACAGAAAATTACTTTTTAATTATTTATTTTAACTATGGACTGTTGGTTAGAACAAAACAAGGATTTTGAAGACCTCACTTTGATCTGTTAAATTTAAAATTTTTAACTTTGTTGTTTATTAACCCTCTAATAAAAGAAAATGTATTCAAATTAAATTTTGGAGGCGAATACTTTTTCAGTCTTTTGACCAATACGGCTTTTTCAGGACCAATACAGATCCTTGGTAAGCTTGGAGACAAATAAACAAAATCACCATCTGACCCCACCATCCCACTTATGTAAAAATAATCAAAAAGACAACGTGATATATTTTGACACCACTAGAATCTTAAAAAACATAGCAAGATAAATAGACATACTGTACAGTAAAATATCAGTACATGGTCCTGCTCAGAGGAGGCCTTCAGTAGGTGACCACAGCTGCATTATTTGACCATTTTTCTGTGACATGTGACCATTACTAATCAGTTTAGAGAAATCGGATATTATCAAAGATGTAGGGCTCTGTTCCATCTTAAAAAAAAACAAAACAAAACAAAGGAAAAGCATCACTGTCAGTATTTTACCTGAGTAACTGGGTAAAAACAAACAAATGCAAATAAATTTTAGAGACTTTAATATCCAGTGAAGTGGACTTTTCAGGGAAACTGCGAGAGATGGTTTGCATTAATATTTATAAGATATAAGAGAAACTTTAGCGGTGGATGAATTCTACTTTGAGCACATGCTGGTTTTCCTGTTGCTGTGGGGACGTCGCTAATGGAAATAAAAGTTAATCCATGAGATCCTTGTGTCTTTGGACAGATTTGGAATCAGAGCTGCTGCTGAAACAGGTTAACAAAGGCGTGTCACATGTGAGTGAGTGTTGGCAAACCTAAAATAAACTACTGCTCAACCCACCAGGTCAGTCTGGGCTGTAACTCAGAGCATTTCCTGCAAGACATTTGGAGCGTGAACAGACTGAAAATCATGACCAAACCACTGCAGTTTAGCTGGCTTGTCCAGCGCCTGTGTGAAATACAGCAACTGGAAGTCAGAGATGTCATATTTCAGTTTATGCACTGCAATTCAAAGCTTCACAGCATTCTTTATTCCCCCACAATCATATTTTTTGTTGCTCCTTTTGGCACCATCTAAACAGCCTTTCTCTATGTAGAAAAAACCCTGAACAGCCTGGCTTGTTTCTGAAGCTCGGATAGCAGCACTGACACAGCATGAGAGAAAACTGAACTTACTAAGTTGTGAATGACATTTGTTAGAGTCCACACCACGGGCACGCTGAAGAAGGGTATGCTCAGGAGCACGATGTGAAGCACACCAACACCAAGTGCGTAGGTCAGCCAAATCCCTCGACTGTTCATCACTCGGGTGTTTGGGTTCACCTCGCTGTGAGCCACACCCACATTCATCCTGGTCTGTGGACAGAAAGACATTCACAAAACAACTTTTCACTTCTGTTATACATCATTATAAAAAAAAAAAAAAAGCTGTTCTACCTGTTTTGTGTTAAAACACCTGGAGGTTGAATGTTTAAATGGAATTCAAAGAGCTGAGCATCGAGGTGGAGAGAAACTGATTGCAGGGATATAGGGTTGGAGGTGTATTTATAGATAAAAGCACCATAATCCAGCATCACTAATCCACCTCTTATTGAGCATGTTCACCCCATGTCTAAATGGGTACCTCTGATGTGTTTTGCTAAAAAATAAAAATTAAAAAAAATAAATCCAACTTTTTAAAATGAGAGTTTCCTCACACTTAACTCTTCCGTGAAACTCACAGTAATCTATTGTGTTTAGTCTCATTTACATTCAAGACTAATTTTAAGTTCTTAAACAACAGTGAAGGTTTGTTGCAGTTCAGTGGCAGAAACTTTTAATCTGACTGCATTTTAACATGGACAAAAAGAAAAAACAAAAACTCCACAAAAACAATCAAATTCAATATGATGGTTAACTATGATCAACACTCAGCCCCTTTAATAGATACACCAGTCAAAACACTCATTAAGACGAATATCGATAAATTAGCCAGAAATGCATTTAGACATATTTTTTTTAAAAATGTCCACAAAACCATTTCTAGTGTTTACAGAAGACGTTCCAAAAATGAAAAAAAAAAAAGACTCCAGAGAAAATATCTGGTTGATATGGTTAAAATATCTGCTTCGAGCTGACAACAGCAACTTAAAAACAACACTAACTCAAATAATTATCACAGTTATCCACGAGAGCATCTCTGATTACAAAAAATGTCCAATCTTTAAAAAGGTAACACCGAATGTATCTAATAAAGTGGCTGATAATTAGATAATCACAGTAACGGCATGTACCGGGTTTAGCTCTGAAAAAACAAGCTGACTGTAACTGTATGAATTTTATCTCAATATGGTGCAGCTGTTATTTTGAAAATCAAATTATACTATCAAAGTATGTCTGTAGTACTTGGTATGATAACAATAACGGAGGTGGGGGGCCTTATGTAACCGGTTAAACTTTGGCCTCTGACACACTTTCTAAAGGACAGATCAGAGCTCAAGTTGTTATTAAAACAGCTAGCAGAGTCCAGTAAGTGCATCGTTATTTTAACGGACAAATGACATATATACAGCACTGAGTGCGGCGGTTAATGACTCAAATTTTAATATTAGTCTCAAAGAGTGTTCACTGTGGTCATTAACTGCTGCTCTTGTCAGCAGACATGCAGATGGTATTACAGAAAGACCCAGAAAAAAAAAAGTCACCGTCTGCTTAACTTTTGTGTAACAGCACACCACACTAGCCTTAAAATCACCCAGGACGCACCAAGTTAACTTATGTTCACTGCACTTGTTATGAAACTGGTGTAAACCCGGTATTTAGCAGCAACCCAGCCCTCACAAATAGTTGTATAAACACGGAACGCCTCCCTTGATTGTTTTTTTTTCCAGGATATAGCCGGACCCGAATAACCACTCTTCATAAACCAAGTTGAATTCAATTTAATACAAAAAGGAAAAGAAACCTCCCACAATCCCAGAGTGTGAGACTTACAGCTAGTAGCAAGCAGTGAAGGTATTTGCACGAACAAACTGCTGCAAGAGAAACGCTTTTTCCTCCTGTTGTGCTCAGCTCCCAGACAGTGCAGACGGCACGACGTAGACGGACACCACCGGAAGTAGACGCGGATTTAGGGAGTTTTTATCCGGGGTATTTTCAACTCCACAGTTTGACTTGGAAGGCCGTTTCCCCGCCCCCTAACGGTTCACATCGATACGCCAATCGATACGCCAATGAACATTTTAAAAAACAGAATACATGTTATTTATTTAATGTTTAAATACATTTATTTAAATGTATTTAAATTAATAAATTATGCACACAGGATGTCACATCAAGCAAGTAACATTAATTTAATTTAATATGGGGTGGCATGGTGTGTGATGGTTAACACTGTTGCCTAACACCAAGAAGGTCTTTCTGTGGAGTTTGTATGTTAGCCCCATGTCTAAATAGGTACCTCAACTTCCTCACACAGTCCAAAGACAACCACTTAGTGGGGTAAGGTTAACAAGTGATTATAAGTTGCCCATAAGTGTGAGTGCAAATGGTTGTCTGTCTCTCTGTGTTAGCTGCCACAGGTGCAGAGGTGCAGAGAATAACATCAAGAGTGAAAGAGGACGTTTAGAAGATGGTAGTGAGACCGGCTATGAATTGTGGTTTGGAGATGGTGCGACAGACAAATTGAATGATTTTTAGATTTCTTGTAAATAAAATGAGAAATAAGAAAAACAATGCCCAAAACTGCCAGCTCTAACTCCGGGCAGACTGCTCTTTAGACTCCGCCTACGCCTGACTTATAGCCAATCAATATGCAGCGAAGGGGGCGGGAAAATAGTAACTTCCGCCTGTGGTTCTCCGTGACTGTTGTTATGAACGATTGAAGCAGAGAAGCTGTTTCATGTTAGTATTATTTAGCCGCTTTATCGAGCTAATTATTTAATGGCTTTGTAACATCTGTACGTAAGTTTGAACTAAAATTGAAATTTAAATCTGAGCTAGCAAGTCTAAGCAGCTTAAAGGAGGTGTGGAGAGCAGTTAGCTAGTCTTAAAGTACAGTTTCATTTTGTGTTTAAAGAAATGTGGATTTGCCTTAAATGAAGTGAATATATCTTAGTGCTGTTGCTTTTTTGACTGCCTTTACTGGTAAATTATTGTTAGCTGTGATCACTAATTCATCGATATAAAAGGACGTTTTCATGTATCAAGGAGCAGCCAATTTTACAAAACATAAATACTATTTCTTTAATCAGCAGCAGTAAACGAGTATTTCTGGCAGAAGCGCCTGAAAAGTTAAGGATTCCGTCTACAGTCATCAAGGCAGAGTTGTTAATTAATGTAGATAAAATGTCCCCTTGAAATATCTGCTCTTATTTCATGTATAGATTTTAACTGCAGGAGGGTTCACTGAAGCTGGTTCAGCGTTTCTTTGGGTTTCATGTAGAGAAGTTAAGAGACTGAACTCATAAACACTTACATAGGATGGCCCGCTGTGTTTGAGCAAGCAGCTAAAATAAAGACTGGAAGTGTAAGAAGTTAGGGAGTAACCTGCAGGTTCCTGGGCTGAGATTTTTGTACAGGATTCCTGATTTTTAAAAATCACATAAATACAATAAATCTAATTAGTGACTTTAATAAACTAAAAAAAAGTTTGAATCGTGCATGCCCCTAATACACAGTGAGTGTCGACAAACTGAAGAATATTCTTGTACTGTACACTGAAAGAAAGGGAAATACTTGGACACGTTTTTCTTTATATGTTTGTGTACAATTTTATGAACTTGTCCACCCCACTTCAGCGCAGATTGCATGTATCTGATGAGCTTAACGCAGTCTGACACCACTGAAAATGTGGATAACCAAGATCATATAAATATTACATTTAATAAAATTGGTCAGAGGACACAAATCCCTTTTTGGGGGACATCCAGGATAATACTCTGCCGAATCAAATATGTGGTGTTACCCACTATTGCACGGTGGTTAGCACTGTTGCCGCACAGCAAGAAGGTCCTGAGTTCAATTCCAACATCAGGACGGGGGTCTTTCTGTGTGGAGTTTGCATGTTCTCCCCGTGTTTGCGTGGGTTCCCTCCGGATACTCCGGCTTCCTCCCACCGTCCAAAGACATGCAGCTTGTGGGGATAGGTTAATTGAATAATCCAAATTGTCACTAGGTGTGAATGTGCGAATGAATGTGAGTGCGAATGGTTGTCTGTCCCTGTGTGTTGGCCCTGCGACAGACTGGCGACCTGTCCAGGGTGTACCCCACCTCTCGCCCTATGACAGCTGGGATAGGCTCCAGCGCCCCCCGCGACCCTGAAAAGGATAAGCGGAAGCAAATGGATGGATGGATGGACCCACTATTGCAAGGGATCAGAAGAAAGATCAGAAGCACGTTTATAAGGGCTATCCCTTGGCCAGCTATTCTCCTATTATTCTTGTGACTAGATGTGCCACTAAATCCAAATGTTTCACCTTAGTAGATAACTGTAGTCATGAAGCAGCTGCCCCCGGACACTGTGCGTCTGCTGTCCAGCTCCCAGGTCATTACCTCTGTGGTGAATGTTGTCAAAGAGCTGATCGAGAATTCCCTGGATGCTGGAGCTTCAAGCATTGATGTTAAACTGGTAAAGTACTTAATTACAGCTAATGTTACAGGGGGAAAAATTAATTTATTTAAAAATTTGCAGAAGTAAATGCAGTAACCAGTCTGATTTCCTCCAGTTAATTACCCCTGTTAGTGTATTTTGCTTGAATTTATAATCATATTTATTTAACATTAATGATGCAATGATTATGAATAATGATGTGAGTGAAAATAAATCATTAATATTAGAGCATTTTGACTGCTGCTGCAGTCACTGTTCAGATTGTAACAGCTTTGAGTGTGATTTCCCTTCATGTTGCACTAATTTTATTGACATTTTAGGAAAATTTTGGCCTGGACCGCATAGAGGTTCGTGATAACGGGCAAGGAATCAAAGCTGTAGATACTCCTGTGATGGCTGTGAGACATTTCACCTCAAAGATCTGCAGACATGAAGACCTGGAGCATCTGGAAACGTACGGCTTCAGAGGGGAGGCGCTGGGTTCCATTTGCGCCGTGGCTGAGGTGTTCTATTAAGACTCAAACACTCGTGCTGTGTAAATTACAGCCGCTGACAGCTCAGTGTGGCTAAACTGAAGTTTTGTGTCATTTCAGGTGGCTGTTACCACAAAGACAGAGGAGGATGAAATCAGCACCCAGTATACGATGGACTTGACAGGGAAAATTGTTTCCCAGAAGCCGTCTCATTTAGGCCAAGGTACGGCACAGACAGCAGAGCAACAAGGAAAGCTTCCTTTTTAAAAAGTATCTAAAAAAAGAAAATGAAGTTGCTTTAGATATGAGGGCAGAATTTATTTTAATCCCGGTGAACAGGAAACTTAATATTGATGTTTACAAAATCAGCCAGCAGACACATTATAAACAGTGCTGTTCATTAATTATTATTGGAAAAATAGAAGTGTTTTACTTTTATGGAAATATGAATATAAAAATTTAAAAACATCAAACACCACCCATCACAAAAGTTCTTAAATAGGTTAGCTCAATAAGAAATTAAAATGAAATATGACAAACCAAAAATAGTTCAGTAAGGTAAACACTATAGAGAGGAGCAAAGGTAAACTAAATAGAAAAAAAACTAATTTAGGAAAAATCAGAGTATAATAAAGAAAAATAAAAATAAATAATAATAATACATTGATCGTATGGAGGACCAATTTTTTTTTTTTTTTTTAAAGACCTTGCTCCTTATTCTCCTTTCTGTTTAACTTCCAGTTTATTTTGAAATTAATTGATTAGTGCATTTATTGATTAACTTGATTATATTTGCTTTGGAAAAATAAAATAGAAGTAATTCAAGTGTATTTATTTCTCTATTTTCTTTTTAATCTTCTTTTAAGGATTTCTTCTTCATTATGTGTAACAAAAAGAAAAATAAATAGGGAAATCTATAAAAATAGGAAATAATAAATCAGTGATTTTTATTTATGTACATACTTTTAATTTTTGCAATTTTTTTGTCTGCCATATTATCAACTCTAATTGTTGCATGAAAATATAATTTTAGGTCACCTACTCTGTTCTGTTTCTTTTGCAGGGACGACAGTGAGTGTAATGAAACTTTTTAAGAACCTTCCAGTGAGACGTCAGTGTTTCTCTTCTACCAAGAAGTGCAAAGAGGAGCTGAAGAAGGTGCAGGATCTGCTGATGGCCTACGCCATTATCAAACCGGAGCTGAGACTCATGCTCGTTCACAATAAGGTCAGTAACTCCTTCACACAACTTAAGAAGAGAAATAAACATTACTTATATACAACCTTTAAAAACAAAGTGCTAGTACATACAGGCAAGGCAGAGCACACACCAGATATTAAAGTAATAAAAAAAAAACCCACAAAAAATGCAAATAAAAATACAACGAAAAAGAAAGATTGATGAAAGAAGAAAAACAGCAATAGATTTATATACCAAGACAAATTAAAACTGTTAAGTAAAGAAGCTTAATAAAATAAATTAAAAAATAACAGAATAAAATAGGTCTAAATAAGATAGGATAAGATAGGATAACTCTTTATTGTCATTGCACAGTCATACATAATACAATGAAATTGAAAAACTGTCCCACATTGGCACAACACACAACACAACACAGTAACTTAAGTAATAAAAAGAAGAATAAGTGTATGGTTATTGCACATTGTTATTATTGCACCTTATTATTGTTACAATTAAATAGAAAAAAGAAAGATGTATTTAATGAATAAAAATCAAAATATAATGTAATAAAGAACTTAAGGTATTGTATTTGGGTAAGCCTGTCCAATAAGATGGTGGAAGCGGGTGGTATTTGACTCCTCCATCTGCTGATGGAGGAATCCAATTTGAAGCTTGATTCAAACAGCAAACTTATGAATTCTCAAGTAACGTGGATGCATTCCCATAGCTGGCAGTTCAAAACTGAGACCACAGAAATAGTAACATTGCACTTTTCCCTCATAGTCACACCACATTACTCTTTACTGCTTTACTGGAGATTAATGTCACACGCAAGTTTGGCCAGGAAGTGATTAAGACGCTTATACAAGTAAAGATGGAGATGAGTATCAGTCATATTCCACTGTGGTTACAAAAAAACACAACACCTTTGTATACAAGCACCCTGATTTAAAGCTTTAGCTTGATGCAACCACTAGGTGTCCGCCTTAGCCTTCAGATGACATTCCCTTTAGCTGAAAATCCCCTTCAGTTTTTTATATATTAATATGGCATGTATGTGTGATGGGACTATAGATGCAACTAGCTGCTGTAACTCTTTCACTTTATTTGTGACCATGTATAGAGTGTGAGAGTGGTTGTGTGTGTGAGAGAGACCATGTTTACATATCTTAGTGGCGACCAAAAATTGGAAGTCTACTATGCTTGTGGGGACCAACAGCCCTTATGGGGACAAAATCCCCATAAGTCCCCATAAGTTTGAAGGCATTTTTGAGACTCAAAATGTGATTTTAGTGTCAGGGTTAGAATTAGGTTACGGTTAGGTGTAGGCTAAGGATTAGGATTAGGCATTCATTTTTTGATGGTTAGGGTAAGTGGCTAGGGAAAGCATTATGTCAGTTAGATGTCCCCACAAAGATATGAAAACACGGCATGTGTGTGTTGTCTGTGTTGTTGTTTACCTTTTTTATACACAGGTCTCTATTGATAAAGAGTTCCCTTTCTCAGTAAGACAGACTGATTAAATTAAGGATTTGAAAATAAATGTACTGTTTTGTAGCCATCTTGATAACACTGACATGTATCAAGACTCTGAAAACCTCTTTAGGATTACATACTGTTAGATTGTCAGGTAGTTAAGTTGTCTTCACTATTTTGATTAATGCCATTACTATCACTCCTCCTACTGTATCTGGGGGGTGCAAAGACAATGCAATGCATTAAGTAATATGTTTTAGTTTTAATGCACAAGTGTATTTTTTTTTTTATTGAGTAGTATATTGGTCCATTTTGGGGGATTAACAAAAATCAAACAACAAATTGATTAAATACTGGAAGAGAGAGCTAAGTAATAAAGCCATTACACTCTTTTTTTCCATCCAGATTTCCTTACAGCTGTAAGATGTTCGGGCATCTTTTGCCCTTTGTCCTTGTGGTTGTGTCCTCAGATGTGTAAACGGACAATTACAGGAAAATATCGAGAAGCTTGGCCGACCTGTTTGAAGACAGAAATTGTCTCTGGCCTCCTGCTGGTTTCTCGTCAGTGCTAATGCGAGTTGGTGAGCTGTGAAATTGTTAACGTGTGATGGAAAATCTTCATTTAGCTTCTACAGGCGCTCCAGAAACACTAAAGATTTTATCAAGGCAAGAAAGACGAACCGAAACACTGCAAGACTAGTGAACATTTTCTACATTTAGGTTGATAAAAATTTCACTCATTAATAAATAAACTTAAAATAAAAACATGCAAAAGAATATATTTGTTTCCAGTAAGGTTCAAACAGCCGAGTTTAAACAGAAACAGCTCAAGCTTTGATTAATTGCCTTATTGTTTTTTATGTTCGTCCTTTTTGGTTCTAGTAATGTCAGAAAATCTTAACGTATCTCTTTTGAATGACTTATTTTGTACGATTTATTGTACTTTTTATTAAAGAGAAAGAAAAGAGATTTTGATCCGTGTTGGCATCAAGGTACATAAATAAGTAAAATAGTCCAAAACCAAAAGATACTAAAGAAATGGTGACATAAAATAAATGAAAATAATAAAAACGTCACATCTGAGAAACTCAAACCTCAATCTTTTGTTCTGAAATGTTTGATTGAGAATCTTTAAAAAGGATTAGATGATGTACAATAAAACCTGCAGACATTTTACAAATACTTGTGATGCAACAGTCTGTCAGATGGTGATCAAAATAGTATAATTAATGCAACTAATTGCTGAAACAAAACCTCTGTGAATGGCAAACACACAACAGAGATGTATAACAATTTAATGGGAGCATGTTCTGGATATTTGAGGATCTTTTACTGGTAAATGTCATTGAGAGAGCTCTAATATTTATTTGATTGATTGGTTTGTTTGGTAGCAAGATTACCTAAACATTTATGAAGAGATTTGCTTTAAATTTCAACCAGAAGTGGGGCTTTTGGAGTCAATCTGGATCTGAATTCAGGGATTTTTTGGAAGGTCTGTTTTACCTGTGCAGTTAATTGAATTTTAATTTCAGCTATATTTTTACCCTCCACCTTTTACTGAAAGAAGGTAATATAGATCAAAACATTATTGTGCCACATTCAGTTTTCCAATCATTTTCTCGCTTTAGCTTTTAGCACATTATTTTCCTTTCCTTTTCCCCCAATCACAAAATTCCAGATTCACTCCCTGCCACATTCCCACTAGCCTGCAGCAGATTTACTGCATTCATGTAGTGTTGAGTTTATTTAGTTAAATTACAATTAAAGCTCATGGAAGTCTAATAATAATACATTAATGCTTTTATTTATTTTTCAAAGTTTAATAAATCCACTGTTGTTTTCTGAGAATGATTGTGTTAAACAATCATAATATCGATTCTCATTTCATTCCTAGTACAAAGGCTCTGACGTTTTTGTATGCCTTTCCCTGCACTGTCTGTGTCTTATCAGGGTTATTGTCTCACTCTTATCTACAGCTGTTTTGTTTTTGGGTTTTTTTGCATTAAGAAAAATTACTGTAATTGCCAGAGTTACCAAAATAATTGTGATTGATATTTACTTTAATCAGGCAGCAGCCCTGATTGCAAAATACTTTGCGTCATCACTTCACAAATGCATATAACATTTAAAAAACATGTGAAATGTCATCTTGATTTTCTCAAGAAAACTCACAAATTAATCCAGATCCAGGGACTGAATTCATGCCTGGTCTGGGGGCAATTTACAGCCTTGGAGCCACAGTGCCTCTGGATGCTGCTGCAAGAAAAATGTTACCAAGTGCATCCATGAACATTACAGCATGATGTAGCAGACATCATTGTTTGGGCTTACAGAGAATGCTATAGTTCAAATTACTTTAAGAGCAAACATCGATGCTCTGAGAGGCGTGAATCCCTAACATGTGTTGCCATTTGTTTGGCTCTTTTAGCAAATGGTAGCAATTTGACTGTTGGATGAGTTTGGCTAACACAAGCTTAACTGAACATAAATAACATGTGTACTTAAGCAATGTATCATCTTTCACAATGTCTAATGTCATTTAATTAACTGTGAAGAGATGGATCATAAATAAACACTGACCTAACAACAGTCATTAATTCTCATTAGTTATATTCAGGTTGCATGTTTTCCAGCGTGAAAAACTGAAAAGTAAAACGAAGTCATTTTGTGGGATTTTTGGTTTTAGACCAGAGACGGTTTAGATATTTATTAATTTATTCCCCAAATTTGGAAAGGCCTGTGTACCAGTAAAAAAAAGGTGACCATTTTTAAATAAAGTAAGATAACATGGAGAAATGGAGTAAAATAATATTTCACCTATTTCAAAACATAAAATGTCCCAAAAGACAAGAAGATTTTTTTTTAAGTAAAAATGTAAATAAAACAAAAAAGAAATAAAAACACAAGAAAATAAATCATAATACATAGTTTAGTAAGTCTAGCTAAATAAAACATCTTAATTGAGAACTAAAGGGGACAATAAAATGTGATTTAAAAAAATATTTAAAAAATGGCTTAAATAGGTAAAAGTATGACAACATGGAACAAAACTCTTGGTTCTCATATATAGAGTCAGTATTTTTAATAATGAAAGAGTTAGTATTTTTAATGTATGATGACAATATGTCAGAAAAATATGATCCAAAAAGCACTACATGCAGTTTTTGGACAAGGATGTTTTTCTTTTTTGGAGCTTTGCCTCTGTACACATTACATTGTATGAAGGAAAAATGGGGATTTAAGAAAAGTATTGGAACAGGTGAGGCCTATTCCCTCATTATTTCATGACAGTCTAAAAAGACCAAATATCTGAAAGTATTCTAAGTGCTTGCATTTGGTAGCTTTTTACTGGAACTGCCAATATAAGATCCAATGAGATGCTAGTGAATGAAGTCATCGATAGACTGAAAAACCAAAATCAATCTATTAGAGAGAACAAAAGCTATAGAAGTGGCTTAAAAAGAACTAATACACCAGCCAGCCCAGCAACACCGAAAAGGCAGAAAGATTACAGAAGACAAGTATGGTTGAGCACAGAATAATTTCTATGGTTAAGAAATACAATTTCACAACATCGTACGAAGTCAAGAAGGTTAGATGATGAGGTGGTTGTATCATTTGACACAAAGTCAAAGTCTACAATCAAGAGATGTTTTTATGGATGGACATACAGAGGGTTCACAATAAAGTGCAAACCAGTGGTTACACTCAAGACCAGGAAATAAATAAAAAGTAAATTAAAAAGAAATATTGCATGTTCCTGTAGTAGTGGAGCAGAGTCCTGGAGAAAGTGCTGCTTTCTGTGAATAGAGTGGTCAGGAGTATCCGCAATGCAGAAGAGTTTGTTGTGTGATCTCTGTTCACCACAACTCCAAATTTAAGCTATTTTTACTTGTTTCATTACGTAGACATTTTCGTCTCTTACCCATCAGGCACCCCAACACAAATACAGCTGACTGTGGCTGCGATTTGGGTGATTATAATGCCTGAGTTAAGTTGCTGATCGCAGCTACGGACTTGACCTCGGCTTCAGTTTCAGGCTGCAGCCAGTTTGTACACAGAAGTGTGTAGGTGATGCAGGTCAGGGAAGGGAGCACACGACCACCATATAGCTTTCATTGAAATCAATTTGGAGGTCGTCAGAGGAGGGTACTGAACCCATTTTGTGCAATCAGCACTTAGTTGCCCCCTATCCTTTATCTCCAGCTCTGCCATTTGGCTTGTGTCATGTTTCATAGTTTCTTCAGGAACTGTTTACAGGAGTTATTTGTTTACAGGTGCCAACTTGTACATTTAATACCTGAGACACGTCCTGCAACACAGTGTGTGCTTTACGAAAATCAACACCCAGGAGATAAATTCACTGGTAGACACATAGTGATGTTAACATATTTTGCACCTAAAATATTTTCTGAACTGTGGTACTGCTGAAAATACAGTGAGTTTTTTTCTTGATTACTTATTTGAAAAATTTACACATTTAGAAATTTATGTGGAGAAATCTTTTTAAATTTATTTATTTTTAAATTTTTGTCCAAGCTTTAATTACTACATTATGTTAAACGTTTTCACAGCATTAGGGGGTTTATACAGTGTGATTGTCGATGAAACTTGGTTTTTACTACAGTGGACCTATTTTGCTTTTCCTTCTTTTCTGTCTTAAGCATCCCGTTCCAATGATGTGTATGTGTGTATGTGTGTATATATATATATATATATATATATATATATATATATATATATATATATATATATATATATATATATATACACACACACATACATATATACACACACATACATATATACACACACATACATATATACATACACACATACATATATACATACACACATACATATATATATATATATATATATATATATATGTATGTGTGTATGTATATATGTATGTGTATATATGTATGTATATATGTACATTTAATTCATTCTGGTAGTCAGCATGCTTAATAGTCTGATTCCTGCTTCCCTGTAGCAGTCATGGTTTTCCAACTACCATTGGACAACCTGCAACTTGGCCCTGCAAGACTACTTATGTGAAATTAACTACAAATCCCTGTTTCATTACTCTTTATTGTTTGGCTATATTGTTATGTGCATATATGTGTATTTTACCAAAGGTTCCTTTGTTTCTTCTTTTCCTACTTTTTTCTGACCTTTTTAAGTCTCAGCCCTCACAAAAATTCAGTTTTATAGAAAAGACCAAAACACAGACTATAGCACCTAAAAAATATCAAAACACTTGAAAAATGTGTCACATCGAAAATTAAATTGTCAAATCAAAGCTAATAAATAAAAACTGTAATAACCTTGACGAGGACTCATGGAGGTGGACGGGTGTCATTTCGTTCCAGGTGGTCCTTTGGCAGAAGGCCAAAGTGGCCGATAACAGAAGCGCCCTCCTCGCCACGCTGGGGCCCGGTGCTATTGCCAACTTGATCCCTTGCCACCATCACCAGGAGCAACCGGAGGTTAGTTAAGGGGAAGCTGTAGAAACTGGAGAAAAACTGAGTGATTCTGCAAGATGAACACAAACGGTTGTTAACCCTTTTGTGTCCCAAATTCACATTTTAATATTGCAACAAAAGAGACGGCATGAAGTGCACAGAACCCTGACGATCTGCACACTGCCCCTGTCCCGCCTCAAGCGCACACATCTACTCATTGCTTGAACCTCATGCTGTTTCTCCTGTGGCCCCGTTGCCCTTCATTACGCAGACGTTTGTGTTCGAAAACACAATTTTCCCCCGCTCACCTTGAAAGCTTGATGTCAACAAACACATCCTGAGATCCAAATCAGTTAAAATATTGTGTAACATTGCAGCATGCCTAACAGGACTTCTCAGAGTCAGTGTTGCTAATGTTATGCAACACTAGCGCTCAAAAACCTAAGAAAATATTTGAAAACAAGTTAAAAATAACCAGATCTGCACTGGTGATGATTAATGATTACGACCTTAGGACCTTAGGCTTAGCTGCCAATACTACATTTAATGCCTGGATATGATGGATAATTTCTGCAGAGCAAATGGGAGCATGCACGTTATACTCGATTGTGAGCTAATAACCTCATCATGAATGCCTGGTCTCAAGCCAGCAAATGTGGTCAGTTGGTTGCTGGCCAACAATTTCTTTGCCCTTTTCTCTTGAGTTCTTTCCTGATGAGGGCTGAGTGATTTTTGTTAGCTAAGCTTTGCTCTGCAGATTGTAATTGAATTACCGTCGAGCTGTAACTTTCTGCTTGGTCACGGTAGGTGTCATGTGGCTCCTACCTGCTGTCAGGCTCCAAACTAATCTATTCTGACAGATATGGAGCAGCCCTTTTCACCCTGTTTCTCTCTCATTTTCCCCTTTGTTGTTGTTATTTTCCTGCTTGGTGCCCGGTTATGAGAACAACCTTTCACCTTTTCCTCTTACTCCCCGTAGCAATGAAAGGGAACTTTTCTCCACCTTGTCCCTAAGAACAAAGCTTCAGTGATCAAGGGGACCGGGTTGACAATTTCTCCAGCCTCGCTAGGGGAGAGCTGTAAGAGCTGTTCCTCTGCAGAACAAAATGTGACACTCGCTTTTTGCCAGCTTGACTACACATAGACGAGGCCCTTTAGGGCCAGAGGTGCCATTCGTACACTCATAAAGTGACCCTAATGAGCAGAAATGGAGAAACGCATGTGTGCCCTGACCTGAAACAGCAGTTCATTTATTAACTTCATTGGCGTGCGCTGCTGCTAATAATGAGCCTGAGACCATGTGGAAACAAGCATAGCTGTTGACTCCTCGCGATCTGCTGACCATTAATAGTTTTCCATAATTTCTTACTAGCTTGCATTCATAATGGAGTTTTAAGTACAGTTGTTGAGGTTTATGCTGAGTCGTCGATTTTAGCTCATTAGGACCCCCTCTGGCATGATTTTGGGTGAAAGGTCATCATGTATGATGCTGAGTTTTAATGGGAAAATGCTGAACACCAGAAACAGGCCTGCATGTAGAAGAGGGAACCTTGGTCCTCTTTTATGAGTCTGATCATTTTAACCCGTAAAATATCATAACCTTAATATATGGACAACAGAATTGTGCAGAATTAGAGAGACAAAATGGAAATGTGGCTTTAGTGCTCCTCTGGCACAGTGTGAGGAGAGACTTTATAAAAAGTGAAGCCAATGTCTTAAACCTGGTTGGTCTTACCTTCACCTGGCCACAAGCAATAGATGGCTGAAAGAATAAGATGGCAAAAGTGAGCTTCTTCTGAAGGGAACTCAGAGTAGAGTCACTGCTCCTCCACACTGAAAAGAGCCAGATGACGTGGTTCAGGCATCTGACCAGTTAGCATTGTAAACCCCCTTTAGGTGAGGTGTTTCTAACATGTCCAAAGACATGTATAAGATCTTGGGGCAGACCAGTGATACACTGGAGAGATTATGTATCTCATCTAATAATAATAATAACAATGGATTGCATTTATATAGCACTTTTCGGGACCCCTCAAAGCGCTTTACAATACCACTATTCATTCACTCTCACATTCACACACTGGTGGAGGCAGCTACAGTTGTAGCCACAGCTGCCCTGGGGCAGACTGACAGAGGCGAGGCTGCCATATCGCGCCATCGGCCCCTCTGGCCAACACCAGTAGGCAACGGGTGAAGTGTCTTGCCCAAGGACACAACGACCGAGACTGTCTGAGCCGGGGCTCGAACTGGCAACCTTCCAATTACAAGACGAACACCCAACTCTTGAGCCACGATCGCCCACATCTGGCATGGGAACATCTAATCATCTAATCTAATGGGAAGAGCAAGATCTTTATTTAGCCTGCTGTACATCCTATACAAGCGTTGGAAAATAGATGAATGATGTTATAATGCTTTTGTTTCTTTTTGGATTTCTATTCCTGTTTGACTTATTTCTAGTTTTTAATGCATGGCATACCTTTTCTTATTAGCCTTCTTTGTGTTGGATAACTAATTTTTCTTTTTCTCAGATTCTTTTGGAGGGCTTTTTCCCAAAGCCTGGAGCTGATTACTCCTCTACGAGCACATCTAACCCTGACAAAACATTTATATTTGTCAACAACCGGCCAGTCCAGCACAAAGAAATAATGAAGGTAGACTCATTTTGAATAAAACAATCAATAAATACATTTTTACTGATTAAAAACTTTTTTTGTTTATTTGTTTCTCTGCAAATTTTATTTTTTTGTGATTGGCCATCAGCTGTTGCGTCAGCACTATACTGCTCAGTATGCAGACGACCAAGCCAGAAATCGATATCCCACCCTTATGCTTAAAATTTCTGTTCCACCTTCATCGGTGGACGTTAATCTGACGCCAGACAAGACTCAGGTTCTTCTTCATAACAAGGTAACCACAAAGCTCAAACTTAATCAAAGTGAGTTGCAGTTTATTTGTTTGGCTGTAGAGATTCCTGAGGAAGGAAATTGACCTTTTGTCATCTGTTTTTTAGGAGACTGTATTGACTGCAGTAGAGGCATTGCTGGTTTCTCTCTATGGATTTCGGCCTAACGCTGATCTCCCAGCTGACAAACACCTCAGCTCTGAGCCATTTCCTTCACCATCTAGTCCTTTGCAGGCTGACAGTGAACGAAATGCAGAGAATAGTCACAGCAATGATAGCGTCCCCAGAGATGGACCCAAACAATCGAGTGCTGACACCTCGCTGGACCGCCAGGCCTCAAACTGCAGCTCCTCTTCTTCTATAGCAGATGACTGGATTGTAAACCAGATTCCAGCTGATCTTGAGTCTAACTTTTCTCTTTATGATGATGAAATGTCTCAGACGGTGACAAAGCCAGCAAGCAAATCCCCGGAGAGACTTGTGGACAATAAAATGACAGCTGCAACTATAAGCAAAGTCCAAATTTCAGCTGAGGACTGGAGCCGGGGGACCGCTCTTACTGACCCGGTATCAGGAGAACCCCTGCAGCCTGTCATAATTCATCAACCTACAAAGCAGAATCACTCTGTCCCAGATGAGGCCAAGAGTGAGAGCAGCTCAAGCAAAAAGACATTAAATGCCATCACGGAGAAGCGAGCTGCCCTGACAGCCTATGACATGATCAGCAACCGCACCATGAGGGCACCGCTGTCTCCTGTCGCTATTTTTGAGAAGGAAGCCAGAGCTGAGGTCCTGAGAGAGAAACCCACAGCCAGCCTGCAGGACATCAGCGTCGCTATCCACGAGAGGTGGAAAAATCTGAGGGAGGAAGACCGTAAGAAGTGAGTTTCCAGACCTTCACCTTTCTGAGTTTCCATCTCTTGTTATTTGCAAGGCAGAGATGGAAGAGAGGAAAGTCTGACCTGCCATTTGTATGTGAGAGGCCTGCTGTGGAAATGTTATTGATACAAGCTGTATTTCTAATTTCCACACAACTTTGCCTAATAGGGGGTGAGGTAACATAGATTTCCGTAGTGCAACAGGTATTCCTAATGATGATATGTCCGCTCTTGGTCTGTCCAGAGGGTCACATCTCATTTCTATTTAAATTTGGCAAATTAAAGCTTCAAGTTTGTTTTTTTCTTTCCATGCATATCTACTAAACACAGGCATTAACTATTGATTTAATTTATACTCACTGATATAAACTCCTGTTCACTCAATTTTAATTAGAGACCATTTCCAGACTCGCACATGTCCCTTTGTCCACTTAAAAATCTCACCTACACTTACACCGCATAAGTGGCATGAGGACTGACACATAGTTGGCTAGTCAAGGGCAGACTTGGCGCAGCACACATGGAGGTAATGAGCATTTGTGTTTGACCCCAGCTCCCCTCAGAGTCAAAGGATTGGCATTAATTAAGGTTAGATGAGGACGGATATATTCAAATAAATAAACAGAAAAAAAAAAAGCAAATGTTTAGATATTATTCTTGAATTTGAAAGGATAATACACAAAAAGATGAAAAAAATTGCCTTAGCTCTTACCTCTCTTTGCAGTCCCGGGCCAGTTATGCGCATTATTTAATAAGCTATAAAATATAAATACCTGTCAGCAAGATACAAGATATAAGAAGATAGTCTCATTAAATATTCATCCAAAAAGGGTTAAAATACTTGCACACTACATTTCCAAAAGTATTCACTCATCCAAATCATTGAATTCAGGTGTTCCAGTCACTTCCATGGCCACAGGTGTATAAAATCAAGCAGACTGCTTCTGAAAACATTTGTGAAAGAATGGGTCGCTCTTAGGAGCTCAGTGAATTTTAGCTTGGTACCACGATAGGATGTAACCTGTGCTACAAGTCCAGTCGTGAAATTGCCTCGCTACTAAATAATCCACAGTAATCTGTTAGTGGTATTATAACAAAGTGGAAGTGATTGGGAACAGCAGAAACTCAGCCACAAAGTGGTAGAAAACATAAAACCATAGAGCAGATGCTGAGGGGCATAAAGCACTGAGGTTACCAACTTTCTGCCAAGTCAAACGCTACAGACCTCCAAGCTTCATATGGCCTTCAGATTAGCTCGTCTGCCTTGACATGTGCATAGACGGCTTCATGGAAAAGGTTTTCATGGCTAAGGAGCTGCAGCTAAGCCTTACATTACACATTACAAGTGTCAGATGCAGTGCTGTAAAGCATGGTACCACTGGACTCTAGAGCATTGGAGACATGTTCTCTGTAGTGATGAATGCTTCTCTGTCTGGCAGTCTGATGGATCAGTCTTGGTTTGCTGGTTGCCAGGAGACGGTACTTGTCTGACTGGCATTGTGTCAAGTGTAAAGTTTGGTAGAGGGGGTGATTATGGTGTGGGGTTGTTTTTCAGGAGTTGGGTTCAGCCCCATAGTTCCAGTGAAAAGAACTCTTAATGCTTCATAATACCAAGACATTTTGGACAATTTCGTGCTCCCAACTTTGTGGGAATCGTTTGGAGATGGTCCCTTCCTGCTCCAACATGACTGCACACCAGTGCACAAAGCAAGGTCCATAAAGACATGGATGACTGAGTTTGGTGAGGAAGAACTTGACTGGCCTGCACAGAGTCCTGACTTCAACCCAATAGAACACCTTTGGGGTGAATAAGAGCGGAGACTGAGCCAGGCCTTCTCAA
Source organism: Neolamprologus brichardi (assembly GCF_056152115.1). Lineage (NCBI taxonomy): Eukaryota > Metazoa > Chordata > Actinopteri > Cichliformes > Cichlidae > Neolamprologus > Neolamprologus brichardi. Next base: position 2,978,569 of record NC_142119.1, on the reverse strand, counting down.
CCAACATCAGTGTCTTATCACACAAATGTGTTTCTGGAAGAATTTCCAAAAATTCCTTTGTCCTTCAATCTGGGTTCCTCTACCAGGGGCTTGGGGACTTGAGTGTCTAGGGCAGTATCTTTACTGTTCCTGGGACTATGCCTTTTTGGACATCTCATTCCTGGAATCTGTTGGAGCCACTCTCCCAGTTTGGGGGTCACTCTCCCATTCATTTTCCTCCTTAACTGGAGTTGCTTTCAAAGTAACTTTCCAACAGTTCCCTATTGTCATCCCATGCCACCTTATGCCATAGCCTTGTTCCAAAAGCACACTTTTCATCAGTATATCCTGGTTCCTGACCCAGACCTTATTAATCCGGGTGATGTCTGTGCTAGCGTGGCTTCAGCTACAAGTCTCTTATCATGTTCCAATGTAGCCTTGAGTAGCATGGCAGGTCCTAGCCTGGGGAACCCTTACTGGATGCATTCCCTGGCCAGGATTTAAACCCTTAAGCTATTATTGACCTATTGTTCCAGGGACGGTAATATTGGTAAAATAGTTTGTCATCCTCCTGGCTTAAGGTTTGCATTAAACGTGTGCAGTACTTTTCAGTCATTTGTCAATTTGTCATTAGTGACTTAGAAACTGTCCCAGACGCACTGGTACATGTCAGAATTTGATTTATAACTGCTGAGCTACTACATTACACTGTGTTGTAAACATTTGAACCCAATTTTTGTAAGATTGCTGCATACCAATTTAAAGTAATTGCAAGGTTGGAAAGTGTGTATCAGTAGATTATAGGATCTTTTAATAAGGTATGGAAGAGCATATGGAAAATGACATCTGTTCAGACTTGTGTTTCACTGTACTGCTGTCTTAACCGTGAAATAAGATAACTCTGCACCTTTCACTTAAGTGGCACGCTAACGTGAATTTGTGAAACATGCTATTTAAATAATGAGGTGGTAAAGCATCAGACCTAATGCTCAGATGCAGTATATGGAAACAGGAGTTTAAAATTACTATCTGGTTAAGGAAAGCACCCAGTGTACCCTGGTGTCAACTTCTCAACATGATCTCTGGGAACAAAGTGGTCCTCGTGATGTAATTTATAACCCCATTAAAAAAAATCCTTGAGATGCTGTGTACATTGTAAAGAAAAGCAGATTACAGTGATTTGCAAAAATATACATCATTTTGAATGAATTGACAAGCAACAAAAAAAGACTTAGTGTGTTATGCTAAAAAAAAGGAAATACAATTTTTTTTTATGAAATATCTCAGAGCTGGTTAGGTGAATTCCTAATGTCATTGGTAAAAAAAAGAGCATCCTGGAGAAGCTAAGTTTTTCAGAAGATCGGAGCTGCTCTGTAAGAATGCGTGGGCAAAAAAATTTTCTTAGCATTTATTTTAGTCTTTCATCGCTTACAGTATGTGGTATTTCTCAAAGACTGAGAGAGAGGCTGGGATCCCAAAGAAGCTGACTGTTTGACCAGTTCACCACTCTTTAAATGATTGTGTAGGCAAATAGTTCAAGAATTAATTTTCTTCTTGAGAGAAAATCTCCTCCTGAGAGAGATCATAGGTCATTTTTATCTTATTTTTATCTTTATATGGATACATCTTAATTGACTTTTATGGAAGAAGTGGTGAACTGTGTTCACTGACCCTGTTTTTTACTGAGCATGTGCGGTGATTTCCACCACACGTCTGATTTTAATGATGTACTTTCCAAAGGCTGAATAATGTGAACATTCAGTACTGTTTTTTTAGTTTTGCTCCTTGCAGAGATTTCACTATATCCGCCTGAAAGCTCCAGCTGCTGAAGTGTTGAATCTGGCACACAAAGTACAAAATATTCAGATTGACAGAGCACAGTTTTTGAGCTTTTTACAGTCTGTTATGTTAGTTTTGCGGCCTTTTTTCAGATAAAGACATTATCTACAACCTGCTTTATAACAGCAAAGTAGTGTTTCTTTGTAACCACAGTAAATTGTTTAATATCAAAAACTGAGACAGAATATTGTTCAAATTGCACTTATTCTTCTCTGTTTTGTAAATGAATGGTTCAGAAAACTAAACTTAAACTGGCTTGGTTTGGTCATGAGCAGAATGAGTCTGACATCCCTGCTCTGCATTTTCATCTTTTATGATATTATTAACTGTATATGACCCAAAAAGGTTTTTTTTTTTTGTTGTTGTTGTTGTTTTCATCAAGAAAAGTTATTTCTAATTAGTTGAACTCATGAACAATCCGTAGATACTCCCTATCTGCTCAGGGATGCTTTTAAAAAACAAACAGAACAAAAAAAACAACCCAGTCAGGCTAGTCCTGTACCTCATTAGTTGTGAGATACTCCACCACCTCTTTTACAGTCTTCTGTTTGCCCCATCCCAACTTTTCAATGTTTGGCATGTTTTTCCACTATGTTCAACTAAAAATACACGTTTATGCTTATCTCATTTCATTCTCTTTGTTTCATTTATGCACACTCTTTAGAAAAGAGTTTTTGATGTAATAGCAGAAACAGCCATAACTACCATTATAAGGCTTGGTTTAACTCTGCAGGTATGAAGAGAAGGCAAAAAAACACCTGGAACATCATGAACAAAGGACTAAGTTGGCCTCAGCTGAGGGCCCCAGAGAGCCTGGTGTGAGGAGCCATATGCAGGGTCAGAAACGTAAGGCCCCGCTGTCCAACCAGCAGCTGCTGGACGAGCTCTTCGCCGCTCAGCCTCAGAAGAAGATGAAGAACCCTGCTCCTAAGCCCTCACAGCCCCTCCCCTGCAGCGTGGCTGCCCTGCGGCTGCAGCTTCAGTGCCTCTCATCCCAGAGCAGCGCAGCGCCGCAGGGCCTCCGTCTTGTAAACCGGCTGGCCTCTCAGAGCGCCTGGGTCATTTTATGTGGTCAGAGGCTCATGTTGTTAAACCCATTTCGAGTGGAGGAAGCTTTGCTGTTTAAGAGACTTCTAGAGAATAATATACTTCCAGCAGCGAGTCTGCAGAACCCTATACAGTTAACAGATGGGTAACGTATCACTCACGTTTCACCAGCAAAGTGCACAGCCAGTTTCTTTGTATAAATGTATGCACATATATAAGAGCTAAGTACGAAAGAAGCATTTTTACCTTTGTTATATAGGTATGTATGTTAAAATCTTCTTTTTCTCTTTTTTAGAAGCCTTGGAGGGGCTGAATACACAGAGGCTTTGTGCAGCATGGAGAAACAAAGCCCGGAGCTGAATGGAGCCGCCTTCTTTTCTGATCCTAGGCTTGTGGCAAATGGTTTTAAAGTCAAACTCACTCCAGGTACAAAGAATAAATCCAGGAAAAGTTGCTTGACATTATTTTATGAGGATATTACCACAGAAAACCACTCAGGTACTCTGGCTTCTGTTAAAAAGAGAGATTAATTTGGAAGAAAGCTTGGAAGAAAAAAATAAACCAACACATATCAACTTTAAGCTTTCATCAGAGTCTGACAAATCCAATCAGCCTGAAATAAATACCACTCCTGGCAATCTACCTACATAATCCATAGAGGGCGCTAAAAATAAAAGCAGAAGCTCCACAGAATTCAAATTAGAAGAACAAATCATGAGGATGATGATAAAATTCAATAATATTAATCTCCAGGCTACATGAGGAAAATGTAAATATTGCAAACAAAAAGTCCACTAAGTAAACAAGTTGTGTGCAAGAAGTTTCTTGTTTTGTGACTCATGCTTTTGTTAATGTCATAGTTCAGCAGTTAGAAATGTCAAACCTACAGTCCCCGTAACGGGATTACAGGCAATTATGTCTGATAGAGTTTCTCTGTGTCGGATTAGCTGCGGGTAAAATGAAAAACACCCAGTCTTTCACAAGGTTGTTTATCATGTTAAACAATATCAAAATCAAGTCTCAACACTTGGAAGTGGTCCTGATATTCAAATAGTATCTAAACTAATTTTCAGTGGTCACTGAGACCTAACAATAATGTTTTTAAAAGTATTTTCCTTCCCTGTGGAAGTTTTATTTCTACCACCACCTTTTCTGTTGTAGAAACCTCACATTTTAGTTTCTATTCAGGTATGTTTGAGTGCCTCTCTTCTAATGTGTCTGATATAAATACTGAAAATACTTCATTAAAAACATAATTGTGTTTAATTCAGTTCAATTCATTCTGGATTTTAAAGTCGAGCCAGTGAAGAGAAGCCAGTATAGGAGAATAATTCTTTCTCTTTCTGGTCCCTGTCAGTACTCTTGATAAAGCATTTTGGATCAACTGAAGGCTTTTTAGGAAGCTTTCAGGACATCCTGATAATAATGAGTTATAGTAGTCTAGCATAAAAGTAATCAATGCATTGACGAGTTTTTCACCCTTACTCTGCGACAGAAAGCAGTCCTACATGTTTGTTTATTATGAACTTTGAAGGACATATCCTGATCAAAAGTGACTCCAAGGTTCTTCACGGTGTTACTGGAAGCCAAGGAAATACTATCCATTGGTTTTAACCAAGTATCGGCTTAAAATCTTGTTTCTAAGATTTTCTGGGTCGAGAACAATAACCTCAATTTTATCTCATTGTAGAAGCAGAAAATTTGAGGTCATCCAGGTCTTTATATCTTTAAAACATTCCTGCAGCTTAACTAGTTGATGTGTGCTATCTAGCGTCATAGATAGATAAAGTTGGGTATCATCTGCATAGTAATGAAATTGTATGCTGTGCCTTCTAATGATACTGTTTACATTACACAGATAGATTCTGTGTAATGTAAAAATAATTGGTCCTAGAACCCTGTGGAACTCCATAATTAACCTTAGTGTGTGAAGAAGACTCTCTGTTTAGCTTGAGTTGCTGAGACAGCTGGGTCAAATGATAGCTTTTTAAGTTATGGTTTAATTAGTGAATTACTAAAGGTCTGTAGTAAGTAATCCAGTAATAGATGGACTTATCATATTTAAGACTAAAACAGTAATTAATGGTAGGACTTCTTTGGGCAGTCTTGTAGAAATGGGGTCTAGGAGACGCGTTGATGATTAAGAGAAAGTAATCACTGAAGTTAACTCAGAAAAATGAATCAGAGAGAAATGGTTTACCATACATCTATGAGATGGTTACAAATAATTTAATCTCTAATGGCTAAAATGTTATTTGTGAATAAAATCATGAAGAGTTCTGACTCTTTGTCAGCCTGGCTACAGTGGTGAAAAAACCTAGGGTTCTTATTTTCTTCAATCTGATGAATAGTAAGATGTTCTAGCTTTATGGAGGATTTTATTGTAGTGCAACAAACTATTTTTCCAAACTAAATGATGATCTTCTAAATTAGTAAGATGCCATTTCCACTCCAGCTTACAAGTTATCTGGTTTAAGGTGCACATTTGAGAGTTATACCAGAGGGTCAGTTACTTCTGATTTGAGGCTTTCTTTTATAAAAGCATGCCTTTCTCATTGTCATTGGGGAGAGTTTCCTGGCCAAGACAAACAACAGTACAGTCAATGGTGGTTGCGTAGACTAGTAAGGCGCACAAAAATACATAATAATATACCAAATGTGTACTACAAGGATACTAAATGTAAAGGTTATAAACTGCAAAATACAAAAACTACCAAAATCTTACTGACACTGAAAACATCAGTGTAAGTCTTTATATTGGGGCAAGAAACAGGGTTATTAATATTCAAGAAGAACATTTGGCTGAATATTACTTTAGCTTCTGCCTCCACATCACCTAAACTCACCTTACATTCCTTCAGTAAGACCAGCTCCTAAAATGTTGCTCGTCAAGAGTTGCTCCCTGCTGGCTATTGGAAAGACTGCAGGTTTAAGGCATGTCAGTGTTGACTTTACTTTTTAGACACAGAATGTTTATATTTTATTTTATATCCAGGCTGTAGTTCAAATCTATGATGTCTTGTTTAAGGCAGTAGATGAATTTAGCATCAGCACCAAGCCCAACTATAGGATAAATATTGTTTTGAACTGTAAATCATTCAGAGCTACTCTAATAGAGACCGAGAATAAAAATGTGGACCTGTAAATGAGCGAAAGAAATGAGACTATTAAATAAGACTACGAGGATTTATCCCAGCAAACGTTTAAACATGATGTCAGAGTAAAGTAGAATGACTTCCTCAGTTAAACCTCGTTCATCCATGCTTTGATGTTACCTCTTCAATATTTGCCTGCAGAGGGTATACAATGTCCTGTGAGTATTGGTTGTTTTTGTTGCTGGAATGGTTCACCTCAGTTGACATTGGCTCTCTGCCCGACAGCGTGGTCTCACAGTAGGTTTGTACCCCAGTGTGCAGGTGATGAGAATGGTTGCCCTTTAAAAAATTCCAGGAATTTTCATTTGGCACTGCCAGCCTCTGTGGGTGTGCTTGGACTGAAGGCAGCGGTGCATGTAAGATGTTTTCAGTGCACGAAATCTGCTGAGTTTCTTTTGCTTTTGTTATATTCTTGAAAATATCCTCCAAAACTTGTGTATAATTTTTCTGATATTTTAAATTAAATCTTTAATTAAATATAAAATAAATGTGTTACTGCCATAGGTAAGTTTATTGTTTTAAGCTATTATTTTCATATAAATATTTAATAGACTAGAGAATGATTTGAACCCTGCAGTATTTCTCTGCACAGATATTTCAAATTGTCCCTGGCTCTCTGGGTTTGTTCTTTTTTCTTTTTTTTTACCATCCAAAGTTGTGTATTAAAAATAATAAATTGTGCATGATTCGCAGTATTTCCTCGTGAAATGAGAAGCCATCATTCTTCCACCGTACAAGACAGCTTCCTTCCAGTCTGCTGGGGCTTCTATTAGTCATTTAACACTCCATTTGGCCCTCTGCTTGTTTGACTTGGTCAACAGTTCGGCTGTAAACCACAATATTTATTTATTATTCTTTCCTGGAGATAGTACTAGCGTCTGGAGTATATTAATCCTTGTTTTCTGCTTATTTTGGCCAGGCGTCACATCAGCCGAGAGACATCTGGAAGTGACAGCAATGGCAGACTGCGTGCCTTTCCTCGGTGTGGAGGACCTCAGGGAGATCCTGACTGCAGTTCTTCACAAGAAAGCCAAAACTGTGCGGGAGTGTAGGCCATTGAAAGTCACAAACTATCTACAAGTGAGAGCTGCTCTGAGTACAAAATGAACACAGCATCACGATGATATTTTTGCTGTTTAATTTAATTAGAATTTTTCCCTCACAGGGTGAAGCAGTCCGACTTACCCGGCAGCTGCCTACAAATTTATCTAGAGAAGATGTGAAGGAAACCCTCCTGCGGATGGAACAGCAGCTGGGTGGCGCCAACCACACCTGCATCCATGGACGCCCTTTTCTTCAGCACCTAACTGACATTCCTACGACAGAACAGGAAGTGAAGGCTTTGCTGAGACCTTTAGAGCTCTAACAAACTGACAATATCTATAAAATTGCTGTTTCATTATAATGTAGATGAGTGTTCTCAATTTGTTATAACCAGAATACATAAACATATTTTTCCCAATTTCTGGGCTTTGGGCAATCGTGAAATGTGTTTTTTGAAACTTGTATTGTTGGTTTTGTTAATAACAAGATTTGATTAGACTCAGAACTGCTATAAAAAGAAATTCAGCATATAATGTGGTCTCTGATTTCCACAGAGCCTCAAAAAAATAGGGTGATGCTTTGGTGGAAGAATCGAGATTAGACTGGCTCAGAAGTTCTTGATGACAGGTAAACAGGTAATGTTCTCACAATATCAAAACTCTTTTTGTATAAGGCTGTAAACATGTTTGTGCTGTTATGTTGGACATTTTAACATGGGAGTCTATGGAATTGACTCACTTTGGAAATAATAATAATGATGGATTGCATTTATATAGCGCTTTTCGAGACCCTCAAAGCGCTTTACAATTCCACTATTCATTCATTCTCACACTGGTGGAGGCAGCTACTGTTGTAGCCACAGCTGCCCTGGACTGACAGAAGCAAGGCTGCCATACCGCGCCATCGGCCCCTCTGGCCATCACCAGTAGGCAGTAGGTGAAGTGCCCAAGGACACAACGACCGAAATTGTCCGAGCTGGGGCTCGAACCGGCAACCTTCCGATTGCAAGACGAACTGCCAACTCTTGAGCCACAATCGCCCAGGGGAGTCAATGAATGGCATTGACTCCCAAAGTGAGTCTGAAGTGGCTGTTAGGGTTTGGCCAATTCCCATAACAACCACAATTCCATGTTGACCTAAATTTCATCTCTGGAGTTTGTTGTTCATCAGACCAGCTGATATGTTTCCAAGTTGGTTAAAAGCAAATTTTCATCCACTGTCTTTGGGTGGGTCAGCAAAACCAACAACAGAACAACAAAAACACCACATTAAAAACACACAAAATGTAAAAGCCCAGCATTGTAACAATATTGAAGGGTTAAGAATATTTGAAATATAAGTTAAATCATGACAATCAGTACAAGACAGCTATTATGTTATCTTTAGCCAAAACTGAGGAGGCTCTCTTTCAAAACTACACCGTCCAATCACGGCAGATACCATAGTCCTAAGGCAGGATTCACATTAATATATTTTAGACCATAGAACTTTGTATGGGGTTACTTCATGCATTGCTGCATTGAACTGCTTTGCACTTAAAAGTTGTAAAAAGTAAATCAACTTTGAAGGCATCAGCAAATGAAATCACACTTATTTAAATGGTTCAGCACATCCAAAAGCTGGTCTAATACTGTTATGAAAATATCCTGACAGAGAAAAGTTGTTGCTTGCACAGTTAGGAATCAAATTAAAGAAGTTGATCATTGAATAATCAGCTTGGTGTGCATCAAGTTGGTAACAGGCAGCTAGCTTGACTAATGCTAACTGCTTGGTTTTTGCACTATTATGATCGGACATGTGATTTTTGTCTAGGGGTGTTGAGAATTTAAAAACAAACCACTTAAGAAGCTTATAAAGTATATTAATGTAATGCCTTTGCAAATAGGAACTATCATGTGTTACTTACATATAATAAATTTGATGGATGGATGGAACTAAACAAATTGGTGAATGATAGATACAAAAAAATACATAGTGCCTGAAAAATTGAGACATGGATGAATAGTTAAAAGATAGATAGCATTAGATTTGTGAATAGTACAAAGTGGGTGATGGATGGATGGATACATGGATAGTACACAATAGATAGATGATAGCTAGATGAATAGTACCAGATAGAAAGTATCGGATATATCTATGGATGGATGGATAGATGAATAGATAGATCGATACATATGGTATCTGATGTACAGATTGTTTGTGCCAGACAGACAGGCAGTACCAGATGGATGGATGGATAATACCAGATAAATAGATATATATCGATAGAACCAAATAGATGGGTAGTACTAGATAAATAAATGGATAGATAAATAATACCAGATAAATAGATTGATTGTACCAAATAGTACCAATAAATAGACACGTTTCAAGCAGGCAGACGGGCAGATAAGTAGATAGATCTGTGCTACTATTAACACAGAAGCTCCAAAAAGGGTACCTTTGACTATGATGCTGTTTTCAGTCAAAGAGACTCCACTATGATCCGGTATAGGATAAATGTGCATTATTGTGAACTTTAAATCATGCAAAGCTACTCTACTAGAATCCAACTATAAGGTAGTTAGGTGGAAGTGAACAGATTAAGTCCACTTAAATAAAGGTGAGCCTGTCTTTGCTGCATGGTCAAGAGACTAACAAGTGAAAAAGGAATGTAGTAGCAATAATGGTTGATATGCTTAAAGGAAGACAACCCTTTCTCTGACATTTTGGTTTATTTGGCCAATTTCTCACAGATTATGCATTATCTAAACAGCAGCCTTCAAACTGTAGAGTGACATCTGACCTCCTAACTTGATTTCTGTCCAAAAGCCACAGTATCTTACTCTCCCTAAGCCTCATTGTGGCACCATTGGAATGGGCATTGGCACTGCAGAGAGGTGTACTGTGCCAGCTACTACCCATAATTCTTTTTCCTCAATTAGTGCTGGCCGCTCAGCCTTTAGTATTGACAGATAGTTGTATATTATCCCTGGCTGCATTAAATGCTTCAGAGATTTGCACTGTAATTTCAACCACAAAGTTGAGCAAATCCTTCACACTGTGCTAACGTGTAGTGGGGCCACTTCCTAAAGACATTAGCATATTATGCCTTGCTTAACATTTAGCATGGGGAAATTAAAGTGTGCCAGAAAGGAGAGGAATGATGGGAGTCAAAATCTAAAAGTATATTGGTTATAGTTATTCATGTCTTAATCATTTTCTCAACCTGACATAATGATAATCGGTCGTACTTCAGCAGGTCTGACCATGTACCACATATAGACTTTCACTCATAGGTTTTGGCATATGGACACTGAAACCAACCACAGGGAAAAGTGCAATCTGATCAGTCAACTTATGATAATATTATAGTTAGGACTGTGAAAGGTCAAACCACAGCACACGTCTTGTTTTACGTGGCCTCCGCTGAGAGAACCCACAGATGGCTTCAGCATTGCTGCAGGGCCAGCAAACTGCAAAGTGCCTCTGGGGAAGGGATAAATGCCAGCAAAAACTCGTGCCCCGCCTTTCACCCCTTCCACCCTCCACTCGTTGTCCCTCACTCCCACATGGATGCTTGTTTGAAACTCCGCACTGCTGGACAGTCACTCCACAGTCGCTTGTGTCCAGAAATTCGCACAGCAGCAGAATCTGCTGTGTACACGCTGTCTTCGGCATCTAGGGAGCATATCAGAGTAATTGGGGTGGATTAACTGATCATCATCTTTTGACCATGTGACCACAATGTTTAAAAGGTCAGCAGTGGTTCATTTTGCCAGCTGTCTTTTAAACTACCTGTTGCAGTCTTTTTGACTTTTTTTGGAATCAAAATGAGGCATTTTCTGGTCATTGTGCTGACATGAAGAACGAGAACAAAAAGAGCAGTTTTGAATTGCTTGCAGTATGTCCCACTTATTAATTTCACATACAGCGCCATGTAGATAGTATACTCATCTCCTGTTACTGCCCTAATGTGCACAGCTACTGCTTTTTAGGTCATATTCAGCAACGAGGGCAACTGTACCCCACTCTTGCAACCCAGAGGTAACCATAGACTTTAACAGAGTCATCAGATCCAAAATAAAATGACATGAACTATATTTAACCCCCTTTCCCACCCTATTTTTGGAACTTTTATGAGTAGTGGTCACATAGAAAGCTGTTCTCAGTTCTGGGTAATTGCACCACCTGTTTCTGTTTAGAAATATGAAGCTAGCTTTATAAAAAAGACAACATTTTTATACACCCACATACATAAAGGACATAAAGATAATGTTGTCACATTCAAATGTAGTAATCAGTTAATTTAACAGTTTTAAATAAAACTACCACCATAGCTGACGACCCACCAAGAAGAAACAGGAAACTTAGTAGCCAGTAAAATTATGGCTTTAGGTGGGCATGATGTATACTATATACTTGTATATATATACCTACAGTCCCACTTCTTTTAATCTTTTAAATGGTTATTAACGAATTTTCTTGTGTGCCGGTAAATGCGACTCTATGACTACCTGTGTATGTATTGTTATTACCTATGTATTGGTATTTTATATCTACCCTGCAAGAAGAACAGAGAAGAACAACTTCTTTCCTTCTAATGACAGGATCTGTCTCCACCTGGGATGAACAAATCCATCCTTTGACAGAACATTAACATGCCGTCCTCCTTAAGGCACTTTAGCCACTGCTTCTGCGTCTCCCTAGGAGTGATCAACCTTGGGGACTGAGACAAAAGGCTTTTCAGATAAATTGTCATGGCTTCTAGCCACATGGACATGACATCAAAGTTGCAATTCTTGCATCTTATATGAAATTTGTGCTGACATCTGCATTTAAGGTAAGTCCTAAGATCTACTGAAACATGAATATTTCCAGATATATAGGCAGAGAGCCTCAGATCCATAGATGCCACTGGGGCTGACAGTTCAATGGGCATTTGTCAGTTACAGAAAAGGGAGTTGAGCTAATGCTTCCTCATCCATGCTGCATTCACCCAAGAGGCTATTATATAAAGCTATTAAAATTATTTAAAAATGTGTATTTTTGTCATGCTCAGCCTTGGTCACATGCCAGATGTTATTTTACACATTCCTTGAAATGTACCAAGTTACATGGACAAATGTCCCTCTAAATTCAACTCATTGCTGGAGTTACAGTACTAATGGTGCAGGCAATTCAATGGGTTTTTGTTTTATCCCTGCCTCACTTTTTCACCAACTTTCATGAAAATAAGCTAAGGTAGTTTTTGTGTAAATCTGCCAATAAATAAACTGTACTGAAAACAACCTTCTGAGATAGTACATGGTAATTATAATTTTAATTGTATATCATTAGTCTCCTCTGAGTGCACAGAAGTTTAAAGACATTAAATACTCTTAGTCAGGCCCCCAAAGAATCAAAATCTTCTTATTATCAGCACAACGCAGAAAACATTTATCAAAACTGTTAACATACCACCGGTCCATATGGGACTACTTTGCTGCATCTACTTTGTTTCTTGGCTGGTAATTGGTGCTGGTGCCTTGCTGTGACTCTGCACTTTTCTGCTAACCACTGAACGGCTACTCAGTTGTTTTTATGGGCTTCAGGCACACACACTAATGCAACGGCCATTAAAAAGCCACAGGTTCCCAACCATTGGAGAATTTACAGTCACACGAAAATCAATTTCATGGGTCAAGGGCATATTCAATGGGGCCATCAAGTCTGGTGTTTGTAATTTTTAATTACTTGTCATCAATTCCAGTAGCAAGAGGTTATATCCCAAGATGTGCTAATTGGAGGAATATGTTTTAGGTAATTAAAGAAAATGCTACTGCTGTCTAGCTCAAGAAATATCTAGTTTTTCAAAGGAATAACTGCTTTAAGTAGGTCCGTTTTAGTCATATGATGTTTTTAGCTTTTAAAGAAACAAACCTATAAATAAACACTGCTTATGTTTCAAATATATTTGCCATAAACTTTTTCCATATCAATAAATGTCAAGCCCATGCTCAGACAGTCTCTTGGATCTATCCACCGAGGCCTAATTCTGGAAATTCCTGCTTGCTGCATGAATGTCACTCAACCAATCCTCTTGTAAAATTAATTGTGTGCATTAATCTGTAAAAATGTACCATAAATGTTATTTCTGAGATGTCAAAACCAATCCAGCCCTCTTTGACACATACCTGATACTATTCTACATCCGTCTCTGTTAAGAGCACAGGCATATCATTGGGAGACAGGAGGTTTCCATAATCCTCCCTCCCGTTGTCTCCTTAGAGGAACATCTACCCTTCATCACTGTCAGCTCTCTGTCCCAGGAGAGGCAATGCTCAGCTGCCTTGTAACTTGGGGTCACATTTTTTGCTCGTCACCTAACCCCTCCTCACAAACAAACACTGACATTGAGGAATTTTGTAAACATATCTGGAGTGAACACCAAATTTGTCCTCGCTCCAAGCTTCCAGCAGCCTTACAAAGTCATTAATCAAGCGATAGCTTCCCAGAGGTGACTGTCAGTTTTGGGGTTGGAGTAGTGATTCCTCATTGCTAAGTGAAATAGCAAGCAGAGCGCAGACGGGAAGGATAAATCACTATAGAGGTGAAGACAGGTAGCATTCAGCAGCTGGCCATCTGGCCCTTATCATGTCCCAGACTGGCTGATTTTATTGCTTTTCATTGCTTTCTGGGGGCCCGAGAGACATTTTAATAAACAACCTGTCAATCTTGCCTGATATGATCATCTTCTGGTTGTTTAAGTGATTACAACCTGGATTTTAAACATCATGCCCTCGTAAGATGAAGTGTCTTCCCAGGGGCACATTGTTTAAGTCAGTAGTCAGTTGGACTTTATGGGGTGTTTACCATAACCACTAATCAATGTATTTTCATGGAATAAGGTTTAAAATTTTCCTATAAAGGAGAGTTACTTAACAGACGCCAGTTTCACTTATAAATTGACCTCTTCTTTTAATTTTGTGACAAATGGGTAATTTGGAGGTTTCTTAAATTAGGCCAAAATGGACTGTCCTGCTCTGTTAGTTTGCAATATTGTATATATTGTAATATTGTAATTGAGATCATGGTTGTTGCACTGTGACTGCACCATGATGACAAGAAAGCTTGAACTTGTATGTGACGACCCTAACAACACCAAATAGGCTAAATATTGTCCATTAGGCCCCAGTTAGAGAACCTTAGAGACTGGTTGGTAACCACTTAGCAACCATCTGTCACTAGGTGAAACTGGTCATTGTAGATGGTGAGTGTTTGCCTGCAGATTGGGAACTGCTCACTAACTGGTTGTGAAACTGTCAAGAGTAGGACACAAACCAGCTGCTTGTAGTTTGCCTTGCACTTTTTAACATTTCACTTGCCCAGGGGTTATTTAGCAAATGCTTGCAAGCCATTCTGCAACTTTTATGCAAACTGTGGCAATTGCAGCAATCTGGTAGTAACCCTAACAATTACTAAGAGGTTTTTGGTGCCACAACCTCTTTGCAGCCAATTTCATCTAGCAGCAACCAGCAGCCTCCAGCACCCACTTGCCAACCAGTCAGGGAGGGAACATGTATTTCTCCCCTCATCACCAGTGGTTGTATCACATCCAATATGGCAAAAAAACTCTCAAGCAATTTGTATTCACAAATTGTTAACCAGTAAATGTAAGATTTATCAAGTAGATCTAACACTTACTTGTTACTTACTCATCTAGTTTGAAAAGATGCCAATGGTAAAAGCACTGATCTTGAGACTTTGAAATAGGATTTCACAAACCAAAACTTTGCAATCATAAGTCAGTGTACTGCTACTGCCATTCCCAGGCCCTGATAAATAGTGCTGTGTCAGAAAGGCAGATTTTATGCCAGATCAAATATGCAAGTTAGCTTACAATTTGTCAATATTATCAAGGAAACTTGCTAAATTAGCCACAATAAAGACATCTCGGGGTTATTTTAATTAAAAATAAAAGACAGTCAGCACATTCTTAATGAAACTAGTGCGTTGCTGATGTTGGCTACAGTTTTGCATGGATGTCACACTCATTAGTCCAGACAGGCTTCACTCGATAAAACTAGCTTTCTTTTGGGTAATGTTATTAGGAATCAGGCATTTTTCATTTAAAAATACATTACTAATCAGAGAGCATTCCCAACCCCACTCTGCCCTGAAAGAAGTGTGCATAATTGTCACAACCTGCTGGCGCAAGCTTCATTTTGCATTATTTTTCAAAGCTTTTTGGTTGCTGTGTTCCTTTTTGTCTCTGGATCATCAGGCTTTTTTAGCATGTAGCACTAGCCATGTTTTAAAGCCCATTGACTGGTAGTTAACAAGTTCACTGTTAGTTTATTGCTGGTCTTCAAACATCTTATAGGTGCATTGTTAATCTTTTGGAGCTGAGTTAAAACCTATTCATACATTGATAACGGTAAAATGATAACTAAACTTTTAAAATGCGTACTTATCATACTCCCACACATATACCAGTGTTTTCAGACGGAGCCTTACAGATCCACATATCAGCTTGAAATAGGTGTCAGTTTTCTTTTTTCTGCACTAGGAAAATACATTATTGCTATAAACATGTTATTTAATGGTTTTATCCAACTTTGTGGCCTCTTGCCATCCTTGAACCTTGCTGCTTGTGCAGGAAGACCTTTACCACTGAGCTATCTAACTGCTGAAACACTTCTCCAGATGGTATGCTTTGCACATCTGTTAAAGGCTCCAGATGTTTTGGGATGCACCTGGCAAGCCCCAGGGCATCGTTTTAATTTGTCCAGATGTTTGGGGAATCTTGAGGGCTTGTTGAACGAGGTGTAGGAGGAAAAGAAATGTTGCAGTCTGAAAACTGTGAATATTGTAAACCATCCATCAACTGTGTTAAAGCGACTATCAACAATTAGTCGATACAAACAATATATAAACTCTAATTACTGTAGTTAAAACTAATTTTCTGTTCTTATCTTATTACCTTAAATGGATGTGTGTCCCTTTGTAGCTTGCTTACAAAAATATGTTTATTGATAGGCAATGAAAAGGCATACAGTCAATTCCCAATGTTATGAAGTGTATAAATGCACAGTAAAAATGGCAATAGTAATAGCAAATCATAAATGGTGTCTAGAGAATGTATCATTCACTCTGTTGATCCCCTGACCATAAGGGGGACATTTATAACTCCAAATGAAATATCTGTCCTCTAACTGGATTGATTGTGATTGAATATGGCACAAATTTCTATGTTTTTCTGCAGATAAATTCTAATAACGTTGGCAAGGTGCACATAGTGTAGCTCTTCAGTTTTTCCTTTTGAACCTTTTCAGCCTCTTTTTAAGTCATTTTTTGCTGCCAGTTGTTGGTCAGCCGAATGTCTCACGCATTTGATTCAGAAAAAAATGTTTCACCAACTATAAAATCTTTAGCAAATGTATATGAAATGTGCTACAGACTTACTATAGAGGATAAGATCCAGATTATTTTGATCTCTTGACTTTCACTTCACTTTTTCCACGTTAACCAGCTCAATATCCCCTTTGTGGATTGGTTCAGAAGTCTCTAAAGACATTCATGTTCCCTAGATGGGATGTCTTGATGACTTTAGTAATCCCTTGTCTTTTCCCTACTGCAACCTTGAGGTCCAAAATTTGGTACAGACATTAATGATCTCCAGAGTGTGACTTATAATAACTTCCAGTCATACTTAGTTCTTTCATTTCATCATCATATTGCTACTCATGTTCAAGTACAGTATTGCACTATACCCACTACAACATCAACATCAGCAAGAAGTCCCTTTTTTTTAAATCACACTTGAAAAACAACAGGAGTTGAGCCAAAGTGCTTTCAGGTCAAGACACAGATTATTATTTCAAGTACACAAAAATATAAATATTAAAGCAAAACCCAAATAGCATGGCTGCACACTCTTAGAGCCACATTTTTATCTCTCTCTCTTTTTTTTTAAATACAGGCATGGATATTGGTCTTGTGCTATTTTGTATTATAATTATTTTTTGTCACTTTGGTTCAGACCTACCAACCCACCCTATCTACCCATCCTACCTAGCTATCTTCCTACATACACAACCCAACTAGATTTTCAGCATGCTAAATATAAGCGTGTAACGTCATTCTGAAGATGCGGGAAGAAGTATTTCACTCCAAGTGCAATTACGCTTTATTACAGTAACATAAAGGCACGATTGGAGCTGTAAATTCTTAGTCTACAGTTCCAGTTATAAATGTTAACACAAGATTTGTGTTTTGCTGATGTTTCATTTTAGTCCTTTAAATGTATATTTTTATGGTTTTAGTAGCCTACCAAAACTATTATATAAATATAATAGCAATATATAAATATTCCAAAACATAAAGCAAAGACTACTCTGTAGCCAGTTCCCTGTAGAGTTAAAGAGAGAGAAAAAAAGATCTGAATTTTGTCATGAACTGGCTGTGTGGAGGCAGATGAGGACCCAAACGCAAAACTCACGGAGACAGGAACTGAACTCAAAATCACTGCTTTATTGCAGGCCTTAACACGAAACAGAACTAAACTGGGAATACAGAAAGCCACACAGGTTCGGGGAGGAGACATTGACGACACGACACCGAACTGAGGGAGACATGCACATAAATACACAGAGGGTTAACGAGGGAAGTGGGAGCACACGGGGAACACAGCTGACACAGATAATCGTAACGAGACAGGGCAGGAGTGAACACAACATGACACATACTGACGAGAGACTGTCAAAGTAAAACAGGAAGTACACAGAGGTTCAGACAGGAGGAGAGAGAGCACAGACATAACGGGCTGGGGAAAACATTAAATGAAACACAAGGAGGGGAAACGAGGGCTCACAGATACACAGAGGGGCACACAGGGGGTAATCAAATAAGGAACATCTTTAACAGAACCTAGGAACCACGGCATAAGGAACAAAATACAAAAATACAAGAAAACTGAGAATGCTGGGCCAACATGGCCCAGGACCATGACAGATTTGTGGCCATGTTTATGGCATTTAAGTAACATTTAAATCTGTGGAAAAATTACTTTTTACTTATGCTTTTTACTTACTTATAAAAGTAAGTAAAAAGCATATGGAATACACAGGAAATGTCTTTATCTTTAGTCTTTGTTAGTTTGTCAACAAACCAGCCTGAAGATGTTCTGCTGAATATGTTTATTGAGACTGTCTACATGACGTGCCTAGGGTTTAGGTTTATTGTGTTATTGTAATGTTGTTAACTTCATATCAGAAAAACAAACACTAACATAGAAACTAATAAAAACTCAACTGAAACCATTTTAACCAATAAAAAGCTAAACTGAAAAGAGTAAAATAAAAATAAAAGAAATAATTTTTTTTAAAAATTCAATCACCTCTAGTTTTGGTAAATCTATTTGATTTCCATAATCATTACTAGATTCCCTTAAGTACGTATTTTCATATAATTACTAAAAAATCATCAAGCAACTTTATCATATGTTATTAATGGCTATTTGTGAATGCACACTTAACAAAGAGTATGTTTAATCCATTCAATTTCTATTAAATTTACGCAACAGGAATCCTATCCAATAACGGGGTCTCCAGCTGCCTTGGACTACTCTTTCACCCCTGAACATCCTTCTTCCCGTTCTCACTCTCACTTCCTCACCTGTCAGAGGTGGAATGTTGCTGGCGGATACGGTCCTCCAGGGTCGGACTCCTGACAGATGTAATGATGCTCAGTGGAAATGTATCCCAGCTCCTGTTCACAAACAACACACTGCAGTGAACACTGTGGAAGAGCAGCTGCTGTCTGCCCGAAACAAGCAGCTTATGAATGAAAAAGATGGGCAGTCATTACTGAATCAGAGCAGCTCATGTGGCTGTTTATATATGTGCCCAAACCCACAACCTGAGTAGTTTTACAACTGTAAAATCATAAAAGACAATGAAACATTATTTATACCTATTTATAATATTTTTTTGAGTTTTTAATTTAATAACTTCTAAAATGGCTATCATTAAGATTTTATATTTCACCCAGGATTTTTTCTTAATTTTGAGTTAGCTAGGGAATCTTTATTTATGAACCTCTTGTGATTTAATTGAATACTGAACAGATAACTAATATATAAAATAGATAATTTCTTTAATTTTATGTTTTTTTTTATTCAATTACACTAATAATGGACAAAACATCTTGAAAAACTAATGTTAAAAGTAAACAGGGCAATAAGAACAGGGAACAATGTCTTCAAAGAAAACAGGATTGTATGTTAACTTCTAAAATGCCATTTAAGCGAGGTGTTACAGCCTGCACTTAAAATTCTAACTTATGCTTATAATGTAGTAAGGGGAGTTTGAGGAGCTCTATAATACCCATGCAATATCTATAGTGTGCCTATAATAGTAATGTGTAGTTTATAATGTAAAAAATGGAGATTAGGATACTCATATTCTGCTTTTCAAATATTTCTGTGCCCAAGCCACACCAAAGCATATCCCATAAATGTCAAGGCACACCTGTATTCACACCTTTAGAAGCAGCTCAGGTTTCTTTAAGAAGCAATGCTTGGTTTCTAGATCTTTTTTTGCATGACTCCGTGTCAGCATTAGCTAACTTATCCAAAAAGCTGTATTCAGGCTCCTGACTAGCTACAACCGTGTCTGGTAGTTTTTGCAACAGTTTTTATGGACCATTCTTTTTTCTACTTTCTGTAGATCATTCAATTGACCCCGCTTCATAAATCTTTATTTCACCATCATTTTCAGACTTTATTGTGTCCCAGCATTTGGTAAACAATTACCTAGAAAATACTGATACAGTGAATCTGATTTGTGCACTTCTATATTTCAGTAATAACATATCTGAGCTTGTCTCTGAAAATACCAAGGTTTATTTATAGTGTTTAACCTTTATTTAGCCTGGACCATATGACTCTATAGATTCAAAAATCCCTGTAAAATGGTTGAGGAGGATGTTAGGATGCTCAGAAATGCAAAACACACTCATAACAGTAATCTGTCTGTTCCGCTAAAGTATTCACTGCCTAAAACAAACTCACTGCATTAATTGTATTTCCTTTCATTTAAAGAACTCCAAATGTAGTCATTAATCTAAAAATAATTACAGCATAATGTTCTGTTGCACGTATCTGTAAGAATTTTGGATACTTAAATTAGATCATAATTTAAGAAGAATTGCAAAATAAATTTTGGTATCTGAATAATATTGTGAAGTTCAACTTTTGGAACGTTATAAAATTCTTGTGTCCATGTCTTACATGTAAAGAGCACTAGTGTAGGAGGATAGTTAAACTGGTAAATGGTACACTTTTTTTTAAATGGTTCTGCCCACAAACGGTTAAATTAGCAATAATATATAAATATTGGAAGTACGGATCTTTCCACTGGCCACAGGAATTCAGAATCTGTAATCTCCCACTTAGAGAGCAAAGACGCTCTGTGGATCCACTCTGCCCAGGCTCGGCTCTGCGCTGTGGCTGATCTTCATGGCAGTTTTCCAGCTCTCAGCAGGAAAGGAAGTGGCTCTCACGGGTGGCGCTCAATTCGCCCTCTACCGGGCGGAAGTCAGGCCTCAATGAGGCTGTCAGTAGAATAGGTCATGCTGTCAGAGCGCACCAGAGTTCACATCCTCTCATTAGACTACAACACTTTCAACATCCCGTGATGGGGGGAAAAAAAGCAGAGTCAGGGAAATTGGGCTGAGCCGTGCATAAGAAAAACGGGCGGTGACGGGATTGTGCAGGTGTAGTCCGGTAGATGGAGGGAGGACGAGTGCTGGAATTTGTTTTTTGCACACACACATACACACAGTCACGCACTGGCTGTATCAGCTTGCACCATGTGCTGAAGACATAAAGATTCTCAGCTGCTGGAGTGTGACAGGAGGGGGGCTGCGATATTGAGGTTCAGGTTGTTGTGTTGTGATACTGAAACGTGACCGCAAAGCTTTCTCTGAAGCAGCTCTAATAACAAATTCTATCGAGGTTTATGACCGAAAATGAGCTTCGTCAAGATGTCAGCTAATCAAAGAAACAGAACTCTTCAAACAAGCTAGAAATTTTATTTGTTAAAACAAGTATATAGAGTTGCTGCATTACAACATTTATCTTGCTAGGTTGCAGTTTTACATATTTACCAACAATGGTTCAGAAAGGCAACTCCTACTGGAAACAAATGCCATATGAATACAATACAAATTAGCAAACATATCAAAATCAGTTTTTACAACTTTTTTTTGTAGCAACCAATTCTTTCTATTGGTGTGCCATAGTGCAAACTGTGTTTGTAAGACAGAGTCTAAACATGATTTCGACATTCACATCGTTTTCTGTCTTAAACACACTTTCATTTGGAGGCTGCATTCATCGTGCCTTCAGTTCAAGTCCTTCTGTCCAGTCATGTGAATTTACAATCAGAATAATTCAAGTGTATCGGGCAGGTTGGGCTGTTTGGTTGGATACTGACAATTGCGACTGAGGGAGAATGATCTCTCAGTTGGATATATTGTTGCATGTATGTATGACAGAATAAGTGAGGACCTGACAAGACCTAAAGTGGTACTTCCGACTGGTGGAACATGTTTGTATCCATAGGCTCTGAAGAGAGATTAACCACCACATCATTATGGGGGAGGGAACTGAAAACTGAAACTTTGAGCAATACAAGAGAGATTAATCTCCAGTTTAGTTAGTCTTTTGTGTAGTTTAACTTTTCATTGACTCTTGGGGACACTTAGGGGTACTAAAACATGTTCTACCAGTGTGAAATATCACCCTAAAGAGTCTCCAGCTGTGTTTTTCCGAGCCCTTTCAAAAAGTCCTTGAGGATTCCTGGTTTCACTCTGAAAACAAAACTAAAAAAATGATTATCACAAACACAGAGCATCAAGTGTGATAGCTTGTATATCAGCTACAAGTGGAGTGGTGTATAAACGGACGGCATGTTGGTATAAATGGACAGAGCACAGATCATTTAAAAAACAAAGAATAATAACACTGTTTTGGAAAACTGTGATCATTTCTGGCTACATTCACTTCAAGGTCCAGCATGTGTTATATTTGTTGGTGTGTGTGTGTGTGTGTGTGTGTGTGTGTGTGTGTGTGTGTGTGTGTGTGTGTGTGTGTGTGTGTGTGTGTGTGTGTTTGCATTCTTGCATCCACCTGGCTTCAAGCCTCTATGGCTAAGATTTCACTGGAGGAAAGAAAAGTGAGAACTATGAAAGCGTTGCCCTGCAGGAAGGTCGGGCTGTTTGTGGCTTCTACTCTGATTCTATTGCACCGTGTTCTGCAGGAAAGCACTGGAACTGGTGGATTGGTGGTATCAAACAGTCTTAAAGTAGGATGCTGGACGGCGCCTCGGCCCCTTCGCCCCCGCCCCCTTTCTCTCTCCATCCCAACTCAGGAGCATCCACAACGGTCCACCACCATGTCGGGGATCTTGCCATAGATGATTTGCTCTTTGCGGTTAAAGTAGAGCATGTTGATTGGCGACATCTTTGTTGGGGTACAGCAGGGACCTGCAGTCCCTCTGGGGTTGGCTTTGTTCACCAGGTGGGTGTGTGGGTACTTCTGTAAGTGCATGTACTCACACTCCCCAGAGCAATAGTTGGCCTTGTAGCGTTTTGGTGCAATAATCCAGTCCCAGCCAAAGTCCTCGAAGTCCACAGTGAGTGGGTAGCGACAGCACCGGGACTCAGGAGAGTTCTCATCGCAGTCCAGGCCCGAGTCTCTCCGGGCACGCCTGGGGCCCTCTGAAATCTTCACCTCCATGAACGGTTGCTGAAACAAGAGAGTGTGTGTGAACAATCTGATAATAACAGGTTTGCAGGTGGAGGCGGGTGACAGCATTCAGCTTTTTATCTTTTAATCCGCTGCCCTGTGGCTGTCAGTTTTCAAACATGGCACGATAATATTATGAAACTTTGAGTTATGCAGAAATTAAATCATCTGATGGTTGGTTAGCCACAGCTGTCTAGTTATTCTAATTGCCCCAGTGCCGGGTGCCATTATTAGAGCTCTGTGATGTATGTTTGTCATTGATAGTAGCTCTGTGTGTGTATGTGCCAGCAATTACTCTGATTTGCACAGCCACACTGAATACTTAAAGGAATGTGGAGCAGGTGAACCTTTATGTAATCAAGCAATAAGATTTGAGGTTATTGTGGACCGGGCGCTTGTCCAAATGCAGGTGTGCGCCTACATGGAGTCTGTGTTGATTAACAGCTTTCAAAAGTCTTTTATATCCTGATTCCTTCTTCCAGCAGTGAAATGCAGGAATGTTTAAACGCCTGCTGAGCCTGCAAAGCCTCTCTGCACACTGGAAGTTAAAGTCTCACCCTCTGTACAGAGACGCATTAACAGTTTTCTGAACCTAGGCGCTTTAGAAATGGCTAGATATGCACCGATTGTGACAGTAGCGACAGATAGCCTCTTGCTCTACACATATGAGACCAAGCTCCATCTATTGTTCATCGTTTCAAAGTGAAAACCTAACCACAAGCTCCCTGTTAAATTTCAAGTAAAAGTTGAGCTCACCAGACCCTCCTCTCCCGGCTCTGCGGAGGTCACAGCTAAGTCATTTCCCCTCGAATCGAAAGCGTTGATCTCGATGCCCCAGTTGGTCTCCGGCTGCCGCAGCCACACAGTCAACACTTGCTTGACGTCTATACTTTGCCAAGAGCTGGCCCCGGCATTCACGTCGATCTTCAAGGAGCGGATTCGTATGTGTCTGTTCCCGTCTGTGACCGGCATAAGCCGGGAGATTTGCAGGAACACGGTGGTCACTTCTTCTGATGGACGCAGATGCACCCAAAGCTGCGCTCGAACTACGCGACTGGCTTGAAACTTCTGCGTAATTGAGAAAAAGCAGCACTTTGGTTGCCCGTCCACCTGCACGGCGGAATCAGCTGCGGAGACATGGGAAAAGAAAATTAATTCCATGATCGCTGAGAAATAAAGTGGCGCGTTTGCGCATGATTGCGTAAAACTCATGCGTAATCACTCGGCGCACTCTCTGCCCAAACACCATGTTTCATAAAGTGTTTTGAATCTTTTGCATCAACATTTTAACACAAAACCTTGGTGGGAAAAAAAATGACTGCTCTCTAAAAATAAACTCTCCTCTGCGCTCTGCCACGTGCGTAAAAAAATATTTTGGAGACATTCGAGTGCGCTTACGCAGTGACACAAAAAAATAAAGAAAATTCACACTTACGTTCAGTTGCCACCATCACAATTGTCTCTGTGGTTGCGTGCTCGTCGTCGTCCTCCAGGACTTCTTCCCTGTTGTCATCTCCGAGCACGTCGTACTGATCCAGAAGCTGCTGCAGCGGCGGCGCTTTGGGCAGGAGCTGCTTCACGATCTCTCTGCTAATGTTGGGAGCTTCCTTCATTCGCAGCTTGCTCAGAATCTGAGACTTTATCGCGTTTAATCGCATGGTTTTAATATGCTGCCGGACCTCGCAGGTAGCGCATTGATCCGTGTCTACTGGGGTGCTGACGGAAGGCTGCTGGTGCGCCTCTTGGTCACTCAGAACTACTGGACCCAAAGCAATCAGCAAGTTCAGATACAGCACGATCTGAGACAGATGCATTGTCTCTTAGGTGTGAAGTCTGATTTAAAATTACGCTTTGTTTAAAAAAAAATCCTTTGCACTGTGTCGGAGCTGATGCGCGACTGAACTGGGGTTGGATTAATGTCCCACACTGATAGGCATCATAGTTTATTAGCGCGCACCTTTTTATACTCCAACTTTAGCCTCTTTTGTGTCGTCAAAATCTATGATTGGCTGGACAGGCAACAATGAATTTTAACCGACTGACAGAAAAATTTTCTTTCGCTGTCAACCCATAAAGGAACGGTGGTTGTGGGCATGTGCTGGACGGGAAATCTCACTCAGACAATGTTTTATATCACCCAAAAACAAATAATTTAATGCAAGTCTTGAATAAAGATAGAAGCTGCATTCTTCATTTTCTTAAACTTTACAATGCGTATCTTCTCTAAAGAATATCCAATAGTCGGTCATATCTTTGCTCGCATCTCTTTCTGCGTCCTTGAGAAAGGGCAGCGTTTTGGATTTTCGGCTGATTCTGGATTAAAATGTTAATTTCTAAATGAATTTACCACCTGAAGAAACATGACAGTTGTAATGTTATCAAGTGGCAATTAAATCATCTGCTTTGTTGAGGTCAGGCTTTCTGTCAAAATCGAATAAATCCTCTTCCATGAAAATCTGGAACTATATTAATAATGGATTGGATTTATATAGCGCTTATCAAGGCACCCAAAGCGCTTTACAATTCCACTATTCATTCACTCTCACATTCACACACTGGTGGAGGCAGCTACGGTTGTAGCCACAGCTGCCCTGGGGCAGACTGACAGAAGCGAGGCTGCCATATTGCGCCATCGGCCCCTCTGGCCATATTATTTCTCAAAAGAGCATTGGGCAATGACATCAGGGCCAAAGAGAATAAACTAAAATGTAGAAAATAACTGGCCAAGGACTTTTCAAAATAGTGAAAGTTGGTTGAACGACACGAGACCAGAGCGCCATCGTGTGGCCAGTTACTAACACTAACATCAGAAACATAAATTGCTGGTGTCAAGGCTATTTGAAAATGTATGTCTTTAATTTTTATGCACCGCATGTACTTTAAATTCTGTAACATCTAAAGTTGTTCTGTGTGGCACTGATTCAGATAAATATACTTAGCCATTAGAGAATGGTCCAGGGGGAAAAAATATCCAGCGAGCAACACTTCTCTGGGTCAAAATGCCTGCTGATGTCAGAGGTCAAAGGAGAATGGCTGGACAACCTAAAGCTGATAGAATAGTAACAGTAATGCATATACCTCTCATAGCAACCAAGGTATGCAGAACAAACCTGCACTGTGTGCCACTCCTGTCAGCTAACACAGGGATCGTTGATAACAACGCACACAGGCTCATCAGCAGAGGACAACAGAAGACTGGAAAAATGTCTCAATTTCTACTTTTAGATTCACATGGCGGGGTCAGATTTTGTCTTTTATACCATGAAAGTTTGGATCTAGCCTGTCTTGCATCAGTGCTTCAGGCTGATGGTGTGGGGGTGTTTTCTTGGTACACTTTGGACCACTTAATGCAAACTGTACATCATTTACACACCACAGCCTACCCAAGTAGAGGATTGCTGATGTCAATGCCTTTCTGACCACCGTGTGTCAAAACTCAGATTATCTCAAATTGGTTTCGTAAACATGATAATGAGTTCACTATACTCAGATGACCTCCACAGTCACCAGATCTCAATCCAACAGAACATTTTTGTTTGTGGTCGAAGAGGACATTCACATCATGGATGTGCAGCAGCTGTGTGATGCTATCATCTCAACGTGAACCAAAATCCCTGAGGAAAGTTACAGCACCTTATTGAATCTATGTCACAAAGAGTTCATTCAACAAGAGGGTCCAATACAGTACTAGCAAGGGATACCTAATAAATTCAATTAAATTCATTTCAATTTTATTTATATAGCGCCAAATCACAACAAAAGTTGCCTCAAGGCGCTTCATAGATACAGAGAAAAACCCAACAATCATATGACCCCCTATGAGCAAGCACTTTGGCGACAGTGGGAAGGAAAAACTCCCTTTTAACAGGAAGAAACCTCCGGCAGAACCAGGCTCAGGGAGGGGCGGGGCCATCTGCTGTGATTGGTTGGGGTGAGAGAAGGAAGACAGGATAAAGACATGCTGTGGAAGAGAGACAGAGATTAATAACAGATATGATTCAACACAGAGAGGTCTGTTAACACATAGTGAGTGAGAAAGGTGACTGGAAAGGAAAAACTCAATGCATCATGGGAATCCCCCGGCAGCCTACATCTATTGCAGCATAACTAAGGGAGGATTCAGGGTGACCTGGTCCAGCCCTAACTATATGCTTTAGCAAAAAGGAAAGTTTGAAGCCTAATCTTAAAAGTAGAGATAGTGTCTGTCTCCCGAATCCAAACTGGAAGCTGGTTCCACAGAAGAGGGGCCTGAAAACTGGTGGTTAGTTTATTTTCTCAGCAGCCTATGGGGGGTGTATCCACATGCCAATCAAGAAATCAGAGCTATGAATGAAGCCAACATCTTTTTGTAAATCTAACAATAGTTTTATTGTAGTTTTATTCTATTTATGTGTACAATAAATGACTGAGGCAGCCTGTCTTTATGTGGGAGTACAGAGCTTTTTGGTCCTTTGTTCTCATGTTCCTTCGTGTCTAGACAGTGTTGAGCATTGTGACCAAAGTCAACACTATAAGACAAACTAAAACTAAAATCAGGTTTTAGACTGCCATCATGGGTCTCTTGCAGGTTAACATGTCAACATCATTTGGTGTCCACACTTCTCCCAAGGTGGAGAATTGTGTGTGCCCACAAAGTGGAGTATGATTAAAAACTCCCTCAAATAAAAAGAAATAGAGATTTCCAATAACCTTGTGCAACTGATGGAAGGTGAGTCTTAGATTTATTTATTTGCAAATATTATTGTCCGTTATTTTTGAGTCTTACGAGAGAAGCATTTCAGAAAGAGACAAGAGGACGGATACGTTAATTAATTATTTCCACAGTATAGTGGGCATCTGATACAAGAAAAGGTATAGATTCACCCGCCAGCAGATGGAGCCACATGAGACATTTGGCACATGTTTTAGCTTGCAATCTTCTGAGGCTGAGTTTGTGTCTCCTCCTGTAATTGAATCAGAGATATTTTATGTGTAAGGTTAATCTATTCCCCCCTACACGGTGGAGCTTTAAGTAAGAAAATGTTCACATCTCATTATACACACAAGAGATTTCAATGCAGGAAAAATAATGCTGGATATCTACATTGATATGGACTGGGTAATAGGTTACGTCACATTGTTTGGTGGTGATGAAAGTTATCAACCTACAGACAGCTGAATTCAAAGACACCCCAAAAATCAAAATGAAAAAAGTATGACAACACTGGGGCAGGAGAAAGGGTGGATGGTGTCTGTGGATGTGATCTCCTCCCAGATCTGGACCAGGACATTACTGAGCTCCTGAACAATCTGAGGTGCAACCTGGGACTGTCTGAAGGTCCCAAAACATAATGTCCCAGAGGTGTCCTATTTAGGATTTAGGTCAGGTTAGTGTGGGCACCAGTCAATGCTATCATTGTCCAGGAACTGCCTGCATACTCTCACCACATGAGGTCGGACATTGTCACGCACAAGGAGGAACCCAGGACCCAGTGTACCAGTGTAGGGTCTGACAATGGGTCCAAGGATTTAATCCTGATACCCAACAGGATGCTGGTGCTTAGCCTGTAGATGTCTATGCGTTCCTCTATGAATATGCCCCCCCAGACTATCACTGACGCATCACCAGAACACATCGGTCATGCTGAACGATGTCACAGACAACATAATCTTCTCCACGGCTTCATGAAATCTGCTTCTGATTCACACCAGTGGCCTGCTGGACGTCATTCTGTATCTCTGTTTTGCTCATCCTGATCTTCTATGCCTAAAGGAGCAGATACCAGTTCAGCTGATGGGTTAGAGGCCTGTTACGGCTCTATCCAGCTCTCCTTAGAGTAACTCCCGAAATCTCATCCGTGCTCTTAAGATTATACGGACGTATTGATGTGCCATCCTGAAGGAGTTGGGCTACCTGCGCAACCTCTGCAGAGTCTAGGTATCAGCTCACGCTACCAGTAGTGACACTGATCCTAGTCAAATGGAAAACAGTCAAAAAAAGATGAGGAGGGGAAAACGTCAGTTTCCTCCACCTGTGAAACTATTCCTGTTCAGGGGTTGTCTTTTTGATGCTCGTCTAGATCACCTGTTAACTGAAATCCATGATAATCAGTTTTAAGCAGGAATAAATAGTAAGTTAAAGTTTCAACTCATTGTAGGGCGTCTGCCACTTTTTGTGCTCACGTTTATTAGAATTACTACCAACATAGGACAGTCTTACCAGGGAGGGCCTCTGGGAGGGCCAGCAAATTTTGGAAGGTGGCCAGTGCCCCCCACCCTGGTGGCGCCCCAAGGATCAGTATCCCAGAGGTTTAACTGACTTGGTGCTGTACTCTGAATAAAAAGTGTTCCTTTGGGTTTTTGAGCAGTTTAAATTAAAATAGAAGTCAGTTTGTCCCTCATTTGTGTTTTTAGGATTTTTGTTAGGGCCCCACGTTTATTCTGCACAAGTGCACCTCCATATCGTTTCGTCACTTGTGTGGCCGGCAGATGGCAGGCTCGCCCCGTGTGGGTGCGGATCGTCTGGGTTCTCTCTCCTCTGAAGCCCCGCTGCAGCTCGGTAACCTCCGTCAAGCGTCGCTGTGCTCAGCTCAGTCCAGACCTATGATTTTCTCTCCCGGAGCTGCACTCTGCGTTGACTGACCGACGCGAAGGCATCAGGGGAAACAGTCTGCAGAGCCCGCACCTTCCAGGCTCGGAGATTATTTGGAAATCTGGCACGGAGCGCTTCCTCACAAATAACCAAACCGGCGAGCAGCGCCACGAACTTGTGGAGATATTTTGATCTCTTTACATTACAGCCAATAAGGTTCAAGTTCAGATCCGTCGGATGCTGTTTGGAAAGCAGAGGGGGGCGAAGCGCAGAGACACAACATGATGTATGGATTACTGTTTATATGAACGACCTTGGCGTTATTGCTCCTTCTTCTGTCGCTGGATTATTTCGTTTTAAAGTGGAATGGAGAGAAATCTGAGACTCTCTTCTAGAAGTATGTACAGCTTCTTTGGGCCACTACACAGTCATGTTCATGTTTGTAGAGATAAAGCTGCAACACTGTGCTGTTCCAATCACGTTTAATCCAAATCCCATGTGTCTGTCAGACATCTGACGGGTGCTCTCAGTTTTTCATACTAAGGCAACTGTTTGTAGCCATTTGAGCTCATTAACATAACATCAGCTGTGGATGCGGATTTCCTGTGTTGATGTCTGCCCGCACCTCCAAATGTTGTTGTACTCACAGGGAGACTCCCCGGCTCTGCATGAATCATTCATGTGCTGCGTGTTGTGCAGACTACTTGCAGCTTTCTGAATGAAGCACATGTTTGCTGTGCACTGAGGCCTCCAGTCCTAGAAAAAAAAATAGAGGAGCTGTCACTGCGAATCAGGCTGCAAGGCTCGCTTAGTGGAACAGATGGGAGACACGGGCTTACAACAAAACAGCATCAGGGCACTCAGGCCAGAGACAGACGTGCCTGTGTCATGCTATACAAAATAGGGCGAGGGGGATTGAGTCATAAAACACGCTGAGTTAGTAGAGGAGGAGGAGGGTGGATGAGTAACACAGTGGATGTGCAGAAGAGTGGAGCGCGGTTAAAAGTGACCCTGCAGAGATGAGCCAACTTCAGGGCCTTGACCTCGAACCAGCCGCTGGAGCCCAGGGTCACAGCCACTGTGAAATTTGTCCACAATCCTCCCCTCGCTCCCCACCATCTGGTATTTTTAGACTGTTTTTACTCTAGTGGAAAATAAATCACTTTAAACAATCCTGTCTCTGTCTCTTCTCTATCTGCAGCCAAGGAAGGTGTGAGATCTGGTCAAGAAAGCTGCCGGACTGTCAGACCCACACAGGGATGGGCCTCCTAGCCGGTCAACCCACTAAAACACCACCCGCAGCTGTGTAACACCACCTCGACCATCGCACCTGTTGTGCTCAGAGACATGGCTACGAGTGGGAGTGGATGACAGTGACTGCAGCAGGAACACAGCTCCCCTCCAGAGGTAAAAAAGAAATGTTGGTGTTGGAAATCTAACCAAAGACTCTGGCTCCTCACTGCCACCCTACACCCCCCACCCTAAACTGAATCAATGCAACATCCTCCAGAGTATGGGGTGCGTCAAATCCAAGAGGAGCGACTCGGTGGCCCAAAATGCAAACTCCACGGAGAAGGTGGAGGGAAAGAGCAAAGGGACAAGGGGTAAGAAAGCCTACTTAGTTCATTCAGACATGGGTTCACCGGAGAGCTCACCTCAGGTCAACCCGGTGCTGCTGGAGTACGCCCAGAAGCTATCGGAGGAGATCGTGGCCCGGGCCGTGCAGCAGTGGGTGGAGGTAGACCGCCGCTACAGCGACATCCCCTACATTGAATGTGACGTGCCATGACGGGGGGAGGTGTGTCGCAGTGGAAAGGTGAGGCTGGGACGAGCTGCTCTGACCATCATTCAGAGTCACTCCACCTACTTGTGAGGAGGAGTATGAATGAGGCGTTGGTGATTCACATTTGAGCTACTTTTGGATTTGATTTACATGGACTGAGACTAAAAAACCTCCAAAGTGACCAGAGTGCTCTGATCTATGTTTCTGTGATTATTGGTTTCTTAGCTGGAGCCTCACTGACGCACACCGTCTTCAGCTAGATATCATCTTCCTCGGTCCTTATTTGTCCCCTCTCTGCCTCGCAGTAGGTGCTGGCTCTTCGTGGCTGCCCTCATAAGAAATCCTATCAGATATGCCCGGAATCACAATGTTCCTCCTTGCCAGTGAAAGTCTACCCCGTCCACTGATGTTGTCCTGGGGCCAAGATTCTCTCCTCTTACGGAGGATCTTATTTATAGATCCCTTCATTTGGTGAAGGCTCTCACTTGAAAACTTGTATCAGCAGGTCAGAAACACACCCAGCTGTGTGATTCCTTCCGGTCTGACAAAAGGCTCTGTGGGCTCCTAATGGCCTCCCTGGAGATCCACGAGGAGCATTATCCTCCAGCTCTGCAATTAGACAGGCTTGGCTGCAGCCCTCCTTCCAAACATGTCCTCAAAACGAGTCCAGGAAATCCAGGGTACAAATGATGCGCTTCCTGCCCTCCAGGATATTCTCTGCACACAAGTCGTGCAGTTTGGGAACTTTGACAGGACTTGGGTCGTATAGGCGGCCGGCGCAAAGAAACCAGGGCACGAGGAGGATTGACACACTTTCAAGAAACATTTGGCTCATCAACAGAAAGAAGAGTGAATAAAAACCTAACAGCAGTTTGGGGAAAATGTTTTAGGGCCTAGTTTCTTTTTTTGTTCGATTGTTTTTTGGGGGGTTTGTCCACATCGTGTCAGTGTATACCTGAGAAATATTGATACCTGCCCTAAAGAAGAGAAAGCACAAAACCATGACATTTAACCTTTTATCTCTAACAAGAGCACCAATGCATCTGGAATAAGGTTTAAACCGCCCAAGTCCTTAATGACAGTGAGCCAGCTTTAAAGGCTCACTCCTGAACTCCTCTGGCCATAGTGGTGTCTATCATTGTTTTTGTGTGAGATGCCAAATTTGGAAAATTCTGTCTGCTTTTTCTTACATATAGAGGAATATATAGAAATGCTTTTTTAAAATCCTCCCATCTAATGTCTGTTTACAGAAATCATGACCTTGTTACTCAAAAATATAAAAAAAAAACTTTTGTGATTGATACATCATTAGCCAATGAGCTGTCTCCCGTTAGACTCTAATGGCTACTGTAATGTACAAACTGAATATCAAGCTGTGTTCAATAAGACCTGGAACTAGAGACTGAACCCAGAAAGACATCAACTGCTGGTTCCTTTTAAAAGGAAGTTTTTCCTTCCCACTGTCACCAAGTGCTCGCTCAGTGTGGGCTGTTTAATTGTTGGCTTTTATTTGTAATGTTTTCGTCTTTATCTTACAATATAAAGCAGCTCGAAGCGACTGTCGTTGTGATTTGGTGGTGCAAAAATAAAATGAATTGACCTTCTTTGGACCTTTAAACAACCAGTTCTGTAATTCATTTCCACATAACCTTTATTTTTCACAGCTGTAAGCCTCGTCCATCTTTTATATACAGTCAATTGTCACAGGTTGTTTTTCTTAATCATTTTTTCTTTTGAGGACTGAATCGTGATTTCAGGAAATAAATGTTGCTGCTGTTGACAGCTCACACTAAAACAGATGAATAGCATAACAAGCCAGAGGGGTCTCACCCATATGTACATTTATGGGTGAAATGTCCCTTTAATATCTGACAAGTCCCAAGATAATTTCAAACAAATACATTTTCAGAAATTAGAGGTTTTTACTTTTCAAATTAAGTTTCATACCCATTGTTATGAGCCATTCCATTTGGATAAACACATTACATACAAAGGAGTGGATGTGAACCAACCCCTAAACTGTAAATGGGTCACTGGCAGCTTGGTGGATGCTGACAGGTCAGGGTTCTCACTAAAATCTGAATTAAAATGTTTGTTGTGCGTCAAAGTGGCATCAGACAGGTGTGGTTTAGAGGATGGTGCAGCTACAAGCCAGAGCCTCTGAAGCAGAAACCGTTTGTGCACAGGTGTGCTTTACTGTCCTTATACACGTACATGGAAATTGTGGAATTTACCCTAAACTGAAGTCATTACTGCGAGCTGTCGCTTAAACTGCCACACAGCTGTTTGCAGAGACAACAGCTTTGAGTATTGAAGTAATAAAATAACTGCAAGGATGAACCACAAT
Source organism: Neolamprologus brichardi (assembly GCF_056152115.1). Taxonomy (NCBI): domain Eukaryota; kingdom Metazoa; phylum Chordata; class Actinopteri; order Cichliformes; family Cichlidae; genus Neolamprologus; species Neolamprologus brichardi. Next base: position 2,945,032 of record NC_142119.1, on the reverse strand, counting down.
AGCAGGAGCCAACTGCTAATAAAGCCATAAAAGTAAGTGGCAGGGTATGGTCACCGCTTGCCTTCTCTCCACGTCTCCAGTCTGTGCTGACATAAAACTGACCAATAAAAGCAGCAAATACACCCACACTGCACTGGGAGGGCTATCTGATGCTATTCGGTGCTTCAAACTGTGCCAGCTTTACAGAAGAGCAGCAGCCTCTTTAAAAACAAAGTTCTGAGCCACAGTTCACAGGTTGAATTGTTTCTGTGAGTTCAGTGATGATGAGCGGCACCATATTGGTGCGCTATGTAACCCAAACACTCCAAAAATCAAACACATTAATCATAATGTTCTTGCGTGGGCAGATTAATCTCCCTCCAAACATGTTATGAGCAAACTGGAGATTAGAGGTCGTGCTAATCGGATGTTTTGCTTCTGATAAACACGAGAAAAGGCTAATCTGACTGTTTTCCTAAAAAACTGCTTTCTGTGAATGAAAGGCTGGCTTAGAAAAACACACACACGCACAAACATGAGGAGGGCCTGATAGCCAGAGTTTGAGCTGTTAATGCAAGTCAAGATGCACATTTTCTTTAAAGTTCTCACGCCGGAGGCTGAGTCATAGTTTTCATTTCTGTTTCATTTCTGCCTCCAATTCTGTTTCTTAAAGATACTGCCAGAAATATTGATGTCAGGCTTAACTGCATTTCCTGTGTTTACACATTTATAAATGTGGGGTCTGCAAGTCATACAAAAGAAAAGCGTTGAGTTGCACCTTTCACAGAATTGAGAAAAGAAAATCTCAGACCAAGCGTGAATACCCGTCTTCATCCAAACATCTGTGTTTTCCAGGTGATGCTTCCTTTTGGGGAAAAGTGATTCTAAATTTTAAAGGTCACTCATTTTATGCTATTTGACACCAGCAGGTGTTCCCACAGACAGGCTTTTCTCACACTAAGGACAGATCCTCTGAGATGCAGAGTCTGAAGGGCTGTAGTGCTCTGTCGTTGAGTTCAAATTAATGCTGGAGCAAAGCGTTATCATTTTCTTGATGCAATTTTTTGTATTTAAAGAAGCTCCTTCTGCTGTTCAGTGTTCAAATAGTACAAATATTAATCTTTAATTAACAACTAGTTCAGTATGGAGCACTTTAATGGCCATAGATGGGACTTTTTTCCCATTTTGAGAGATGAAGAAGCAAGACGATATGTTTTTTTCTTAAAAACATAAGGAACTTATGTAAATGTAATGAAGTAAATGTATTTTTCAATAGGGTAAGCAGCCTTAAAGTAAAAGAAGGAAACACCCAAGAAGAGGGAACTTATAGCTGAACACACCGGGTCCAGGGGTAGCTAATACTGCCAATTACCTTTAAATCAGCATCGACATAGCCAGAAACACCTGGATGCCCTCATTGTTATCATATTTATACTGAATTTAGCAGAAGAAAATACAAGTTTGAAGTACACTGGCATGCTTGGAGGAGATTCCTCTGAGTTTCTCTGATAAACCTGCTACATAAGTGATGATCAATCAGTACCTGATTTGTAAACCAGAAGCTCTTGGTGCACAGAGAGGGATTCCTCCAATCAACGGAAAACAATTACAGGCTCTTCTCTGTGGATCTTATCAAAAACCATTCAAAGACAAATAAATTCTGCCTCTTGGGCATTTGTCTATAATGTTTAATTTCCTGTTTAAATAAAGATTTTTTTAAAAGTATTTCCTACTACATAATAAATATAACCAAGTGTGCACACAATACATGCTATGAAAAGTCAGGGGTCCCCTGTGCTTTGCAGCCTGGCTTCAAGGTAGAGAAAGCGCTATGATGTGTTGATGGTGCACACAAAAATATATAAAATCGGTGCACATAATCGCATTTTGTGGCTTTAAAATGTAATTTTTTCTTGTATTTGACTCCTGCTGGACTCCACAGTCCCCAACACAAAGGAACTCCATTGATTTGTTACAAATAAAGCAAACAGATGAGATGCTAGACCCAAAAGCTCTGCAAGTTTCTGAAAATGAAAATATAATGTTGTGCCTCCTTTACTTAAAATCTTTTTTTTTCCGGCTTTCTCTCATTATTCCTGAATTTGTCCACCGTCTCTCAAGTTTTGTTTAAAATTAGTACTTGAACGTGATTTAGAAATGTGTCACTGACTTGACACCAGCCAAGCTGATTAGTTAATGCTCAGCATTGGACATGTAAATCTGAGGTCAGTATGATCTCATTGGTGCGATCTCTCTAATGTACCAGCTTTCTACAGCAGTCTGAGGGACCCACAGAATAAAAAATAGGTAGAGAAGTCTAGCGAAACACAAGCAGCCCGGGGAACGATGACTAAAACCACCCGCACCATGAATAATCTGTCATGAAATAACCTGAAATGAGTGACTTTGTGCATCTTCCTTTATGATAAAAGACTTTGATTTGCAAACTGTACATACAGTGTGTGTAAAACTGATGCCAATAAATCAGACTCATGCCTTCTGTCATTGAAGTGTTTTTGTGGTTGTTTAATAAGAGGAGACGCAGTGGATTTCGAGATATTTGTGGTTCACGATGACTTTAAAATTCCTGCCAAACAAAAACGCCCATCAGCAGCCCGAGGGACAAATAATCAGAAATGAATTCCAGCCATCTTTTGTCTGAAGAGCAAGATGTAAATAGACGTAAATCACAGAGTTCATCTGCCCGTCCAGAGCGAACACTCAGCACTGGAGGTCGTCCTGTCTGCCTGATGAGCTGCAGACTGCACTGATGAATGAGTCAAAGCCTTGATACTCATTTCTTAGGTAGGATTTATGGGCTCAGACTGTGCGAATGTGAGGCAGGTAGAGAAGATTAAAGCAGACATGAGGTGTCCCACGCTGCAGGCTGGGATTTAAACAATAATCTGAAGCCTGATTTAAAAATTGTTTGAGTCTTTGCAGCTCGATGGGGACAATTCAGTCGGAAAGCATTATCATTCCCAGGTGCCAGCCTGTGCTACCGAAGCAGGATTTCCTGGCAGTGCTGCAAACAGAACAGAGCACTTGATGTGAAATAAACGTGTTTACTTTGGAGAGTTTATATCTGAGCAGCAGCTTAGTGCTCTCATGCTGATAACTAAGGCACTTTGTAAAGTTACACAAGAACATTTTAGGTCATAAAAAATACCGTCCTCAACAATCAGTTCCTTTAAACACACCCAGTAAAAAACACAGAATTTCATGTAACCAGCTCTTTTATTGCCCTCTGTTCCAGCACAGAATCCGACTCTTGTTTTTTTGCTAAATAATGCAGCTGCAGAGACCTAATGATGAGGGAAGTGATTTGATTTCCTCTGAACAAACATCGGGAAAATATTAGAAAAACAAAACATGCATTTCAGACGACTAAAACCAGATTTGCTTTGCTAAATTATGCAGATAAATTCAATATCAGCAAAAATTTATAGGTTTGTCTTTGAAGTATTGTTTGGATTTGTGTTAGAACACTTTATTAATTCCCCGTTATACCTAAAAACAACTACAGGTAGTACTTACACTGATCTGCCACAACATTAAAACCATTTTTCCAGTATCAGAGAATTTAGGGATATTCCAGAGCAGCGAAGATATTAGTAAATGTGTAATTAATAGTGGGGGAAAAAAGTTTTTGCTTTAAGATGTTAATCAGACTTGACTGATGAGTCTTGGTAACCATTAACATTAAAAAAATTGAAATAATGCTTCAAAATAAATGCTCATATCTCACCTACAAGGGGCGAGACTTGATTCCAGAAGGATGAGTACAGTCCTTCAGCTCTGACTTATCAGAGGATTCAACTCCTGTGACCGGTGTTAGAATGGCCCATTGGGTCGCCAGGTGGGGCCATAGACTGTATATAAAGATGGGCTTAGCTTCTGAAGTTAAAAACTTAAGCCGAAGCACCTTGACATTTTAACCTTTTTTTAATGCCCACAAGGGGGCGACTCCTATGGTGACAAACATGTCTTCTTTTTTTAAAGATAGATGTTCATGAGGAAAAACACCCAAAAATCAACTGAAAGATTGATTTACAAAATCAAAAGACTTTCCTTAACAAGACATGGGTTAAATCACTAGTTTTAAGTCTTTATAAATGGCAGTAAACTTGATAGAAAAGCGCAGTATCTTCAGGGACCAGCAGGTGTCTCTGTTTCTCAACCAGATCCACCTTTTGCGCAGAATGTTTAGTTTTAAAAAAGTTAAACTGTAGAAAACTCTTTTTGAAGCCTCAAATTAAGGTTTCAAAAAGAGGACTGTGCAAACCAGTGCATGATGTCATGGTGGGTATGCCCATCTTTAATATACAGTCTTTGTTTAGGGTCTCTGTGGACTGAGCTTTTTCCAACAAATTCGATCAATGCAAAAATGTTTAGGAAGCTGCACCTTGTCAGAGCAACATCAAAGGTTTCCCAGCACCGCACTGTAACAAGATGATCGATGTTATCCAGCGTTGAGGGGTTTTAAATGCTGCGGCTTGTATGAGATTAAACATTGGAGAGGGAAAAAAAGGGAACAGGAAACAGGAAGCTGAGACGATATATGATCTGTATTAGAAGCTGTGACCGCGCTGCAGGACTACAGATGATACTGCTCCGTGTCACATCAACAAACATCCACAGGAAATGTAGTGAAGCACTCAGTGGTGAGATCATTATCCCCTCCCGTGTCCTTGTGCTAATGTAGCACTGCTGTTCTGATCCTTTAACATGCAGCACTGTAACATTACAACTGTACAAACTATGCAGAAAGACTCCACTGCAGAGCAACAGTGCACCAAACTGCCTGCTCCCTCTTCTGCCTGTGAGCATGACTCAGCTGTGGAGACATAGTCGTGATTTTTCTGTAAAGAATCACCAGAACAACTACTTATTCTACAGCAATAACACGGTTTATGAACAAGGGCTGACACGCTTCCATCCACAGCGGCACGCTCCTCCATAAAAGGATGGGGGGACAGGAAGTGGCCGGTTAGAAAAGGCTTAGCGGTGTGTTGTTTGAAGTTGGGAGGCAGCTGCTGACCAACTTCACAAAGTCAGGTCCTTCTCACCCAAGGAGGAAAAACACTGCTCCACCATCTGGTCGGACACCTCCTCTGGTGTTGATGGGTTCCACTTGGGATTCTGGTCTTTGTCAACTAGCACTAAAAACACAGAAAATCAAGTTTAGTGATGCTAAGAGGAACAATAACTAACCCACAACCTTTAGAAGCGAGCATATACTTCTGCAGAGTGATCCGTGATTGTAATAATCACTGCTCAGAATCCTTGCTAGTCCCAGTATATACTTTAAATCTGAACCAAAAAAACCAAAGCTTATTTTAAAAAGGCTGATCTCCCCTTCAAGGTTGTCTTCGGGTGTACCTCAGGACCTCTTCCAGCAGGCCTGATTTTTCAGATCTGAAGCTCCTAATTTGCCTTTGTGCATGTGTGCATGAGCTAAGCTCCTTCAGCTGAGCTGGAGGAGAGGGAGGACTGGGCTTCTCTGCTCAGACTGGATGCATGCATGGCTGAAACACAGATGCACCAGGAGACGACCTCAAAGATGAGATCGGCACAGGTAACGTTTTAATCTCTTTATCATTTCCATTTTACTTTAGTTTACTGATCCTGTAATAATAGAATAGAAGCTACAGTGTTTATTATGTTTGGTAAATCTATGTAAAAATAAGTTCCAAGACTAAATTTCATACCCATCCTCTTCTGCTTTTGTGTCCCCTGTACTGCAGTGACTTACCGGCTCGAACGCCTTCATAGAAATCGCAGCCCCTCTGCAACACAACACAAACAATGTCTTATCACTCCCCGAAACACATCATCAGAGCTGAAATGTGAAACCACCTTGGGTTTCAGACTTCACTGTGATGGTTTTTACCATGCAGGCCTGGCTCAGTCGATACTCCATCACCAGCACGTCCTGCAGGCTCAGAGCTGCGCCCGCCTGCAGCTGCTTGAGGGTGATCTTCAGGGACGTGGGAGACATTTTGGACAGAGTCTAGAGGAAGAGAAACCATTTGTTTGTTTTACTCAGCTTGGCTTCATAGTATCAGAACAGTCACAATCTAGGACAAATCGTTCCTACAGTGGATTCTAACAGCCCCAGCTGTTACTTATACACATATAAACCTCTCAATAATGCCAGGATTTAGTCAGTGACAGCCGAAAGAGAGAAGGAAACTTTTAAAAAGATCATCAGCTCATCGTCGAAATGCCAAAAAAAACTCAAGCTCTTTCCTCGTGCCCATGTCCAGACTCTACTTCCTTCTCACGCGACAGTATTCAGAGAACATCCTTACATCCAGAAAAAAAAATCACTTACATCACAATTATTTCAACATGTAAATAAAGATTCATTAATAAAAACTGGGTTTTTTTGTTTGTTTGCTTTGGTCTTGCTGAAGGTGAGAAGATCAAGCTCATGACTTTCCTGGTGAACAGATTTAAGAAGCGGGGTGTGGTAGGTGAGGGAGGGAGGGTCATGTGACTCGTTTAATCTCGAGTGAAGTGGAACATCGCTTTTTAGGCTGTTTGAGGGAATTTTAGTGAATGAAGCCATGATAATTCACTCTGACATCCCACTAAAGTGTCTTTAGCTCCAGCCAGCAGGGCACAGTGATTAACCTCATTAAATACTTATTCTCAGGTAACTACCAAAATGCACAGCGGAGCCAAATAACACCCCGGCTTCATTCCAGCTCTGTCTGTGGGTTTATCGGAGGGTGGTGTTCACCATCAGCCTCTGTAAGAGTTCATGTTTTAAAGACAGCTGACTGTTGGAACAGAAGCAGATGAACCGCACTCTACTTGAACTGAGCCACAGAGGAGCAACGCACCTCAGTTTGTTTCTTAGCGAACTCGGAGCCGTCGGTCTTCAGGTTCTTCACAATGCCCTCCACACTGCTGGCGCTGAAGAGCCTGACAGGATTTAAAAGGACAAGAGACTGAAAATAAATAAAAGGCTGATAGTCTTTAAAAACAGAGCACAAAGAGATTAAAAGCAGCACTGAAAGAGGCTGGTACATATGGAGCCCTGAAAGCCGATTTCAGGAATACATTTCTGACTAAATACAGTGTTTCTGTCAATTTTCTTTATCTGTCACCAACAAAAACAGACTCCAGCTCACCTCCTGAACCTAGTTTAAGTATATTTAGGAAGAAAGTCATGTGCCTACCTGTCTATATCAGAGAGGTGCTTTTTCAAGATGAAAGGCTTCTCAGCATCCAGACTGCTCTGTGGACAAAGAGCAGAAACAAAGAGTGAGATGCAGTAATGAAAATGTACAGCTAGAGTCTAAGCCACATGTTTGTGTAAATGACTGGCTTCTTGGCTTCTAACCTGGCTCTGGTAGGAGTCTAGCACTCTGGAGACATCTTCAGCAGAGGGAGACTTCAAGTCCACGAGCTCCTTCTGCAGGTCTGGGATCTGTTTAATCCAAACGGAAAAAGTCAGTCTGCAGCTGATCTGTCGTTTATGATGTGATGTGTAGAAGTCTGACGTGTCACTAAACATAGTTATCGTCTAATAAATAAACAGAATGTGAGGATTGTTATTCCCGACTAATGAAAAATTTGGATTATGTTAACTGTGTTTCTAGTTTCTCCATCTCAGTCGTCCTTGATCGCTTCCTGTTTGACTTTGACATTTTTTTACGATTGCCTGCCCTGCCCTCATCTTCACCACCTCGTCCTTCAGTCTCTCAGCTTCTTCTTTCAGCTGCTCCCTTTGCTTCACAGCAGGTCATCTGCTTCCATCTCATCCTATCCCAAGCATCCTCCTCTGTCCCATCAACCTTCTGAATGTCCTCCTTCACTACACTGATGAACTTACACTGAGGCCTTCATCAAGCCGACCTCAAATACCTCAGATGATACTTAATCTGGAAGTCACCAATGCAATAAAGTCTAAACTATAAATAAAAACAGATGCTAAAACAGTACCTGAAAGTAAAATGGAAAAATCTATCTAACACTTCAATCGGTAAGCTACCCTCTTAATGAAATTTGACTATCAGACCACACCGATAATCTTGTTTCTTTCCCCTTGTTCATGTCAGCTCATTGCTAACACTCTGTGCAGATTCCTTTTGTTTTATTTACTCAGATTCAGAATTTGTGTATTTTGGCTCTTCTTGCATCAGCTCATTACCTCCGAGTCCTCTCTCTTGACTTATGTAACCCTTTGTCTTGTTGCTAAACTTCCACTGAGGTGAGATGTGTTTGTTTCTGCCCAAACCAAGGTTAGAGTCATAAACAATCTGCCGCCCACCGCTCTGACCTCATGCCAACAGCAAGAAAAACACAACTGGCCTCTGCGCCGGCCGGTGAATGCTGGCACCGTAAACAAGAGTGAGGCCTCCAGTGAATCAGCATCTGGCTTTCCAGTGCAGCTCTGACCTCACCCCCGCACTTCCAACACCTGAACTGAAAGCTCACACGGTACCTTCTTAGACTCCACAAAGTGAGTGGCAACCCCGGCTCTCTGCACATCCCGTCCTTTAAGTCGGAAGCCCGTCAAGGCAAGAAACAATCCCAACTTCCCCTGGAGCCTCGGCAGAAAATAGCCACCTCCCACATCAGGGAAAAGCCCTTTCAAAATAAAATGAAAAGCAGAGTTAATAACAGTTTGCACAGGTTTTTCATGAAAGCAGCATGCCTATTAATCAGTGACTTACACAAGCCAAGCAAGGGTTTTTATTAGAATGACTTTTCCCTGAGAATAATCAATGGTTTTGTCCTAAAATATCATCCCCCCTCACTCTAAGACAATTTACACACGGTGGTATTCCAGCAAAAGGCCACTGGCACACTACAAAAGGCCAAATATGCAGCTTAGGAGAATTAATGATCATCATCACAATCTGCAGATTTAATCCGTTCGTTCTGTCCTTTCAACAATGTTTCCATTTGATTTCAATATTTCTGACAGGACGCGACAGTCCAGTGCTTACAGCGGGTTCTGTAGTGTGGCGAGAGGGGGGGATTAGATAAGCTGACCTGATTCATGGCTGAAAATGTAATATTATAAATGTGGCAGATTATGGCTGTTGTTCAGAAGGCTGGCAGGGCCGAGTTAAATCTGTTAATCCCGCCTCGCAGGGGGTAACGGGGGTTACAGCGTGCTTGTGTGTGTAGATATAAAGATATGATGTAAGTATTGCTAGAGATGCTATTAATACAAGGACACAAGTTTTCCTGGGGGAATAATTAAGTAATCTCAGGCACTGACAGCTACAGCTAAATCACGCCCACGTGATACGTCAACGTTTGTGAACCAGCGCATTTACAGGTCCATATGGAGCCTCGTGTTCACCCGCTTTTGATTACATGTCGTGTTACGTAAAAATACGATAAGTACATTTTAAAAACAACAGAACAACATCTTCTCTGCTTTTTGCCAACGATCTGCTGCTACTGAGACAACACGCAGTTATTGCCTCGTTATTGCTTGTTTATCTTTGCTATGACTTGTTTATCATAATTTTGAGGTAATAAAAAGAACTAATTTTTTCATAGTTTGGCTCCCCATATGGAGGATGTTGTGGTGACTTAAAGGTTAATGAGATTAATTCAATTAGACTGCTACAGACCATTGTATCCATCTAACAATCATATCCAGACTCCAAAATTTTAATAAGTGGACACATCCTGTTGTTACAACAGAGCCTTTAATTCTACATCACTAAATGTGCCCCTAATATGAGAACTACATCTCAAACATTTTCAGAGTTTACTGGCACTAAGTTCAAAGCTCCTGCAGCATTTGAAACCCTCTCGTCTAACCCTGGAATACCACAGTGGAAAAAGCAAGATTCAGTCCACAGTGCGACTCTGGTTAAAGTAAACCAGCACAGACGGGAAGCTCTTGAGAGGATTCCTCCCCAGGATCAGGTCTAAAATAAGCTTGTGGGGTCTATAAGGCAGCTGCATTCCAGTGAAAAAGCTCGTCCCTGATGGAAAATCACGCGGTGTGAAGTTCCTGATTACCCAGGGGACGTGCTGATAACGGCCGTGCGGTGACCTGCAAGTCGAGAGCTTTTAGTAAAAACAATCGTGACAATGTTATGACCATGGCAGCTGGGAAGGGGATTAGGCGAGATTTTCTGCTTGTCCTCGCCAAAATGATGGGAGAGATTCAAAGCTAGCAGGAGACTGAAGAAACTTAACGGTGAGGTTAAAATCAAATTATTCTGTGTGCCAATTCATGTGAAAGAGAACACGCCAAATGAAGAACTGACACTTTAAAACAGATCACATCCAGTGTAGAACATCTTTGCCTCATTATGGCCAATCCTGAGCATGGACGATCGAATTACTGGCCCATTTCCTCCCACTTCTTACTTTAGCCTAGCCTCTGACAAACCCCCAGACAAATATCGGACCACATTGGCGGGAATCTCCTGCTTTTTCTTGCTGCTACGCTCATTTCCTGTCCGCTGACAACATAATCATCACCCTCCACCTCGCCCCAGACACCAGTCCGATTCCACAGCGCTACACATCAGCAGAAGATTAATTATAAATTCAGAGCCCAGAGTACTTCAGAATAATAAGCCTGACATGCTTCTGTTTGTATGTGTGGGTGTCAAATGAAGAATGGCTCGAGCATCCTTGGAAGGTTGCACGTATGAGGAAGCGAGTGCACGCAATCAATTTATCAGAACCTGAACAGACTCGGAAAAAATGAGCAGTGCCCACGCTGCAAAGCGCTTTCCTAATCCACTGACTCCAGGACCAACGTAATAAAACCTGCACAGAACATTACAAAACACCCTGAGAACCTTTATGAAGACAGTGACGACATTAACTGTTCGATCACAGCAACACAAACCCACTGTAACGAATACCTCTACAGTCATATCACTCTGGAAATAGCTTATATGCATTCACAGCAACAGAGCTGTGGTAATCCCAGTGGATTTCATTGACAACATGCTAGTTCACGGTACAATGAACTAGCATGTTGTTGTCACAGATTTGTTTCTAATCTCCTCAGCAGATGACCATCTGTCCACTAGAGACAATTAGCGAGAGAGGAACCTACAAGTTTAGTGTCTCAGTGGCCTTTTTCACTGGAGGACCCGCCTCACACTGCAACAGACAAAGATGTCCTACATGGTTCAGCTATGATGCTTTAAAAGATCTAACAGGTTAATGTAGCACTTTTCAGTTGGATCAGATCATTTTCTGGCTCCATATCAGGACACTGCAATCTATTGTCTTTAAACATGCATGAAATAATTAAAGAATTTGACCTTCTACAGTCAAAGGAGCTTGCAAAGAAAAGCGTCTGGACTTCTTTAAGTTACTTGAAGACGTTTCACCTCTCATCCGAGAAGCTTCTTCAGTTCTAAGGTCAAATTGGAGAGACCAAACAGCCACTTCACAAGCGCATGGCACAACATAGAAGAGCCACCTCCACAGGACAAGACTCAGCTGTCCATCTGCATCTAAAGGTCAAAGGTCACTCTTTCGAGGATGCCAATGTTCACATTTTGGACAGAGAGGACAGATGGTTGGAAAGAGGAGTGAAAGAAGCATCTATGTCCACTGTGAGCGACCATCTTTGAACAGAGGCGGTGGTTTACGACACCAACTCTCTGCCATCTATAATCCAGTTTTGAGATCCCTTCCCAGACGCCTTAAGGCCCACTCACACCCTGGGTCATCTGACCTCAGGAATTCGCATGATAAGGTGGGGCCAGGTTTCACAATGAACTCACCCGAAACTCTGGCTGATTGGGACCCACACCCAGTTTCACACCTTGGCTCAGGCGATTAGAGGATCATCAGGGGGTCCTTTTGTCCCTCTGTGGGGGGAAACTCCCACTAGGTTTAAATCTGGGACTCTCCACCATTTGACCTTAGAACTGAAGAAGCTTCTCGGATGAAGGTGAAACGTCTTCAAGTAACTTAAAGAAGTCCAGACGCTTTTCTTTGCAAGCTCCTTTGACTACGATGACCTGGATGACTGAGAACCTTCACAGACATATTGACCTTCTACAACTCTAAAACTCTTCAGCTGCTAACACACTAAGAGCTGATTTTTGCCGAAGGATTCAAAGGATGTGATTTTTATGTTTGCTTCCAAAGACTGTAAAAAGATGGATGTAGGAATACGTTAAACTTGCACTCTTTCTAATGGCCAGCAGAAGGCGAAAAGGCCTCTGGTTGTATACAAGTCGATGAGAAAACTGAAAGTTTCACTAGTTTCAGCTCATGCTGGATAAAATATGATAATTTTGTTTGACACCTACTGGAGTCAAAAGGGAGAATTATGCCAGCGAGGCTGGTGCAGGACATGTTACAGGATGAACAGGATTAGAAATGAGCACATCAGAGGGACAGCTCAGGCTGGGCTGAGATGGTTTGGACATGTGCAGAGGACGGATAGTGGATAATATGGAGCTGCCAGGCAGAGGAGAAGAAGAAGACCACAGAGAAAATTCATGGATGTATAGAAGGAGGACACAAGTTTTCTCAGTTTTACTAGAGTGGCTAAATTTAATGTAGCATTTTTTAAAACATATTTTTAGAAAGTTTAGTCAAGAAGTTTAGTAAACTCCTGACATCCACCTGCAGAGCATTGGCCTTTCCTGCTCTGTGACTGTTTGAAGTCCTGGATCTGTCTCTTCCCTTCTGGGTGATGCAGTGTGTTTGTTTCCCTATCTGCCTGGAGGCTCAGATAAAAAAAACAAGTTTGTGTGTCAGAAGGCAGCAACAGGAGTAGAACAGCATACAGCCTGCTTTTCTATCACTGACATGTACGTCTTCCAGGAAAAGATGGAGAGCAGGAGGAGGAAAAGATGAATCATATATGGGAAAAGCAGCCGTTACTGACGACAGCTGCACCGCTGGATCACCTCTCAGTGGGCTCGACTCTTCTATATCAGTCTTTTTTTTTTACACACAGAAAGTGATGTGCTGTCCAGCGACTCCACACACTTACCACTACTGCATTTAACAAGTCCAACTAAGCAACCACAGCAACCCATTTAAGGGTTCCTGAACTACTTCCAATTTAAAATACACTATAACACTGCAGCTTCAGTCTCCTATGAATAATTTTCAAGTTTTTTAGTTTGCTTAGAAAAAGAAGTGCGACCAAACGCTGCAGTTCCTCTAATGCCCACTTGAGGCTCTCTATAAAAGTGACCAACTCCTCATAGACCTGTTCTAATCCCTGAACAGGACCTCTTGAACATTTCTGTGTTGGTGACTAATCTTCTGTCTCAGTGGTGTGAGCAATGTAACAACACCAGGGTCAACAAATGGCGCAAAAATCACAAAAAAAAAAGTCACACGTGATGGAGGGAATTTACCATGAACTCTTGGCGGCTGCAATTCGCTGAGATGCGACATCAACAGCATTACAGCAATAATAATATAAAGGAACAAATCCAAGAATTTTGTATTTAAGGTAAATTATTTTATTAGTCTGTTAGCATTTATCATACCTCTGTGTTGCATGATTTATGGGTTCAGTCACTAGTTTCAGGTCGAGTTAATTTTGCAAATTATGGTCAGAAGGGAAGATTACCCAGAGTATTTTCATTGGCTAACAACCTGTCAATCACAAGTCGCTGGCCAATGAGCATGCAATGGCCTCAGTTTCTCAGTCAGACCCACACCACGCTTGTCACGCTCAAGATGGTGACAGTGAACGTGCCCCGCTTGTTTATTCTGCTGTTAGCTCACCACTTCACCCTCTCGTCCATATTGAATTACTTTTGGCTCCAAAAAGACAAAATGGCAGCAGATAAACTACAGCCCAAAAACAACTGGTGACATCATCATCATCATCATTTTATCTACCGCCTTAAAAAGTTATAAAGACTAAATATTCCTATTTTTTGATTACTGAGCTTCTGTTTTCCAAACTGTCTGAAAAGGTCTTTTGTGATTTGTACCATTGCTGAAGATTAAAGGCTTAAACGCTGGACTCACTTTTTCCACCCTGCCCATTTTAGCAGTTCATTTTCAACACTTATTTAGGAATGAGGTCATCAGCAAACTGCACTGAATGCAAATCACTCTTCTGCTCGTGTTTGGCTCCCCAGCTTCAAATGCAGACAGACCTTGTATGTGAACTGGGTCCAGCTTGAAATCATTGCTCCTACATAATTAATATTCTAGATATACACTCCCACTGATGTGGGCCAACCCTTGCCACTAAGCACTCCCTCAATCAGGCAGATCGCGGGCTTACCGATGGCAGTCTCTGGCATCGCGAACAGCGTCTTCTCAGTGGCCACTCGAAACCGTCCGTGAACTGAGAGACCCACGCCCTACAGGTATAAGAGAACACGTTTTAAAATAATTAGAGCAGTGGTTCTTAACCTTGTTGGAGGTACCGAACCCCACCAGCTTCATATGCGCATTCACTGAACCCCTCTTTAGTGAAAAATAAAATGTGATTTTTTTTTTTCAAATTCAAGACATAGATATGTTTTTTACTGGTGCACAAAATGAGCCATGCATGTCATGGCGGAGGCTCTGCCGAACCCCTGAGACCGACTCACCGAACCCCTAGGGTTCGATCGAACCCAGGTTAAGAACCACTGAATTAGAGAAATAAAATAAAAGTCGTATGATAGAATAGAGTAAAATTTAAAAAAAAAAAAAAGGAGGGATCAGTGTCATTAATGGCCGTCACCTCTACAGAGAGCTGGAGACTCATATGAAAATTGGCTGAAAAAAGTAAACCAGGCTAACCTGTCAAGAAAGTGTGTGTGTGTGTGTGTGTGTGTTTTTAACTCATGCAGCTCCCAACAGGGAGAGAGGTGAAGGCTAATGAGCAGTGTTGGCCAGAGGACATTTCCAGCACAGTAAGGTGTGTGTGTGTGTGTGTTATTATAAGGTTGCCTTGGAAACAACATCCCCTTGCATACCTGAATGCATATGACCACGCAGATAGACAGGAAAATTACACTACCTGATTGTTCATTATAACTGAAGCACCTGTCAATGGGAAGCTTTTATTTTGAAGGTCAAATATATATCTGCAATAACAGTGTTAGAAGTTTAAAGAAAACATTGCTCAATCCAAAAAAAACAAAAAAAAACAAACTACACATAAAAATGTTTATTGTGTAAAAGCTGCTGGTGTATCTCAGTTCATCCACATGCTGAGTGTCTGTTGGTGGCGGGTTATGGCGTTTGCTGTTGTAACGTTCAGGCTTCAACACTCTCGCCTCTCACTCACTTTGTGAATTTGACATGTGTGTAATTAGACAAAGGAAGGAGTAAATGGCTCTTACAGGGGTGGATTTTACCCCAAACTACAATGTTTTCTCAACTCTAACCAGGTAGTTTTTATTACCTGAGCTTGATCATCAACTGATCAATTAAAAAAGCAACATCAAGTGCAAAACACAAAAGAGTCCAGTCTGCTGTGTTCTGTTTAAAATCGGATATCAGAAATCCTGAGGTCTCAGTCCGAATTTACAACTGGATCACTTCTTAAAATCTGACATTCTACTCAAAAAGTTGGAGAAGCCAAACCAACGCTGACTTTGTTGATGAATTGTTGAATGGCTCTAGCTTGGCACGGAGAAAGCTTTACTGGAACATGTTCAAGTTGGGTGTGATGTCACTCCCAGCTCTGACATCCAAAGTTAAAAAGATTACGGCATAATGCGGACTTTGTCAGGATCGTCACCTCTTGGCGGCCAGTACTTCCACAGTAGCTCTGTCAAAGTGCCAACGCCAAAAATGACACGACCGATGTGAGAATGTGTCAATCCACAACATACAAAACTGTAATTTATGTGGACAGCAACAATAAAAACAAGATATAAAAACACTGGCTCCATTATCACGATGGAAACCTTGAGCAGTGGACTCCCCAAATTAAAAGACCCCCATTGATAAATTCAGGGATCTGGCTTAATGAGTTTGGGTTTGAATGTGTAGCAGACTCTGTGTACACAGTTCTTCTGCTCTCATTACACCAGTGTATTAATACAACCCACAATCCTGACTTTATGAATGTGGGCTTTATGATTACACTCGTGGCTTTTCATCAAATAAAAATAGTTTAAATCTGTGTGACATTTAACCGATACCAACATCCTGTGATGTGTCGGGGAGTCGATATAACGCAGACCAACATTCGTTGTTAACTAACCACCAGTAATTATTAATTAAACCACAGAACTGGTGTCACAATACAGCCTAATAAGGGCCAACCTTTTTTTCAGTGTCTGAAGATTCTTTATATAAAGGATCATGTTTGAATAACAGATATAGATTTAATCTCACATAATTCACGTCAACCTCTCGTCCAAATTGGTACAAAAACAATTTGGTGGTGTAGAGAAACCAGCGAGTAGCATCATTGTAGCAACACCAAAGCCTTCCTATAAGCCAATCTTCACACCTTTTTTACCTGACAATTATATGATGTAATTCTTTGAATGTTGGGATGGATCTGTTATTACTGCAGCCTGTACAAAATCCAGCAGCTCGTCTTTAGACAGGCATGAAATGTCGTTGGTCACACCTTCACATGTTCATGTTTTTAAAGAGTCTCGCTGGTTTGGTGCCACCCTACTTAAGAGACCTTTTACAGGTTTGTGGTTTTTATTGTGTATTTTGGGGTATATTCATAGTCTGCTTAATGACTCTTGTGTATAATGTATGTATTTTGTACAGCCTGTGCAGCATTTTGGTCAGCTGAGGTTCTTTTAAATGTGGTACAGAAATAAACTAAATTAAAGCCATGGCTTTAATTTAGTGGTAACTAGAACATACAGAAAAATAAGGTTTTTCAGCCTTTTCCCTGCACAAGTTACAGTCCTACTATTCCCTTGTGAGTCAAGGTAGCAACATGACTGGCTGATATTTCCTCTTTCAATTGATGGCACCATCCAGCATCTTAACATTTCAGAATTGTCCGTCTGATTTCTATTCGGGAGTTTATTTCTTTATTTTTTGGCACCTTGTTGTCTCCTCTTACTGTATATGCACTCTATGAGTCAGCACTACTAAAGATCAATCATGCTGTCATTTAGTGCAAAGTAAAGGTTGTTACCTGCTGAGGGATCAATCACAGCCAAAACAACAGCAGCTGATTGATTACAGCTGACAAGCTGTCTTTATCTTGATCTCAGCGATCAGCAAAAGAGTTCAGAGCTGGACAGCAGCGCTGCTGGATCCGCCTCACAGCAGAGAGATAAACGACCACAGGGGAATAAAAATATCTGATCACTGGAGACTAAACAGGCCTCTGCCAAGAGAAGTTGCTCCTCTGGAAGACCCAGAACCCAAAAACCGTAAAAAACGCCATTGGGGACACAGGCCTTTGCATTTATTTCATGATGACATTTCAAAAAAAAAAAAGTTAAGGATGGATTTACATGAGAATTTTTCCAGAGGTGAGGCTTTGCCCCACTCAGAAGTGGGTCATTCATTATAAATATACTGAATTTTAAAAAGTTCCCACCAGACCCCGTCAAGCTGATTTTTTTTTCTATGCATGCAAAATTTCACTGTCATACTATGAATATTTTCAAACTTTCAGGTCTTCAAAGTACATACAGGTAAGCTGAAATTTTGCACCTTTTATTTTTTTCTTCCAAGCATTTTATCAGAAACACCGACATGCAAACCCTGTGAGATCCAAACTTGCTCAGGACCTATAATGGTTTGATCGATGTGATACACCTAAACTTCCAATGCTTGTTTCTGTTCCTCCGCATCACAGACATTAAAGTGGTGATGTTTATCCAAACTCTCTATGTTTATACACAATCCTTCATTTAATCGTGGGTAAGTATTAATCTCTGGCTCCGTTTCAAAGCGTCTCTTTTATCCAGTATCCCCTGCCCTTACCTGATCCTAGTTATAGCAGATGTAAAACAAAGAGTGGTTACGGTTTGCAGTTGTAGCATCTATTCTCATGGTGATGTGTTCGTAAGAACTCTGTGCAGTTTAACTTTTACTTCCATCTACAGCTGTGGAAGCTATATGAACCTTCAAGTGTAAACTATGCTCTTCAACTGGCACCTTTTATTACATGTTATGGGAATGACTACTTTGTGGAAACAGTCTGGTTTTTAAAAGCCATAAATGTGTTTTTGGATGGCAACAACAGTTGCTCACTTTTGTTATCTTGAGTTGTCCACCGCATGTATCTATGGGTCCTAAAGACAACACGTTTAAACTTTGGGCTCAGAAGGTGGAGAGGGCTTACGTACTGAAAGACCCACCTCCTATTCTTTTCATACCTCTCCATTCATCTCCTCCAAACCTCCTTTCTTTGGGGTTTGTGTTTGTTTGCTTAATCTGTGTGAAGCTCTTTGGTTTCACTGTTTCCATATTGATGTTTGTTATAAATGTAATTACAAAAATACATTGAATTTACATTTCAACAAACGAGCGAGTGCTCCTCTCATCTGCATCTATTTTTAGAAACCAGATGAGTCATGTAAAGCGACGTGACCTTGAACTATAAGATTGATGTACCGAGTGTTGAGATTTAAATATATATTTTAATGCTTATTTGCTGATTATATTGTTTTATGTATAAAAGAGGGCCAGCTTTGAGACTAGGTCACAGGCTGACAGGAAACTGCATGTTTTTTGTAGAGTATGAGCAACAGACAGAGTGAAACTAAGTTCAGACAGGTTGCCCTGGCAACAGACCTCAGAAAGGGGACGTTATTCCAAGCTGCACAGGAAGTTTTAGTGCACGGGCATATTAATAAATCAGACACAGAAAAGAGGAACTGAGTAGAAGGAGTTTGTTTGTAATGAAACTGTGTGTGTCACGTGTGACGTGTGTGACGTCTGAAGTACCGAAATAACACCATATAAGACACATGTTGAGCTTGTAATGTTAGAGATCCTCAAAGCAGGAACTCCAGCAACACTTGAGGGAAGGTGAACAACTTTAATAATTGACCAACGCGTTTCAGCTTGTGGCCTTCATCAGGGTCACAAGCTGAAACGCGGTGAAGTTGTGCCAGAAAAGTTTTGCTGCAATGTTAGAGATCCTGCAACTGGCGTTTGGGCTGTGCAGGGGTCTCTCTCTTCCGGAAGATGATTGAATTAAAAGAAATATAAATGATTTGACCACTATGAGTCGGGTTTTTATAATAATAATAATAATAATAATAATAATGGATTGGATTTATATAGCACTTTTCAAGGCACCCAAAGCGCTTTACAATGCCACTATTCATTCACTCTCACATTCACACACTGGTGGAGGCAGCTACGGTTGTAGCCACAGCTGCCCTGGGGCAGACTGACAGAGGCGAGGCTGCCATATCGCGCCATCGGCCCCCTCTGGCCAACACCAGTAGGTGGTAGGGTAAAGTGTCTTGCCCAAGGACACAACGACCAGGACAGAGAGCCCGGGGATCGAGCCGGCGACCTTCCGGTTACAGATACGTTTCCCAACCCCCTGAGCCACGGTCGCCCCCCTCTGTTCTATCATGGGGATCAAAGACCCGGGTTTTAATACGAGTAAATCACGTTATCAAATTCAGCCAAAGGGCAGAAATAACATAACCTGAAAATAACTGTGGGAAAGCTTACTCATTTTAAGAAGAAAGAGAAAGACAAATGAGAAAAAGAAGGATGGCTGAAAGCAGCCTGTGGAACAAGAGGCCGTTTAATCACATTACTCGAGTTTCACCATAAAAGTAGTGGAATACTGCGACACGCTGGTGTAGAGCCTTATAAGAACATGTCTCCAGATCCTCCTGTAAACAACGCCAATTTGTCAGCAGACGAGCGTGTTTACAACTTAAAAATTTACAACTGGTCTGGTGAAGCTTAGAGTGCTGAAGATTGTGGAGGCATTCCTGAAGCCCTCTTTAGGATATCTGGGTTATTATGACGTAGCTGTCACACAAATTTGGCTTTGCATAATCAGAAATCAGTAGGTGAGACTGTGAGTGAGAGTGGAAAGTCTGTTACTTACACACCAAGTGACAGATGTCTGTTTGGACACAACAGTTGAGTTACTTTCCACATCGCTCTCACACACAGAATTCCCCTTTAAAACAACTGCACAGGCTCTGGATGGAAAACGAAAACCTTAAAACAGAGATTAAAAACCTTGTAGGCACTCCTCCTTTCATGAGGCTATCAGGAAAAATGTAAACAGGAACTCTTTACTCCAAGGAGGCAGAGATCAGAGTCATGCAGCTCTGGGCAAATATCTATCAAACGGGCAGCACTCCCCTTTACGAGCCATCTTAAATACAGAGTGTTCTCACTATGTAAATGTTTGAAATCTAAAGTACAAGCACAGAAGGACAGGGACGCAGTGTCTGCTCAAACAAAGCACGGAGGATTAATAAGGAGCATTCACAGAGCTTAATTCAGTGGATTTTAAACAAGGTGAGCGTCGACTGATGTGCGCGAGATGTGATGGGATAATCAAACAGTTTGTCTCTGACTGCTATCTGACCTGCCTTTTACTCCCTGGTGGTTTGTTATCGCTAATGTAATAAGAAAATCCGTTCTTTGTGGGGGTTCTGCCCTGAGCTTGGAGCAGATCTGGGAACAGGGGCCTCTTGGACTTGTCCTTATATAGAGCTGCCCCCTTTCCATCCAGTTATGCGCATTAAACAGCAACCACCCTCAGGATGGTTTGCTCTGACATTAGTGTCGCCTCAGTGCTGACGTGACACGTTGAAGTGGTCGACTTCAAATCGCTTTAGTTCCAGAGACATAACTCATCACACAGAAGTGATTTCTCTGTGTGGAAATCACATGATTCAACAAACATCACAGTTTTTGATGGCTGATGACCAGAGCTGACTTCCAAAAACCACACAATGCAGCACGCATGAGATCCATCCAGCATTTTACTTCATGCTGTTGTTCTGACACACAAATTACAGCTTCTGTCAGTCTTGGATAACATCATCATCATCGTGGCTGTCTAAACACAGAGCAAGCCAGGAAACAAGATGATTTCTGGTTCACAGCTCTGAGGATTCATCTTCCTGTAAAATGTACTTCATAAAAGTGGAAGCAAGGTGTTATAACCAGGGTTTTAATAGTTTTGCAATTTTCATTAGTTTTTATTTTTATTTAGTTTTGACTTCAGATTTTCAATTTTATATCAGTTTTAATTAGTTTTTACCAATTGTTTGTTAGTTTAGTTTAGTTTTTATTTTTTTGAAAATCCTTAGTTTCAGTTTAGTTTTGATTAGTTTCTGTTATAGTTTTAGTCGTGTTTGCAATAATTAAGTGTAACAAAATCCCAGTTTCATCATATCAGTCATTCTGCTCATCCTTGGGTATGTTGCTATTCCAGCTACCATACTGCACCCTGGACAGGTCGCCTGTCTGTCGCAGGGCTAACACGCAGAGACAGACAACTCACATTCCCACCTATGGGTTCTTTAAATAAATAAATAAATAAATAAATAAAGGCAGATGAACAACCATTGATACCAGGCAACTATAAAATGTATATCTTGGCCCCAATGAGACTATTAACTCTCGCAGCACCGGGTGTTCGTAATTTTGGTTCAAGTGAATTGATAAACTTTTTGAAGGTAATTGACTCACACAGTTGTGTAGATATCCCCGTCCTGTTGTCTCGGGATGCATCACGCTGCCTTGCCTGGGGTTAGCTTCTGTTTTCTGGGGATGAGGGTTGAGTGTGCTCCCTTACCTTCTCAAGCTAAGCTAGGTTAGCCTTCTTGTGTGAGCTTTTCAAGTGCACTTTAAGGTTTGTGGGATTTTTTTTCCCTTTAGAAATGTCCCTCATAATTTGTCTGTTTCCACTACAAGACACTTGCTTTATCCAAAACAGTCATATTCAAAGTAATCCCAAATTGGACTCTGGCGCTTTCTCCCGACTTTTCCTGACATGATTCTGCGCGTGGACGGAGCAGCAACACAGACGACTCGACTAACGTACTGCCACCTGCTGGCATAATGAGACACAGCAAGAAAAAAACCTGGAAACTAAACTTCATTTTCACCCTTGACTATTGTATGACACGCACACATCAATGAAAACTAAACACATTTTTGCTATAAATTCAGTTAATTTTAGTTAGTTTTGTGAACACTCATTACAGTTTTAGTTAGTTTTCCTTTTTTTGTTTTTATTTTTATTTCCGTTAACGAAAATGTTTTTTCACTTCTAGTTTTCGTTATTTCATTAGTTTTCGTTAACGATAATAACCTTGGTTATAACCTCAGGATAATAATACTTGGAAACTCAGGGGCCACTTTCAGGACATTTACTGACCATTTTCGGAAACATCCACAGTTAGCCACAACACTTACAGGAACCCGTTTCCCACATAACATTCTGATGCGGAAAACCCTGAAAAACCTCTGAAGGTTCCGGGGTGCAAGGCCCCCCAAACATACATTAACACCAATACTCTCTACAACACAAACAATATTTATGTAGTTTATAAAAGTGCTTTAAAGAAAATAATCTGAGATAATGATAAATTTAGAAAGTGGGTAAAAGGAAAAAAAAAAACATTCAGACAAAGACTGTTCAATGCTCTGTATGTAAAGCTGAGGATTTTAAACTGGAACCAAGTAATCTAGTGAGCCAGTGAAGGGACATGAGCAAATCAGGGGACCGTCTGTTGGAGCTACTGAGGTGATTTAGGGCAGATTTACTGAGCTCTTCAACAGAAACTATAAATCTTAATTTAATAACATTTCTCAGGTGAAAAACTGGATATCAGCAGCAAATAAGTGCTAATGTTAAATTTCCTGTCCCAAAGACAGCAGATATAAAATGAATAAGAGAGGACCCAGGTCTGAGCCCTGTGGGACACCACAGGGAAATAAAAACAAAAGGGGTTTAGTAGAAAAAACCTGCAGAAAGGCTGAGAATCTACTTGTTGAAGTCAAAACCAAATGTTTCCAGATGGTTTTGAGCAAAGCAGAGCTAAAAGGAGGAGTTTGGGCAGGTCAGTCCCATCTCAAGGTCCACTGAAACTTTGCATCTGTAGTTACAGACAGGACTAAGAAGTCTTCCGCTCCCACAGTTTTATTTGACGTTGCTTTTCCAGTGATTTGATTCTTGTTGTTAATTCTCCTTTAGCAGCTTTTCTTTTCATGCTAATGAGGTTTTATGTTCATTACAACAACAAAGTTCTCGATCCAAAATGAAACGCTCTTTAGCGTCTGATGAATCTGACTGAAAGAGTGTTTGTTGAATAAATTCTGGAAAGACCAACAAGACAAACACCAGCACATTTTCTCTGCTTGTTATGTCTCCCGTTATCCATGACTGTAATCTGTTTTCACTCCCAATATAACTGGGATCACTGACATAATGCATTCCCTAACCCTAACCTCACCTCAGAGTGGGTCTGTTGTGTTATTTTCCTTATTTTCTGTTCTGTTGGTGGATGCTAGAACCAGTTTCAGGTTTCAGACAATGAGGTTTGTGTGGGTATAAGTAATCTCTGTGAAACTAATGCTCTAAATGTTCTGTCTTGAAAGGGTTTTTTTTTTAAGTCTTGCCTGTGTATGATGTAAGATGGATTTAATATTTTAATTTCAGACTAAGAAACTCCACCCTTATTTAAATCTACCGATTATGAGGGGTAGCTGATCAGAACAAAGCTAGCTTACTGGGGGAGAAGCTAAAAAAAGCAACAAAGGGACCAGACCTAAGTCCAATTAACTCTTGCTCCACTTTGAGGATCCACTGCTACTTATATTTACAGAGAACCACTGGATTTCTGTACTCTAGGTACTTCCCAGCCTCCAACCTGGATCTTCTGCTTGTAAGGTGAATGTGTTAACCACTACACTTTCAAAATGCAAACACAGGTGCATGAATATGAACTCTTGCTACCTGGTATCTCCATCAATATACTGTAATTAATAACAGGCCTCCTTTAATGAAAAAACTAAGTCCTAATTATCAAACTTCCCCCTAAATATGTGAAGAGCAGCCTTAAAGCCCTTTCACCAGTTGTTTCAGACCTAAACTGGTCCTTACAACAGTAGCAAAGCACGCCCACACATATGCACACAGACAAGGTCGTGATGACTAATGAGCCAGTGGGATACTGGCTGCTGTGAGTGACCTCAGTGACACCTCAGGAGTGACATCACCATCAAGGTCACATCAGAGATTCAAGCCTCACAGCATCTCCTGTAACCAGGTGAGTTGAACCGTGCATGTGTGCAGCTCTGCATGTATGACACTACACTAAAAGTATCAGTTCATATTCCACCCAAATCTGACACCTGGAGGGAAAAACCAGTGGCAGCAACAATGATTTGTCACTTTACATTTCATCCAATCAGAGGCCACCTTGCCACTGGCAGCAGGTAACAGGAGCAGATAAATCTCCACTGACACCTACTGGCAGACTTTCACATAACATTTCATGAGAAAAAAAACAAAACAAAAAACGTTTTTCATGTCTACAATTCATGCCAGTGATGGCAAAAATCCATCCTGAACTTTATAATACAGGATAAAAACTCAAACTCACCCCTCCCATTGTTATGCCATCAATAAGGGCAATATACGGCTTCCGGTACGATCCTTGAAAGAAGAAATAAAATGTATAAGAACAATGTGAAGCTGCCAGAGTGTTTGGATAAGTGAATGAAAACCGACAGGTAACATTTATATTAAACAAAATAAATAAATAGATACATACATAAAATAAAATAAAATAAAATGCATACCAATAGCATTGTTCAGAAGATATTCCTCACGAAAGAAGTCCTGGGCAAGAGAGTCTCCGACCTTCCCGGCCTCTGTTACAGCTGAGAGGGGGAAAAAAGAAGATAAAAACAGTAATCGGTCACACAGGTCAACATAAAAACTCATCTGAAACTGATACCTGAACCTTGAAGGCAGCTTGCTTACCTCTAATGTCTCCACCTGCACAAAAAGCTTTGTCACCTGCTCCTTTAATGATCACGATGTCCGTCTCGTTGTCGCTTTCCCATTTCTAGATTCCCAAACAAGGCAAAACACAGTTTTTGTTTACAGGAAATCTTCCTTTATTCAAAAACCTGCCTTAAAGTTATCGTTTTTAAGTTATAGAGACTGCATGAGCAGCTACATCTGTGGTTTAAAGAGTGTGAAAAGGGGTCTTTGTACAAAAATACAACCAAACATCTTCAGGACAGGTAAACCTGACAGATCTTTCACAATGTCAAACTACACATCGGTAAAAAATGAAAGGAAAAGAAAAAACCTGTGCTCAGTGTGCTTCTTCAGTACTTGTTCATCCAAGTTTCTGGAATGCTACCGAAAGGATGACTACTTCTTCTTTTGTTACTTCCTTTAGTCTTCCACTTTTCTTCCTTTCTTTCAGCTCTTTATTAAACATTATTTGTCCAATATATCTACTATCCCTCCTCTGCACATGTCCAAACCATCTCAGCTTTGCTTTTCAGACTGTCCCCAAACTGCCCAGCTCCCACATTCTCAGTTTGAGACTGACATCATGGAGATATTTGCTCCATAATAAGGAAATAACGACATCCCACAGCCCGCTGATAGCCTCATTTCATCCTTTTTTCCTTTTCATCCCTGTGAGTTGTTCATGCTGTAGATATAAAGAAGTGGTTGCGGTACTTTAGCATCTACGGAAGAGGAGTAAGTATTAACGGAGTAACTGTTCTGTTTTGGGAGTTTAGGTGACAGGAAATTTCAAACATCTCAACAAAAATCTGCTCACTGAGCCCCTCTTTGATCGCTCAGGACCTGGTGGTGCGTGGACAAGGAAAGGTCAAGATTTTTCTTTTAATTTGTCACATACCAGATTTTGATACTACATACCTTGAGCTGGGGGTAGATTTGCCGGATCATGGTAAGGTTGAGGGCATTCAGGACTTTGGGTCTGTTCATGGTGATCACACCGGTTCTGCCCACCTTCTCCAGGAGAACCTCCGGTTCTGCATGACTCGACATCTGTAGAACAGAGACAGAAAACCTGTACAGCAGTACAACCAAATGTTGGGGATCAGGATCCAGGAGGCTCCCTGATGCCCAACACTCTTCAAATCCTTATAGTGTGGAGGAGTAGTGGCTCTACTCTGATTGGACTCCTCAATCATTTGAACAAATCAGGACGGCGCAGTTGGTTCGACCCTGCAGATTCTGCTGCACAGCCTCTTAACAGGTAATGGACCCCAGACTGACAGCAGTACTTGGCTCTGATTTTAGAGAAGTTCAGTACAGCTATGAACCCATGGTGCAGCTCAACGTGCTGCTGTTACCTTAAACTCAGCTTGGATGTGATTTGGGGATGGCTGGGATTTAAAGTGATCACCTTTTGTGTTTGCTGGCCCTATATTTTATTCTTGTTGCCTAAAAAAATTACTCTGGGTGATTTTCCTTTGAAGGCTGAAACCTGTACACTCTTCAGCAGTTGGTTCTCCTCGTTTTTGCCAGCAGATACTTGTTTGTGTTACTCATTACTAGTTTAAGTTTAAACTCAATGACATCAAAACAAATTTTTCTCTTGCACCTTCCCTCCAGCTTATCCTGCAAACTTACGGTTCTCCCCTTTAAACAAGCCCAGCTAAAGGCCATCATCACTTCAATAGAGGGAAGAGTCAATGTATGAAGGTATGATAGGTATGACTAATGATTAAAACTGATAAGGTTTTATTGATACCAATGCCATTACTTATTGATCCAGTTCCCTCACTAATTTATTTATGATTTATTACTCCAGTAACCCCCAGTGTTTCCAACATGAACCAGAAGAGGGATGTAGTCAACTCAGCAGGGAAGCAGATTCTGTGTTCCTGCGCATGTCTGATGTGAGTGAAATATTCAGAGGAGGCAGTGGACCATGCTGCTGCTACAACTTCTCACCATGTGAGCCTGGATTCGCTGCAGCCTGCAGAGGGACCTCAGTCTGGAGGAAACAGCAAACACACGGAGCATTGATGACGGTTAATAAGCAGATCTGAATTAACTGGTTCAACGCGATGATGATGGCAGCAGATACCCCGGCTACAAACACACAACCAGTCCCAGCAGGTGAGTACAGGAAATCAGCTGACAGCCTTATATTGGTGCACAAACCTGCTGGGTCACTTTAGTGTGTCTACTTGTGCCGTCCATAGCTCGTTTATGAGCAGAGACGGTCATTTAAACGTGTTAGAGGAAAAACAAGCTGGCTGCACCTCCCAGGTGAGGCTCGTACCTGTACGCAGACGTTAGGACCGTCAGGGACATGATGATTTTTGACCTGTGCCGCGGGGTCAATAGCAGAACCTCTACAGCCTCGAGTTTCTACGTTTACTTCCTGGAAGCGGGGATGAGCTCCCGCTGATTGGTGGGTGTCGGTGACGCCAGAGCGTCTCTCCGCGGTGTGTTTGTGCCACACCGCCACCTGCTGGCGAGTGAAGATGACACACATATTTATTACAGACTCAAAGGCCCAGATTAAACACGCGGCATAAAAAACAAAACACAGAGAACATTTTAGTAAAGAAATACAGATGTGCTAGTCTCGCCACAGCTGGAATGGGTAACATGTGGTACTAAAAACTTATATTACGCACCAAATTGATTTTATATGCAGAAGCATTGATCAATAAACCAGAGAAAAGCAAAAAAAATTGACTTAAAGCAACTAAAATATATAAAATTAAAGTTTTTTTTAAATTCAGATAATTCATTAATAAGGAAAATGTTCACCCAAACTGACGCATCAATGAGGTCTCTTTATTAATAAAGTCACTTTGTCCAAAAGTGCTGGGTTTGCACAAGTAAGTAAGTATTTCTTGTGAGTAATACCTGCCTCTCCTTTGCTGGAACCCAATAATCTGCCTCTTTGTCTGCTTTTGTGTGCTTTAAACTAGCTAAGTGAATTTTTTCAGGTCTGATATCATGTGTTGTAGTTCCAGGGTTTTGTTTCTGGCTCTGGTTTTGATTTTATTACCACTCTAGTTATGTTGAGCTTTCCTGTCTCTAACTCTTTAGTGTCAGTTGCTGTTTGGTTGTTTGGTGTTTTTTGGCATCTAGATTCCTTTTCCCTCCTTCCTCCTCTTGTTATCAGTTGTTTACTGTTTATTTCACTCCCTGTGTCCATGTAGTCTGGCCTACCTGTTGCTCTTCACCAGATCACTGTTGGTTTCCCTGTTTTGAGTCTTTGCATTCCTGCTTCATAGATTTTTTTTGCTTAACACCAAATAAATACTCGTTATTTGTTTGTTTAAACCAACATCTCCGCATTATAACTCATGGCAACATGACCCATCAACAATACACAAGTGAATTTAATAAAATAAAACAAACAAAAGCTAAAATTGGTCAGCCTCTTATTCATGAGAAAGCACAGTAAAACCCACAAGTCTGAGTATATTTTCCAGACATAATAAATCCTTAATTATTAACCTGTGAGCACCCAGAGCAACGCTGTCGTGGGAAACATATTGAACTTTAAGGATAGAGACAAAGTATTCCTAGTATTGGCTTGAGTTTTATCTACTGAGGCTCCTTTAAAGACATATTGTTGCAAACCAACTATATGAAAAACTTTAAAAATTTGATTTAAATATCAAAGTACCCCTAGGTGTACTGTACACGCAGTTATGAAAACAAACAAACAAAACTCAAGAAAAAAAATAAGCACATTGAAGTGAAATTTTTTTTTTTTTCTGCTAATACTTTGTGTGTTAAACTTCAAATTATATTTACATTAAGCAGTTTTTCTGCTTAAATAAAGAATGAATTCATCTTCACCACAGAGCGAGTGTGCACCTTTCAGTAACATTTCTACATGCAAAAACAAGAGGCCGCAGGTCTGTGAACTTTTCCATGTAAACGGCTGATTTGCAGAAGCTATCGTGAGATAAGAGTCACAACAGTGGAAGTTTCAGGGTGTGGAGCACCGCTGTGAGCAAGGTGTGGCTGATCAAATGAGTTCAGTCACCTGGGTAAATAAAGTTTGGTTATATGGTCAAACAAAACAAATTTTAAAAAAAGGGATATGGGATATTGTATAAAAACAAGACAGGGCACTGAAATCACTTTTATTTCTTTGCTGACAAACACTGGATAAAATAATGCTTGTTAAAGCTCACAATGATCTAAAGTAACTTGACAGATGATTCATTTGGTATCTATCAAAGTTTAGATTATTTTCTGACAAAAGCTGGACTGATTTTTTTTTAAGCAAAACTGTGTCAAAGCTCAAAATGATAAAACAGGAGCTTGAAGGTTTCCGGGTTTTGTCCATCTAGTCGGAGTCGCTGCTGCAGGAGCTGCTGGAAGACTACAACAGACAACATGAGTCGTGTTATTCATCAAAACTCTCGAGAAGCTCAGTTTGTCAAAGTTTATCTAGCATTTAAAAAAGGCTGTCATGCAGGTATTGCAGGTTTTGCAAAAGCACTATGAAAAATACATTTCTGTGTTTTCCTGTGAGTTGCAAGTCCACAATTTGGTTGTGTTGTACAAATTTCTCATGTTATATGTAACACTTTGAATTTGTGGTTCGGTGCAATCAGTCTTACCCCGTGGCTGTCCTTTCCTTTCTTGTGACAGTGGCCATGCTTGTGACCGTGCTTGTGCTTATGTTTGTCCTTCTTGTCCTTTTTCTTGTCCTTTTTCTTGTCCTTGTGTCCATGTCCGTGTCCGTGTCCATGTCCGTGCCCTTGGCAGGATCCTTGGCCTTGACAACAACCAGAACCAGGTCCGTGCCCATGTCCGTGTCCTCCATGTGGCCCATGGTGCTGAGGAGGACAGGTTGGTGGGACAGTCCCTGGAGGATAACCCTGTGGAGGGTAACCCCCCTGTGGAGGGTAACCCCCCTGTGGAGGGTAACCCCCCTGTGGAGGACAACCCCCCTGCGGAGGATAGTTCGGGTAACCAGGTGGGCCTAAAAAAAAAGGAGAAATGAGGAATCAGCTGTAAGTTCAAGGTGATGATTGAGGAGGCGATCTAAAAGAGTGGTGTTTACCTTGGTTGTGTCCGTACATTTTGCTGCGTTACCAGGAGAAGCTGCAGGTCCTGAAGGATAAAAACACAGATTTTCAATTAAAATCTTTGATAAACACAAAGACAAGAGTCTCACAGGTGTATCACAGGTGAACATACCGAGTGCTGAGACCAGATCTGCAGATGCAGACGTCACCTGCTGCTGCTTTTTATGTGCAGCTGAACCTGAAGCAGGGGCCAAGTCTGAACTCCTATCAGACCATTTTCTGTTTTATGACCTACATGGGTGTGTGTGTACAATCATTAATATACAGTCAGCAAACTAGATTTTATAAGGGTGCACACCCACAGACCCACATGATCTATTTTGCCCTGTGGTTAGAGATTTTTTTGAATCATTTGCAGTCCTGCAAAACTTTTGAATACTTGGTGTCACCTGTTAATGCTTATAAAGCTGAGCATCTGCACAGACGTTATGCACAGTCAACACACAGGCGCATCGGTGCAGGTTTCATATTATTATTGAAGGAGACACGTTACATTTCTGCTGAATTCTGCACTGATTTGTGATGGAAATTTCTTAATCATGAAAATAAAGCACCATGTTGCAATTCAGAAGTAGTCCTTGACTTCTTTCACTGTGTCATTTGGGGGTAGAAAGTACAAATACATGTAATATTGGGAGAGACATGTCTGCTGCATTTCCCTGAAATCTAAACTCATACGTAAGATGATTCTTTTCTCACAGAAATTAATATTTCCAGGCTTAAGGTGACATTAATCTCACTTGTGCACTGAACACACTTTTTGTTGTAATCAGATATGAAAAATGCACCACCCACTGGAATTAAGACACAAAGTTCCCATCCACAGGATGCAGTACACAGATTAAATGGCACAAAAAAACCATAAACTGTGATAAAAACTGAATTAAAGTGGCTGTACTGGGAGCTGCAGGGTGTGTAACAGTTAGGAGAAAAACAGCACTGAACAAAGGTCCAACCTGCCCTGAGTAAATAAAGATAAGGCACAGAGAGGAAGCAGAACAGCTGAGGTCAAATATAAAGTGGCACAAATGTGGGGACTGACTGTTTTTAAGATTAATTTAGTATAATACAAAAAACACTTAGAATGATCATAATTTAACTCATACCTTTAGGAACAACCCTCTGCTTGTTACATTTATTTAAAGTCTGCTTCACATCAGCACGTTGACTGCTGTAAAAGAGCCAGAGGCAGGTCACCACAACCTGCCGGAGCCTTGATGCCATCCCTTTATGACCACAGTGTGCCCACCTTCTTCCAGCATGTTAACACACCACATGACAAAGCCCCTATAGTCTCAAACTGGTTTCTTAAGCATGACAATGAGTCCTCTGTGCTTCAGTGGCATCCACAGTCAGCAGATCTTAATCAAATAGCCTAATAACCTAAGCTAATGATGAGATCTAGGAGTGGTCCTCCCAACACAGCTGCACACTGATTTTAGTTGCACCTTCTCAAGTATAGATAAACAGTAGTTAAGCCTATGCAGCACACAAAGACTCATGCACCACTAGGCCAGCAGGGGCTGCACAGGGATCATGTTTAATATGAGTACCCACCACTATAACAGGACACACATGAAAGTGAGAAAGAGGCCATTAAGAAAATAAATACATTTTTGTTCTCAAATTCAAATTTATTACCACAGAGATAAATACAAAGTCACCATTATAGGCTCACTGTGTGTTTTACATGATCTAAAAGTGTGTTTGCATTTCTTGGGCCAAAAACAGGTTTATATTTGAGTTAACACAAGATTTTTACATCAGAAAAATGATTTTTGTAATGTGTCAGGAAGATTTCCAGGTGGAATGTGTTTCATGGAGAAGTCTTCTAGTCAGAGTCACTGCTGCAGGAGCTGCTGGAGGACTGCAAGAGGGATAAACACAAGATATTTTAAATACTCTGAAAGTAACTAGCACGCTGATTTAATCTCAGTTTTATATCCTCCATTCTGAGTTACTGTAAAAATGATGCCATCAGATCATCAAGGTTTTTGGCTCAGAGTGACTAAATGTGACAAATTCAGTCAAGACTGAGCAAGTTATAAAAACATCAGTGTTGAAAGTCGATACTTGGTGAGTTACACTTGGATAAAAGGCCTCACTGAAAATCGGGTTTCAGGAAGGATTGCACAAACTTGCTAGTGTCATCATACCTCACCTCTGTTTGAACTCCTATTCAGTAGTGCCGTGCTGCACTCCTGAATTCTACCCTGTTCGTAGCCTTTCCATTCCTGAATGTTCACAGCTGGGAACACTGGCTTTAATAACCTTTACTCTAAAGCAGTAGTCGTGAAAACTAAAACAATAAGTGTTAGGTTGTGTGGAGCTCCGGGAAGCCGCAGATTTGGGTCAAAATCTGTCTGTGATCATGAATTTGAGCAAACCTATTAAGTTACTCATAGGTTTGACACTGGTATTATAAATGAAGACACATACAGCTACAGGGACTCTGCCCGAGGTCTCTTCCCCTTAGAACAAAACTTACTCTCATCAAGTGCTGCTCATAGGTGATCTTTGGACTGTCTTTTGGTTCTCCCTCTAAAATTGTTGAGTATTTTTTATTACAGTAACTAAAGAAAATATAAAGCAGATCTAATAGCATAGCAAAATGTACATTGTTGCATAAATAATCATATCTTACCCCATGACACTGTTTTCCTTTCTTGTGGCAATGACCATGCTTGTGGCCATGTTTATGCTTGTGGTGGTGACCATGATGAGCATGGCCATGCCCGTGACCATGATGTCCATGCCCGTGACCATGATGTCCATGCCCGTGACCATGATGTCCATGCCCGTGACCATGATGCCCATGCCCGTGACCATGATGTCCATGGCCATGACCGTGGTGTCCATGACTGTGGCCATGACCATGCCCATCACCATGTCCATGAGTAGATCCGCAGCCGGGTCCTACCACGTGGCCATGACCTCCAGATTCTCCACAAGGTGAGGTCTCTGGACAGCATCCAAATGGACCAGGCTGAGGTGGACATGAAGGTGGTGGGGCAGGGCCTGGTGGACATCCTCCTGGCACTGGATGAGGTTGACATCCTCCTTTTAAAAATAACATTTTGCTCCTTAAAATTCAATGAATAAATATTTACAAAAACAACTGAGGAATCAGGAAATAAAAGTGATTTCTTTACCTTTGTTATGCCTGAACATGTCAAATGATCTGATCTAAAACCAGAAACTCAAAAAACTTGGTGTCACCCGTTACCTGTTAATGTAAGGGAAAAGTTGAATTGCAATGATAACTCAGAGAAGACGGATAAAAAGAAAAATCCACAGTGAAAAAGACAAAAGTTTAGTTAAATGTTTTTAAACCGGTTAAAATATAGAATCATACAATGTATGAACAAATAAAATGAATATATAAGAAAGCCACAGCACAGTATAATTACTATAAACTACTCATCAGAAGGAAAGTTCACACTCGTAAACAGACTTTTGTCCATAAAACTAGAAATAGTACCAGATGCATAAACACATATTTCATGGTAATTATTCCTACATATCCATGAATGGACTTACTGTGTGTTGCACTGCAGATCAACAGACACAGCGTTCAGCTGACCCTGCCGTTTTATAAAGCCACACCTCTATTATGAAATCCATCCTACATCATCACGGGCAAGCCTGAACTCCCACCACAAGATGTCACGGCATCATTTGTTAAATTAATCCCAGCAAACACAATGATGGATTTCATAGGATCTGTGTCTGGTGCAGCTACTAATGAATCATCAGAATCAGAATACTTTATTATTCCTGAGGGAAATTAGAGAATCATCATCATCAAATCATGGCCTGTGTGTTTGTGCTGTGTTACAATTGGAATGTCCGATCTTGTTGCATAGACTATATTCAAAACATAGAGACAATTTGCTGGTCTGCTGATGTGAAAGTGCCTCAAACTGTCATTTTTTTGATCAAGGTCAAATGTATTTATATAGCACTTTTCCAGACAGACGATGCTGCATAAAGCTGTGTGTTAAAAGCCAGGACATAAAAATATGTCTTTAGTAGTGATTTAAATTGATCAAGTGTTTGTGTAAGTCTAATATTTAGCAGAAGACTATTCCAAAGTCTGGGACCTGCCACAGAGAAGGCTCTATCGCCACGAGATTTAAGATTAGTCCGTGGGATGGATAGCATTAATTTTGAGCTAGACCTCATGGTTTTTCCTGGAGCATAAACAGAAAGGACCTCCGGCAGGTAAGAAGGGGCTTGGGTGTTAAGTGACTTAAAAACAAAAAATAAAAGTTTAAATTGGATCCTGTAGGAGACAGAAAGCTAAAAAATTGGGGTTATATGCTCTCTTTGTTTGGCATCATTTAGCAGGTGAGCTAACTGGTACCAAACGGAGATGTCCAAAATAGTCGTGGCTCTGTAAAAGGACATCAGACAAAAAAACTGAACAGACCAGAAAAGAATAATCAGTTTTCATATTTATTTTTTCAACACAAGATAACCATATAGTGGAAGCTGATTATAAGTTTACACAAAGTGTGTGTACAAAAAGATGAATGTAGAATCTGGATTTTGTTTTCCAACACTAAAAAAAGAAATGCATTCTCTTTGATGACCAGCAGGGGGCAGCGAGGTGCAAAATAATTTAATTGCATAATTTCACAGATATACTTGCTTCTGATTTATGAACTCTGAACAATTTCCAGATGATTTTAGTTCTACAACATAATGTTATTTTTGAAAATCATGTTCCAGAGCAAAGAGACACTGAAGCAGGCTTTGCGTTAAGGCAGAGCTGGTTGTGATTGGCGGGTTGCTACCCCGTGAACATGCAGTTTCCTCAGTTTCTCAGGTAGAGTTGAGCCACTCTTGTCATGTTCTAATTCAAAAACAAACATAGGAAAGCTCAAGGCTCAAAATGATACTCCACAAACCCAGATATCCAGTTTTTATTAATAGGTGAATGAGCATTCTGTTTTACATATTCTTTATGTTTAATGTATTTTTACATCTGTTAAAGTTATTTTTAAGTTAACATTAAAAGATATGAGACAGGAAAGGCTAAGATAGTAATGTGTCCTTGCAGGTTCCTCCAGACATCTTCATCTAGTCAGAGTCACTGCTGCAGGAGCTGCTGGAGTCCTGGAGAAGAGACAGATAATATTTGGTGAATTCCTCATGCTGATTCTAAATTCTAAACTCTTTTTGACTCAGTGGTTAGGATCAGGGGTTTATTTTTCACTTATGACCTCAAAATATCCTTAAAATTGGCTTAAAGTGTATATTTGCTGACCTGCTATATGGTGATAACCTTTCAAACATATATTATAAATAACAGAGAATTTTAATGATCTTTTTCAGGATATATTACACAAACATGTCACGCTTCACTTGCAGCTGAATAACATCTACTTCCTGTTGTGGATAAAATGTTTACTGCTGCAGTATTCAGACTTACCCATGATATTCCCTCCCCTTCTTGTGGCAGAACAGGTGCCCGTGTCCTCCCCTGTGTCTGCACC
Organism: Neolamprologus brichardi; assembly: GCF_056152115.1. NCBI lineage: Eukaryota > Metazoa > Chordata > Actinopteri > Cichliformes > Cichlidae > Neolamprologus > Neolamprologus brichardi. Next base: position 2,909,609 of record NC_142119.1, on the reverse strand, counting down.
TACTCTTCTTAACATCCATGATGATAGTATCCATGGTGTCCATGGTGTCCATGGTGCCCATAGTGTCCATGGTGTCCATGGGGCCCGTAGGGCCCATGTCCCCAATATCCATTACCATATCCCCCACAGCCACCACCATATCCCATATAGCCACCACCATATCCCATATAGCCACCACCATATCCCCCATGGTGACCACCAAATCTGGGCGGCCTGGGGCCGAAGTTGAGAAGTCCATTAAGAAGGCCACTACCATGTCCGTGGTGACCATGGTGCCCATGGTGGCCGTGGTGGCCATGGTGGCCATGTCCATGATGTCCGTGCCCTGGAATTAGTCATAAATTAAATCTTTAGGATATAAATTCTAAAAGAAAAATCAACTCTGCAAAGCACACATGATGAGCGCTGTGTATTTACCAGACATTTCAAAACTGCAAAATTCAGATCCTTGAGTTCACCAAAATCTGTTCAGAAAATAAAACACAATATATTCAAACATAAAAAAAATTACAAATTACATATATACACATTATCACGAGCAGAGATTCAGTGTTAAACTTACTGTTCACCGGAAAGTTGATCCACTGACTCGCCTGTCACCTGCCACTCTTTATATGTAAAGCCACACCTCAACCTCAACCATGCTGAACACCCATTACACATGTGAGCCCACAGTTCAATGCAACACAAAAATACGCTTAGATTTGATGTTCAGTTACTTAGTGAACAGTGTGATTAACATGGCTCTTTGTTCCTGCATTTTTCTCATGCAAAACAGGTGTGATGATACCAGGAACAAAAACCCAGATCTGTTCAGAGAAAAGGAACTTCATTGTTGAGTTGTTTGTTTTGTTGATATGGCTACACAAACAAAACTGTTTTAAAGGCATTGCATCCATAAATAAAGGCACCTGGTCTAGCTGTTAACATTTTATGGTTGAAATTATGATGATTAGCCATTTTTGTTTGTCAATTCTTTCATTTACATTTGTCGTGGAGAGCTCTACAATGAACGGTGTTAAACATCCCCTCGGTATTTTTCCATTATCTAGATTCACTTACTCTAATATTGTCAGCTGGGATAAAACTGGTTATCATCTCACCAAGTTGACCCCCTATATGTTCACATGACGCGTCTTCCAAGGAGGAAGCAGAGTCTGGGGATGAGGGGAATGACCCGCCAATTTCTGGGGGCGAGGTCACTGAGGCAGTTAAACAACTCCTTGGTGGCAGAGCCCCTGGTGTTGATGAGGTCCGCCCCGAGTTCCTGAAGGCTCTGGACGTTGTAGGGCTGTCCTGGCTGACACGCCTCTGCAATGTTGCGTGGAGATCAGGGGCAGTACCCGTGGATTGGCAGACCGGGGTGGTGGTCCCCATCTTTAAGAAGGGGGACCGGAGGGTGTGTTCCAACTACAGGGGGATCACACTCCTCAGCCTCCCCGGGAAAGTCTATGCCAGGGTGCTGGAAAGGAGAGTTCGTCCGCTAGTCGAACCTCTGATGCAGGAGGAACAATGCGGTTTTCGTCCTGGTCGCGGAACAGTGGACCAGCTCTTCATCCTCTCGAGGATACTTGAGGGTGCATGGGAGTTTGCCCAACCAGTCTACATGTGTTTTGTGGACTTGGAGAAGGCATTCGACCGTGTCCCTCGGGGTGTCCTGTGGGAGGTGTTGCGGGAGTATGGGGTGTCTGGCCCATTGCTACGGGCCATTCGATCCCTATACAACCGTTGCAAGAGCTTGGTTCGCATTGCCGGCAATAAGTCGGACTCGTTCCCGGTGGGTGATGGGCTCCGCCAGGGCTGCCCTTTGTCACCGGTTCTGTTCATAATTTTTATGGACAGGATTTCTAGGCGCAGCCAAGTGGCGGAGGGCTTTCGCTTTGGTGGCCTCAGAATCTCATCTCTGATTTTTGCGGATGATGTGGTTCTGTTGGCTTCATCGGGTGAGGGCCTCCAGCTCGCACTGGAGCGGTTCGCAGCCGAGTGTGAAGCAGCGGGAATGAGGATCAGCACCTCCAAATCTGAGGCCATGGTTCTCAGCCGGAAAAGGGTGGAGTGCCCACTCCGGGTCGGGGATGAGGTCCTGCCCCAAGTGGAGGAGTTCAAGTATCTCGGGGTCTTGTTCGCGAGTGATGGGAGAAGGGAGCCGGAGATCGACAGACGGATTGGGGCTGCAGCTGCAGTAATGCAGACGCTGCACCGGTCCGTCGTGGTGAAGAGGGAGCTGAGTGTAAAAGCGAAGCTCTCAATTTACCGGTCGATCTACGTCCCTACCCTCACCTATGGCCACGAGCTGTGGGTAGTGACCGAAAGAACGAGATCGCGGATACAAGCGGCGGAAATGAGCTTCCTCCGAAAGGTGGCTGGCCTCTCCCTTAGAGATAGGGTGAGAAGTTCGGCCATCCGGTAGGGGCTCAGAGTAGAGCCGCTGCTGCTCCACATCGAAAGGAGCCAGCTGAGGTGGTTTGGGCATCTGACAAGGATGCCTCCTGGGCGCCTCCTGGGTGAGGTGTTCCAGGCATGTCCCACCGGGAGGAGGCCCCGGGGCAGACCCAGGACACGCTGGAGAGATTATATCTCTCGGCTGGCCTGGGAACGCCTTGGTGTTCCCCCGGATGAGCTGGAGGAGCTGGCTGGGGAGAGGGAGGTCTCGGCCTCTTTGCTTAGGCTGCTGCCCCCGCGACCCGGCCCCGGATAAAGCGGATGAAGATGGATGGATGGATGGATGTTCACATGATCATATGACTCTTCTTCCACAGAAAATGATCCCTATGAGTTTCACCATCTTGAGTCAATGACGTCGTCAGATGATGGTGATTAAATGGAGATTTAAAAAATATATAAATATCACAAAAATATAAGAGTAAAATGCATTTAAAGGGTTTGAGGGTAAAGATTACATTCAAAAACCAGAACTCAAATATGGACTTAGTCTACATTCATAATCAGTGTAGATGTCCTGTTTCAGGATCATATATAAATGCTTATAAAACACTAAGAACAAATAAAAAATACAGTTGCATCATTATTTATGACTGATGTTCATCAGTAATAAACACAAAGACCTGACACTCCTACTGTCCTCATAGAGGTCTGAGGTAGCTTCCAGGAATGATGATGCTGTTTCTGGAGAACTGATTGAACCTGCTCACTGAACAGGTTCGCTTTTCATGTTACTAGGGTGATTCACCTTTTAGTACAGAAATCCCAGGTTAAACCTGAAGTTACCTGGGTAAGAAGAATTCATGCTACCTGGTGCAGGCTTCAGGTTAGTTTTCACATTAGAAATCGACCGATATGAAGTCATTAGCTACTGACTAATCGGATCACCGGAAAATAGCGTCCTGGAAGACACCTGCTGAAATACAGAGCATACACCAAAAATACAGTTTAATAAATCTAAAGTTTAAATGGATCCAGTTTAAAGTTTCAGAGTGCTAATGAGTGCGCACTCAGAGGTAAAAGAAGTAACCTGAATTAAAACTTTCATTTTACTGTTTTATGTGCTGAATCACCATATTAGTAACTTTAATCTCTCATCTTATTTCTATAAATGTTTTACTGATATATTTTTATGTTCTTTATACATTTCGAATCACCATTTGCTTCCAAGAACGCTCTTTTTTAAAAAGCAGCACCCACTAAGCTACAGAGTCACAATACAAGGCTTTCAATTGTACATCATGTGCACGGTTATTAAAACACACGTCATGACCACACCAGCTACTGGACTGCAGCCTAAAAAAAATATGCACATAATGGAATAACAGGAATAGTTTTAATGACGTCAGCTATGTGCTGTATTAGGTGAGGCAGGGCGTTGCTGCAGAAAGCAGTTGAACTCGTTAACTGTGACTGTGAATAAAGGATAAAACATCACGGGACATCCGTGTCATGGTGGCTGTGCTTCATGTTACTGAGTCAAATTGTTAAAAAAACAAAAACAAACATTTGGCCTTATCCGAGTAAGCAATGAGGAAAAATTGTTTATTTTAAAGTTCTCTGCATTAAAACGTTTTAAAACAGTGTAGAAGAATCCTGGAGGTGTAATAACTGTAGGCTCATTTAGATTACGCTGGACATCTTCTGCTCTCTACAAGAGTAGCTTTGTATAATTCAGAATTCAGAATAACCCTCATTTATCTTATACAGGGTCCTTGTACCACCCCTCAGTGTGTACCCAACGTTTTTTTTAGTTCCTCCCCCCTTAAGAAATCATTCTTCTGATTGGTTGCCTCTCATACACAGAAGCTTTCAACTGCTGGGTTTTCAGCCTGAACTGTGTGCTGAGACAACTATATAACAGTATGCCCTATCTGTGACATCATACAGAGCCAAGAGAATATAAAAACTTGTACATTCTGCCCTCCTGGTTTGATCCTTTTGGCATGCTCAGTGAACACCCACCACTTTAACAGGATGTATTTGACAGAAAATGAGTAAAAACCATAAAAAAACTGTAAATTTTAAATGACTTCTGAATGAAAAACTACTGTATCCCTGAAGGTACAGTCTGAGTGCAAAGAGATGTTGCTGCTTAGTTTCTCTAAAAAAAAATTTATACAAAAGTGTCAGATGTCTATGGGCACGTCGCACCATAATTTCTAGCCTGTTGTCTCACATTTGTCTGGATGAACACTTTTTAATCCAACACAAGGAAAGATCCGTGGTTTCTGTCAAAGGAAGCTCCTATAGCTCGAAGTGTGCTATGTAATCTATTCTATTCATTTCTGCTTTTTGCCATCCTGTCAACTTGTTTAGCATTACTCAGTTTCTCAGTGTAGTTCTGTTATCTTTGGGTCGCTTCCTGTTTTAGAATTGTTTCTTCTGTCTTCTCTTCTTCTTTTACTTCCTGCTTTTTGCCATCCATCGTGTTTTTCTTCCCAAAACGTATTAGTCTGTCCTGTGTTTGAGCACATCTTGTATTTTGTTTATTCATGCACTTTTCACCTGCAGAAATAAAAGAGTAGTTACCATGGCCAGTCTTATCTTTGTCCTCCACCACACATCCTTACATTTCAAAAGGCAGAGGAGACTAGTGTGCAGGTTACCTGTAAGCATTTTTAATTGTAGCTAAATGTGAATCACCATAAAAGTTAAGGTGTCCAGATTTCAGCATGGACTTTTTGTCACGTTTTTTAGTTTGCTGGGATCCTGAAACCCTCCTCACTTTATAGAACCTGTATAGAACCTATTAATAAACAATCTCTCTCCCCTACTTTTTCTTCCTCCTCAACCTCATCTACAGATGTTTTGTCTACTTATAGGAAGAACCAAACTCTGTACTTCTTTTTTAATTATTAAAATTAAATGAAGAGTAAATGCATCAGGGTGTGGTTGGTGGCTCGACTGCAGGGGAGGAGTGGAGCAGTGAGTTCAAAATGTTGGTTTGCTGGTTTTGCACAGCTGTTGAGCATTTTCTAATCATGCCTTCCCTATTTCAGTGGAGAGCACCGGAGCCAGGGCAGCGCACACTGGAATGCGCCCAAAAAGTGAAAAAGCAGATTGTGTGATGACAATACAAAATGCAAACCACAGCTACAGAGTCGTGTATGGTCCTTTTGAGATCACAGTAAACTACAAGTAAAAGGTGATATAAGGCAACATGGACAGTTTGTTTTTTGAGGATTAGACAGAGACAGCATTTTAAGCAGGAAATCTGCTGAAGTAACGTCATTATGTAGATGGAAGTTGCACTAAAGATGGCTCAAAGCACTAAAACAGTACTTCTAAAAACATCAGCAGCTAGATCTATTTACAGAAAACACGACACAAGTACAAGAAGATGTACTCCAGCCCCTCTCTCAGAGTTGACCTGAATAAAACAACAACAACTGAGAAAATATTCAATTCAATTCAATTCAATTTTATTTATATAGCGCCAAATCACAACAAATGTCGCCTCAAGGCACTTCATAGATACAGAGAAAAGCCCAACAATCATATGACCCCCTATGAGCAAGCACTTTGGCGACAGTGGGAAGGAAAAACTCCCTTTTAACAGGAAGAAACCTCCGGCAGAACCAGGCTCAGGGAGGGGCGGCCATCTGCTGCGACCGGTTGGGGTGAGAGAAGGAAGACAGGATAAAGACATGCTGTGGAAGAGAGACAGAGATTAATAACAGATATGATTCAATACAGAGAGGTCTATTAACACATAGTGCGTGCTCAAGATAATTCCAGAAAAACACAGTTTGATTTTATACTTATTTTGTTAGGTTGGCTTAAGTTTAGTTCAAGCCGTACTAACACTTTGGACAATTACAGAAGAATCTCACACTGTGGACACATTTGCTGCACTAGGTTTACGAGAGGGAGCTAAAAGGGCAGCAAAGATGGCTAATGTAGCTAATGTAATGTCCAGCCTCATGTTTCCTGTCACCTGGTTGTCTGTCAAGTAATGTGCACAAGACTTCAGGATTGCAGTGCATGTATGTAACAGTTTTAAGAGACAGTATACCTCCAAACAACGTGTTTATACCTTATCTCCTCAGCACGGTGATCAGGGTAGACCTTCTGGAAGTGCCTCAGAGCCTGCATAACTGCTGAGGTGCACTCCACATATGTGTAATCTATCATGATGTCTCCTGTTTGTGAATGAACATAAGAGATAAAAGAGAAAGACAGAGACGGCACATAGTAACAGTGAAAAACAAACATTTCACAACATGTTCTGCATCCTCATTTTCAGTGGAAAATAAGGTGGTCTTTAACTTTATCCTTTGCTACTTGAAAGGTTGTTGCCACATTTTCAGTACGCAATGGAAAAAGGTTTCACTCTCCAAATGTCATGTTTATATTTAGTGCCTCCCTTTTTCATATCTATGTATTTACAGCTTGAGTCACTCAGACATTCCCAGCAGCAGAAAGGAACTCCTCCTCACATGAACCTTTGAAATCAATGTTTTTTTTACATAAAGAACATGTTTTTTTCAGTAAGATGTTGGCAACACACTCACCCAACACACCACAGAGGGGCTGAGCAGCTCCAGGAGGCACTCACCTCTCCTAGTTTCATATATGGTAAATCCACTGTGTCTGGGTTTCTCATGCTCAGCAGCTACAAAAACAGAAAAATGGTGAAGAGATGAAGAAGAAGATGATGAGGGGCTGGGTGTTCAGTTCAGTTTGCACTCTAATTGCTTTTAATTGGAAAAGGCAGCAAGAAGCCTTAGATATTCTCAATTTTTCAGAATGATCCACGTTTATTCCAATTACGTTTATTTCAAAGTCCTATACATAAAATATGACAGGCATTAGGGTCAAAAGAGCGACGTAAGAAACTATTCAAAATAATAGTCCAGTTTAAGAGCTGAATATTTATGGAAGTTAGAATGAGGGAAGGAATTTTGAATAATTTAACTTTAGTCTCATTCTAACCACAGATGACTCTGTTGAATAAACTGGCAACCAGTCGTTAACCTGGAAAACCTTTTAAAACACAGGCCTACCTGTACAGCAGGTAACTCCTGATCACAATTATTCTGTATTTTTACTAATGATGATATATTTACTAACATTATCATTATTAGTTAAATTGTCATTAAGTCAAAGATGATCTGGTTTAAATACAGTAACAACAGGAGGTTCACTGTCTGTGAGTGGTTTTGTACTGAACTTTAAGATGATGTCATGTCCACATACAGCCAGGTGAGGTAAGCCACAGCTGGGATGCAAAGTACAGCACTGAATATGTTGGTCATACTGTGTTAGAGCATGGCGGCCTCTTGTGGTACAAGGCGGACTGCACACCTGTCTGAGGCTGAGAACCATGGCGTCTTCCTCTGCGGTCAGTTGACGGTGTAACAGGAGGTAGACCTGCCGACAGTGACACACAGGGTGGAGGGGTGGGCGGGCCAGCCAGTTTAGCAGCACTAAAACTGCCTCTCTGTTATACGTCCTATTAAATGTGTTTGTTGTCTTTCTGCTTCTTCTGCTGTCGTGTTTTGTGTTAGTCTTTGTGTCTCAACTACTAACTAGGGGAGACCGGGGATAGTTGTAACATGGGTCAGTTGTAACACTTCCAATTTCTCCAATCAGGGCTAAGTTTCAAATGATGTGACTCATCCTGTACATGCCCAATTCAGCTCTGCTATCACATGTGAAAAATCAGCACATTTTGTCAAACACAGACAATTTAACACGAAAAAATGTAATTTTTATGCCAAAAAGTAAGTTTTTCTACTTTATTTCAATTTCTAATAGCATTATCTGCTTTGCAGTTAAACTCATCAAACTTAAATTATGTTATTTGTTTGTCTATGGGGATATATTCTGTGTAGGTCTTTAGTGCTAATGTTTTAGCCGTTGGCTGTAATGTTAGCTAGTTCATGGCTATAGGAGTCCGGGTCAGTTGTAACAGCAACAGTCTGGGTTAGTTGTAACAATAATGCAGATGTTACAACTAACCACACTATTACTTTAACTTATATTAAACAAGTTGGGGCAACGACATCAGCAGAGAGAGGTTCACTGGTCGCTTTTGTATATGCGGTTAATGCCATTGGCAACACAATTCCTCCACTGTTTGTGTTCCCACACATACATTATGCAGACCACTGTGTCAGAGATGGACCAGTAGGAAGTATTGTTAATGGAAATAAATCAAGATGGGTGCAAGAAACAGATTTCCTCATCTTTCTGAAGCACTTTGCAAACCACACCAAGGTAAGCCGTGATAAAAAGTAATGGAATTGCGATGCTGGCGAACAACTACATTTTTTCAGCTTCATTGTTATGTTCAAAATTGGTGCAAGAGTTGTAGGTTATAATGCCCACTGAGCCAATGAGGCCACACTCAAGGAAGACCAACCAAAATGAATGAAATATTCAGTTGCAGAAAATTCCATAATTTGTCTTTTTTGGGGGGTTGACATATGTTCAAAAGCTAGATTTCTGCATTCTGTCACACACACACACACACACATAGCTACATAAATGGCTCTAAGTGCATTCATGTGTTGAATAAACAAAGATTACATGTTAATGTTTTGTTAGTACCCTTATTTCATTGTGTTACATTTCACCCTAGGATATGTTACAACTAACCCAGACTATGGGGTTAATTGTAACATTTCACTCTTTGTGTTTGAGACCATACCATGCAATGGGTAATTGTGCTGCAGAGAAAATAGCTGCACTATTTAATAGCAGAGACATGTAAATACTTTGCATTACATTTTGAATCCACTACCTTAAAAGAGCTCCAATTTACAGACAGAAATGTCAAAAATGTTACAACTATCCCCGGTCTCCCCTACTTAAACCACCAAACCGAAACAAAAAGGGAATTAAATTAAAAGGAATGACCAAAGAAGGAGAACCTGAAATATTGAGCTCAGCAGGACTGTTTTTTGTTTTTTTCTTTTCGTGATGCTAGCTTATTATTATTGTTATTGTTGAAATCTTGTTTTATTGTCACTTGTCAAAATAATAACCATTGTCGCTCATTTCCTGCCTCCAGACATTTAATTTCACATTCACCTCAGTTCCTATTGTAATCATCTCAAACCTGGCAACTAGTCGATACTTTTAGGTTGTCTTATTAGAGTCATGAGTTACACACACGTAAGCCCATAGTCTGAGGGTGAAGTGCTGTAATGGGATGATACAGTACTATGAGGTTTTTAAGATAAGATGGGTATTCAGGAGCCCCCGTCAGTACTCCTGCTACAGGCTTCTTTAGAACCATCAATGATGGCTCTGCTCACCCGTTACCTGTTAATATGAGAGAATAGTTTAACTAAAACGAAAGATTCACTGTGAAAAAGACAAAAAAGTTTATTTGAATGTTTTTAAACAGGTCAAAATACATAACGGTGGAAAGTCCACACTGGGTGACTGTGTAAACAGGTTTATGTCCATAAAACTAAAAATAGCATGGACACATCCATGCACACAGATTTCATAAAATACTTACCAAATAATTACCATGTCACTACAAATAAATCATGGTCTTTGTGTTTGTGATGTGTTATTATTGCTATGTCCAGTGTTCTTGCATAGACTATATGTAAAACATAGAGATAGTTTCCTGGTGTGCTGATGTAAAACTGTCTCAAACCTGCATTCTTTTCATGGCCAAAAAAAGGTTTGGCTCTGTAGAAGGACTTTGGCACAAAAAAAATGACACAGACCAGAGAAGATTAATCAGTTTACATATTTATTATTTCATTGCCAAGTAAACATATGGTGAAGGCTGATTATGTGTTTACACAAATCTGGATTATTTCAATGCTAAATGTGTGAGGAATTCACACTATCAGTGTGAATTCCTCACACTGATTCTAAATTCAGTTTTTTAACTCTTTTTGGCTCAGTGGTTAGGATGGGGGGTTTATTTTTCACCTTTGAAAAAAATTCACGGTTCAGTTCGATACTTTGGTGTCACGGTTCGATATTTTTTTGATACAAAAAAAAAATGTTCATGCCTTTTTAATTTGTCATGTATTAAATTTTCACGGCACATTCTGTCTAGCTCTTCATATTGCAGCCACAGAAATTCTTTTGTCCATGAAACTATAAAGCTGCACTTTCTTTTTGCCTTATAGTCTGATTTGTCATAACTTTTCCGTTTTGTGATCGGCTTTTCTTTGGCTGTCACTTCTTCACCCTGACCTGTCTTATTTGTCTCAGCAGAACTAAAATATATATCCTGCTGCTTTTACACACGCATTCACATAACGCTCAGTGATTCTCTGCTCGATCAACCTCTCACATGTTTAAGCTGCAGGAGATTTCACTTGTCATGTTTGACAGTAAGCTACCGATTGATAAGACGATGTCAGAGGAATTGGTGCGCAAATTATCATCACTCACCAATCAGTGCTGTCGCTCTCTATACACAGTTCGAGCGATTGCAAAGTGAAAGCAAAAAACAAGCGCAAATTCACGATTTCAATATGTCACATATTGACAGTGGCTCACCGATGCCAATGACATAATTACCCAGCTACATTTCTGAAAGAATGCAAAAGCATTGAGTCAATGACATATATTTTTCCTTCCTACGATAGGCCGACGGGCAGGGCAGGGCAGCCCGACTGGAAAAATCGCTAGCCCCGGACGTCAGGCTAGCGATTTTGCAAGCCCTGTATCTGATTGAGGAATCACTCATCTTTGGAAAAGAGAGTTCATTACAGAGAAATGTCTCTTTCCAAAATAAAAGCTATACTATATGCTTCTTCTGGGCTATATTCTCAGCAGCATATTAAACATATCAGGTCCCCATAAGGAGAATCATGTGCTAACGGCTGTCTAAATGACTCGGCTAAAGTTTGTAGCATGCTGCTTGTTGTTTTTGTCTGCTTCCACTTGTCTTTGCACTAGGATGATGTCGGAGTAAATGTGCAGTCATATTCGTTGTGTTCCCACTAGTGCTGTCAGCTAAATCTCCTTGAAATGACGTTAACGCCACAACACACAGCTTAACGAGTGAAGCGTCAGCTCCTTCAAACACACATTAAAGTCCGTTTGGCTGGACACCACCGAACAGAGGTAGCAATATAACATAGCTAACTAGTAGTGAATCCTGCTTGTGCCGTGATATTCAGGACTGCAAACCGAGCAGCATTCACTGAATTTCAGCCTGTTGTGTTTGTGGATATATGACTGACTTTAATTATCCACAAAATCATCAGATTCTCTGTAAGATTAAGGTCGACTATTGGACAGTGTATAAAGTAAATGCTTTAAAACAAAGTAAACGCTGAAAGTACAAACATCACTAATGTCACATAACTTTGCCGGCATGTGGCCAACAAAATGTTTTAATGTTCTTCATTATTAAACATTTGCACATAAATAAGTGACATAATATTCAGTACTTACTTTTGAAAGTTTACTCTTTGGCCGCTCTGCTTCCATTTCGTTGAAGTGTCTCCCAGTCCCAGTGCACTTGTTAGCATGTTTTGGTTCGTGCAACTGGTCCTTCGGGTTATTGTCTCCCCAGAAACATTTCCTTTGTGTCTTGTGTACTTTTGCAGCCTTTTTCTTTTTGCAGGTGTTTTTCTTTTTGCAGCATTTTTCTTTTTGCAAGTGTTTTTCTTTTTGCAGGTGTTTTTCTTTTTGCAGCATTTTTCTTTTTGCAAGTGTTTTTCTTTTTGCAGGTGTTTTTCTTTTTGCAGCATTTTTCTTTTTGCTTCCATTTCGTTGAAGTGTCTCCCAGTCCCAGTGCACTTGTTAGCATGTTTTGGTTCGTGCAACTGGTCCGTCGGGTTATTGTCTCCCCAGAAACATTTCCGTTGTGTCTTGTGTACTTTTGCAGCGTTTTTCTTTTTGCAGGTGCTTTTCTTTTTGCAGGTGTTTTTCTTTTTGCAGGTGTTTTTCTTTTTGCAGCATTTTTCTTTTTGCAGGTGTTTTTCTTTTTGCAGCGTTTTTCTTTTTGCAGCATTTTTCTTTTTGCAGCATTTTTCTTTTTGCAGGTGTTTTTCTTTTTGCAGCATTTTTCTTTTTGCAAGTGTTTTTCTTTTTGCAGGTGTTTTTCTTTTTGCAGCATTTTTCTTTTTGCAAGTGCTTTTCTTTTTGCAGGTGTTTTTCTTTTTGCAGCATTTTTCTTTTTGCAAGTGTTTTCTGAAGTTGCAGTCCGTTTGGCCTCAAGTCATGTTCCAATTAAAAGAGAGATTGATGAAGGCTTTGCTTTAAGGCGGAGCTGCCTTGTGATTGGCAGGTTGCTACCCAGTGAGAATGCAGTTTCCTCAGTTTCTCAGGTAGGGTTGAGCCACTCTTGTCATGTTCTAATTCAAAAAACAAGGCAAGCCTAGCAAAGCTCAAGGCTTAAAATGATACTCCACAAACCATCCAGTTTTTATAGATGTGGGAAGCAACCTTCTGTTTTACATATTCTTTATGTTTATTTGTGTTCCTTACATGTGTTAAAAAATGTAATATTAAAAGCAGAAAGTATAACATAGCAATGTTTCCATGCAGGTCCCTCCAGAAATCTTCATCTAGTCAGAGTCACTGCTGCAGGAGCTGCTGGAGTCCTGGAGAAGAGACAGATGATATTTGGTGAAGTCCTCACATTGATTCTAAATTGAGGGGTGGTTAACTCTTTTTGTCTGAGTGGTTAGGATGAGGGGTTTATTTTTCACTTATGACCTCAAAATATCCTTAAAATTGGCTTAAAGTGTGCATTTGCTGTCCTGCCACCTGCTGATAACCATCCAAACACATCTTAGGAATAACAGATTATTTCAGTGATATTTTTCAGGCTGTATTACACAAACATGTCATGCTTCACTTTCAGCTCAATAACATCTACTTCCTGTTGTGGATCAAATCTGCACTGCTGCAGTATTCAGACTCACCCCGTGACAATCCCTCCCCTTCTTGTGGCATTTGAGGTGCTTGTGTCCTTGCTTGTGCCGGCGCCTGTGCTTCTTCTCACATCCATGAGCATGAGGGCCATGTCCGTGTCCACCGCCATGGCCATGGCCATGTCCGTGTCCACCACGATGGCCATGGCCATGTCCGTGTCCACCACGATGGCCATGTCCATGCCCTCCTTCATGACAGTGCCCGCCTAGAATTAGTCATAAATTCATCTTTTAACATTAAAATGTTTAAATATGTATAAGAAAACACACATTATGGGAGCTATGTGTTTTACCTCTTCCCTTTCCAAACATCTCCAAATTTCAAACCTCACACCCTGTAAGTTCAGATCAGAGTGAGTTCACCAAAACCTGTTCACAAAATAAAATACAACATATACAAACTCTTTCTTCACATATGCATACAAGATAATCAGCAGAGATTCAGTGTTGAACTTACTGTGTGCTGGTAACTTGATCCACTGACTCACCTGTCACCTGCCACTTTTTATATGTAAAGCCACACCTCAACCTGAAGTATGCTGAACGCCCATTTAAAGGTCAAATATAATGTTATAGTCTGCAACTGACCATGCACATACTGATAAAACCAGAATTACATGTTGATGTAAGAACACATGGGTCAGAGTAACACACAAATGCGCTTCGATTTGATGCTTAAGTACTTTGTGAGTGAACAGTGTGATTGACGGGGCTGTTTGTTCCTGCATTTTTCTCATGCAAAACAGGTGTGATTATATATGTTATATTATATCTGTACAGACTTAGAAACAGTAACTTCAGAGAAAGTTTTTTTATAATTTATTTTTTATAATAGTTGTTTGTTTCGTTTGCAGGGCTACATACTCAAGTCCAGACTGTTTTAAAGGTGTCGCATTCATAAGTTCAATCCTAACATTGGCAGTTGGAATTAAAGTGGTTATCACCTCACTAAGTTAATTTAGGTTTTTCCCATGTGTTGACATAATCATATGATTATGATCCCCATGCGTGTCACCATCTCCAGTCAGACACACTGTCAGATGACGATGATGAAATGGTAATTAAAAATGTAGAAAGGCCATAAAAATATGACAGTGAAATGCTAAATTTTCCCAGATGAGAAAAGCAAACCAGGCACAGATTGGATGTCCAGTTTCAGGATCATATATAAATGCTAAAATGATTAAAATTGTAGCCAAAAATCTTATATTTTATGCTCAGAGAAACACACACTTGACGCTCCTACTCTCCTCGCAGAGGTCTGAAGCATCTTTCAGAAACAGTAATGCTATTTTAGGAGAACTGATTCAGGAGCCTGGTAAGAAGTGAACCACCTCTGTACATAAAGCCCGGGGTTACCCTGACGTTTCCCGGATAAGATGAATTCCTGTTACCTGTTTTGGGCTTCAGGTTAGTTTCCAGATTAGAGATCAGCAGGTATGAAATCACCACCTACTCAGATCATCAGAAAATACATCAGTACAAGCGTTAAATACCTCTAATAGACCACAGAGCATACACTAAGAGGCGTGCACAGATCCTGAGGCAGAAACTTGATATATAAGGTTGATAACCATCATCAGAGTGGGTTTTTATCTTTGGCTTTTTTCAGCTGATTAATTATTACACAAAAATTATTTTTGAATTCACCGCCTTGGCTTTTAGAGGATTTTGCCCATTGTTATATCCATCCATCCATCCATCCATCTTCATCCGCTTTATCCGGGGCCGGGTCGCGGGGGCAGCAGCCTAAGCAAAGAGGCCTAGACCTCCCTCTCCCCAGCCACCTCCTCCAGCTCGTCCGGGGGAACACCAAGGCGTTCCCAGGCCAGCCGAGAGATATAATCTCTCCAGCGTGTCCTGGGTCTGCCCCGGGGCCTCCTCCCGGTGGGACATGCCTGGAACACCTCACCCAGGAGGCGCCCAGGAGGCATCCTTGTCAGATGCCCGAACCACCTCAGCTGGCTCCTTTCGATGTGGAGCAGCAGCGGCTCTACTCTGAGCCCCTCCCGGATGGCCGAACTTCTCACCCTATCTCTAAGGGAGAGGCCAGCCACCCTTCGGAGGAAGCTCATTTCCGCCGCTTGTATCCGCGATCTCGTCCTTTCGGTCACTACCCACAGCTCGTGGCCATAGGTGAGGGTAGGGACGTAGATCGACCGGTAAATTGAGAGCTTCGCTTTTACACTCAGCTCCCTCTTCACCACGACGGACCAGTGCAGCGTCTGCATTACTGCAGCTGCAGCCCCAATCCGACTGTCGATCTCCGGCTCCCTTCTCCCATCACTCGCGAACAAGACCCCGAGATACTTGAACTCCTCCACTTGGGGCAGGAACTCATCCCCGACCCGGAGTGGGCACTCCACCCTTTTCCGGCTGAGAACCATGGCCTCAGATTTGGAGGTGCTGATCCTCATTCCCGCTGCTTCACACTCGGCTGCGAAACGTTCCAGTGTGAGCTGGAGGCCCTCACCTGATGAAGCCAACAGAACCACATCATCCGCAAAGATCAGAGATGAGATTCTGAGGCCACCAAAGCGAAAGCCCTCCGCCACTTGGCTGCGCCTAGAAATCCTGTCCATAAAAATTATGAACAGAACCGGTGACAAAGGGCAGCCCTGGCGGAGCCCATCACCCACCAGGAATGAGTCCGACTTATTGCCGGCAATGCGAACCAAGCTCTTGCAACGGTTGTATAGGGATCGAATGGCCCGTAGCAATGGGCCAGACACCCCATACTCCCGCAACACCTCCCACAGGACACCCCGAGGGACACGGTCGAATGCCTTCTCCAAGTCCACAAAACACATGTAGACTGGTTGGGCAAACTCCCATGCACCCTCAAGTATCCTCGAGAGGATGAAGAGCTGGTCCAGTGTTCCGCGACCAGAACGAAAACCGCATTGTTCCTCCTGTATCCGAGGTTCGACTAGCGGACGAACTCTCCTTTCCAGCACCCTGGCATAGACTTTCCCGGGGAGGCTGAGGAGTGTGATCCCCCTGTAGTTGGAACACACTCTCTGGTCCCCCTTCTTAAAGATGGGGACCACCACCCCGGTCTGCCAATCCACGGGTACTGCCCCTGATCTCCACGCAACATTGCAGAGGCGTGTCAACCAGGACAGCCCTACAACGTCCAGAGCCTTCAGGAACTCGGGGCAGACCTCATCAACACCAGGGGCTCTGCCACCAAGGAGTTGTTTAACTGCCTCAGTGACCTCGCCCCCGGAAATTGGCAGGTCATTCCCCTCATCCCCAGACTCTGCTTCCTCCTCGGAAGACGCGTCAGTGGGATTAAGGAGGTCCTCGAAGTATTCCTTCCACCGCCTGACAATTTTCTCAGTCGACATCAGTAGCGCTCCGCCAGCACTATACACAGTGCAGGTAGAGCACCGCTTTCCCCTCCTGAGACGCCTGACGGTTTGCCAGAAAGAATCCCATTGTTATAAATACCTCCAAATATACTTGGTCCGTCCTTTCAGGTAACAAACAAAGGTTAACCTGAAACCTCGTTTGGCACTGATATTATATTTTTACAGAGTTGAAGAAGATGCAGTGAAACCTGCTTTCTTAGCATGTTGTCACGCCTCCGACTCTGAACAAATATCAAGATGGATCACACTGGATTAACCAGTTGTGAAGCTTTGTCATGTTTGTTTCCAAGTGCACTTTTTTTTTTCCAAAAGTGACACTTTTGAACTTTTGAAGCCACAACACAAGGCTTTTTTTGTACACTAAACACACAGTTTTTCTAATAAATTAACTCTTTACCACACAAGCTGCTGGACTTCAGCCTAGAAAACATAATGGTAGGATTGGTATCAATAACCTCGGCTATGTGCTGCAGCAGGGGATGCAGGCGTTGTTGCAGAAAACAGTTGACTGTGAGCGTAAATAAATGTTAAAACATCACGAAATGTGATGATGGCAGTGTTTGTGTTACTGAGTAACGTTGTTTCAAACCTAAAAAAAGAGAACCAGGTGGCTTTATCAGAACAAACAAGACCCCTGATCAAGAACGGTGATGGTCATAAATTTCCCACAAGACCTTGTGCTCCCACAGAGTTAAAGACTTTATCAGTTTCTTAAAACCTACATTATTTATTATATATATATATATATATATATATATATATATATATATATATATATATATATATATATATATATATATATATATATATATATATATATATATATATATATATATATATATATATATATATATATATATATATATATATATATATATATATATATATATATATATATATATTATATATATATATTATATATATATTATATATTATATATATATATATTATATATTATATATATAATATATATATATATATATATTATATATATATATATATATTATATATTATATATATATATTATATATATATATTATATATATATTATATATATATAATATATATATATATATATATATATATATATATATATATATATATATATATATATATATATATATATATATATATATATATATATATATATATATATATATATATATATATATATATATATATATATATATATATATAAAATGACCTGATGTCCCTCCTTATGTTGGACTGCATCATTTATTCGTTTACACTTTATTTCTTGTCTGTTGTCCCACATTTGCCCAGATGGACACATGTCCAGATTTCAGCATGGACTCTGCACCACATATTTAGTTTGCTGGGATCATGAAACCCTCCTGACTGCATAGAACCTGTTAATGAAAAATCTCTGTGAGTCTTTCCTCTACTGTTTCTTCCTCATCACCCTCGTCTGCCAATATGTTTTGTGTACTTCAGGAAGAGATGACAAAGCCAAACTCTGTATTTCTTTTTTAATTATTAAGATCAAATAAAGAGTAAACTACAAGTAAAAGGGGATGTAAGGCAACATGGACAGGAGTCTGTTTTGTACACATGAATGTTTAAGATCAGACTGAGAAAGGATTTTAAGGAGGAGCTCTGGCTGTGTGGACAGGAAGTATTTCAAAGAATGAAACGTGTTCGCAGCTGAAACACATCAACGGTGCACGTTCATTGAGTCATTTCAGGTGTGACTTAAAAACAGAGATTATGTGTTCCAGTAAATGTTGTTTTTCTATTTTTTGTTGGAGACAATGATGTTTTTTGGCATGCAGTCTGTTCAGAGCTTGACCTTCCCGGCCAGCCCACTGGTGGGATAAAGTCGTGAGAAGCGGCCGAGGGTCCAGATCGGGAAGACGTTTCTGTATGAGGTGTAGCTGATGGCACAGCTTTTATTGAACACACCTGCAATATTCTCCTGAAAAGGAAGAAGAAAAACAACACATTAACAATCCTGTTGTATTTCACATGGTCATCAGTGTAGGCATTAAAGGGACACATGTCCCGTTTTGGAAATATCTGCTTTTGAAAAACTAAGCAGCTAAGACTCTTTACAGAGTGAAGACATTTGTGTTTGATTTTTAGGGTGCGCTGTCCCTTTAAAGGCAGAGAGTCACCTGTGGCCAGTCTCCGCTGGGCAACTGCTTGTCAATCAGCATCTGTACTCCCCTCTCAATGGACTTGCTGTCAGGATGCCTGGTTATACAGACACACAACATGCATTACATAAACTAAACAACCCGATTAACACAATGCTCACATCACATCTTTATTCTGACTCTTTCTGATTGGTCAGTAGCCCAAAGGTGAGTTGCTCTTTATTACCTGACAGCCATCAGCCCTAACAGAGCCCAGCAGGTGTTGTGTATCTGAGCGGAGCCACTCTGGATGTAGCGACGCTGCTCACATGACTCAAAGTCCTCCCCCCACCCTCCCTCTGGCATCTGCCGGTCCAGCAGGAACCGACAGGCTTTCTGCACCTCTTCGCACACATGTCTGCTCACAAAGAATGTGACACAAAAAGAAATATGTAGGCTAGAGGTCACAGAAGGTCATGACTGTTGAGCAAGTTTTGGAGAACAATGGGCGGTTGAAACGTAGGAGAATGTGTATAAAAGTCAGTTATTACATCTTACCCATTCTCGTACACGTGACCCATGCAAGCAAAAGCTTCCAGGCCAAACCACATCCCATACGTGAAGCAGACTCCCCAGGACCTAAGCAATGAGAAAGGAATGTAAAAGTCATGTTCACAGTATAGTTGGAGCTTTCCTTGCACACCTTTATATCATTTTACTTCCTGCCTTTGTCTGTTTTAACTTCATGTTCTGGTCATCAGTTTCACCTGTTGTTCACAAGCATTAGCTGCACCGTTCTGTCACCTGATCAGCTTTGAAAGTTGGTGTAATAGTTTTTCTTTCACATTTCAATTAGGATTAAACAAACAGAAGCACAAATTATAAAGAATTCCTCAATTGTCAGAATTCCCCTTTTCAATTTTTGTTTTTTTTACAAATGCACTTTAATGCACTTGCACCTGCATGCTACTGATTCATGTTAGTTGTTCATCATTTTGTCTTAGGAATATCAGGAAAGTCTGTGGCGTCCGTCTGTCCAGGAGAATAAAGAGTTACATTAGTAACATTTTAGGCCCCTTTTCTATGGAACCAGCTTCCAGTTTGGATTCGGGAGACATGCACTATCTCTACTTCTAAGATTAGGCTTAAAGGTTTCCTTTTTTGCTAAATCATATAGTTAGGGCTGGATCAGGTGACCCTGAATCCTCCGTTGGTTATGCTGCAATAGACGTAGGCTGCTGGGGGATTCCCATGATGCAATAAATGTTTCTTCTTCAGTCGCCTTACTCAATATGTGTTAGTAGACTTCTCTACATTGAATCATACTTGTTATTAATCTCGGGCTCTCTTCCACAGCTTGTCTTTATCCTGTCTTCCTTCTCTCACCTCAACTGGCCACAGCAGATGGCCCCGCCCCTCCCTAAGCCTGGTTCTGCCAGAGGTTTCTTCCTGTTAAAAGGGAGTTCTTCCTTCCTACTGTCGCCAAAGTGCTTTCTCATAGGGGCTCATATGATTGTTGGGGTTTTCTCTGTATGTATTATTGCAGGGTCTACCTTACAATATAAAGCACCTTGAGGTGTTGTTGTGATTTGGTGCTGTTTAAATAAAATTGTTGTCTTTCAGTGTACTTGGTCATTACTTGATGTGTTTTTAATTTTTTCTGTAACAACAGCACTGAAACTTTTTCTCTTTCAAAGTGTAATTTCTCAGTTCAATGCACGGTTACACCGAATAAATCTCAAGTAATCTAATTCCTTTGTGGTTTTGAAGAACCACATAAATGACTTGAGCTTAGCTGATTTTATTAAACCTGACAAACTTCATGTCTATGTTATTATTTAGTTTTTTTGTTTGTTTGTTTTTTTTACAAATTTGTCTCTAATGTTCTGGATTTGGGTGCTCTCATATATAAAATCTACCAAGGAGATCCAGTAATAATCTCTAATTTTGGCCTCACCCTTCCCAAGATCCATCAGGTCTCTGAACCTTCCTGCAGTACTCCAGCCCCTCTCTCAGAGTCGACCTGAAGAAGACACAGCAAACTCAGAGGATCCTCCTGAACTTAAGCGACAACTGAGAAAACACAAATGCTCAAGATATTTTCAGAAAAAGACAGTTTGGTTTTACACTCATTTTATTAGGTCAGCTTTAGTTTAAGCCCTGCTAATACTTTGGACAATTAAATAAGAATCTCACACTGTGGACACATTTGCTCCAATGGGTTTATGAGAGGGAGCTAAAAGGGCAGAAAAGATGGCAGTAAGTGTAGCTAATGTCCAGCCTTTGCTGTCACCTGCCCGTCTGTTGAGTCATGTGCACAAGGGTTCAGGATTGCAGTGCACGTGTGAAAACAGTTTTAGGAGATAGCATACCTCTAAACAACGTGTTTATACCTTATCTCCTCTGCACGGTGATCAGGGTAGACCTTCTGAAAATGCCTCAGAGCCTGCATAACTGCTGAGGTGCACTCCACATATGTGTAATCTATCATGATGTCGCCTGTTTGTGTATGAACATAAAAGATAAAAAAAAAAAAGACAGACAAGGCACAAAGTAACAGTGAAAAACAAACATTTCACAACATGTTCTGCATCCTCATTTTCAATGGAAAATAAGGGAGTTTTTGACTTTCTGCCCTTTGCTACTGGAAAGGTCATTGCCACATTTTCAGTACGCAATGGAAACAAAGGTTTCCACTCTCCAAATGTCATGTTTATATTTATTGCTTCCCTTTTTCATATCTACGTATTTACAGTTTAAGGGACTCAGACATTCCCAGCAACAGCCGGGAACTCCTCCTCACATGACTCTTTGAAATCAAAGTTTCTTTGATACAGAGACATTTTTTTCAGTAAGATGTTGGCAACACACTCACCGAACACCTCAGAGGGGTTGAGCAGCTCCAGGAGTCTCCCTCCTCTCTTAGTTTCATATGTGGCAAACCCACCATCTGTGTTTTTCATGCTCAGCAGCTACAAAAACAGAAACATGGTGAAAAGATGAAGAAGAGGATGACGAGGGGCTGGGTCTTCAGTTCAGTTTGCACTCCAATTACCTTTAAAATGAAAAGGCAGCAAGATTTCACAGGAAGCCTTAGATATTCTCAATTTTTCTCAACGCTCCACATTTATTTCAACAACGTTTATTTTAGTTAGTGCTATACATAAAATACGATAGGAATTAGGGATCAAATGTGCAACATAAGGTAATATTAGAGTGTTAAACCTAGAAAATCAATTAGAAATTACAGTCAAGTTTAAGAGCTGAGTATTTATTTGGTTCATTTAAAAGACGAGCTGCAGCAGACCTGCAGATCTCTGGGATGTGTGGGGCATAAAACACAAACAGGATGTGGAGAGTATGAACTGTTTAAAAAAAAAAAGGCTTACTGACAAAGTCCTCCTTTTGTACTCACCACGTTGACGGCATCACACAGACGCTCAGAGGAGACGGGCTGCCTGATGGAGGGGCAGAGCTCCTGCAGCAGCATCAGTGACTTCAGGCCTTCTGCAGTGCAGTCGGCCACAATCCAACCACAGTCACGGGTACTGAAAGGGAAACCTCCCTGAAACAAATGCAGTGCATGCTTTACTTATGCACATAAGCTAAATTTAAGACAGTTTATGTTTTGTCAAAGGACATCCGAGTGATTTATTTAACAATGATAAATAAACTGGTTAAAAGCGACTGCAGGGTGATAATATCTGTACCTTATTCATCTGTCTGTAGTACTTCTGATATTGAGGAGGATTCTCCGGGATCTGTAAGAGCGAAAAACTGGTCAGCCATTTAAAATAAACATTTTTTTAAAGTGTCAAAATAAAACCCATCGTGATGAAGTCTTGAAACTTGGGGCCATCTTAGAAGCTCATGCAGCATGTTTTTGTCCCGTTATCTTAAAACATATAATTACATTTCAATGGTCATCAGGACACAGAAACTGCATGTTTAAATCACCAGTCAAATCGGATTAAAATCACTTATCTGCAAACGTTTCTCTAAATAAAGTTTTAAAAAACCCTTTTTCACTAAAAGGTATTACTTCTATCATCATCATTGCTGTTAGGGAATTCACCCATAGATTATAATTCAGGATTCTTTGATTTCTGGAAGAAAAACTCAAATATACTAAAACAATGTGGTTTCTGGTTTCCAACTTTAATGTTTAGGTGAATTATCCCAATCAGAAGCTAGTTTTTCAGATTATTCAGACCCCACATAAATATGCAAAGAGCACAAAAAATATGTTTTCATTATGAAAGCCATTCGGTGGATAAAGTTCATCTCCTTGCTGTACCTGTGTGATAGTGAGAAACTGATGGGCGTCTCGAAGGCATTCAGCTAGTTTTGGGTCGTCCTGAGCTCCTGCCTGGAAAAAACAAAACAAAACTGCAACACACAAAACTTTCTGAGTAGTTTTCCTGATGTGTTTTTATGTCAAACACAGCACTAAAACAGCTCTTCTCAAGGTCGTCTTGATCTCGGACTAAATTACACAGGTAACATTTCTGTTACCAGATAATATTTATTGACAAAGTTGATTGTGACGTCCCATTTAGGACTATGTGTTGGCTCAGTGTTTGACTAGTTCAACTCTCATCAAAATTTACTCACTGATTTCATATGTGAGTTTCTCAGGGCTCAATTCTGGGTACACGGCTGTGTCTGAGTACAATAACGTGCATTTTACCTAAATTTAGAAGCAAAAAGTTATCCAGGTCATATCTTTAAGACATTGCTGTCTGTTTTCTGGCTTCATGAATAGATAGAGTTGGGTGTCATCTGCATAGCAGTGAAAACGTATGCTGTGCCTTCTAATGATGCTGCCTAAGGGAAGCACGTATAATGTAAACAGAATTGGTCCTAGCACTGAACCCTGTGGAACTCCATAACTAACCTCAGTGTGTGAAGAGGACTCTCCATTTACATCAACAAATTGGAGTCTATTAGATAGATGACGACACAAACCACTGCAGTGCAGTACCTGTAATACCTACAGTATGCTCTAATCGCTATAATAAGATATTATGGTCAACGGTATCCAACGCTGCACTGAGGTCTAGCAGGACAAGCACAGAGATGAGTCCACTGTCAGAGGCCATAAGAAGATCATTTGTAACCTTCACTAAAGCTGTTTCTGTGCTGCGATGAACTCTGAAACCTGACTGAAACTCTTCAAATAAACCATTCCTCTGCAGATGATCTGTTAGCTGTTTGACAACTACTCTTTCAAGGATTTGAATTCCATATGAAATTAAGGTTGGAGATTGGCCTATAATTAGCAAAGACAGCTCAGTCAAGGGATGGATGATTAAGTAATGGGTTAACTACAGCCAGCTTGAAGGCCTGTGGAACAGAGCTAATTATTAGAGATAGGCTGCTTATATTTAAGATTGAACCATTAATTAATGGCAGCACTTCTTTAAGCAGTCTTGTTAAATACAGATGGAGGGGTGTTGGAGGGGTTTTACATATGAGCATGAATGTGCTTTGGCTGAAATTACTGTAAGCATTAGAGGTCATCTTTGTCTTACCTCGAGGTAAGCCTGCACAGCAAAGCAGGTGTCCCAGAGCTGAGATCCATTCGTCCCCTGTGTCAGAGAAGAGATTGGATTAATCCCAAAGCATGAAACAAACAAGTAAACTAAAACAATGTGTTTGAAGGCAATAGGTTTATGTATTCAAGTAGATTTTGGGCTATTCTTTGGATTAATGCACCACCTGAACTTTAGCTGTCGCCGAAACTGATTCTATGGATTCTTCTTTCTACATCGGTGATGCACCATTTTCCTCTATATCTCACACTTAATGACATCTTTCTGCTAAGAGAATAATATGGATTTAATAAAGGCTCAGTAAAGAGTAATCTTCTTTCTTCTTTTGCAAGCTGGAGGTGCAAAGATCCTCACAAACACACCTTCAAATGTTAAAGAGGTAAAACAAAGACGGAACAAATTCTCACCTGCATTTTCATCCCATCCAGTCCCAACCTGGTACACAGAGAACTTACAGTAAGTTTATCAGTTTTACACCTTTTGTAAATGATTTTTTTTTTCTGTATGTTGCATAGTTGAAGTTGTTCTTGAAGCTGGAGTTTGGTTTGTTTTATTACTGAACTGTTCAAGATTGGCTGACTGACCAGAGGTAGTCCGGGATCCTGGACACGTGCTCCTTAAAGGCTGCAGAAGAAGGACCATCGACATACCAGCGAACCAGCATGTTGATAGTCTTGGAGATCTGAGGAGAACCATCAGCAGATATCTAACTGCACGTTGCTCTTTTTATTTTACACTGTTGGTTCAAAACATACTTAGAAAACAGGAAATACTTTGTATAAATAGGTAACTTCACATCTGAGCAGACAAGTATCACATGTGGAGTTCCCCAAGGTTCCATCTTGGGACCCCTTCTGTTTAACATTTACATGCTCCCACTGGCACAGATTATAAAGAACAACAAAATAAACTATCATAGCTATGCAGATGACACACAAATATATATCACAATGTCACCAGGAGACCGAGGCCTTGTATAGGCTCTTGGTAAATTCATTGAGGAAATTAATGACTGGTTGTGCAACAATTTTCTCCAGCTAAACAAAAACAAAACTGAGGTAATAGTCTTTGGTGCCAAAGAAAAACGATTACAGGTCACCAGAGAACTTCAATCTATACACCTAAAAACCACAAACCAGGCGAGAAATTTGGGTGTAGTGATGGATGCAGACCTAAACTTAGAAAAACACAGTAAGACAATAACAAAATCAGCTTACTATCACCTCAAGAATATTTCAAGGATAAAAGATCTGATGTCTCAACAGGACCTGGAAAAACTAGTCCATGCATTCATCTTTAGTAGGCTTGATTACTGTAACAGCATCTTTACAGGTCTACCTAAAAAATCAGTCAGACAACTACAGCTCATTCAGAACTCTGCTGCTCGAGTCCTCACTAAGACCAAAAAAGTGGACCACATCAGTCCAGCTCTGAGGTCTTTACACTGGCTGCCTGTCCGTCAGAGGATAGACTTTAAAGTTCTGATGCTGGTCTATAAAGCTCTGAATGGTTTAGGACCAAAATACATCAGTGACCTCCTGACCCAGTATGAACCTTCCAGATCCCTCAGGTCATCTGGATCCGGTCTTTTATCAGTTCCCAGAGTCAGAACCAGACATGGAGAAGCTGCATTCAGCTTTTATGCTCCACATATCTGGAACAAACTTCCAGAAAGCCTCAGATCAGCTGAAACACTCAGTTTATTTAAATCCAGGTTGAAGACTCACCTGTTCTCAGCTGCATTTGAATAAAGCACCAAATCCACACGTTTAAGCTTAAATTTCCAAACTTACATTTTAACTACTGATTTTATCTACTGTTCTGATTTTATCTGTTTCGATTTTATATACTGTTTTTTTAATCAATTTTAAATCATGCTTTTTATTTGTTTTTGTTTTTAATGTCTCTGTAAAGCACTTTGAATCACCTTGTTGTTGAATTGTGCTATATAAATAAACTTGCCTTGCCTAAATAAGATGATTTTGTGAAATTTTGCACCTAGAAGCTCAAACTCCACAAAATTTGTGTTCTTTGCTTCGAGTATCTGTGTATTAGTTACCGGGCCAATGCTGATGCATTTCGTGAAGCGATCGTCGGCCTCGATGTGATCATACAGCTCTTTGACTGCTTTTCCTCTCAGCGTGGTACTGTAGTGGGCTTCGTATACATTTAACACCACTGAAGGCCAAAAGGAACAAAGTCACAGGGTTAGAGGATAGAGTGGAGGGGAATACCCACTGAAAACACTTATTACCATCCTCACTGTGTAAAACACTCTCCAGACAAAACTTTTCTATTAAAGTGAATTGTTAAATGTTGTCATTTTTATGCTTACCATCTCTACATTGTTTCAAACTGTGTGATAAAGACATTCCTTTGTCTCTGACCACTTCTCCAGCCAATTTGGTGCTGGGGGAGGCTGACGTGGGTTTTATTAGGCACATCTTATCTGAAAGATCTGTTTCTTGTGTTGTAAGCTTCCTGCTTTTATGATCCTTTTGGTGAGCAGGAGGACACACAAACGCACCCCATGACACACACACACACACACACACACTCACATGCGCGTGCACACACACGGACACACACGTTCTGGCACATGCATAGACATGCATACACGTGCACACACATACACATAGTGCCTTGTCTTTTAGAACCATTGGGGGGGTTTTACGGTGGGAGGTGCTTGTGTTGTGATGTGTATTGTAACAGTTTGTCAATAAATAGCTGTGAGGAGAGCTGCTCTTTGAAGGACTTGGTTTGGAGACAGGTGAGGAGCGTTTAGCTCCACAGCCTGGTTCTGACCAAGCCGTCCCTCGATAGCGAGTAAAAGACTGGTTGAAGATGTTCTGTCTTGTTTTTGTTCTCCATGAGGAATAAGTCTCTAAACTAGCGGAACCTGTGGAAACACATACTCAACAGTTTCTCTTTCCTTCATGTCTGCTGCTGAAAGCTTTGCTGTTGTGCAAAACATCTGTTAGCCCATTTTTTCTTAGCAGTCATTACAACCCAACTGTTTTAAATGTGCAGCTCTGGAGGCAGGTATTCACAGGTCAGACTTACTGTAAGCGACTGTGAGGAGTGTGCTGTGAGGTGTGTACATGTCACATGCTGCCACGTTGTTCCTCTGCGCCGGCCAGTTTATAAAAGCATAGTCCTGCACATAAAGCTCCTATAGCACAAAGAACAAGGCCCATGTTATTGATATGCATACAGACTACAGAGGAAGAGAACAATTAAAGGCAAAACACAGGCACAGGAACACACTCTATTCACATAATTCTCCTTGACTCCAACCTCAGCCTAAAAAATAAGAACAAGGAAGAGACAGACAGACAGGTAGATATAATAAAAAAAAAGGAAGAAAACAAACATATAAACACACATTATGCCCCTATCGTGGACTAAACCAATCAGAGATAGTCAGGGGCGGGACCTCTCTGATCGGCCGTGGTCCAGTTGAAAGTGCAGGTGGAAGAGGGAGGTGAGTAGCTTGAATAAAGCGATATCGATTCATTAAATTCTGAATTGACTTTTAAATATAACTGTGTTTTGTCAGAAACGCCAAATTCTCAGATTAAAGCTCACAAAACCATTTCAACAACAACCAAACAGTAAATGAGAGCAGGTACACGGATTCCACGCAAAGACGTAAACACAGAGTGGACCCGACGCATCAGAATCAGCTTTGTCTTTCTCGGCTTTCTCACCCGACGGCACGTAGACGGACACGCCGTCGGACACGCCGTCGGAGCTCAATGATTCTGATGCGTCGGGACCACTCTGTGTTTACGCCTTTTTGCACTGATTCTGTGCTGCTATAAACTTATGTTTACAGAGCTGTCGGCCGCTGTCTTTTTCTTTTTTTTCACTTAAATGACCTCGGACAAGAAAGCCTAATTTCTGCTGTTCAATACTGAAGAAATTAAAACTTTTTAAAATTATGCAAAATTACAGAATATTGCAGAATATTTTTAAGGTTATCTGCTATAAAAAGCCAGAAAAATCTCCTTCGTGTTTTTCTATGTTTTATTCTCAGTTACTTTCACACAAAGGCATCTGCTGTGATGTTCACAATTCTGATGAAGTCTCACATGTATCAGTACTGATAAATGATCAGAATTATAATATTTCTGACTGTCTGAGGATAAATTGAATCAACCTAGAAAACCTTTTAAAACACAGGCCTACCTGTACAGCAGGTACCTCCACAGATGCTCACAGTCATTCTCTATTTTTACTAACGCTGATATATTTACTAATATTATCATTATTTTAATTATCATTAATGGCAAAGAGGATCAGGTTTAATTACAGTAACAGCAGGACTGTTTTTGTGCTGAACTTTAAGAGGATGTCATGTCCACATGACATCACCAGGTAAGCCAAAGTACAACACTGAATACGTTTGGCCGTACTGCGTTTGAGCATGGCGCCCCCATGTGGAACATGGTGGACTGCACACCTGTCTGAGGCTGAGAACCAGGGGATCTTCGTCTGCGGCCAGTCTGACGGCATAACAGTAACTCATCGGGAGGTAGACCTGCCGACAGTGACACCACAGGGTGGAGGGGTGGGCCGGCATCCAGGTGGGGAAGAGCCTGGAAGAGACAGAAACACGTCAGGAATCCTGGAACATTTATATTTGAGGGAAAATGATCAGTCTGACTTCCATTCTACTTAGAAAAACCACAAGTCGGGGACGAACAATGCCGCAGAGGGTTAAACTCTTGTTTCATGTAACACACCTGTGAGAGGCCACAGAGCTGCACGATTTCTGCCTCATGAGCCACAGCTGAGGTGTGTTCCAGCTCGTCGGCCACGGCATATAGTCTGCCATCCTAAACTGCCACACCCCTGTCACTTCCCCCATTTTTGCCATTATTGTAAGCAAAGGTGTGCCCTTACTGTGTTAATTAGTTCAATGTTGTGGAAGCAGGTAGGGGTTCTCTGCCCCTACCTGCAGCCTGGAAATCATCTCCCACTCACCACATCTCAGGCAGGAGCGTGTTCATTCCCTCCCAGCTGTAGACGTTCAAAATGGCCAACCAGAATTTACCCCACGAGGGAATCCCAACTGCTCCACCTGTACCAGATAAACACAGAGCGCTATGGTACACTGCAGCTCAAAACATGACACCATGGAGAAAAACGCACACTGAACATGACAGACCTTTGCTGTGCAGGTTGTTCCTGGCACGAACCATGTCTGGATCATCGGGATCCACTCCCAGGATCCGAAGTGAGGTGTAACTCAGCGCTGTGCCAAAGACGGTGGACTTGTCTTCAACATGTCTGCAGAGGTGACACACACATGCTCACTGCTGCTGTGATCAGCGCTTGAGGGGTTGACTTTGGAAACGTGCTCTCCTGGGATCATTTTAGAGCAGTTTAGCAGCACTAAACTTGCCTCTCTGTTATATGTGCTGTTAAATGTGTTTGTCTTTGTGTCTCAGTGCTTCTTATTCGTTTGTTTTCCCCTGTATTTGGTTCTTATTTAAATCTGGTAAGAGTTTTGATGTAATAACAGGTTGGAAGTTATTACTGATATCAGTTCCACATGAGGGATAAGGTTGGTATGGTGATATGAACATTAAAAGAATATTAAAAAAAAACATTTGTTGACTTACAGACCCCAGCCTCCATCAGGGAGCTGGACTGAGCGCAGGTACCTCACCATCTCCTTCTTCCAGGCCTCAGGCAGAGAGATCTTAGCTACATGGCAGGTGATCAGGAGACCTGTGGAAGCACTCGAACAGAGACATGAAATCCCTCACACCCTGTTTTATTTATATAGCATCAATTCACAACAACAGCCACCTCAAGCCGTTTTATATTTTAAATTGAAGACCCTAATACAGAGAAAACACCAACAATCAAAACAAAGGACAAACTCCATTTGAACAGGTAACCTGCAGAAACAGTCTCAGGGAGGGACAGTCTGTGTGAACGAGGAGGGAGATGGACAAAAGACAAACTATGGCACAGAGAGCCAGCATTTAATAATTACTAAAGATTCAGTGCTATAGTGGTGCATAAAGAGGTGAAGAAGAAACACTCAGTGCATCATAGGAATCCCCCAGCAGCTTTGGACTATTGCAGCGTGACTAAGGATGGATTCAGGGTTAGCTGATCCAGCCCGAAGCATAAGATTTATCAAAAAGGAAAGTCACTACAGACATCAGGATAAGGAGGATGACTAGACTCACCTGGCAACAGGAAGAGAGGCCCTCCATAGTCTCCTGCCCAGTGACCGTCCTCGGCCTGCAATTGACTGTAGAAGTGCATGCCTTTCACTGCGGCGTCCACAGCAGTGTGGGCGGCTGGAGAGTCGGACACGAACTTACTCTGTGTAGAGAATCAGTGATCTTACCACCCACCGTGGTCATCCACAAAGTTTAAAGATATTCAAGTTTACTGTGTCGCTCTGAGAAATCCAGTTTCCAGTAAGAGCCAAACAGTCAACTCAAAAGCTGTAAAAGATGGGAAATAACTGAGGAGCCCACCGTGTCCAAGCCGAGTGAATGGGCCTCCAGCATGCTCTGCTCTCTGTCTGCGGTCTCCTGATCTTCCAGGTACCGCCACGTCTGCCGGCCCTTCACATTGGTCAGCCTCCAGCGGCTTAGGTCTGTGGCTGGCTCAGTCTTATACGGCCCCCCTCGCCTCCGCAGGTGCCTGGCAGAAAGAGTATTTGAAGAAGGAAACACTTCTGTAGATTGCCTTTTACAGATGTGACTGAAGTGCAGACTTCCAGCTTGATTTCAAGAGATTTAACAAAATATCATTGTTTCATTTTTATAAATTAGAGCAATTTTACATACAGACCCCATTTTCAGATGCTCAAAGGTTATTAAACACTTGACTGTCAACCTGTTTCATAAGCAGGTAAGACCCGGCTCCGACCTCTCGCATCCCATCCCCAAATTTTAGCTATCTAAAAACTCTTTATAATTCCTGAGCTCATTAACAAGTACATTTCACTAATGTTTTCTTAAACATTTCTTAGAGTTACGACAAAAACGTGCACTATGAATGATTCATTTATTATCATCCTATTTTTTCAGGTAAAAATCTCACTGAAATTGAAATCTCATAGTTGTTAAATGAAAGAAGCCAAATACTCACGTTCCCTCAGTCATAGCTGCTGTCAGATCAGTCAAACCCTCCGCTGAAATACGTGAATGAATCTCATCTCAAGAGCTCCCGAAGCTCCGCCCCTTCCAGTGTTTCCAAGGGAACTGTAGTCCTGAGAGGGCAGCGAGTGCAGCGAGTTTAGTACATCTTAAACTCCACTTCCCAGGAGGCCATGCGAGGCCCGTCCGAGGAGTTCTCCACATGGAGAGACATGAGCAGAGACTCGGCTTTCCAATCACAAACCGAGTGGGAGGGGAAATGGGCGGGGTTTACAGTGAGGTCGTCGAATCATAGAGCTGCTCAGATAAACATACACATGTGGCTCACAGCTGGACAGTGATAAAGCAATGATAACAATGACAAACGGTTTTACAAGAAAAATATTCCACTTTTATTCAACAATTCAGTAATATTCAATAATAATGTGGGATTAAAGGAGTTCAATCCCCAGCGTTTAATGTGCTAGTTACACAGAGACACTCTTAATGAACAACAATAAATCTGGAGTCAGTGTTACAAAATTAATCCAGTGCTAAAAATATACATTTTCATGTTTAAACAACAAAAACAACAAAAAACAAACAAACAAACAAACAAAACCCAACACACTCCTATTTGTAGTCCGTGGACCTGACCACACTGAGATGAAAAGGTGATGATCATGTCACAGACAGGTATGTAGATGCAAACACTTCTGTTTGCTTCGAGTGCTGTCAGTCATCGACGATACTCAGCATGCCACTCAGCTTTAGCCTGCAGGCCAGTTCTTCCTCTTGGCTTGCCAAAATCTGGCGTTCCAGCTCCTTCAGTCGCCACGTCAAAGATTCAGGAGCAGTCTTATGCCGGGTCACTTTTTCCAAAGGATCATCAGGCTCCTGGAAAGATAAAAGATTTTCTTTATCTGTAGCAGCTTAAACAGCGAACCTATTTCAGTGTCGGGAAACAGTCGTACCTGTGTGAAAGATGCCTCTCGAGTCCTGGCTGTGGGGGTGTGCCTTATGGTGGTGGGCATGGACAGAAGGGTGGAGGATGGGAGGAAGAGCGGGGTGGTCAATTGCTCCAAAGGGTCGCCATCCACCCAGCACTGAAGCTGCTCCATGCTCCTGCAGAAAGGCAGAGAGGGTGTGTTTACTGTCAGACTCCCCAGTCAATCAAACTTCAATATAAAAATCACAATTTTGACTTGTGATGATTATGAGTTCATTCTGATTACAATGCTCTTGTTTCGTTCTTTCATCCCAAATTCAGTCGCTCTCAAGTTTAGCTCGACTAGAGATGGCTAAAAACAATCTTCAGTCAACAAGAACCTTTTGAACCTGCGCAAGATTTTTAATTAATATTGAATCAAAAACGAAACGAACGCAGCAGAAAATGAATCAGGGTGTAATGGTTTGCTCCTGGATACCCAGCAGATGAAAAATTGCTCATAGGGGACACAAAAGAAGTGGAAAATTCTCATTATACTAAAAATTGTGATGATTTTGCAAACTGCCATGAGGTTCACTGAGGTTCACTTGAACTGGTGGGTGTGGGATGGCCTTATGGTCATAAAAATATAGTCTGGGTCTAAAACTCCCTACCTGTGTGAGCCCCACTACCCTAATCCATGAACATCACATTTAAAAGCAGTGATGTAGGTGTACCTCTTGCTTTCAGCTTTCTCCTCCTCTAAGCTCTGGAGGACTTTGTGGGCCAGCAGCTCCGGTGGCGTGGGCGTGTGGGTGATGTCCAACGGGGCTGACGGAGCCTCGACGGGCTCCACCAGACTGTGGAACAACCTCTGCCTGAGGGCCGCCGTGGTGGGTGTGGCATAAGCAGCTACACTCACCCTGAGGAGGGAGAAAACCAGAGGAATTAGAAACAAAGGAAGAGCAAAGGAGGCGCTCCAAGGATGCCACCATGACGCCGGCTTTAGAGCATTTAAGTAGGACTGTTTTTGGGGAGTCTGAGATTTTGCTTCATGCACTGCACAATAGTGTTGCACATTCAGGTGCTGTCAGATTAAAAGAAAGATGTGCATGTCTCAGAGGCATTGACAACCTGTGGGGTTTTCCTGGGCCTTCTTACCCCTCCTTCTCTTGCTGCTTCTCTCTGTGAGTTTGCCTCATGGCCTCCGTCCACTCCTCGGGCGGCTGGAAGCCCTTCAGTGAGTATTTGGGGAAGTAAACCAGGATCTCTCCATCCTCTGTCACAGCATCTTAAAACAAACAATAAATAGGTATTATGGGTCAAAAACATCAATAGCAAAAGTGGAAAATAGGCATTTCTTTAAGATGATCTTCCACAGAAAATTAGACCAAACTGACAAAGACTAAAACTTAATTGTCTTTACATTTTTATTGTATTTGGTAACTTTATTAAGTGCTCTATATGGTTTTAATTAGTATCAAATTTAGCTTTAATTAATTACAGCAGCATGGTCCTCACCTTGGCAGACAGGTGGTTTAGGTATCTGCCAGTCCTTCAGCTTGTGGTCAATGCAGATCATCAGCACGTCATCCCAAGGAATCAAACTGAAGTCCACACATACATCGTCTTCTCCAGTGTATCCGGGGGTTCGGGTGCGCCGACTCTTTAACTTGACTCTTTCCAGAAGGTTTTCGAGTCGAGACATGAGGAGGGGTTGATTGCGACGTGAGACCGGGATCTTAGCGGCGTAGCGACAGATGGAGGAGCACAGCTCAGACCACGAGTCTAAAGAGAGAAATAAGATGATTAAATATATAAAATAGGATTATTAACCTCTGAATATCTTTGTGGAAAATAAATCTCTTTCTGTGTGAAACTGACCTGTTGCGGACAGCTGCTCCCACTCTGGCAGCTGCAGGCTGAGGATGATTTCCCGCAGCCAGGCCAGGTGCTGGTGGGAGTTCCAGGCCAGATGAGGCACAAAATCCCTCATGTCAGGCAGACAGAATTCGCCCGGAGGCCATGAGAGCCCGCAGAGCTCCTGAGATGCCACTTTATCAGCAACGTGAGTCAGGACTGCGTTGTAAAGCTGAACGACAGGAGCTGGATCCTGGGATGGAAGATGTGCGGTAGCTCGCTCCAACCGGTGGGAGTAAACTCTGGGACTGAATTCATGACTTAAGGTGGACTCAATGAGCTCCACTAGAGTCTTACAGGTTAGACTGAAAGGTGGCAGAGTACGGAGAGCCAGCCAGCGCACGGCCTGGTTTATCTGAAGACAAACAACAGGACAGGACGGAGAGAAGATGGAGAAGGTCAGTAAAGAAAAAAAGCAAGACCAAAAAAACCTCCATGATGGCAAAGGAGCAAATGCATACCTGTTTGGATCCCTGCAGATCATTAGTGGTCTCTGGTATGAAGAAGAACGTATACTCTGATATCAGGCCGTCCTTCACCAGTGTGTGCAGCTTCAGAGCTAGAAGAGATGAAGCTTTTTTAAAAACACTCATTTACCAACTACTACAGAAATCTCTTCGTGCTGTCTTCACTACCATTTCTCACCTTCAACAAGTTTCTGTGTATCAGCTGCGCCCCCGTCTAGCCCCGGCACCAGGATGACGAGCGGCAGTGGGCAGTGCCAGGCGCTGGCTTGCTGTAGCTGTTTGAGCTGAAGCAAGGCGGACAACAGCGGGACGTCCTGCTCGTCCTCCCCAGGCTCCACAGTGGGCAGGGCGGGCAGCAGCATGATGAGGGCGCTCGTCCCCTGGAGCTCACAACTCTCCTCCATTTTTGACAGGCCGTCTTCGTTTAGCGGACCTCGAGACACCTGCGGGGTGGGGAAAGAAATATTAAAATATAATTCCTAACCGGTTTTTTTTTCTGATCATTAACGGACTTCTGGTACTTTTAATCTCAGCAAAACATGATTTATGTCCCTGAAAAAGCTGCTTCTTCTTTACCCTTTAAACCTATTCTAGTTATTTTTCTTCACACAAGCCTTTCAGCTTCAGCCTTAAAACATTTAACCTAACGTGAAGCTCCTGTCTATTGTGATTCTAGCACAGCTCTGC
The DNA here is from genome assembly GCF_056152115.1 of Neolamprologus brichardi. Taxonomy (NCBI): domain Eukaryota; kingdom Metazoa; phylum Chordata; class Actinopteri; order Cichliformes; family Cichlidae; genus Neolamprologus; species Neolamprologus brichardi. The sequence goes on along the minus strand of NC_142119.1, from coordinate 2,874,154 downwards.
TCTGAATAATCATATTTCTATTTCTGCATGCCCCGCGTGATCTGACCTTGATGCTAATGTGGACTTTGTGAGTGCGCTGTCCGCTCTCCTGCAGCGTGTTGGTGACAGTCAGTGTCTGCAGGGTGCCCTCTGGCTGCTCCTCCCTGCCCTCTGACTCCTTATGCCCACCGAGCTTCACCTCCAGCCAGTCAGAGAGGATCCTGAAATCATAAAAGACAGGACACAATCAGTGAAATGTTCATAGAAAACCGGGCCTAGAATATCTTTAGGGCATTAGAGCACCTGTCTGCCAGGCTGGCAACGCTCTCATGGTTGCTGGGTAAAAGAACGACGGCCTTCCAGAAGATTCGCTCGGGTGCGTTGGGGATGTTTTCCGTCACCAGCGCCGGCAGGTCGAGAGGCGCCCAAACTGTTTCGCTGAGGGCGATGCCAGAAACAGGTCAAAATGACACTTTGTGACACGGACTGCTGACTGAACAAACACAGGAACAGGACTTACTCAAGCAGCTGCTGAAAGTAGTAGTGAACTCTCATCTGGTGGATTGCTCCTCGTTTCATATTGTACAACCTGGACAGACAGAAAACATGTTACAGCAAAGGAACTGTGCTCATCGTCCAACACTGACAGGAGATACACACACCTGGTGCTGGAGAGCGCCAACATGCCAGCATTTCCCAGGTTGACCAAACCACGAGCCAGATCTGCTATGGAGGGCTGAGCAGGGGCGCTGGGAGCCAGAGCTTTCAGTTTAAAGCGAGGGTCAACGCAGCAAGGGGCTGCAGGAAAGCCTCGCATCTGTCGCTTCAGCTGACGGCGAACAGCCACCACGTCACGCCACCTGGTAGATGAGGAAGAAGAATATTTAAAAACTGCAACTGCAAACTGAAAGACGTTTCTGGGATTCTTGGGGCCGTTTTGTTTTGCTCGTGTGCCTTCATTATCCATGTTTTTACCTTTTGATGTACTTGTGGATACGCTGCAGCTCTGCTTCAAGCAGGTTTTCAACCAACACAGCAATGTCTGCATTCAGAGTCTCCTCAACTAGACTCACACACACCTGCTCTGTGCATTTAGCCACCCGCTCTGCTTTCTCATTCAATGCCTCCCTGAAAAACAATTTTTTTAAGTTAATGTCTGCCACTCGAAGAGCTCCAACGTCACGACATTCCTCTTTTTGTTTTGCATGTCCACTCGTCCTCATCCTCTGTCACATGCACACTGTTAAGTTTGTGGATGCTCATAATAAACATGAAACAAGTCTTAAATAATGAGGTTGGTGTGTGTGTGTGTAAGTAATTCTTCAAATATTTAGTGTTGGGCTGGTTTTTCTATTCTCCACAATCTGCAACAGAAGCCCCGCCCACCTCCTTTGAGGGTCAGCCAATCAGAAGACAGTTGGCTTAAAAGGCAGGAGCTAAAAGAGCTTGTCTGAGACATAGGATGAACTGAAAATTGTGCCAAAGCCCGAAAAAGCCAAATAAGGATTATTTTGAACCGTGTATCGTGGAAAGCGACTGTATTCAGGTCAAAAATTAACATAACAGATTTTGCTTAGTTACACATTTGGTCAGATCTGTTTAAGTCTTACTGGATCTCAGATGCGGCGGTCTCCTTTATGGTCTCATCTAGCACTTCGTGCATCACCTCTGCGCAGAGAGAGAAGCTGAACTGAGTTAGGAAAGCCTCGTGCTCCTGACGCCTCCTGATACAGACAGAAAAGGAAAAACAAACCAGGGTTAGTCGTGGCAAAAACGGCACAAAATATTTAAGACAGAGTCACAATTGTGGCTTAGGAAAACACGAGTCTGTTGTTAGAGTAGAAGATATTTTCCCCTTTTCCTAACTGAACCCAGGGCGGTGATACGCCTGTTATAAACCAGCTGCTGGCAGACGAACCTGGCTTCTTCAAGCTTGCGTTTTTCTTCAGCGATGCGCTCGTGCTCCAGCTTGATCTCGGCAGCAGACACCTCCTGTAGCATCTGCCTCAGGACCTCGCTCACCATCATCTCCACCTGCACGCTGCTCTCCCTGCACAAAACAAAAATAAACAAAAAACCCAGCCAGTTATCAGTCATGTTAACCGGAGGACTTCCTCCCACACACTGCAATCACAGGTTTTCATGATAAGCTTACTTGAGCGCTGCTGAAGCGTAGCTGGCGCCGGCCTCAGCCATCTCCCTCACTGCTGCATCAACCACCTCTTCTACCACACCATCCAGCTCAGCCATGATGTCCTGCAGCGAGCAACAGAAAAGATGTTTTAATGAGTTCTCATCACACAAACTGGTGCATAGTGAACTTAAAAAAAATTTAAGAGAAGGAAGGAAAATATTCATTCTTTATCTTTACTGTTAAAGGTACACTAAGTGATTTTAAGTGAGCAATCCTAAATTTAATTGCAAGAATATCTACATTACTTATAAAAACACAGAGTTACAAGAGAACGTGCTGTACTGAAAATGAGAATTGGTAATGTCTATGAAGAGCTGGGAACTCTTCCCCACCTCATCACTGAACACCAGCTGAGGTTTGGGTGGAGGCGACGGGGGTCTGACAGGCTGGAATAGCAGCTGGGGCTCAGCTGGGTGGGTCGAGGGCTCTCCCGTCTCATCTATAATAGCTGCTGCTGGCCCAAAGGCAGCGGGAACATCGGGAGCTTTGACTGGTACGACCTGAGACGGCAGCTCGCCACTGGGTGGCACCTTCAGCTCCATTCTGTCACCAACAACTGAAACGGCAAAACAGTCATCAAAGAATTCACTTCCTCGCCTCCTGAATGTGATCACATGATCATTCTTAGTTGAATTTTACAGAAATAGAATAACCTAACGTGCGTGCAACAACTGGAGAAAATAAAACATGTTAACCTTTAAACTGGGACGGCGTAGCGTCGATCAAGCCTCCTTCTCCTCTGTATTTGTTGTGGAAGTCAAAGCTGCAGACGGGGGTGTGGTGGGGAGGGTTCGGGAGGGGCCCTCCGTTTACCACCTCCCCAATCAAGACCGTTCTCTTAGCGAGAATCACCTCAGACTTCTTCTGGGATAGCGGCAGCTCTGGCTCCTGATAGGCTATTCGACTCAGCTCGACCATGCTGCAGACAAAACGTAAAACACAAAAACCAGATTAAATCAAAAGGCTATTTAAGGTGGTCTTGCCGATGCAATAAGTCTGCAATATGACCTTAGAAACACAGCATTCCACTGAAAGGAGCTGAGAGAGAAACCAGTGGCGTGGACGCTCACCCGTCGTTGACGTTGAGGCCGTACTGCTGGATGAAGTCAGTCACTTCTGCAGGGGTGCGGAACATCAGCATCCGCACGACGTCATTAACAGGAAACAAAGTTGAGCGGGGACCCACAGTGTGAGCCATGTTCAGGGTCTTCAGCGCCTTAGCTCTGACCTGCACACAGACATGAAGTTTAGGAGTTTTCAACACCCGCACAAAAAACTGTATTATTTTAATGAGCACCAAATCTTTCTCCAACACATCAATATTTGTTCTGACCTTTTCAACCAACAAAAAACTAAAATATTGTCCCTTAAATTAATATCCTGCCAGATCTAAATTAATCTCCATGCTGAAGTTAAGCATCATATTTTTTTAAGACATAAGCTACAGCTGCTAACAACCATTATGCCATCATACAGTTCCAGGAATAATAATTACATTGACAGGAAGTTGGTTAACTGGGATTTGGTGGTCGTCAGCTGGTTGACGTGCACTCCAGATACAGCACGAGCTTACAACACAAGTGTAAGCATTATAACAACCTGCTGCAATCCCCTGTTTTAACCTTCTCTCACTCATTACAAAAAGTCATTAAAGAGTCCATCAGGCTTGATGACTACAGTATATCAGGAAATAAAAATATTATCTGGTATGGCACATTCATTTTGTGCTGGATAAAAGATCAAATAATTAAATTGTTTCCTGGCACAGTGCAGGAGATGAATAACAACACAAACAAAATAAAATAATAACTAGCAACAAAAATTTAATCAGCAAATTTAGGTTGTGATCCAAAAGTGTCACAATTGAAGCATCCCTGAAAAAAGTGCGGAAACAAACTCATTGAGAAACATTCAGACATGATTTCCAGACAGTTTCTGACCTGGTTGAAGTATCTGTGCAGGAGGCAGCTGGCGAGGTACGAGGCTCCTTTCACCAGCTTGAAGAAGCGAACAAAGTTGTTGCTGTTGACGGCAGCAAACGCCTGCACCGCAAACTTCACCTCGGCGGAGTTTCGCACCTCATCACGAAACTGCTGCACCTCACTGCGTGGAGATTAAGGGTCAGGTGTGAGATGCAGCTACAAATTACAGAGGAAATGCTCGCTGGAGCACCAAATGGGTATATTCTATATATGTTTCCGTGACTGACCGCAGGATGTCCCCATCGTTGAGCTTCAGCAGAACGCTGTACTGACGGAACTCCGGCTCACGGGGGCAGAAGATGTGACGCGTAGCCAGGTCCTGGTACATTTCTTTCAGGCTCTGCAGACACTTGGTCATGTTCTCATTGTTTATCTTGGGGTCGAACGATGACATGTGCTCCTCGCAGAGGTGGTGGGCGCAGTGCACGTGGAAGCGGGTGCACTTTTCAATCAGTGACACCGTTTGTGGGCAGCAGAGGTGCTGCTGGATGATGTCCTGTGAGTGAGAGATGGAGACGAGGATCAGTCTCTCCAGAGCAATGACTCTAAATCACACCAATCACCCAACTAAACCTCCAGAAACAAAACAGCTTTTTTGAAGTTGTAATTAAGTATAGCTGGAGCAGCTCATCTGAAGCACTACCTTGCGGATGCCGCGGGTTCTGTTCCAGACAAAGTCGTACCAGTCCCGGTAGTTGTCGTGGCCCAGATCCAGGATCTGCGTCACCAGATAGTCCATAGTCATGCTGAGCACCGGCAAAGGACGCAACTCGTGGGGCAGGGGTTCCTCCTGGTCGGCTGATGAGCGGCTGTACTCCTTGATGGCGGCTTTGTGATCCACCTGGTCAGAGACGGAAGGAGAAAAATTTGTTTATAGCAAGAAAGAATCTCATTTCCTTGCATGAACAGGTTACAGCCTGCTACAAAAAACACTGACAACCATTTCATCCATCTGTCCATCAGCGTTTGAGTCACAGGGCAGCAGTCTAAGCAGAGAAGCCAATTTTCATTCATTTTCATTCTGCACTACCCAGTGAGGTAATGTTAACATCACCTCACTGGGTGAAAAGTGAAAATATGACAGTACTTTAATTACATGTAAGAACACATTTAAAAGTATCTCAGGCGGTTCATCATCAGTTCTGTAATCGACGGTTCACTACATTTGAAAGTTTTTAGCAAATTTTTGTGTAAATTAAAAGAAACGTTTTAAACATTTAGTTGTTTGACTTTTGGGCATCATACGAGGCTTTCTTTGGCCCACAAACTTAAGTGAGTTGGACATTTCTAGTCTGCAGTGTCTCTCCAGTGTATACATATTTTTTATTATTTATCACTAAGCCTAAACAGATATTTACACATTCATTATTTATGAATAGCAGATATGTTTACAATGTTGTGCACCCAAACGTCCAATTAGTGCAATCAGATGAAGTGAATAAAGAGTTTAAATCTAAATGTGCTCCAGAGAATCTTCTGAATACTAAACATGGAGTTCTAGGTCAAATTTAATATTTTAAATAATATTAATATTGATATTAAAGACATTACCGTCTCTGTGCTCGGAATGACTTCGAATGCGCTGAGCTGGTTCCGAGTTTCTCTCATGTACCTCTCCTTCTCAGGACACATGTCGGGACACGTCCCCACAAATACCTTGGAAAGGTGGAGGTCTGTCCGCTTTGGCCGGCCTGTAAAGACATCAGCACTAAATGTCTCACACCTTTTTATTTTATTTTTTGTAGCTCTGTTAATAATGGCTGATGTGAGAGGTGGCTTTGCCTTGACGCAGGATCTTGTCTCTCTGCTCGAGGAGGCGGTATTTGTCCTCTGCGGTCTCAGCCACCTGCCCGATGAGGGGGAGGAGAGAGGATGGGACTGGGCGCTCGGAGCTCTGGCTCTGGCTGGTGCTGCTCTCTTTTTGAGGTTCAGTGTCAAACTGCAAAGCCTTTACGGGGGAAGGTTTCTTCACCGGGGAGCTGACACATGTGAGAGAGCCATGATGTTGTGGAAACTTTTCATACTACATGACAGCTTTATTGGTGAAGTAAAAATTAGGTGCTGTGTTACCTGCGGCTGAAGGTCACCGTGCTGCTGAGTGTGGGAGGTCTGAGGGTGGGTCTCCGGAGTGGTGAAGAAGAACCCGCTTTTGACTCCATGTCCTCCTGGCCTTCTCCTTCTGACGTCTCCTTTCCAGTTCCAGGTCTACCCACTTTCTCCCCTGGACCTGCTCCATAACATTACACATTAATACAGAAGAACCATCACTCTGTGTTAGAGGATATTTTTGCCAAAATAAACTAGCTTTTAAAGAAATGTTTGCATTTACTCTGCTTCTTTCTCTGCCACAGGAGGAGAAGCTCTTTTCCTTGCAGGATTTTGCCTTTTTTCTTTGCTTTTGCTGCTGATGCCTGGAAGAGATGATGGGAAAAGACAAAAAAATCTACATTACACTCTATAAAGTAGAATAGGAAACTCCAAAATACCTGCAATAAAAGAGTAGAAGCTTGAGAGAAAAGTTAAACTAAATGCCAGTTTTGTCGATACCCTCTAACTTAGGATGGTGAGGGTACAAAAAGGTGACTCACGTGGTCATTGAAGTACACTATGGTGAGGTTCTTGGCGGGCCGGCAGATAATCTTGTGAACTTTCCCAAACCGAGCAAAGTGCTTCTCGATCGTGTCTCTTCTGTTGAGTGCTGAAGGGACGTTCTTGCACGTGAGTGAGGTGCAGTCGGTGGGAGACATGCCGCTCAGGCTGTCCAAGCTCTCAGTGCGTGAGCCACGTTTATTTGGGGTCGTGGTTGCGACCTTTGATTCTGAAGGTTTTGCTGAATCTGTAGAGAAAAATCACTACAGTCATTGTAAGCACTGATGAGTAAACTGGTCTTCAATTGTTTAGAAGTACTTTGCATGATGAAGGATTTTTGTCATGACCCTTCGAACATTTATTACTAATGCATAGTATATATGACTTTTATGTCTCACCTGATTCTTCGGCTTTATCCTGCACATCTTTGGTCAGTGTCTGGGCAGCAGGTGGAGTTACAAAGAGGTCACCACTCTGAATTTGGACCTCCTCCCTCTCCGGTTCGTTTCCAGCCTCTCGCCTCACTGGTTTAGCACCATCCTTACGAAGACTGCTCAATGCTCGGCTGATTAATCCTCTTGGTGGGCCACGCGACCTCATCAGCGGCCTCTTTGGGGGATGTCTCGGTGACTCTGCTTCAGGTGGAACATCCTCCTCAGGGACAGCTGATTTCTCAAGGCCGGTGCTGGAGATTGGTGGATCGTCTTTCCGCTTGGTGCCTTTGCCAAGCCGTGCAAATATGCTGATGTCCCCTTGGACTGTATGGACTTTAACATCTGTACTAGCCTCTTCTTTGGTTTTGGTTTCACTAAAAGCTGAGGGTTGACCAAAAGTTGTTCCTCCAAAAAGCTGCGATGCCTGAGGCTGGAGGGTTTTGGGTGTAAAGCTGAAAGACGACGGGGTGGTGGGCTCTGTGGTGGCAGCCTTAGTGCTGGAGCTGGTGAGTGTGGCTGGTTGGGAGAAGGTGAACTGAAGAGTGGTAGCTGGACCACTACTGCTGTCAGTTGTTAGTGGGTTACTTTGAGAGGAGATAGAGGGGGCTGAGGCTGGTTCAGAGAAGCTGAAACCTAAAGACCCAGGCTTAGGCAACAGAGAAAAACCAGCCGTGGTGGTGGTGCTGGAGGTTGTCTGGGACCCACCAAAAGCTGAGTTGGATAGTGAAGTGGTTGGGGGGTTGGTTGGCTCGGGACTGGCACTAAAGATGGGTTTGAAAAGTGCCTCATTGGCTGGCCTGAAACTAAATTCAGATGGTGCGAAGCTCTTGCTCTGACCTGGCCCAAGCAGAGTGGTGTTGGTGGTGGCACTGGTGGATGACGATGATGGCTGTCCAAACCCGAGAGGCTGAGGCTGACTCACTGCGGGTCTCAGTGGGCTCCCAAACCCAGAGGGCTGCTGGCCGATTGCTGGTGGCTGTTTGCCAAATCCCGAAGCCTGCCCAAAAGCAGGCGTTTGTCCAAACATTGAACTCTGACCGGGCCCTCCAGTCTGTCCAAAAGACGGTGTTGTGCCACCCCCAAAACCCGTGCTGCTTACTCCTGATGACGGCTGTCCAAACGCTGAAACCTGGACAGATGGCTGTCCAAACGCTGAAGCCTGGACAGATGGCTGTCCAAACGTTGAAGCCTGGGCAGATGGCTGTCCAAATGCTGAAGCCTGTGTAGATGGCAGTCCAAACGCTGAAGCCTGCGTAGATGGCTGTCCAAACGCTGAAGCTTGGGCAGACTGCTGTGGAAACGCTGAAGCCTGCGCAGATGGCTGTCCAAACGCTGAAGCCTGCGCAGATGGCTGTCCAAACGCTGAAGCCTGCGTAGATGGCTGTCCAAACGCTGAAGCCTGCGTAGATGGCTGTCCAAACGCTGAAGCCTGGGCAGACTGCTGTGGAAACGCTGAAGCCTGCGTAGATGGCTGTCCAAACGCTGAAGCCTGCGCAGATGGCTGTCCAAACGCTGAAGCCTGGGCAGACTGCTGTGGAAACGCTGAAGCCTGCGTAGATGGCTGTCCAAACGCTGAAGCCTGGGCAGACTGCTGTGGAAACGCTGAAGTCTGCGCAGATGGCTGTCCAAAGGCCGGGGCTTGTCCAAACATATTGCTTCCTTGAGGGGGCGGCTGACCGAAAAATCCCACACTCTGCGGGGCCTGTGTGCTGGAGCTCTGCTGCCCAAATGATGAGAACAAGCTGGGCTTCACGCTGCTGCTCGGGACTTGGAAAGCTCCTCCATGGGCACTACCGAACGGATTGGGTGTATTCATGGCTCAAATAACGTTTTATGTTAACGTTTTTAAGCATTCGAATAGCAACAAGCAGTAAGGCAGTTCCGGCCTGAGGAGAATTTAAGCTTAAAAGCTGATAAAAATAGAGACGAAAACAGACTCGTAGCTACACTGCTAGCACAGGCTAACACCATGAAAGTATTACTTAGTAAAGTTTGTTTGGCTGCTCATAAAGTTCCCCAGTTAACAGAATTATAGGAATACCCGAAGAAGTGCGTCAAAAAAGATCCCACCTTTTACTGTTTTGTGTTGCTTTTTTGGCTCACGTTTTTCTAAATCCGGTTCCGGTCCGACAAACTTATCAGTCCTCCTTCTACTAGTAATGCTAAACCATTCGTTCCGCTATGGCCAATGAGGCGGTTGTTAACAGATAAGCGACCATATCTCTTAAAAGAAAGAATATATTTCATGAATGTAAATTAGGTTATCAAAGCTGTATAAACCAGAAAATAACTACACTATCTACTTCCCGGGGACTGCATTTTAATTCGTGTCACCTTGGAGACTACAGTTTGCTCGTGGCTAACGGCGAATCTTACCAACCGACAATAACGTGCTGCCAGGTAGGAGATAGGTTAGTGGGTAACCTTCACCTATGTACCGAGATATTTCCGTTGCTGTGTTCTCTTCTCGTGTCGGCTGTTTAAAATGGGAGTAGTTTTGAGGAACCTCCAGAAGGTGGTGCCTCTTCGGCGCGCCAGGCTACGCAGGGACGTGGTCACGCTGAGACACATACTGGGCATCCAGAAGTTCGACCTGGGTATCATCTGCGTGGACAACCAGAAGATGCAGCAGATCAATCACATCTACAGGAAGAAGAACACCCCCACGGATGTCCTGTCTTTCCCATTCTACGAGGTAAACATTGCAGCTAAACGTTTTGAATGAACACACTTCTGTTAGTAGAGATCTGGTGGTGGTGGTGGGGGTGTGTTCTGGACGTCTTCTTCTGTTTTTGATTTATTACACTGCTTTGTGTGCAATAAAAGATTCATAAAGTTTCAAAGGCCAAATGGAGCTTCAGAAAAAGCCTCCTCTGTCGTCCAGCTGCTTCTTCTGTGACTCATCAACGTCACCATCTAACAGCAGCCCTCCACATCCTGAAAGGGAAATAAAACAACCCCGATTAGAAAGCTGAAGGCTGATTTGATTTCATTGTAACTGTTAGCCATGTGTCAGTATCAGTTTTCCACTGTGTAAAGCTTGGCCGAAAAAAATGGCATTGGTACAGTAAAATTATGCCTTTGGTGTGAATGGCTACATTAGGCATAGATGAGTCTGAAGAGTATTTTTTAAGCTCAAAATATTTCTACAGATCTTACATGTATGCTGTGTAAAAGGCTTTCAGTCAAAACTGTTGCCCAATGCTTGCATCATGGCTAATAGTGTCCTTTTTTAATCATCCATATTATCTTTTATGGAAAGCGGCATGAGGTGAATGAGAGTTTTGAAAGAGAGATAGTGTATGCACATTATTTTACTGTTTGGGCATCTATTTGTATTTAGTAGCTCCTTTAATATTAATGTTATTTAATATTCACTCAGGGACGGAAATTGGTGGCTTTCCATCTATTTAAAATCAAAACTCTGAACCTTACTGGTCTGCACCAGGTTACCCGTTTGGCATATATTACCATGGTGATATAGCCAGGTAAAAAAAATAAAATAAAAGAGAGCAACCTTCATGGCACTAAAAACTTTGACTCTAGGCTCAGCATAGTAGTACATCTCTCTGATCACTTCACTCAGTTTGGAAAGCTTCCTTAAAGGTCCTCTTTTTATTTACCCTCTACAGAATTTAACTAATACTTTCACCACTAGGGTGCAGCATTACTCAAGACTTAACTCGTTAAAATTGAGGTTAAGTTGACCTACTGTGCTATCTTGTGGGAAAGACATGAACACAATCTGCAGGGTTGGGGTAACTTCTCCACTCAAATATCTGTGTGTTTTGTGGGGGTTTATTTAAGGACCTGAGGCCCGGGAAGTTGCCCTGCCCCCTTCACAGAGACGAGCTGAACCTTGGAGATATCTTCCTTGGGGTGGAGTTTGTGATGAAGCAGTGTCAGGAGGAATCCCTGGATCTGCACGGAGCGCTGACTGTATGAAACAGTAACTTAAGTTATCCTGTCTCTCATGCGTGTAATCCGTCAATGCTTCCAAATGAAGCACAGCAGTACCATTTTCTGTGATTAACTGTTTCATTGCTCCTGTTTCAGGTTGTCACTGCGCACGGGATCTGCCACCTGCTGGGCTACAGGCATGAGACAGAGGAAGAATGGACTGAGGTTTGTAAGGAGACAGTGGCTTTGTGTCCAAATGCATTCCTCCACTCAGACTATAGCTCAAATGGAAATACACTTTGTGCTCAAGTCACAAGATCACGACCCATTACATCACCTTAGAAGATGCCTCCATCGTCACATCTACAAAGACTCAGTTTTTTCTTTTAATCTGTCATCCATAGGTAGATCTATATGAGCTGAGGCTTTTTTTTTATACCATATTTATGAACTTCAAACTGTGTGATGTCTGGATGTTCAAAGTTGATTAAAGGTGTAACATGTTTGCAGATGCAGCAGAGAGAAAACTACATCCTGAGCGAGTACAGCAGACTCACAGGCCGACACCTAGACCCCCTGATGAAGAGGTGCAGTCAGGACAGGTGACCCTGACTGCTGCCTGCAGGCCTGAGATTAAATATTGCACTATGTGATGGTGGAAACTGCTTCTATACTGTTGTGGTTCTTATATTTATTTGAAGACACTCACTGCAGTCTGTATTATAAAATGACTTGTCACTAAACAGTCTGACCTCCTGAAAAAACACTTGATGTGAGCTCTGCTGAAGAGTTTCAAACACCAAAAAACGTCTCAGTTCTTTCATTGGAATATTTTATTAAAATCTGCTTTAGGAAGAGTCGGTTGTGTATGAAGGGTAGAAAAAGCTGTTCATTCTCACTTCACTAATACATGTTATGCTCTTTACACTGCATGTGGGACAGCATGTTCAGGAGAGGCATTTAAGAAACGTCAATCAATGCAGACATTAAAACACCTGGAGAATTAACACCGCGTGGTGCAACAGGAAGTTGGCTAATCAGTGCACACTTCCTAAAATCCCCAAATATAAAGACAGGAGTTGTGTCAAATTTAGTCTGCAGTGATTTAATTTTTAGAAATTAATGCCATGTGCTAATTTGAGGGAATAATCTGCTGTACAGATTAAGTCTATAATAGCATGTTTACGAGTGAGCTTTTTTTTCCCCCCCCTTTCACAGAATAGAAGTTACACAGCCGGTGCCCAGTAATAAACAGAATATTCCACATATTTCATGCCTGACAGGAACTGGTTAATAAAGTGCCCCTTTTATGCTTTTTTAAAAAAAATCTCCCTACAGTTATAGACCAGAAGACAAACAGAAGTGAAAATATCCAGCATCTCCAACACTCACTGTTTATTTATTCCATCATTGAATAAATAGTTGTAGGGTGAAACTGCTTTAAAACAAAAACACAGAGCTGCTGAAAGGCATTGTTTGTAGGCCGTAACGTATCTACATCACGATGTACTGCCCTAGTAGCAGTGAGTTTGGCACATTTTGAAATAAACAGGTGATTCCGACTGTATTTACAGGTAAAAACGTCTTCCAAACATGGCTACAGCTTTATTAACAGTCAGTCTGAGAATATTAATGTTATCAGCTGACCAATCAGAGCAGAAGACAGATGCCTTGAAGGGACAGGCACTAAAACGGAGCAGATAACGGGTTCCTTCCCTGAACAGTAAGGCGTTTAATCCCACAGTTACACTTTAACCATGTAAATGAGCATAACAGGGGCACTTTAAATGCTTAACACTTGTTCTAAAGGTGATGAAATAAAAGATATTATGCAACAGGTACTGTATCTTCTCTGGTTATAAAGTAGTAATGACTTCCATTTGCCTTGGCTCATATTTTGGGCTAATTAAGAGAAACCAACCCCCTTCTATATGCAATAAATATAAAAATCTGTTGGCTTTATAGAAGAAACTCTGACTTGCACACCGTTTCAGATTTGACAAACATTCAAAAACAACAAGGTTGTGCGACTTTCCAAAGTAAAGCTTGTATACACATATTTATAAAACTTTTCTTGGGAGGCACAAGGTCAAAACCCCAAACAAACAACAAAGTGTGATCAACTGAGAAAAGCTCAGTTAAATATTAATGAATGCACGTTCTTTCACACCTGTAAAATATGGAAATAATCACACACACACACAAAAAAAAAAAATCAGGTTGCACATGAAGTACAAAAAGCAACTGGGAAAACATCCACACTGTGGGACAGAAAGCTGTTTTGAATGGACCAGTTTGTGCCAGTAACAAATATTGCACCAAATGTACCCGCTAAATACAACAACCCTCTAAATTCTATAATAGCTTATACTCCAACATAGAATATATCTTTATTTTGCTTATATGGGAAATAAAGGGGTCTGCAAACATACAATCTACAAAGCACCAGGAGTGCCCAGTGTTTGATAGTTTGAAGTAAAAGTCTGAAGAAAAGTCTTTAAGAAAGAAACAACAAAATGAAACCTTACAAAACAGTTGATAAAATTATAGCAAAGAAAGACTCCAGCCCCAAAAACACAGAGGCAAAAATTGATCCACGGAACATTTTAACTGCATTTCTGGTATCTGAAAGAGTCTTGACAGGTCAGCCCCTGTGTCGCCATCATCAGGTGTTATTTTTATCCTGGCCTTTAGTGATCTGTAGAGGAAAAAGGAAGTGCCTGAAGGCTACCTAAAAGGGACGGCAATCAGTAGTATAGGAGGATTCACAGGGCAGCTTTATCTAACAGGATCAGCTGTGGTTGAGTGTGGGTGGGCGTCCAAAGACGTGGCGCTCAGAGGGGCTGCAGGACATTCCTTCCTGCCTCTGAGGTGCTTCCGGCTCCAGATCTCTCCATCTCAGATAGCTGCTCGAACACATCTCTGAGAGATCACAAGGTAGCAGCGTGTTATTAGCAGGGCATCTCACATCATTACAGTGACATCTATAACCAGCTGACAGGAGGACTTGCACACTCACTTGTGCATGTAAAAGAAGATGTATCCGCTACGGTCACGGTCTCGCTGGACGGCTGCTTCCTGCGTGCGAGACACGTCCAGGTCATTGTAGGTCAGCCACGAATGTTTCTTCATATCGTACACGTCACTGATGTAATGGCCTACAGGGAAGATAAAGACGGGGAAAAATCTATCAATATTTGTTCACAGAGCAAGCATTTGGTTCTTGAAGTCTATAGTCACGACAGCGACAGACACAGGGGGGCACACCTACGCCATCCACGTATAGACAAGGATGATGTCACCGGCATTTATCCAAAGTTATTGGACAAATATAACCTCTGCCTGACACATGAGCTAACTTTATGGTTCTAGCTTTAGTATACAGTCAGGTAAATAAGTGTTTGGACAATGCTACTTTTTCTTTCCTTCTTTTTTTTTTAAATTCCACTGTGTTGGTGGCCTGAAAGATTAAAAAACAAAAAACATTTTTATAGCCACATTATCAGTGGCTCCTCCTAAAACCTACAACCATTAAGTTAGCTAATGTCTTAGATTTCAATACTGTTTTACCTGGTCAGCTAATATTCATCATCTAATATCAGATCAGGACAGGCTAGATCATGTTTTTGCTGAAAGGTACTGACCCTTATTTGAGGCTCTCACAAAATTTACTGCTGAAGACAAAACTAAAGGCAAGAGACCCACGAACCCACACCAAGTAAAGACCACACAGTTTCATCCAGCAGTGTTTTCCCTGATTACTTATATTAAGAATCCTTAAATTAACTTTATTTCTGGCTGCCAATTTCTTCATTGACATTTGAGATAAACATCAAAGCAGTTCCTTAAAGTTTTCATACACAGTTTGGACTTAAAGCTCATCTTCATTGTTCCTGAATAATTTGTCACCGTCCAAACACATGAGATAAAGTCAGAGGCACAAACAAACACAAGTGCTCACCAGAGGAGGAGCTGCTCCCGATGTGACTGACCACACTGATGAGTCTGAACGAGTTGGCCAACTCTCCACTCTGTGGGTTACAGGATACATAGGCAGGTTAATGCAGGCCAACAACCAATAAGTTATCATCAGTCTGCTGCTTTATTTAAATCAACTCAGTGTCCTGCAGATTATCTAAGACTTTATCTGTGGTGTGAATTATTTAAACTGACCCTTTATTAAGGTTTACATTTGTAAAACACTGTTTTTATTTTTGCATAGTGACTATATATCCGTTGGATTTAAGGTGAATAAACTATTTGCCATTTTTGTGCTCTGCAGTATTTTACACTGTGTGCCAGCTGGATATACCTCCGCGTTTCTCTTCAGGTTCTCTGCTTCTGCTTCAGTGTACTCCATGTCCAGCACGTCCTCGTTGCCAGAGTCATCATCCGAGCACAGCAGATCAGGCAGGGAGTTGTTAAACTCTGTTGAAAGAGGAGGAGATGATGACGCCGGTGCAGTATTTTCACATTGCTCAGAGTCTGATTAAAGAACACTTTAAACATTTGTTTGTGCTGACTAAACAGATCTGCAAATATCCAGTGAAATTTCTTTGTTTAGTGGCTACGTTTAGTCTTATTTACGTTGCCACACTGCTGCCAGCTGAGCGGGATCAACAGCAACCATCACAATACAAAAATCAGCTGAACACAGTTGGTCAAAGAAGCGTGTGCTGACGATTCCTGGGAGTAAATTGTATTTCTTACCTTGCAAGCTGAGCTCAGTGGCTCTCTTCAAATCATCGTCCTCTCTCATCTCCTGAGCTTCCTGTAGAGATGATGTCATAAGTTTTATTTTCCTGCATCAGGTCTGTTAGTTGGTGAAAGACTTCAGAGTAGTCAATGATATTTAAGGATAATGAGAGATTACTGTAATCTAAAAGCAAATGGAAGGTCATCATTAGTGGAAGCTAGAAAAAAAATTGTTGTGAGCATCTAACACTGGTAGAACTGGTGCACCAAACTCAGGTGTATAATGCTCATTGCATTATACAAAGGTCCATTCGGTCAGAGGGATGTAAATGTAGCATCCCTTCTGATGGGCTCCAACCATTCTCTCTTCAGCAGCTGAAAGTAAGCACTGTTTCCATTTAGGTGCACCAAAGTGTCTCCACTGTGTTGAAATATGAAAACAATTGGGCTGCAGATGTGTTAAATGCTACGTAGTCTCTCTCTGGTCTTACATGCTCCTGGAGGCTCTGTGCCAAAGCCTGCTGCAGCTCCTGTTCTTCCCTCTCCTGATCCAGATTGTACTGCTGGACCCAGTCCAGCTCCCCCTGCTGCTGACCACTCTCTGGAGTTTGGTTCTCCTTGTTTTCATCCATGGTCAGGTCCAAGGAGTCCAGCACATCTACAAGAGTTCAACAAATACTAGAGTCAGCAAACCTGATACGTGAGGTTGGGTTTTTTTGTTGGTAACCCGGGGTTTATGTGAATGTAGAAACCCACAATCAATTTAAGCAGCATGTACTTTCAAGAGAATATGGAACGAAACATGAATGAGCCTTTCTTAGAAGTGTCACATATAATAAAAACCTGATGCAGATCCCGTATAAAAAAACCCAGTCTATTGCAAGTTTAAGTACTCCAAGAAGTGAGTCTGATCACTTGGCAGCCTTCCTAAAATTAATTAATTTTAACTTTAGTGGTCAGCAGAACAAAACAAACAAACAAACAAAAAGTCCCAATCTAACCACTCTTAAAGTTTGCAAACATTTTCCTAAAATAAAAACTTTGTTTCCCCTGAAAGTTGTACATCTACCATCATCTTTGCTGTTAAGAAATCTTGCAATCGATTTGAAACTCATACTGTCTCTGCTTAAATATACCGTTAGAGTACCTGCGGGCTGTTTGCTATCTGCTTCCAGCAGATCTGCGTGATAGGCCAAGTCATGTGCATCTGTGTCCCCAAACCCGGTGTCCGGGCTGCTTGTCGGCTCATCATCCAGAGAAGGAGGTGCAGAGAGCCCGGCCTCTTGGCGACTAATCTCCAGCACAGCCGCTAGCATTTCATCATCATTGATGCCACTGAAGTCTGTTGAATCGATTGCTGCCCCCCTCTGAAAACACATTAAACTGTGTCACAACAGAAGACGCCAGAGGAGGCTGGATTGTGTTTGTTAATGTGTAAAAGCAGATGCTCACCTCTTCAGCGCGATCATCGTCGTCAGGCAGACAGATACTCAGGCGTCGCTTGCGGCTCGCGCTCACCTTCCTGTTAGGCCCCTCTTCGCAGTCAGAGTCCACAAGGATGGGGGTACAGTTGGAGTTGAAAGTTTTCCCTACGATCCTACTACACAAAGTCACATGTTCAGCAAATAAATTCATAAGCCCAAACAGAAAACCCTTCAGTCAGATAACACATTGTTTAAAGAGGCTGTTAAAGCACAAAAGTCATTTTTCCTCTGCAAGTGTTGCAGAACTTACCGAAGAGGCGCTGTGGACGAGTTGACCAACTGTGACGTTTTAAGTGTTCTGGACCTTTGAGAAAAACAAAGGCAAATAAAACTCTTGCTGCTATTGGAGCTCTACTTCTAGGCTGATTGTTAAGTTGTACTTAAAGGAGCAAGTTTTAGTTTAAATTGCAAACTAAATGCTGACTTTATAACATGTAGTCCTCTCTGGGGTATTAAACCAACATGAAAAATCATGGCTGCAGGAGATGTCAAAACATTGCCAATTGGCCTTTTAAAACTGAAATCACTTCAGCCATCTAATGTATTTACACAGAATTAAATTTGTATGCATATTAAAATGTTTTCTCCCATCTTACAAGGCAGCTTGAGGGCTCCAGCCAAGGCTGATGGGGGGTCTTGTAGATTCTGTGCAGTGGGGCAGCAGGGTCAGGTATCGGGGGATCAAGACCTGCTGACCCAGCTTGCTGTTTAGAGACAGCTGAGCGTTAAAGCTGTACCGTTTCAGGTGTAGGATAAGCACTCTGTGAAGACAAAGGTTTTTAGGCACTTAAATTCTTTTTATTCCATAAGTTGGTTATGCTTTCAATGTTTTCCATATGTGCTGCATCTTTAGTGTTTATTGCGTGTCTTTACTGTGTTTGTGTTTAAACAGACTGTAGATACCTGGGTAGTTTACTAAATTTGTGCATAACAGTTGCTGATTTCCCATTGCACTTTTCACACGAATACTCAATTTCCTCCATCTGTAAAAAGAAAAAGTAACTAATTATATATGAAATTACATCCAGCTGATGCTCGTCTCGTTGCGTGAAAGAAATTCTATTTTTTGTGTCTCCTCACAAAGGCTCTCTCAGTTTGTAAACTGCAAACTAAAATGCTACAGTGTTTTTTCTGCTTGAGCCTCATTGCGCATACTAAGCTAATAAGTGCACTCCTCTGACGCTGTTGGTCATTTTTGATCCAACATGGGGGCATCAGGATGACGGGACCAGTGACTCACCCTAAAAAACAGATCCAGGGAATCCTGGATGGAGCGAAGCGGCAGTGTCTTCTTTCTCCGCGGCAAGTCGATGGACAAGTCATTGAATTGTTCTCGCTTGGTCACCACCTCGCCACAGCTGCAACACAACAAAGAGGGAATCAAACACCTTTCACCTTCACCGAGAGTTTTGAATGATGGGCAGGAGACCAGCCTCACCCTTTGCACGTGATGGTGTGCTGCACCTCAAACTCCATGTTGACTGCCACGGGGCAGGTGTAGATCCGCGAGGTGTCTGCTTCGTCACCAGGCTCTGCTTTGACTGCCGATGACGTTCCCTCCAGACCATTCTCACCCACCACAGAAGACGATGAGGAGGAGGCGGCCTCGTTCGTTAAGCTCTTATTCATCTTCTCCACGTCATCCTTCAGCTGGTCCAAGCACTGACTCAAGAATTCATGAGCATCCTGAAAAAACAAGAAACATGTAGGGGTTTAAAACAGGATTTTATTCACAGCCACTTTAAACCACAAGCCTGAAAGATTTAACGTCTTTTGTGCGTTTTTGTTTGTTTGGGGGTTGTTGTTTTTTTTGCCTCTCCTGGTCGGTACTTTAGCAATCAGAATTGTTGTCTGAAGAAAGATGCTCAACGGATTTATTTTTTTAAGTGGAGAAAGTATGGCAATGCCATGTTGGTCCACTTGATTGATCTATAATATTATTGTTTAGTTATTTATTTATTTTATGTTAAGTTATTACAAATTGGACAGACAATTAGACAAAAAGAAAGAAAGGGAGAAAGAAAGACAGAGGGGAAGGGGGGGGCAGTAAGAGACACTGAGAAAATTTGTTAGATCAGCTATTAAAAGAAGAAGAAAATAAAACAAACAACAAGAGAACAACACAATACAGAGATTAAAGCAACAACCTAGATAAGTGTAAATAACAGTAAATACTAAATATTGAATGTTATAAACAAAAAAAAAAAAAAGAACAACACAGAGTTGTGATGATGCACATCTATCACAAAACTATGAGCAGGCAGCCTCAAACAGAAATGGATGGGAAGGGGAAAAAAAGATAATCGCTTTATCGTTTTATTCTCCTTTGAAAGCCAAAAATCATCATTTGAACCAGTGTGCCATCTCATATTTGCTTTATTTTCGCTTTAAATTTGAGACATTTTACTTTCTAAAAGTAAAAGTCACTTTATTGCATTATAGTCAGCTTTTATTTAATTACATTATTATTGAATTGCTGAGCTCTGTACTGTATCACATGTTTCTACATGTTCTACTGTGTTAGATTTTTACTTATTTATCACTTTTAAAACACTTTCCTTTTTGTTTTTAGCCTCTTTCACATAATTTTACCTCGCTGGACACTTGTTGTGTTGTATTGTATTTTACTGCGCTACATACTACTATATATACACACACACCTTTTTTGGTATTGTAGTCTTTGTTCAGTTTTTAGCTGTGGCACCAAAGAAATTTTTGAGCAAATACATTATATCTTCAGAGTCTTCAGTCCAAACACACAGAGTAATAACTAGATAATTATTACTAATTGGATAATAATTAGAATTGCAGATTGTCCTTCAGCAGGTATTCTGAGCCCAAAATGAGCTCAACATTAATAATAAACAGTCTTACTGTAATTTAGGACTAGAGGAAGAGGAAGAAGTTCGAGAAAACACTGGAAAAAGCAAACCTATATTACCTGTTTAATTTCTAAACTGTGCTCTTCAGAACATAAACCTTCTACTACTAAGAGTTATTCTCTACACTATTGTTGTTAAATTTTCAAAGGTGCAATTTAAAGATTTGTTTTGCTGTCCCTTTTCATATGTGGGCACACAATCTCAACTGAAAAGCATACCTGGTCATATACCTGAGTTTAAGTGGGAAACTTACATTCTGCATGTTTCCAGAGAAACGCTCTGCTGTGGAGGAGATGGCACTCTTTACTTTCCTCAAAAGGTCTTTCTTCGTCTCTGGACAGGCCACATCCTTCTTCACCATGAGGTGAGCAAATCGCCTGCACAGAGTGAAGACCGGACACAGATCATAACCAAGTACATTTAAACTGCTTCCTATGTCATTTAACACCTATGTTAAAAATGACAACAATCCAGAGTATTGTTAAAAAACAACAGTTACTATCAACCTATAATAATATAATACAGTACCTGAGCAAGGCATTGATGGGCAACTTCTTCCATGGGATGCTCTGCCTCAGCATGTCATTAGAGAAGGAGGGGAGACTGAAGAGGGACTGCAGGATGGCATTCATGTAGCAGGTGTTGCCCAGGTTGGAAAATCTTAAATGAATAACAGAAGTTTCAAAAACTGCTTGTTGTTTTGATTTTTCCCTTGTTATTTGGTTTCATGGATCCAATGACTTTCATATCAAGTGGAGCTGGCTTATCTGTACCCTTGCAGCGGAGCCTGAGGCTGTGCCAGGGTGGAGGGCCTCTGCTTGTTCCAGCCACCATAGTCCAAGGAGGGTCGTACCTTCTTAAAGGGAGTGGAGTGGTTTGGTAGCACGAGGCTCCTTTTGGCTATGGGGGTCTGTGCAGTACTGGATGGCCTGAGGAGAATTAAAAATCAATCACTGGATGAATAGAAATGTTCTCCCCTGTTATCACCTGTGCCAAGGAGATGACTGGTTCCTTTCATCTGATTTTAACTAATCAAAACCTACCCAGGTTTGAAGCCAGCACTCTAAGCACCCACCATCTGTCTAGCAGGAAGCTTGGAAAAGTCTGCAGGCAGGTGGGAAAGCTTGGCTCAACCTTGTGAAAGTAATTCCCTTTTGAAATTAGATCTGGAACAGAATCTTTAGACCTGATTTTTTCTTATCTAAGATTTCATTTCGGATCTTCATAAATATATATATATATAAGTCAATCAAGACAAATTGGGACACATACTTTTAATTTTTAATTATCTAAAAATTATTAACTAAAATACAGACAGTTAAGATCTTTAAAAAAAAATAATCATAGTTTATGTGACTATATTTTATGTCAAAATATTCACTTTCCCTTGCCTGGTAGGATATAATGCATAGTGGCGATAATGCAGTTAGAAGCTGTTTGTAACCTTGAAACAAAACACATGATGGCTACTAGCTACCAGGTATCAGCAAAGTGGGAGATAATGTATAAATAGAAGAATCACAGAAAGCCAAAGCTAGCATGGAGGGTGGGTACTGTAGAAGTCATCTTCGAAGAACAATCAAAAGGTTCCCTTTAAATAAATATCAAATAGTACTGTTTTTAAATTCGTGATCCTAGGTTCAAATTGCTCCTGCTTTGCATTTTAATTGAGCCATGAAGCAACTCACCTGTCCAGAAAAGAGTGGCTCTGGCTGTAGTCTTTAGTCACAGATCGGCTGCCGTAGAAAGATGATGGCTGAAGGGGAGTTGACCCAAGAGGAGCTACAGTTAAGGAGGCACATGAGTGTATCAGTGTCTGGGAAAAATTTGCATAGAGAATGCTGTGCAACTAAATTACAAAAAGATGGTGCTGCTGGGTTTACCTGAGCTCCTGTTCTCCTCTGACTGCTTCAGCTTTTCTTTGCAGCTCAGAAGAAACTTCCTGGAGGAGGGGTCAGAAGTCGCCTTGTTGTTGCTGAAAAATGTTACTCAAATTCAGTAAAATAAAGTCTATCAATCAAGGTTCGTATTTTGCCGATGAAAGTAGCGACCTACTGATTACCAGTTACAGTTTTAATTATCTCGCCACAAGATTTGCAAAAAACAAACAGGCAGTGGTTCAGACAAAAGGCTGCAGAGATAAGGTCATCCTATGAGTCACCAACAGGACTGCAATTCAGTGCTGATTATACCTCGAGGAGTCGTTTTCCTTTGGGTAATCCTCACTGAGGTCGTTATCAGGAGTGAGGAGTCGCTTTCTCTTCTCGCTCCTGAGAAACAGAAACATCGAATAATTCACATGCCAAATGGGGCAGGATTAAACATTCCTAAATGAATTTAATTTATTCTGTGTAATACTGTCTAAAAATTCCCAGCCTGCCTGTTTTCAGACAGTCCTGTGCGAGTGGGAGTGGAAGCTGCTCTGCTCGGGCTGCCGAGAGGTTTTCTCGGTGTCGTGTCCTCCCGGCCTTCTGCGCTCTGCCGCCTCGGTGTCGTCTGAACACACCAGGAGGAATTAAGTTAAACACATGTACGTTTGTCCACATGTGTTCAAGTTAAGATTGTTATTGCATTCTTGATCACCTGTCGCTCCCCGGACGGGTTGGCCTCATTTTTCACAGATCTGTTCCCGAGCACACTGAAGTTGGCACTTCCGAGGGATGATTTTAAAACTGCAGCATAAACAAAAAGTTCAGGGGGGAAAAAAAGCATAAAAATTATCCCGTTACACTGTAGAGTCAGAATCACTTCAAGTTAATCCATGTGCTTGAACTGAAAATAATAAAAAAATAATAAAAAATAAATAAATAACACTGCTGCATTGCCATGATGCATAAAGCATTCAGATCATAGATTTAAAAGCAGACTAACACACACCTTACTTCACAACAAGCTGTTGCATAAGTTTTTATGACAGCTACAGATGTTTTGTTTATTTAATAGGATAAAAATGAATCCTGTTCTTCAAGCAAACTGATGACATGCAGAGGTGCAAGGCAGCCCAGGTGGAGAAATTTTGTTTTTACACTTAGCAACTAATTGTATTTCTCTATCTGATAAGAAAACTATTCAATCAGATAGTTATTTGTGGTGAATGAAATACATTTACAATTTGAAGCACTTTTAAGCACAACATCTGAAATTCAAGTACCTTTCAAACCTTGAAAAGACAAAATACAATTCAAGCATTTATAAGGATAAGGATTTCAAGCACCTGTACAAACCTTGTTACTGACATTGGGTATCAATTAAATGTAAACCAAATAGATTAAATGACTAGTACGTCTGTTATCAACTGGTGACAATAGCAACAACTAGTCGACTGGTCAGCTCGACGTGCACATCCCTACTTGAAACTCTGCATCAACTTAAGAAATATTAATATATTAACATGAAGCTGCAGAGAAAAAGTGACCATTCTCTGCAAGAAAACCATACAAGGATTAATTCCCAAAAAATAAAAAATAAAAATCTTTTCAGTTTTGGGGTTTTTTTTGTTTGTTTTGTTGTTGTTTTTTTAAATGTGCAGGGGTGTCATTACCTGGCTTTCCTTGCTTCAGCTTTTCAAGGTATTCTTTAGTCTTCTGAACCAAAGGTGGAGGCATCTTGTCCAGCGTGATGACACTGTTATCCTTCAGAGTCAGGACGATGCGGTTGACACTCTGGCTAATATTTTTCACGTTCTGGTTCAGCTGAGAGCAAAGAACAGCAAATATTCGGATTCATGATTATTACTATTACATACAATAGTAATATATACATTGTCATCATCCTTCTCCTCACATCATACTTGTTGATAAAGTATACCTTTGAACAAACTAGTTCTATATGATAAACCTCACTCTATCAGCTATTACTTTCTTCAATAGGTCTTATATCATGCTATCTGAGGAGTGAGGTTCTTAGTGACAAGAGACTCAGAACACTTGACTGTGATGACAAAGTTTGTTTTTGTTTTACTTCTCTTGCTCCAGACTCTTATAGAAAAGCTCTTATATGTCTGTGTGGAAATTATAACAGTCGTGGGGGTTCGATTTTTTGACTTTCCTAGCAGTGGAGCAAGACAGATTCATTACAGTGTTAGAGCCTCCAAGTTTTCCAGACTTTCCTACAAACTTCAGTTATATTGTGTTGGTAGGAGGGGATCGAGAGAAGGCACACACACTTTATTAAAGAAAGTAATAACAAACTTCGTGTGAATGGGTTAGTTAGAGTTTCTGATCTCTTAGACAAACTCCAGCCTCTCTGTCTTAACGCTTTCCCCATCAAAACAACATTTGACAACCTCCCCTGCGCCCATAAAGATGGGTTTTGACACCTGAGTATTTGAATAAAGATGTGGTTTGCATAGGCAGAGACTACCCTCAATAACTTCCGATTTAAACCCAGGCATTTTGTTCCATAAGCAGGCCTGAAATATTACAGAAACGGCTAATCTTTAAAAAAAAAAAAAAACACACACACAAAAAAAAAAAAAAAACACACAAAAAAACCCATCAAAGTTACTTCTAGTAGGGGAGAGTTAAACAGCAGCAGATGCTGTGGTCCTTGTCCTGCATGGCCTACTAGGCATGAACCAGTTTATCTCCTGATGCAGGTTTGGGTCAGAGTGACCCGCCAGGTCACAGCAGATCAGCAGAGCAGAATAAGGACTAAGACAGGAGTGGTTAAGTTGAACTGCAAAAACAAGAGGTTTACTAGTAGGGAAAAGGAGGACAGGAAGCTAGCTGTTTTAGCAGCAACTGAACTTTTAAAATAAGAGGAAGGGTAATATTGACTATTAAAGTTATCAAGCAGTTTTTTCTGACAGAAGAGAAACTTCAAAGAAAGCAGAAAATATAGTTAGGCTGTTGTTACTGTACATTAGTATGAGTGGGGAAAACTGCATGTGAAGCACATTTTCAAAGTCTTTAAACTTTGAAGGTGCCAGTTTTGTTTTAAGATTTTCTAAAACACACATAAATGCAGCACAAACCAGAGTTAATTTTAACTCGTACAACTAATTCAAGATGGACTGGGTGTCTATTCTACTGCCATTTACAAATTATGCGCTTAATTATTCTTTTCAGACCCAATCACATCAGTCAGTCTGAAATATTTTAGTTGTGGAATATGGGATCATCTAAAAGAAGTACAGGCATGGATTAAAAACACTTGACCCAAGGGCTGAACAAACCCTGGCATGTGCCATGGGTGAGATTACGTTTCTAATCCGGTTCATTCATGGCTTCAGTGCAGAGCTACTGCTCATTCATTGCGTAATGCCTCAAAGCTGACAGCTTAGATTCATCTAGTACTGACATGAATCAGACATGTAAGACTGATTTATGGGGTGCCATTTAACAAGTTTGTTCCTGTAATGCTTTAACAAGAAATACCATCTTTTATTTTCCAAAAATGTTCATGCCTTTTTAGTTTGTCATTTATTAAAATTATAAATATATATTTTAACTCAAAAGTACAGTTTTTAAATTTAATGTTGCTGAAACAAGAAAATAATAAAAAAAAAATCTATCTGATCGAGAAATCACTCATCTTTGGAAAAGAGAGTACAGAGAAATGGCTCTTTCCAAAATAAAAGCTATACTATACGCTTCTTCTGGGCTATATTCTCAGCAGCATATTAAACATATCAGGTCCCCATAAGGAGAATCATGTGCTAACGGCTGTCTAAATGACTCGGGTAAAGTTTGTAGCATGCCTGCTTGTTGTTTTTGTCTGCTTCCACTTGTCTTTGCACTAGGATGATGTCGGTGTAAATGTGCAGTCATATTCGTTGTGTTCCCACTAGTGCTGTCAGCGTTAATCTGGATCGCCCCGTGCATGGGGCTGGACGGCGTCAACACGTTAACAAGCTAACTGCGCTAACGCACTAGTTCCCACTAATTGAGCGTTGCGTGGCACATCCGACATACTATTTTACTTTTGTCCATGACGCCCTTACCATCAGGGTCATGCTTCACATGAAAACCAAGATAGTTCCAAACGCCAGATCTGAATAAGGGTGGGGGAGGTTCAATTTCGGGTAGCGTTGAGGCAGTTGCCATGTTGCAACGAGCTTAGTTTCTGTCTTGCTAGCTTGCGCTGCGCTCAATGGATCTGCACTGGACAGCGCAGCCTAGGCCGAGTAGTCGAACGCAGATCCACTGAGCGCTCAACACAGACAGCATCGTCATTAGAAAAGTTGATAAAATAAATAAAACATTTTGTATTGTTCAATACATATGTGTACCGAAAGCACTGTATCAAACGGTTCAATATCGATACGAGTATTGTTGCACCCCAAATAAATAAATAAATAAATAAATAAATAAATAAATAAATGGTTTCTTGCAGGATTATGAGGGTTCTGTGTCTTTTTCTGTTTTAATCAGCTGTTTAATTTGCAAGTCTGGTGCATTCGTACATTTAAAAAAAAAAAAAACTCATTCACTCTTGCACACCAAAATAAGGCGGTGGTATGACTCACCCCAAGGAATCTTATTTTGACATGTGAATTGACCCAACAATCCCAAGAATAACAGGCAACCCACAGTACCTTCTGAGCCAGCTGACCCAAATAAAACAATACTATCTGGATGCAGTGCAAAAGGTTGCTAGATCATAATCAAAGGGACCACTAAAATTGAAATCAGTACCTCTTAGGACATTAACAAAAAAATAACAATAATGAAGACCAATGTGAAAGTAAGACATTATTTGGGGTCTTATAAACAAGCCATCAACTAGTGTTGATTCAATTAAGGCAGAAATAAATATGAGGGGAGAAAAGTAGCAGTAAAATACCTGGAAAGTTTTGGAAGCTCCTCCACAGTTGAATCTCAGGCAGAGGTTAACTTTATTGTCCTTTTCCAAAATCTCAAACGTCCCTTCTTTCCACCTGGTGGTGCCCAGGTCCAGACTGGTGAAACGGATCTTCACAACCCCAGCGCTGGAGAGTTTGGGCACTACAGTTGCCATGGCTTGCTACCCCGTTGGTGCACTTGGGAGACTGGGACTCAAACTAATCCTAAAAAAGACAAATTGGATCCGCTGTCACACAATCTGAGCACATTATATTTATAACAACTGAATGTGTTCAGCAGGAGCAGTTTAAACGAATGGTCAGGTAGTTCTGAATTTGATTACTCTAGTTAAATACTGCAAGAAAATAATGAGCTTAACGAACAGAAGCAGCCACTGAAATGAACATAGCACCTCTTTTTGTAATAACACTAATATCACCTGTAGTAGTCTCGGTGAAAGCAACTTCAAAGTTTCCGATGCTGAGCTCAGATAACGAGAGCAGGCAACCCACGTTGTCAAAGTCACAAGAAAGTACAAACCATCCAAAACAAGCTGACCTGAGTCAGCGCAGCATCTCGCAGCAGAAAAGCGGACCGCACGCTCGCAATGCATTTCTGACAAATAAAACAGCTTGTTTGGCTGCGTGTGGCAGCTCGTGCCTTGTGAATTTCTTTGCTAGCAGCTTCAATAAAAGCCCATGTTTGCATCTGCCATCAAACTAGCCAAACTAACGGCCACTCTGATTCGCAGCAGCCAACGACTGGTACGTGCACAACAACACGGGATGTTCCCTCTCAGCTCAAGGCATTGATGTTCCCACAGAATTACCTGTCCAAACCGGCAACGCCAAGAAAAGGTGCTAGCCAAAAGTAAAAAAGCCCCTTTGGATGCGGATAATGTCGTATGCTCGTCCGCAGCCCCTGAATGGGATGGAGGCCGACGTTAGCACCTCGGCTAACAAGCTAACGGACGCTAGCTAACTGGCTAATTTGCTAGTCTGTAATTTGGTGATGAAAAGCGTATCGCGTTGTGATTACACCGAGCAGGTACTTACCTATCGATGACGAGAGCTTGTCTTCAAACTTCTAAAAGTCCGGTGTCGCTTCTGTAGGTGCTGAGCAGGCAGAAAGTTTGTTTTGCCGGCATTCACCTGCTCTCCGGTGCTGTTGACAGCAGAGCAGCACACGACGCGTCGCTGAGCTGCGCGATGATGGCGGGAATGTGAAAATTTACAACGGAAGTAATGACCGAGGATCTTCATCTCGCGATATTTCACTTATTTGTATCAAGGCTGTTCACGGGTCTGCCAAGCTAAGCCTCGCTTTAGTTTTAGTATGAATTACGTTTAGTTTTGAGCTAATTAGTGTGGTTTAAAGCGCACAAATTAGACTACTAGTGTTCCCTTTCCCCTTATTTCGGCGAATTTGAAGTTATGTTAATGTACACGGGTACTTGTCTTCATAGGCCAGGACATTTAGCAGCCAGCTCGGGCTAGCTTTGTGCTAGTTACGCCAACTTACTTGCATTGCAACCACGTTCACCACACTTAATCAAATTTAGTTGTTTATAACGACATAAAGACGCCACAAAGAGCTTCGGAGAATGCTTGCAACGGGAGCGGTGAGTATAATTTCACCTTTCTTTGCTTTGAAGTCTCGAACCGTCTTAACATGGAGCTTCCTCATCCTTTTGTTTGATTTACATTAAACATTGACCACCCATTCTCAAACACAAATCCAAGACGACATGCTTTTTAACTCATTTTGCCTTTTACAGGCTGTATCTAATGTCACAGCCCTGGCTCAGGTAGACCGGGAAAAGATCTACCAGTGGATCAATGAGTTGTCCAGCCCAGAGACCAGAGAGAATGCCCTGCTGGAGCTCAGCAAGAAACGCGAATCTGTGCCAGACCTGGCACCGATGCTTTGGCATTCCTGTGGCACTATCGCTGCTCTCCTGCAGGTAAGATCTGTTGCCTCTCTCTACCAGTTGGAAATCAGAATCTTGTTTGTTTGTTTTTTTTATGCTTCAAATCTACATCGGAACCACAAACCTGAATCTTTAACCCTATGGCACAACTAGACATGCACCCTTCTAGAAATTTAATACACACAGCATCCACAGCACGTACTGTGATTGGCCTACCCAGTACTATAGATTTCCCCCTGTTAATTTCATCTTAGTTTTTGAATTTCTCAGTGACAGAATAACGATCATCTCCTCAATATAAGGAATCTCCTCAATATAAGGATTCACAAATGTCAACAAATTACTGGAGAAAGATATAGAGGTAATAAAGTACCAGCATTTTATTTGTTCCTATCAGCTGGCTCCACATATAAAACACCAGAAGACACACTAATTAACACATAATGCACAAACACAGCATGATGTTGACAACATGGCTACTTACATAAGCTACGCCACAGGCTTTACAAAGATTCAGCACAACCATTAGTGTCAGGGACTACAAGTCATGCCATGTTTGCACAGCAGCTAGGCCTTACAGACCACTCGCATGAAGTGAGCTACTAAACCCTTCTTCATTACTCTGAATTGTTTTGCTATATTTATTTTTCTTTATATAATATGTTACATTGGTACTTGTTGCTTGTTGTTAAGAGCTCTTAGTATATTTTAAAACTTGACCTGAATTATAAGACTTCCAGGGCACTAGGTCTTGAAATGGTTGTAAGCGTTTTTTATCTCTACCTACCATCAGAGTAGAGTTGCAGGTATTAACTTGTTGAGTTAATACCTGTGAGTTAATACCACAGAGATGACGGAGTAATCCATCATCTCTATAGTTCTGTTTGCCCAGTGTCATTTGCTGTGCACCATTGATGCATTCCTTTCTCTTTGTAGGAAATAGTGAACATCTATCCATCCATTAACCCACCGACACTCACAGCACATCAGTCTAACCGAGTGTGCAACGCCTTGGCACTCCTGCAGTGTGTTGCCTCACACCCAGAGACACGGTAAGGGGACAATTAGAAGCTTTAATTATGTAATACTAAAGAAAAACCTTTACTACAGAACAGATTGAGTTTTATCCACTTTGCCTTCATTTGTTCTGTCAGGAATTTCAGAAAACTAAACTGAAACCATGCTTCTTTTTTTATGTTTTACCTCATCTTTTCTTTTCACTGATACAAACAAGGCTTTTAAGCCTTAAATGAAAGTACCTAATTTTCTGCACTATAAGGTGCACTTAAAATGCTTTAATTTTCTCAAATATCAGCAGTGCACCTTATACTCCGGTGCACCTAATGTATGAATTCTGGTCCAAAACTCTGTCCGTTTCAGGTCACACAGTCAAACAAACACTGTGTTATCACTGACAGTTAAAAACTGTCTAAATTCTTTCATCTTTAATAAAAATAATCAGTGTTGCTGCTTTACCAGGTGTAACAATTAAGTTTAACATCGAGGCATCCATGAAAACAGAAGTTATTAAATTTAACAGAGTTAGATGTTAGCAGAAAGTTAGCTCACTAGTTTCCATCTAAACATGATACAGCATGTTCTGACTGAGAGATTTCTGAAAGAATTAAAATGTACAGCTCTGCTATCACTTCCATACCGAGCCCTGCAAGGGACATGGGAGAAAAAAAAATTGAATGTAGATGTGTAAACATCAATTATCTGCTTGGTTAATCAACACATCACATATTTGCAAAAGTGCTCCAACGTTTTCAGAGACGTCTGTTACCCACCATCTCGAAGCTAACAGGAGGTCGAGGCCCACTACAACCGGGTCGGCTTCGAGCTGTGCACATCACTAAATACCAGCTTGTCCAACTTCAGTAAACCAACAAACATCACTGCTGTGATCGTTAGCAACACAGCTATGTTAGCATAACAAAAACACAGTGAAGCTGGAGGATGAACGCTAACTTTTTTCCACTCAATAAAAGTTAACATGAGGATTCCCGAGGGTTAAGAACAAATGCAATCATGTGGCAGGATGCTGTAAACAGCCCAAACTTCAGTCAGGAGAACAACTGAGATAATCCATCCACAAAGAAAGAGCAGCTGTGAGAGAATTGTGAGAGAATTAAACATTAATGGATCAATGGTACGGAAGTGGAGGAAGCAAGAAGAATGAGTTGAGTAAAGTTTGACTTATCTGACTGTTTTGTTTCGCTTGATGCACCGTATAATCTAGTGTGCCTTATGTATGAAAACAGACCCGTTAATCGACAGTGCGCCTTATAATCCAGTGCGCCTTATGGTGTGAAAAATACGGTATATGTGTTTGATATGAGTGTGGTTACACTGATTTAAAAGTATTTTTCTTTTTTCTTTTAATTTTTAATATCTTGCCAGGTCGGCTTTCCTCGCAGCCCACATTCCCCTTTTCCTTTATCCCTTTTTGCACACTGTGAGCAAAACGCGCCCATTCGAGTACCTGCGCCTCACCAGCCTTGGAGTCATAGGTATGCTCTCCTCTCATTGTATTATGAAAAGAGTTTTTATCATTCAAAGTGTGTGTGTACAGGTATTAAGATGTTTGTTTGTACTTAATGCAGGTGCCTTGGTCAAAACAGATGAACAAGAAGTGATTAACTTTCTTCTCACAACTGAAATCATCCCGCTTTGTCTCCGCATTATGGAATCAGGAAGTGAGCTCTCTAAGACGGTACGGAGCTATTCCGTTTTTAAAATAGTCTAAACCTTTACAGATAGCCCATAGCATAATATTGACACCTACTAGCGAGAAATCTTTATACGCATGTTTGTTTTTTCAGGTTGCTACCTTCATACTGCAGAAGATACTGCTTGATGACACAGGGCTGGCTTACATATGCCAGACTTATGAGCGTTTCTCCCATGTGGCAATGATCCTTGTAAGTGTTTGCTGTAAAGATATGCATGGACATGATCAGATAGACTTTCTGTGCCATGTTGACACATCATCGATTACAAGAAGAGTGGTTTAGTCTCACTGATTTCTGTTTGTAATTTGTTGAAAAGTCCAGACAGAATTAAAAACTTTTGATAACCGTTTGGAATAAACAGGCACTGACTGATATTTAAAAAACAGTTGTCTGTTCAAAGCTTTTTACAAACTGACCAGAAGAAAATCTGCATCAAGTCATATCTTTACTTCGCTGTCAATTATGTCCAAGCAGAAATGGTCCACAGTTAATTTTTTTTTAACAATTAATTTTTTGTCATTATCAGCAAATGAAATACTTCAGAATGTAAACTTCATATTAAAGCTAAACTTGATTTTTCAAAAAGAATCAGTTCGTTGCACTGCAGTTTGAACCCCAGAGTCTCTTTAAAAACCCAACTGGGCATGGACATCACAAATTAGCCCAGGCTGCGGTGGCATGCAGCATGGTTCACGTCACATGATTGAGCCTATAAAATAAATTTAAAAACATAAACCCTTGAGAAGTTGAGAGCAGCATGGTAACAATATTTACTGCACTCCACTGATTCGATTTATGTAATCCATCTACAGGGAGCTGATCAAATAAATGTACCAAGGACAGAAGAAAATGCGCCCATGTCACATTCATTACCTTTGATGTGTAAACAGCACGTTGTAAAATCCTGTCACGTGTTCACAGCTGAACTTTAATCTTCAGTCAGAATAAAAATATTGATCCAGTTCGGTGGTTCTCAAACTGTGAGGTGTGGGCAACCTGGTGAAATCATTAGGAGGGAAAAAAGTCAAATAAATCGAGACATTAACAAGAGTTTCCTGAGGCTTTCACACTGACCTTTAACTCAAATATAGTTTGAGTGCTTTCTTTAAATAATAATTTGTTGATTTGTGGCGTGTGGGTCGGGATCTTTGTTTGCTGGATGTAATTGTAGCTGTTGTCTCCATCATGTTTGCATCTTCAGGGTAAAATGGTGCTGCAGCTCTCCAAAGAACCATCAGCTCGGCTGCTGAAACATGTCGTCCGCTGCTACCTTCGCCTTTCAGATAATCTCAGGTAGAGCATCTTTACTCTGTTGCAGTTTATTGTGTGCTTGCGAGTTCTGTATAACACTGGCTTTGCTGTTTGAAGACTTCAATCAGCTTGCCACTAGGAGGAGCTATTGCAAAAAAATACACTGGTAGTTTTTACACCATGAGATGTTTATGTGTGTAAAAACAGTTCATGATAACAGGTTGTATTAGATGCAATAGCTGCAGCTTTGCTTGAAACACTTGGGAATAACTACATAGACAGAAAAATTCACTACATGTGGAAGCTGTTCATCGTTTAGGACAATTATATTTTTGTTTATTCTGATGATTTTTTTGTTTTTGCCTTACTCTTCTTTTTAACCTGACATTAATTATTTGGAAAGATATATCTGCACTTTCATTGAGTGTTTTCATCAAGTTTGAAGTTCAATTTCATTTGAAGTGATATTAAAAGGAGGTTTTGTGTTGTTCCTTCCTTAGAGCCAGAGAGGCACTCCGTCAGTGTCTACCCGACCAGCTGAAGGACAGCACCTTCGCCCAGGTGCTGAAGGACGACACCACCACCAAACGCTGGCTGGCTCAGCTGGTCAAAAACCTGCAGGAGGGCCAAGTGACCGACGCCCGGGGCATCCCGCTGGCCCCGCAGTGAAGAATTCACAGGAGACACAAACGGACTTGAATTTGTATTCTGTCACATGTGGTGCTAAGACTGAAAAGTAAACAACATGATGGAAGAAGATATTTTTGCTTTTGGGTCATTTATTTTTCCACATCTTCTTTATAGGAACCCAGACTGTAGGATTTCCAAAACTTTTGTGAATATTTGAAAATCCAATAATGAAACATAGGCTGATGTTTTCCTTGAAACAGCTTAATAAAGAAATGTTTAGGTAGGAGATTTTGCGGTTGAAAAAAGGAAAACAGTAACACTCCTGCATTTCTGTTAACAGTGAAATTAACTGACGTTTACTTTTTAGAAAGTAAATAAATATGCATTAAAATGCATTCCTTTTATATGAAACAACAGACAAACTAATAATAAAATGTGTATTGCTGCAGTAACTACAAATACATTTTGCCATAATTATCACCACAGATTACTGGTAAATTAAAATAAGATGGCTGTAAATATCCTCCTGCTATCACTGGATCCTACAGTTACATCCCACATTACATACATACTCTTTTTTTGTTGTGTTTCTAATGGGACTACTTCCAGATGTGCACACTGGTATGTGCAGCAGTTTAGTAATACAGTGATATTCTGTACATTTGCTCACAGATTTGTGTAAAGAAAAAAAAAGGTTTCTGTTCTGAATAAATCTCTGAGCTAGACTGCACTTGTTGGCAATATTTCACAAATAAACAATTTTATACCAAACTCCTGCCCCTGGCAGTGCCCTTTATGTGTGATTAGACTATGTATGGAATTTGACTGTCAATCTATAGCTCAATAATATGACTGCAAGCACTTTTTATTGAGTTTTTTTATTGAAATGGTTCCATTATTTGCAGCTTTGTTGTTTAACAGCTAAAATCCTACAAATCTTTATTTACAGTGAAATTCCTCAGAGAATTACTTTTAATTTAGAAAGTAGCAACCGGAAGCGATGGTCTCAGTGTTTGAGGAGACAGTACGGATCCACCATGGAGGTTAAGGCGATAAGAAGAAAGTATATCTCACTTCCTCTTTCTACTAAAGTAAAAGAGGTTTATCCAACCAATAAATTCTTAAGATGGAAATTTAACTTAGATGTGAACGCCTGCACATTTTGTGACAATGATATTGAAAGTCTGGATCACTTGTTTTTCTACCGTGAATCAGTGCACTCCTTCTGGATTGACATGTGGAGCTAGCTACAGTCCAGGAGAATTCAGTTACCACATTTGATGGTGACAGTAATAAAATTTGGAATACTTGCTGAGAATGCAGATTTGACTTGTTGATTAGGACATTTTTGTTACCGGGAAAAAATTTATTCACAAATGCAGATATTTTAAAGCTAAACCATGTATAAACAGATGGCTGAATGACTTTAAACTCTGAGCTAAATCGCTAAAACTTATGAATAACAAGAAAGCTCATAAACTTGTTGTATTATTTAACAAGTTTAATCTATGTTAAAAAAGAAACCTTATTTAATGATCATGATTGCCCTTTTTTGTTCATATAAATTTTTGCCTTTGGTTTTAAATCCTTCAATGACTGTTCTTTCTTTTTGTGCTAACTCTTTTTGGCTTTGTGTTTATTGTTTTTTTTGTTGTTGTTTGTTTGTTTTCTTCCTCTTTTGTCGTTGTAACGCTCAACCGAGGATATTACATATTCGGATTAACGATGGTGCCTACTGTTGATTATAAATAAAGTTCTTTTAAAAAAAACAAAAAAACTAGCGTCCTGCCACTAGTCGGACGCTAACCTCGCGAGAATATTCAGAAGTTGATTCTTGGAGCGTTATCAAACTTTGCTCTCTCGGTTTATACCCGTTAATGTGCCGTTGCCGCTAATGTGCCGTTGAGTTTCCCCGTAAAGCACCTGACAGCTCGCCGGGAGCGCTTCGGATTAAAGAGTTCAAATGAAAGCCGTGATTCTCGGCGCCGGGTACGGAACCAGGCTCCAGAGAGATGTGTTGGCGGACACCACCGGAAGGTTCGCCCACCTGGCGCACGTAGCCAAGCCGCTGCTGCCCGTCGGTCGGTGCCCTTTGAGCTCACGCTGGATCCACGCGCTGACAGTGTCCGGCTCCGTGGACACTATCTATGTCGTGGTAAATAACCAGTAACTAGGTCCAATAACTGACTCCATTTCACAGGAATCTGATCCAACTCTGCTTAACTGTTAAAATGATAAACCAGGTTTGAATGTGTGTGGACAAGTGTTGGGGAGTAACGGAATACATGTACCGCCGTTACGTATTTAAAATACAAAATATGAGTAGGTATGGGTATTGATAAGATTTTCACGATTCCGATTCCATTTTCAATTCTGTTTAACGATTCGATTCTTTATCGATTCTCTTATCGATTCTTTTAAAAAAAAAAAAAGGAGAACACTAAGGTCGATTAGCTTAGAACTTTGTTTTATATCTTCTCTTTGAACAAGATAGAAATTTAGGAGTAACATGGCCTTACAGACCCAACAGTGAGATCTTAAGAGATCCACAGCCTATGACTCTTCAATTGGGGTGTCACAGGGTCCCCAGGAAAAAAAATTGTAAATGTAAAATAATAAAATAAATATTCTTCTGTAGCAATAACAAAGTATAACATAAATTATTCTGTAGCAATTACACAAGAATATCCAGTAATGTCCCTGCCTACAATTAAACACATTCACTTACCGAAAATCGGGGGCATCTGCTGTGGCAAATGGGTTCAAGCCTTTGACCACAAACTGAGTCACTGCTCGGTGACATTCGTCTATCCTGGCCTGAAAGGAGACGCTACCGGTAGACTGCAGCGAGAACTGCCAGCATCTGAGCCAGCCAGACTCTTGCTGTGTCCCAATTCAGGGTCTGCACGCTTGAAGTACGCATTTCAAGTGCGATTACGTCACCACCACGCGACGACGGCTGTCCCAATTCGAAGTGTACTTCAAATGCATACTCCAAATGCATACTCCAAATGCATACTCCAAATGCGCCGTCGATTTCCCCAAATATCAAGCGTGGTCCGGTGCACGCTTCGTGGTCCCATATATCCCACAGTTCAAGGGAGCGGCCAAGAGTGAACTGTCAAAATTATGTGCGAATGTTTAATAAGGAAGAACATTAAAACATTGTTGTTGGCCACATGTTGGCAAAGTTGTGTGACATTAGTGATGTTTGTACTTACAGTGTTAACTTGACTATATATGTGTATATATATATATATATATATATATATATATATATATATATATACACATATATAGTCCCGTGGCCTCAGCCTCAACTCAACTAATCAAAGTGATGTCATGACAAAACATTTTTCTCCTTCATTTCTGTCAAACAAAGCTGTATGTAACGTTTCTCGCGGTTAGTATCATGGTTGCTAGGCAACCTGAACAGCGCAACGAAGGGCTAGACCGTCCCATTTCACAAGCCTCTCACTTCCGCACTTCTCGTACTTATAGTACGCGCCGTACGTAGTACGCGTAGTGCGCGTACTTCAAGCGTGCAGACCCTGAATTGGGACACAGCTTCTGTCTGTCTCTCTCATCATGGTCACCTAAATGCACAGTAATGGCAGGTTTTGTAATAAGGCAGATCGCGCTAACATAATATGCACTGTTAGTTGATTATTTACCTGCCGCATTAACGGGAGAGGACGTGCAAACGTTACCGCTGCTGCTGGGTTGAGATTCACGAGTCGAGCGGAATTAAAAATATGACATTCAAGGTCATCGCGTGTTTTGTGAGCAAATGCTTTTGCATATTCGTAGTGTTTCCTCCCTTAAATGAAATATCTACTTTTCAAGTATTGCAAGTTGCCCTGTTGTCATCCGTTCTCGTAAAGTATAACCAAACTTTTGAGCGTTTGAGCCGCTTAGGCGCCGTGTTTCCTGCCAGGTAAATGACGCTCCGCAACGTGGTGACGTCATTCGGGGCGACTGGAATCGATAAGGGAATCGTTTGCAAATATGGCAAACAATTACAAGGAATTGAAACAGTGGGAACCGGTTCTCAACAAGAACTGGATTTTGATACCCATTCCTAAATATGAGTAACTGTATTCCGTTACAGTTACCGTTTAAAAAAAGTGGTATTCAGAATACAGTTACTTTGTTGAAATAAAGGGATTACACGCGGTCTCTTCCTGTTTCATGTTAGGCTATCCCCTCTCTATTTTGGTAATTCCAAGTCGGTGGAAAGCCAAACAAAACACGCATTAAGAGGCTCAAATGCCTGTCTCAATCTAGCGTCTCATAATGACGTGAAGAAATATTTTTTTTAATTATTTAATATGAAAGCAAAGGGGGAAAGTGTTGCAGGCATCGCCCTAAAGAATGTATCCTTATGGGCAGAGTAGTGCTGCAGGGAGAATGGACTGCCATACCCGTTATGTGTCTGTGAGTGCCAGGGAGGGAGAAAAAGGAGAGACGAAAAGTACGAGCTGTCATCGAGCAGAAACAGGAGCTGGAAGCATGTAAATATAATAATAACCACTGCAGCCAAGAAGAGTGCCTGACGAGCCCAGTTGTAAGTAAGCTATTAAGACTCGACTGTACACCGTGTTCATGTTTTCCTCTGAAACAATAAGTTCTGTTGGAGCAGTCTTTCAACCCTCTCTCTGTCTCTCGCTAGCAAAGTTGACCCAGACAACAAAGTAAAGCTAGTTTTCGGCTACGAGCCGACACAGAACCCACCGTATTAGTCAGAGGTCCCTTTACTACGGTTCGGAGCCGCGGACCTGTTATAAATACACGCCTAACAGTTTTCAATACGAGATCGCTGCAAAAAGTGCAGCCTTACCTAATGTCCACCTACTGTTACTCATTTATATTAAGATTTAAAATCTAGTTGGTATTGGTATGGAGAGTAACCTTCAGTAATACTAATAAATCACAGCAATAGTACATTCATGTAGTTGTAAAAAAGCATGATAATATGTTTAATCCAAAGTATTCAGAATACGTTACTCTCATTGAGTAACGTAACAGAATACGTTACAAAATACATTTTGGGGCATGTAATCTGTAGTGGAATACATTTTACATACATACATCAGAATCGTCAGGATTGAAATGTCAATGAAATATCAATGTTGAAACAACATTAAAATACTGATGAAACCTGACATTGACATTGAAATAACATTGATTCACTGTTGTTCTGTTATCGTTGATTGTTGATCTATTTATAGTTGACAATGTGACAACAATCACGTAGTGAGTACCTTCTCTTCTGATGTAATGATTAAAGTTTGCTTATAATGCTTTGGTCTTGTCCTTGTTTCAAATGTTCTGTTTACAGTTAAGATATTTTCTACCTTCATCAGTAACGTGCAGGTCTGTGACCCACTCTTATCCTCTGCTGATCTCCACAGACCAACGCTCTGTACCTCAGGGCGTTTGAAGAATGGGCGACAAATTTCACAAATGTCCAGATCCTCAGCGACCAGACGGCAAGCAATGATGTAATCCTTTACACTCCGCTTCCATACCGTCCTCTGACCTGTAATCGAAAGATTTTTTTTTACACATGCCCCGCAGTGCTGAGCAGTGTTGGTCAAGTTACTTGAAAAAAGTAATCCTGCTACCTGCTACTTTTTTTTTTGATTACTTATTTTCAAAAGTAATTAGTTACTTTTTAAACCATGATTTATCCCCTAAATACATAATAAAGCAATAGATCTTTCAGCCCAATTCTACTTTTTCTGCATAATCCATCATATAAAATGTAATCAAATGAAAAAGTCTCTTTTTAAAACTTGTTTTAATCTTTTAACTTTATGCATCAAGCAAACATTTAATTATCTGCAACATTCTCTGACTGGAAGAAATTTGTTTAATATTTTCTGCACATTTCAGCTCATAAAATAAAATATTTTGTGTGTTTACACTCAGTCTTTCAAATAGATGCAAGTAAAACACAGCAGAAAATAAATAAAGTCAAAGACTAGCGGTCCTGTTGCTCTATTTTCACCTGTATAGCAGGAGTCATACGTCATTGTCATGAGACATTCTCGCAAAAAAAATCACGGTTTTAGTAACGCAGTAACGCAGCGTGCTTACGGGAAAGTAACAGTAATCTAATTACCTTTTTTTGCAATAGGAATCCCTTACTTTACTCCTTACTCGAAAAAAGTAATCGGACTACAGTAACGCATTACAAATAACTGCCCAGGTTTTCAACAGACCACAATCTATCCAAAATACATTTAAGCTCTGATAACAACTGCGACCAGATGGATTTCACACCCCGTGCCTTTAGAGTGTGACATTTGGAGTGGATGTAAAAATGAGTTTTCAGTCCTGAAAACTTCTTGTGGATATCTCCTGTACTTATAATTATATAAAAAATAATTTTCAGCCCACTTCTGTGCACTTTGAGGGCCTGTAATTCTGAAATAGTCAGAGTATGAAGGTAAACTTTTGCATAGTTTCATTAAATATGCTGAAGCTCTTGTACATTAAGTAAGCTGTTGATTCCGATGTCAGGCAGGGATTTTCTTCTCAGATCTGGTTGATTAACTGGACTGATTTGTCCTTCACCAGCAACGACTGGGCGCCGTGGCCTGCCTGCAGCTCGCTGTGAAGCACTTTAACATAGAAGATCATGTCATAGTTATCGGAGGGTAAGTTTGTGTTCCTTAGCTCATGGTAAACTGTAGTTTTGAGTGTGTAAACAGCTCTGAGATGTAGCTCTCTCCCTGTCCATCCTGAACAGTGACACCCTCTTCAAAGAAGATTTCAGCCTCAGGAAAGTTAAAGAGAGGTTCTCTGATGTCCAGTCAAAGTGTGAAGACAGCTGCCTTGTGCTGTCGTATCAGTGCAGAGACGAGGGTGAGGTTAATAAAGCTGTTCACGTGTCCAACATCAGCCGTGGCTTTGCGTCTTCTTCCCAGTTAGTTCTGTATTTTATGTTTGTGTGTTCAGAAACCCAGAAATATGGAATCCTGGAGGCAGACACTGATCTTCGTGTCCTCTGTATGAAGGAGAAGCCTCTTCCCTCAGAGACAAAGTCCAGGAGAGCAGTAAGTTCAACACAAGTGGTCAGAATGTGGTAAAATATACACTCATGGAAAGAAAAGACTGTAAATAAAAGATGGAACTTTACTACTCGGACTCAAAACACAGAGCTGACTATTTTTGGTTTTCAGTGCCCTTGTTTCTACGTGTTTTCAAAAAGAAGTCTTCCTCTGTTGGACACTTTCCTCGAGGAAAAGAAGGTAAACGAAATAAGCCGACACGCCACAATTAAGTTATGTTTTTATTATTAACGAGAAGCTTAATATTTCCACAGGATGCTCCAATCACAGAGAAAGACGCTCCCGGAAACTTTGTGTCTTGGCTCATCCCGAGGTAATTTTAGCTGAGAGAAATCTGAGTTTTACTCCAAATAAGTAACTTCAGCTTTTTGTGTGTTTCAGAAGGAATCAGGGTTTCATTTTGAATCTGTTCTTGTATTTTTCATATACTTAAATGACACTCAAGCTCAGATGATGGCAGACTGTTGTATTCTTTTTTTTTCAGGAAACCTGTTTACATTCAGGAAATTTCTGGGCGTTTTGATGTTGGAAACTTGCCATCATATGTTGAATGTGATCTGTACTTCAAAGAAAAACTTCAGGACGTTGAGTCGTACATGGTGTAAAAGGAAGTTTATTTTTTTTAAAACTGATCCAAGAAGAAAGTTATTGTGTGTGACTGTAAATACACCTTTAATTTTATGATGAATCTTTTCTATAAATGTTATTTTATTAATCTAAACAATGTGGAGTCTTGTGCATTTGTCCGAGGCCTTCTCGCGGCTGTTCTCCATCTTTGCGATGCGGGAGCCAAACTGCATGGCTCTCTTGGGCAGGACGGCCGATTGACCGAGGCCCAGTCGCCTTGCCGTCATCCTCAGGAGGAGTTTCTCGCCGACTCCTCGAGGAAGCGACAGATCGGCCTTCTGCCACACGGGAAGCAAATTCAAGTAGCTTACCACGTCTTCGTCCAAGTACGGAAACCTGCAGAGTCCACAGAGAAGAGCGCCTTTAATCTGCGGTGCTCAAAATAAATTCTACACCGAG
Source organism: Neolamprologus brichardi (assembly GCF_056152115.1). Classification (NCBI taxonomy): domain Eukaryota; kingdom Metazoa; phylum Chordata; class Actinopteri; order Cichliformes; family Cichlidae; genus Neolamprologus; species Neolamprologus brichardi. The sequence goes on along the minus strand of NC_142119.1, from coordinate 2,832,579 downwards.
CTGCAGTTTCAACCAGTACACCAGTCATGATTTCATACATGACATGAATTTTTTAAGAATAACAAGAGATAAAACACCCACTGTGATTTATTTTAGCCACCTTACAGAGTGCTGTGGAGGGGAGCTGTATTAACTGTTCATGACTCTCTATATGTGATTAAATGAAAAAATTAATCATAATTTGGCAAAAATGTTTATTTACACTAAAAATTCCCAAAGAGCACAACAAATTGTGCTCTTTGCACTTATTGACAAATAAAACTTATACCAGCTGATCTGCAAATAAGAGGACATTTATTCCACTTCGGGTATTTAAAGAGCTCAAACTTAGAGGGAAAAAAAAGCTGAGACTTATTTCAAAACCGATTCCAGTTTACAACCTTATATGAAAGCTATGAAAGTGTGGTATTTAGCTTCATTATCAGTGTACAGACACCTCAGTTTAAAATCCCCGCCTGTAGAAAATTCACAGAAACGGACGGCACATCCTTCAAACAGAAACGGCATGCTGCTTAAATATTAACCAGACATGAACAAAAATATTATTTTAAGTTGATTTCATTTCAGTTTTTCCCTGAATGGTTCCGCTTACTGACAGCAGGTGGCAGTAAAATGTTTTAAAAACATAATAAAAATTTGTAAACGCTGTGCTCTTTTTTAAGCATCAGGAAGGAAACCTCCACCTATCTGTTAGACATCAAGGATACACATGGGATGTTATAAAGACCCCAGATTCATTAAAATAAACATCTTACCCACCACACAGACAAAACAAGCTTCACTTGCAGACCTACCGAGCTTCCTTTCCATGGTCCCCGATCACTCTGTCGTCTCTGCCCAAATTCCTGGAGGAGATCCGGCCCAGCTCCATGGCCAGCTCCTGGATCAAGCCTTCGTGTCCAGAGGTCTTAAACCGGACTCGGTGCCTGGAGTAACCAGCCAGCTGCTCATCTGCTCCGATTCCGGTCAAAATGACCTGCACAAATCAGAAACGTCTCTGATAACAAGTTTTTAAAGTTAAATGTGGAATAATTCTGCTTCCCACCAGCTCTGTATTTTTCTAGCTCACAATTATCCTAATCTATCTTAAAATGGCTTTTAACACCATTTATGACCCAAACTCTTTTATTCCTGAGAATCCTCCTCAAAGGACAGCTCTCACACCCTCCTTCCTACAAAAGAAACTCCGCTCTTTGTCACCTTTGCCGACGACGTGAATGGCCTCTGGTGGTTTCCCTCCGCGATGAATCCCACTCCTCTTGCAGCGAACCAAACAGCACAGCCGATGCTGTCGTCCAGCACCGTGTCCAGCGGATGCACCAGGTGACAGACGCGCTCCAGGCGCTTTTCCTGCAGCTCCTCCTGCGTTACGTTAATCTCCACAAAGTTCCACTTCCTCTCAGGGTTCAGTTCTTGTAGTTCCCTGAGCCCAGCTCTTCCAGTGATTCTGTCAGGAACGTCAAAGGGGCTGAACACTTGGGAATTTTTCCGATCAGCTTTTAAATCTATGGGCTTATTTTTGGGCTTTCTCGAGGACTCGTTCTGCTTTTTGGGCTCCTGTAGTTTAAAGGCCACGTTCAACAGGTCTACAGGCTCATGCGCAGGTACGTGACGGTCAGCTAAAGCAGCCAGGATCATTGAATCAATGCCTCCTGAGAAAAGTATGGCAACATGAGCACAGTCAATAGCAGGAGGAGAGAGGTTTAGAGCCCTGAAAGGTAGAGACTGAACGCGTCTCCTCACTGCCTCGCTGAGAACGTCGATGAGATGATTCACCTCATCAGTTTTCTCCTCGCTGCCCAGCAGCTTCTCCAGATCCTCCACAGACAGACATGAGTTTGAGTGAATTTCTGTATCATTTAATGTTTCTGGAAGAGACACATTCATAGGTGGAACAGGTGAAGAGAGTTCAAGACCCGACTGGTTCATCACAGCACTGCAACCTCTCGGGATGGACTCCAACACCTGAGGTATGGTGTCATTACTGACATTACTTTCTGCATGAGCCCACGGATAAACCTCAAATGCCACACAGCCAGCTTCTGCTGCCGCCTTGAGGTTAACCCTGAACACACCAGCAGCCGGGACTTCCTGCCACACGCACTGTTTGGGACCAGAAGTGTGAGCAGCCACAGAAGTTAGAGTCAGTTCGCCGGCCTCTGCGTCAAATGTCCATAATAAGCTCCGCCTACCAAAGAAATCTCGGCCAAACCACAGGTAGTCTCCTGCCTTCTGGTAGTAAACAAACCCCCATGGTCCACGAATAGCAGACAGGACAGTTAAAATCTCTGAAGGGGCATTGCAGGATGATAGCCGCTGAGCTAAAACCGTGGTGTCATTCTCCTCTGGCGTCACCGGCAGGCCACTGAAAATCTCTCCATTCCACAGCAGGATGTTTCCGGCGGCGTCTTGAAGCGGCTGAGCAGTGAGGAGACCTCTCATGTGAAGAACGTGAGCAGAGAATAAACAGCGATAGCTGAGATCTGAGCCTGTGATGGCGAGGTCCCGGCTCGAATTGGGCCCTCTCCTTTTTAAATGTTCATAAACTCTTTGATTCCACTGAGAGTGAGCGGACGCCAGACTCAGCGCACAGAAGATCCCACACATCGCGGCGTTGCTGTGGCCTCAGATATCCTGAAGTTCTTTTTTCATATAATCGAGCTCCTCTGGAAACAGAACAATGCACTAGTTACATGATGCCATAACATTGTGCCTTCACTTAAGGCCTATTATGGCATAAAACATGCTGCTGAGTGTTTAATTATTTAACAAAAAAAAAAAAAAAAAAAAAAGGGGGACCCTGTTCCCAACTTTGCTGGCATCAAATTCAAAATGAGCAAATACAGGAAAAGCCAGCAAAGACAGAACACACAAAAACAGCCAAGCACTGACACAACCAAGAGTAACAAGACTTTCCAACATTTCCAGTGTTTGTTTTTACCTCACTGCAAATATTTCTCAAACCTACGTCTGAATAAAGTCCTTTATTGAGCAGTTTCTGATGCATAAACTTAAAATAAACGATGCAGCTCAGAAACAATCCCACAGTGATGCCGGTGACTTTTCAATCTTTAGCTTGTCTTGATAACGACGCCTGAAGTTTGATCGACATATTCTTGAAAATCTAATGGAGTTTTGATCAGAACAACTCTGGACTGGACGAGATGTTCTGGGCATGTCCTAATAAGAGGAGGGCCTGGGATAGACACAGGACACACTGGAGAGATCACATCTCTCAGCTGGCCTGGAAACAGGTCACACAGGTGGAGGTGTTTAGGGAAGGGAGGTCTGGCCTTATCTGCTTAGATTACTGCCCCCAGTCTCCCACTATCCTGGATAGCAGCAGAAAACGATTGGATGGATGTTAAAAAAATAAACAAAGCGGGATAAATCTGTTTTTTGCTTCTACCGTGTTTGACACATGATGTATCACATTTTTCAAAAATAATAAACACTCAGTCAATTTTTTTTTTGAATTTTTGTTCATCTTTACTTCCAACACAGAAGTTTTCACCTCTCAACCAGAGACATTTCTATCATCTTACTTTTGCACGAAGTGAGTGTCTGACTTCTCTCTCCCACAAAGAAGATGTTACTGTTCCTCTGCTGGATGTAGACTTTCTGAGAGGGGGAAACAATCTGCATTAATCCACATGTACACTTTCAAAACACATGACTGCACCAGCCTAACAACATGGGGATGTGATTTACGTGTTTCCCATCATAACTGCACAGATAATGATGCGATCTAATACATTTTGAGACTTTCCACTTCCTCCACTTACCCTGTTTTTCTTCAGATTGCAGAGCTCGTCCACAAGAACCTTCTGCTCTTTAATCTGTAACACGGAAAATTTCACCGATAAAAACGAAACTATCTGAATCTGTTAAGACACATAAAGCTAACAGAAGCGGCAGAATAATTATATATAACGAAAATAACCAAAAGTCTATGTATTTGGGAGACATCCGGTGGTCTGTAACAGCCACATTAGCCGTATTAGCATGTTTGGGTTCGCTACCTTCTTGTTAAGTTCTTCTTTTACTGCGGCCTGTCCTTCAAACTGCTCGTCATTGCTGTAGCTTTTTGAAGACATGATGGTGCGAAGAAACGAGGAAAAAACTGTCCAGAGTTTTTATTAATAAAACCAAACCCGGTCCATACAGAGTAAGCTCATGCGTCTAACCAGAATGAAGCTTTTCCGGGTGCTGAAGGTTCACACAGTTTGAACTCTATTGCCCCCTGCTGGTGGGCGGTGATATAGCCATTCAACTGAATCATTCATCTGTATCAGAAAATACAGATGTTAATTTGTGCATGGTCTATTTTTTTTTTTTTACTTTTTCTTTTTGTTTTCTTTTTTTTTTTTTTACCAGAGCAAACCACTTAAATATGATATGATTCCTTCTTTTATTTATTTACGTTTTTTATATGCTTGTTCATGCCATGTTTGCCATCCCACAATGCACTTGGATGCACCATATACATCATTGGATCACCACAAGCTTCCAAGACTTTCTTCAACCTCCAAAGGTAGCCAGCCTGAAACCCCTGGCATTTGTTTTGGCACTTACCTTGAAGCATTATCTAATTAACATTATTTTAATGAGCACCAAAACCAGTCAGTTTCAAAATAAGCCGAAATCCATTCACTTAAACATGGCTGTCTATCTATGTTCATCTCACTAGGCTTTTATCAAAGTCAGCCTTGTTTGGAGCCTACTGAGGTGGTTCAGGTGATGTATGTCCAGGATGCCTCCTGGATTCCTCCTAGGTGAGGCATTTTTTTTTACTGGTAGGAGACCCTTCAATAGACCCGGGTCATAAAGGAGCGATTATGTCTCTCAGCAGGCTTGGACCGCCCTAAAAGAGCTGGAGAATGTGCCCGGGGAAAGTGAGGTCTAGGTATGACTGTCACTTTTCTCTCAATTAGAACCACAGATGTCAACCTGCCCCACACAGCAGACACACTTGGGTCTAATCTGGACGTCTTCAGTTAGCAAATATGCAGATCACAAGCTCTGGGTTACTGCAGATGTCGGGTGGGCTAGATGCCACAGCACACCTGACATTCGGTCTATAAGAGGTGAACTTGTGGCTCTGCTGAGCTAGCTAGACTCAGCCTAATGACATTTAGGCCAAGTATTCATTACTGTCGTTACGGACCATCAAAGCCATTAGGAATCTCCAGTCCAATCTGAAATCAAACCAAAGCAGTGGGCCGAACTTCCTTAGAGCTGCAAAAAGCTGCTGTAACAGTCTGAGCTCATGCATAAGTCCACTGTTGATAAAAACAAAATCAGTGCTGATTTTTTGCTCCAGCAGCCGGTCAAGCACCTTTTAAACTTGACAAACACACCTGCCTGAAGCCTCACGTTGCTTCGCTGTCCACTCAGCTGCAATGCCTTATTGATCGGAAACAGCTGTCAGATGTTTGCAGTCTCATTCCCTGAAAGCGAGGGCTGTCATTTCAGGAACGGCGGCCACAGGTTGCCACAGCCGGCCAGACTGTGACCCTTGATGTTTATTGTTCTGTGGTTGTCAGGCACATATAAAACCCTTTGGCCTTATATCCACAAAAACTAAACCGACCGCAGCCCTGTTGTGCTCCCAAAACGGTGATTACGACCATTGTTTCTTTGGTCACTCAGATGGTTGGTCATCTTTCTGTATCAGGTGTTGTGACCTTGAGACCTCAAGAGCAATGCCTTGGGTATTTGGATTTTATCAGATTTTATTGAAGTACGACTGAGCTGTTCTTTAACACCTTCATTGCAACAGAGCAAAAAAAAGAGAAGAAGCATAAAGAATAGATGAATAAGAGATTTCCCATCTTGCACCTGGATCCCTTCTTTAGCTGCGGCTGGTAAATGTGAGACAACTTTGGGCCACAAGAGGCAGGTCATCCTCATATTTTTATCCAGGAGTACAAATTTAGCTGATGTAAACACAGCTTGTTGTTGCACATCCCGGAATCCCTTCAGGGACAGACATACCTGCAGCTCACATGACCACAAAATGACAGAGCAGCCGCCTGACCGCTGATGACAGCTACCTAACACAGCGGCCCACTAATAGTGGAGCTGGTAATCTGTTTGTAGCGGCTCAGTGTGTGCAGGCTTTGAGACGGTTGTGCGCTCTGTAAAAGATCACAAAGGAACTGAAGCTCCTATTGTCATCACCCGGCTCAAAATACGTGCTTATGTTACCTGTCGCTGTCAGTTTTGCTCCCTCATGCAATGAGACAGCACAGTATGCATATGCACTGCATTTGTTTTCATGTGCATTCACAGAGTTTCGTCCTAAAATAACTCAACCTCCAACCTGCTTGGATCACACATTAAGAGTTAAATTTAGGGCTGGATTAATCCACTGGAAGGAACCTGGGCTAAAAGAAGCTGCACTGATTCTCTTTGTGTCTGTAAATTAGTGGATCTGTTAGTAATTACCAGTTATCATGGTAAAACTCAACATCAAAACCACCAAAGTATTCTTAAACACAGGACCTCCCGGGGGGTAGCGTCTTCAGGGGGATCCCCTTTAGGTCTTCTGGAATGCAGGGTGGTGCTCTAGGGCCAAAAACTGTAGTTCCTCTAGTGGCCACTTGAGACTTCCTCCATAAATTAGTCAAGTCCCATAGACTCCCAACTCTACAGCAGAAATAAACAAGTTTACAACCTGCTACAAAAAACAGTTTTGGTCTATCTGATTAGTTTCACCCTTCATAATAAGCTTTTAGTAGGTTAATATTTTTCAAAGTCATCCAGCTAGATTTCGATAAGGCTTAAAGTTAGAGCTGTGTCCAGTTTGATTGAGGAATGTGCCGAGACAAGGAGCCGTAACCAACTGCTTTATCTTCTCTAATCTGAGCTACTGAAATATACCTCTCCATCATATGGCCTGTTTGCAGTTTATTAATTGCATCAATATCAAAGCCCTCTCACTCTTTGACTTGTCTTTGCAAGGGTTCGTTTCACCCCCTTGTCTATATTGAGTCTTTATTTTTATACAATTAAATTTCATTGAGCTGCAGCAGCTTTGTGCAATACTGTACTAGTGTTATCTGATACCTTAGGTCTCCATAGACTTCCAACTCAAGAAAATAAACATGGTGAAGGAAAAAATGCAAACATGAAAGCTGAGTCCAAAACTAAAGTGTGGCGTCAGAGTGGCTGCTGGTGACACTGGTGGTAGCTACGACGTTTTTGTTATGTTCCTCGAGCTGTTTTAAGGTGCAGGAGGACACATTGTCCTGTGGGAGGAGACCACAGACATGCAGCGGTGCTATTTCCATACAAGTGCAGAGTTAGTCTGAAACAAATTTTAGGTGGACAGTGCTCGTCTAAGTAATATCCAAATGAAAGTCAGGTGTCTTGTCAGGATCATGACAAGAAGATCAATATCAATGGTTTTAATGGAGCATACAAAAAATTTATAAAACCTTTAACCTCTTATCAAATGCTAAGTAAGCACATTTTCAGGAACTGGAAATTGTGATGTTTATTATTTTAGTACTACCGTTCATCTATTATTAACTTTTCCATTGGATGTTCCAAAAAGGTGGAAAGTCCAGTGAGAGCATTGTATTTATATAATCCTAAGCAGGACACCGATAACCCAGTAAATTAATATCTTATTCACATTAATGTGAAGTGGAAGGTGCTCGTATTAACAAGGATAAGATGATAAAACTATTAACAAATTACACAGCTTGCAGAAAGTTTAAAAAACCCCATCCACTTCTAGTTGGCAACTTTTAAAACCACGAATTAACAGTTTGCATCACAGACAACTCAAATATTAGATTTAAAGAGGTTATGAACCAGATTACATCTTAGCTTGGCAAAGTAAATTTCTGGTTTTATATTTCTGCTCAGGTTAAGCTATATCATTGAATGTAGAATTGTGCTTTGGAGCAGTTTTGCAACCTTTGGACAGATCCAACTCAGGCATCTGCTCTTTGATTTCTCTTGGAAATCCAGCCTTGAATAAACTTTTCTTACACCTATAAATAAGCAGGAAATGAGTGACCATCTCCTGCTTATACTACTTTACCCAGTGCAATAATATTTATGAAAGGAAGAAGATGAAGATCATTAAAACACATCACAAGCATTTTGGACATCGTAAACAATACTTTAGTGCCAAATTAGACGTGAATGCTCGCCTATAAAGAATTCTGGAGATGCATATGTTTTTATGCATCACAAAGCTGCAGTTGTTCTTTCTACACTCCAGAATGTGATGCAACCGGTCGTCAGATTTTAGAGTAATTTTGCAACAAGGATTTAAGTAACCAACAGAACTTCAATGAGATCCTCCCACAAAGAGCAAAGAGGCTCTGCTTTGTCACATGTCATTTTGATGGACTGCGTTCAGTGTGTTTGTGGGTGTTTTTGACCTTGAGACAGATTAGGAGCTTCACAGAGTCCATTTTTGTTTTCATGCTTAAGCTTTCGTAACACCGCAGGGCTGAGGTGGTAAAACTGGAAGGTTTAGTTGAGTTTGTGCAAAGTTTTGTGTTGCAAATGGATAAAAACAACAGCTCTAAATTTGCATCAAACCCAACAAAAGTAAAGCACTTGATCTTTGTGGTATAATATGAAAGCCACATGGAACCTGCCCCCACAGGACCGAGCACAATACAGGGCTGTATGTGTGGGTATTATTCACCGGAGTGTGCTAAAAAAAACCTCAAAAAACCTAAACTGTGTCACTGGAGAGCAGTCATGATGTTTCAGTGAGGGTCTCACTCAGCTGATCAGAGTTCATACAATGTGCAGTTAAAAGAGACATACATGCAGGTGTTCACTGAGTGTTTATTGCGGCCCGAGGAGGCTTCATCCATGCAAGCTGTAATTACAGCTGTAATACTGTTCTGTTGACAAAGTGCACGAATGCAAGTCATCCGAATGTGCACTATGTACACAAGTTTTACCTCCAAATTCACCTGCAGCAGCAAGCAGGAGGTAAACAGCTCCACTAGGTCAGCGCAATAACCAAAAGTTTCTTTTGTATGTGGTATCACGTGGGCAGAAAACGCTCCATTAATCTTTAACCTTTGATATAACTCTGCTCTCCCTTGGTCTTTGGCTTTTCTCTGATTCAATTTAAAAGAAAAAATGGCATGCAAAAGAATCATACTAGATCTAAAACTAAAAGTGTTTAATTTAAAGTGAAAGGTTAAGTCTTTACTGATATTAGCTGTAGCTGAATTAGATATATCATTGTAGTTGGCAAATTGTAAAGCTTCTGCTCTGTCAGAGTCAGCTGATGATGGAAAATTTAAAAAAGTAGATTTATTTTGAAAAGTACTGAAATTAAGTATAAATTACAACTTCAAATTTCAAATCTACAGCATCACAGACTTGCAGGTAGTTTTTATACATGTTATACATATGAAACAATACATTTAATAGAGTCAAAAGTACACAAAAATATTAAAGGAGTTACATTTCTTGGCACGTTTGTCACATATTTTCACAAAAGAATACTTATACTTCAATGAAGCACTAATAATATTTGGAAACGGTACAAATGTGTAGGTCACACATGCGTCATGGTGTTTTAATGCATCAGTTAAAATTTATTTATGTAACTGTTTTAAAGCATTTAAATGCCTTGTATATACAATATGTAACTTTAAATGCCATAGACTGCATATCAAAGATGGCCAAAGAAATTGTGACATCATAATGTTGAGCAAAGTCCAGGGTGAACATTTTCACCTTCACTATGTTCCCGTTTTGAAACCAGATGTCACGAGCTACATGCGTGCAGAGAATTGTTAATCACATGCTGAAGCAAACTGTGGTTTATGCTTCTTTCAGACTCCAATAAAAAACACAATTTACAAAGTGACCTTCATGTCCCACTTCATGTGGGACTGCTGAACTATACAAACCAGAGGAATCGCCCTCTGCTGGCCATTAACAGAAAATCATGTTTAAGGCACTTCCACATTGGATTCTGGATCTGTGAACAACTTATAAAATCTGTGTTGTAGAAGCAAGTCTTGCCACTCATTCAGTTATCTAAATTAACTTTATTGTGGTTACCAGAACATAAAATTGTTATAATGACATATATGTCATATAAAAAAACATATGCTTAAACAGTTTGTTGACTTTTACGCTTTCACCACCATCTTTGCTGATGCAGAACTCTCCAGTATGTTTTATTTCTAATTCTTTCAACTATATTTTAATATCTATTAAAATATGCTTTGGAGTTGTCTACCATATCAGATCAGAAGCTGTCAAGTGAAGGTGCTGCTCCAAAAACATCCTTATGATGTTTTTGGAGCAGATTATGATATGCAGATTGTTGCTGTTCGTTGTACTTTGATTGGAAGATGCAGAATTATCTACAACACCCTCCAACTAATAGTAAAATTGAAATAAACTTTTAAAAGTGCAAAAAACATTCACCTTCAAAGTAAAAGTTGTGCCTCTGTGTTCCAGACATGTTTCAAAAGGTGGTGCTTTTATTTTGAAGACGAATTTTCTCTGTGCTTTTGTTGCATTTTTCACAGTTTCATAGATGCTTGGAGAGACTTTGGTGAGTGTTTGCAGTCGGTGTCTTCCATGCAAATTACGGTCGACTGCTGCAATCTGCAAGAGAACAAAGCGATCGCAAAGATTTTTGTGGTGCAGCAATTTGCACTTCTTTGTGACTAATTTCAGCAACCTCAAGCAACCACAGAGAAACTGGATGAGGAATACAATTTTTTCCCTGGCAACCAGTTTTGGCAAATGGTCACAGCAAAAATGGCAGATAATTGGTTAGTGGTCACTTCGATCTAAAACTTCAACAGGCCTTGATATTCTCCTGCTTTTCCTTTCGGCTGTTCTCTTTAGGGGTCACCACAGCGGATCATCGGCCTCCATCTTAACCTATCCCTAGCACCTTCCTCTGTGACACAAACCCCCTGCATCTTTGAACCTCCTCTGTGGTTTTCCTCTTTCTTGCTTGGCAGTTCTATATTCAATGTAATCCATAAATTCAATTGAGTTTAATTTTTATAGCACCAATTTAGAACAACAGTGGCCTCAATCTGCTTTATAATGCAAAGACCCTACAATATTAGACAGAAACCCCAGCAATCAGACCCCCTATGGGCAGACAGTTGGCGACAGTGGAAAGGAAAAACTCCTTTTTAACAGGAAAAAACCTGCAGAATCCCGGCAGGGAGGGGAAGCCATATATTCCACACATTACTATTCACATTTTTTTAATTGTCTTTCAAAATATTTAAGCTAAAAACATTGTTAATGTATTTTTAGCTAACAATTTTAACTGTCATGCATGCTATTAGCTAATAATTTCAATTTCGTGTCCATTACAGTTACCCAACAGTTTAATTTCCTTATTTATATTTATATATATTTTTTGTCTGTATAAAACTTGAATTTCTTTTCAATAATAATAATAATGATAATAATAATAATAATAATAATAATAATAGTAAATAATCGTGCACGTTGCTAGGAGGTAAACAAGTGGAGGAGGGGAGCCTTTCAAACCGAAGCTCACCTGTGTGAGAGGAAGCGGAGGGTTTAACTGTAACAAGGTAACAATGACACCATTTTCTGCTCCTATAGTGCATTTTTTTCTTTTTCTTCTTTTTTTTCTTTAAGTAGGCAGGACCGCGTCTGTTTTTGACACAGGGGTAAAGAAAGGACAGTCACGTGACCGCGCGGGGTATATTCGAGGCGGGTCGTAAACAGAGCAGCAGCAGCTGCGGAGAGCAGAGCCGAGCAGACAGTCCACAGGAGCCCAGCTGACAGGAGCTCGTCTCCCGGTTTCGTATCCCTGCGACCCACCCGGCCTTTCGGGCTATAAAATCATTTCTTTCCAACTTCAGCTACAGTGATAGCTAAGTTTGGAGAGGAGAAAAAGGGAGAAACGCCGTGTCTTCTTTTGTTTTTTCCGGTTATTGTGTCAGTTAGGTGCAGAGGTAGTCGGAGTCGACCTCCTTTTGCATTACAAAAGGGGATCTAGCAGAAAAGAGAGAATATATATTAGACATATCAAGCCGGTTGTTTCTGTCTGAAGAGCTTTAAAATGGATAACTCTGGAACTAAAAAGACGTGCATGGGTGAGTTGTTTTTCTGTTGCAGGAGAAATTACTGAATATTTCCCAGGAGAGGAGCCTGAGTGTCACAGATGGGTATCGAACACCAGCTGTAACATGTTTTCTCCACAGAATCCACCCGAGACTTCTTCACCTCGGCCAAATTTCTCATCTACATGGGCCACGCTCTGTCAACATGGGTGAGCACACACTGTTTATAACCAGCATTGTATTATAACCATGCTCATGTCCATCTAACTGACATCACACAGTAAATGTATGCATGCTCACCATGATGACTATATTTATTTGTGGCCATCCAGTGTTAAATCAAACCTAATGCGTTATTAGTTTTGTTATTGCTGCTTTATATGTCATTACAACTGTGCAAACTCACTTGTTTTTCCACCTGCAGCTAGCCACACAGTGCTCTATTTACAGATAGCTTTACATATCTGAATATCTGAATTTAAATTCCTCAGGGTGACCGGATGTGGAACTTCGCTGTGGCAGTTTTCCTGGTGGAGCTGTACGGGAACAGCCTGCTGCTCACTGCTGTGTATGGGCTGGTGGTGGCTGGCTCGGTGCTCCTGCTGGGCGCCATCATCGGGGACTGGGTGGACAAAAACCCCAGGCTTAAAGGTAAGTTTAAACTGGGTTATGTGTGGCACTTTTTGGCTCAGTTTGGTGGGCGTGAATTGGGTTTCTGGCAGTTCTTTTTGCTGGTCAGATGTCACAACACCTCTGACATTTGGCCCATATAAGGGCCAGGACCTGTAGCTTGCCCTGAGTCAACACCGTCAGCCAAGGACAAAGAAAACTGTAAATAGTTACTGCAGTTACTGCAGTCTGGGATGTAAAACCAGGTATTTGACTGTGAACATGAATTCCCTTGAACACAGACATTTAACAGTTAAACTGGAAAATAATTACACAGAGGAATTTGGCAAAGACATGAAATGAGCTTCTTTGCACCATAATGAATGTGTTGTGTCTGATCAGATCTCTGTCCCTAATGCCCGTCGTGGTCTTTCCACAGTGGCCCAGACTTCGCTGCTGGTCCAGAACAGTTGCGTCATCGCGTGCGGGGTCCTCCTCATGCTTGTTTTCCAGTTCAAAGACCAGCTCACGGAGCTCTACAATGGATGGATTCTGGTAAGATCCCCTGTCCTGTTTCAACCTGTTTTGGTGGGGATTTGCACTGAAAGCATTTTTACCTCCTTTCTTTAAGCTGAGGTTGAAACGTTCCTACTTTCACTCACTGATGCGAGTTCCCCTGTCAGTGTGATTTATGGAGTGAGCACAGCTTATCCACAGAGGATTGCAACAGCTCCACTAGAATTTTTTAATGTTCATTTGAACTCAAGTTAGCCTGTTTCTAAAATATTTGTGGGTGTAACCTGTCTTATCAAGCGACTATCAGGACACAGCCTGAAGTGGACTCCCACAGATACTCACTGAAGCATCAAAAATAGTAAAAAAATAAACAAAATTAAATAGAAAATTTAAAAATAAAAAGCCTCTCAGATAATTTATTCTAATGCAAACTAAAAGCACCCATTCACCTCAATATATCAAATAATTCAAACACAGTTAACAGCGGAAAAACAGTAAAATGTGAAAGTGAAAATGAGTAATACACATAATTAGTTTGTAGTACAGCAATCAATTAATTAGATATTTAAACTTTTTTTCTTTCAAATCTAATCCGGTGTACACATGACTGCTGATGAGTACAAATTTCTCTCTAACAGACAGAACATCTGTTTTTATAATAAACAAGAAATCAATAATTCCTCATTTAAGTTTCCTCTTTCTCTCTGCTCATGATTTCAAGGGAAAGACCCAACAGTTAACACCAAAGCAAGTTAAAATTTCAAGACATAGCAGTATTCATATTTGCAAAACCCTCTCTACTTTTCATCAGTTCCGCCTTAAATTAAAAAACGCCGCTCTTGAGGCAGTTTCAGTTCAAAACATGGCACTTGAACTGAGTTTACATGAAGTTTATTCTGAATAAAATCAGTCAAATCCGAGAAAGGTTCCCATAGTTCAATGAACCTTGGGAACCTTACATTCATACATTCATACTACGAATATTTTCTAGGCCCTCAGAGTACACAGGAGTGGGCCCGTTTTCACTCTGTTAAATGAGTTTTATCCCAAATTTCTAATCCCTCATAACTCCTATAAGTACCAATGATATTCACATTAAAGTTCTGTTAAAAACTGTACCTGGATCAGGTAGCACTACTCATGTCCGTTAAACCATTGGTGCTCGTGTAAGGGAACAAGGTAGGTCTGAAAAATTAATTAAGGCCTTTATTTTACACAACTGAAGAACTTGTAAATTACGCCATCATGTAGCAGCTTTTGTCTTCTTTAGGATGTAACTTGAAGAAGCGAAAGCTGATAAGCGTTGGTGATAAGCTGCTACGTGTTTCATAGTGAATCCAGCACCTTGTACTACGAAAGAGTTCATCATACAAAGCTGGTTATCACCTCAGACCTGCACGTTCACATGATCACATGACTCGTCCAGAGAAAGCAATCCCTATGAGTGTCACCTACTCCAGCCAGAGACATTATGATCAAATGGTGATCACAAATCTCTAAAAAACTTTTTTTTTAAAAATATAACAGCAAAACGCAACATTGTTGTTAAAAGGACACAGTTAATGCAGAAAACCATTATTCTGATCTTTAGTGTACAGAGCAGTAAAATAAACATTTTAATTACACTTAATTATTTTCTGGCTGAGGGTTTACTATTTAAGGGTTTGAGAGTAAAGATTAAATACAAAATCAATATTCAAATGTAGTTTACACATTAGATAGGATGTCAGCAATTACAGTGGAGGTGTCCTGGTTAGGATCAAATGTTAACGATTAAAGTAAAATAAAATTGTTGTAGAGTTTTGATTGCCAACAGATAAAAAAAACAAAATGAAACAAAGTTGTGTCAAACAATCTATATTTATCAGGGAAACACAAAGACATTAAAATGCTCCTGTTCTCCTCGTAATGAAACCTTTTAGGTATGGTGATGCTGTTTTCTGAAGATTGGTCAGTAGGAGTTAATTTCATACCCGTTGGTTTTCATCTGAAACTTAACATGCTCTGGAGCAGGTTACTATGGCACGTTAAGAAGTAAATCACCTTCATAGTACAGAAAACCCAGGGTTAACCCTTGAGTTACCTAGACAAGACCAAGTCGTGCTTCATAGTACAAGTCTCAAGTGTCACAAGTGTTGCAATATAAAGATCTGTGTAATTTGTAAATGATCAGGAAACAGATCAAACATCCAGGGAACAAAAACATTTGTTCCTGTCGATCCTAATATACTGATAGTCAGGATGGTTACTGAAAAAGTTCTACTGTACAAAAATGAGATTTTTTCCTCAGATTGTGACACTTGGAGTGGCTGTGAAGTTGACCTATTTTTTAGTTTTAACAGAGTTTTTCAGCCCTGAAAATTTCGGATGTATATATCTCACTTGATTATGAAAGTATGAGGGCTCAAAATATTGGAAAAATCAAAAAATTTGAATGCAGGTTCAGCAACTCTGAAAACATTCAAAGTGTGCCGGTAAAGGTTTGCTTTGGATCAATTAAATAAACTAAGATTGAAATAATTAGCTGATTCTGAAGGAGTCATGTGGGGGGTTACTCAGATTTATTTATTTATTTATTAATGCATTGATCCAAGAGTGTCCACATAAACTTCTCTGTAGCTAAATCTGTACCTGACTTCAGTTTTTCTCCCTGAATGCAGATGTGAAGCATTATAGTTAAAAAGTGAAACACTTCCAGGAGAAAGTCAGTAATGACTTTCTCTAAAGTTTGACTTCACTTCAAGACGAATCTTGAATCTTGAGTAAAGGAGGGTTAGAAAACAAGTAGATTCTCAAGCCTGCAGTAGATTTAACATACAAGTACATACATACTACAACAGGAAAGCTACTGGGGACCAGGAAAGTGTTTCAGTTATTTCTTTTTTTACACTTGTTGAGCTATGTGACTAAACAGGAGCTCCCTCACTGTCAATATTTTGATCTCCGCGATCCAGAGATCCAGAACTGCAAACTGTTTGAGTTTCCGTTCATCACAGGAGACGGGTTTGGGTGTCGGGTTGAAACGCAGAAGGCCTCCAGCGTTGTTCTTTTGTGTTTGCAGTATCTGTGGGAAAATGGGGCTATTTCTCTAGCGGTCAGAGAGTTCAGAGGGCTGGCTGTTGTCGGAGTGCTGGTGGAGGTGGTGAGAGACTGGTGAAACAGGAGATTTAGTGTCTTGCTGAACGCTGTGCAGTCAGCAGGTTGTTCAAGGCCAGTCACATGACACAGAGAGAAATGTGGCTGGGCCTGCTGAAGCATTTCTGATTTTTTATTGTTTCTATACTGACCAGAGCAGCTGTGTGAAAATGCATGCACAGACCCACAAACAGAGTCTGCTTCAGAAAAAATGTGCAGTTTCTGCTGAAATTTTTAATTTTAACTAATGATATAGATTTTTTTTTCAACAGGAAGTTATTGATTTGACACGTAGTGGGAACGGTTGGCCTTTCATTTCATTCTTAAAGAGTTTTGCCATTGTTATCAGCTAATCAGGTCGGATTTTGAGAGTTAGAAAAAGTTGAGAAACTCATGTTCCCTTTACCCTTGACACCTTCTGTTGAGGGATCTGGTCCATGCTTTGCAGCCAGTTAAAAAGACCCACTTTTTGAAGACAAGTTCCTGAAGATGTTCATCACTGTGACAGATTCCATCTGAACTTGTTGAGCTTCATACTCTCAGTTGACACTCAGCTCACACTGCCGTCTCTCTGTTATCCACTGTGGTGAAGCCAACATTGACATTTTTCTAGTGTTTGTTTTTGTAAGTTTTGGCATTTACTGCAGATTGTAGCGGAGTGCACAACCTTACGTAATTTATGTTTAGCCTCATCGTATCTTTAATAATTACTCTGGTGGTGTTTCCCCTTGGTAGACTGCTTAGTGGGTCCGGGTGATGCCCCCCCCCCAGGTTAGTCAGGACTAGCTTCCCTGTCATCAGACTTAGACATTTGGGGTCAGTTGGTGTCTGTTCAGTATGTTTTAAGATGATTGAACACTTGCTGGGAAGCTTTTTCTGCCCTAACAGTCAGCTCTAGCCTCTATCTTTTGTTCTCCCGTCTCATATTTCCTACTGCCCCTCCCCCCTTAAACCGTCACAGCAGAAACAAACATGACCATAAATGACTGCAAAATGGAGAGTATAACCCTGTGATAAAATTTCACAAAGGCACAAAAATGAGGCAAGCTAGATAAATAAAAATATGCATTTTAAATCTTTTTTAAAAATATATTTATCTGTTCCCTTGGCTAAACTGTGCAGCTGTGCAGGAATGACTACTTCGGACCCCTCCTCCACCCTAGAAACAACTCCTTTTTAAGTCAAAGGTCAAATCAGTATGGCTCAATACAGATCCATCAGTTATGAAACATCAATGTCTCTTCCAATGGGAGATTCTGTCCCAGTATTTTAAATGGGAAACATGGAAAAGGGGACCACAGCCCAGAAAAAAATCTGTGAAATTCAGTGACTTAAAGGGATGACAGGTAAAATAAAGCTTAAGACAGTGCTGTCCAACAGATCGAGAAATTAAGTTGATGGTGTTAATTCTTTCATTGGAAATCCAAAGAGTTGGAGAATCAGTGCTAAAGCTGGCTCTAGCTATCCTCTAAAATGCAACAGTGGACTCATGTGTACTTTCGCTTTCTCTGACACTCCAACCAAACCCCGTCAACCACATGCTAAATAGGCAGATTTTCATAAACCAGAACATGCCACGAGGTACACATCAAGCTTGGGACTGCAGGCTTTTCTTTTTGGGTGTTCCAAAAAAGATGTTAACCTGAACTCGAACCTGAATTCTTGATGGGTTTATAAATGACCTTGTAAATGTTAAACGTTAAATAAAAATCATAATCTAAAATAATAATATATTATTTTAGAATATATAAAATAATCGTGCTTTAGTCGAAGGCAGCTGGACTCCTTTTAGGTGTTTCATGTCATCTGAAAGGCTGAGGAGTTGCAGGTGTTTATCTTCTTATAGGGCTGTGATCTTGGAAATTGTCAAGACACGCCCAGACGTGTGAGGACGTTTGTGAGTCATTAAGGTCACAGTGGTGGAGGTGTGAATGGCAGCTCAGCTGCCTAGGAAGGATCTCAAGATTGTTTTACAGGTAACTGATAGCTGGTGACGTAGGCCACCAGTTCGGTTCAAGGATAGCCGCTCCAGTTGAACCTAAATGGTCTTGAGGAGATTGTGTAAATCAACATAACTCAAGTATGTGTTCATCGAAAAGGACTGAACTGTGTAGCTTTGTGGCTTAATACTGAGGTTTTTGGACTACAATGGAATTCGATGACATGGGGGAGTTAGATGGTAAATGGCCTGTATTTGTATAGCGCCTTTACTAGTCCCGCCTAGGGACCCCAAAGCGCTTTACACGTCCAGTCATCCACCCATTCACTCTCACATTCACACACTGGTGGAGGCAGCTACAGTTGTAGCCACAGCTGCCCTGGGGCAGACTGACAGAAGCGAGGCTGCCATATCGCGCCATCGGCCCTTCTGGCCAACACCAGTAGGCGGTAGGTGAAGTGTCTTGCCCAAGGACACAACGACCGAGACTGTCCGAGCCGGGGCTCGAACCGGCAACCTTCCGATTACAAGGCGAACTCCCAACTCTTGAGCCACGATCGCCCTTCTTGAGCCACGATCGCCATGATCTATCCGATTCTTAGTTTTTCATGTTTCATGGGAGTATTTGGGGAACAGCCTTGTCATTTTATCACACAAAGTCAGTCCAAATATAAAACTACTGTTAAATTGGTTTTTTTTGTTATTTTCAGACAACCTGCTACATCCTGGTCATCACCATCGCCAACATTGCCAACCTTGCCAGCACGGCCATGTCCATTACCATCCAGAGAGACTGGGTGGTTGTTGTAGCAGGTCAGGACAGCAGCAAGTTGGCAGGTAGGTGTTTGCTATCGACTGGTGGCTTATCTTCAGATGTAGGCCTCATATGATCCGTTATCAGGTCATATGTTCAGCTGGGAGGACTTTGAACCCCGGATGCTGACTCGCTCACATTTCTTTTCTTTTTTTTTTTATGTCACTGCAGTTTTCCATTGATTGTGACAAGCTGTTAGAAAGATTTGGTCACATGGTGCACAACACTTTGAACTGGTTGACCCTTATCAATCCGCTTGTGCTGGTTCTTAGTTTATATTACTGTAAACACAAATTTTAAGACCATAATCGGCTTTTTTATATCAATGTGTTAAATTAGCTGTTAAGCTAACTAGCTCCTCCTTCCACTACCTTGTCGAACAGATATGAATGCCACAGTGCGGATTATTGACCAGCTGACCAACATCCTGGCTCCCATGTTAGTGGGCCAGATTATGGCCTTTGGCTCTCATTTCGTTGGCTGTGGCTTCATTTCTGGCTGGAACCTGTGCTCCATGTGTGTGGAGTACGCACTGCTGTGGAAGGTCTACCAGAAAACGCCCGCGCTGGCTGTGAAAGCTGGACAGAAGGAGCAGCAGCAGGAGCTCAAACAGCTCAGCCCTACAAAAGGTAAGTGCAGCATAATCTGTTTGTATCATTGGGGAATAAAACTGACTGTGTTTTAGATTTGGTAATCGAGAACCTCCATTATTCTGCCCTTTGACAGATTTGGAGAATGGCCAGAGTCCCGAGGAGTCGTCTCAGCCACTTATGAACGAAACCTCCGCTGTTGCCAAGTCTGACTCTCCCAAACAGCGCAGCTGTTGCTACCAGATGGCTGAACCCGTGCGCACCTTCAAGGCCGGCTGGGTGGCCTACTACAACCAGAACATCTTCTTCGCCGGCATGTCACTGGCCTTTCTCTACATGACGGTGCTGGGCTTTGACTGCATCACCACAGGCTACGCCTACACACAGGGCCTCAATGGCTCGGTGCTCAGTCTGCTGATGGGAGCCTCGGCCATCTCGGGCATCTGCGGCACCGTCGCCTTCACTTGGGTTCGCAAGAAGTGTGGCCTGATCCGCACTGGCTTCATCTCCGGCATGGCCCAGCTCTCCTGCCTCATACTGTGTGTCATCTCAGTCTTCGTTCCTGGAAGCCCCTTCGACCTCAGCGTCTCACCCTTCCAGGACCTCTACACCCATCTGATTGGAGAGAAGACCCTGCCTGAAGCTGTCCACAGCCTGACCGGTGGAAACATCACTATGCCTACTACTGCCGCACCAACCCAAGAGCTGCCACCTATGCAGTCCTACATGTCTGTTAGTCTGCTGTTTGCTGGCGTAATTGCTGCTAGAGTTGGTGAGTGAAGTAGTTTATTTTTTTTCCCAATCTGGGATTACTTGCTGTATTTTAGATGCGGTGCAGAGATTTACCAAAATGGATTAGTACGCCAGCTATTAGTGGACGAGTTCAGATGGAGAAGAATACATCTGAAATCAGCAGTCAGTGGACGGTTGGAGAATTTTAAAGACTTAAAAAACATTGTTAGTTTTGACTTGCATCTCTCTCTTATTTCGACTGTACTTTATGCTACACTATTGTATTTCAAGTCGTGCAACAACAGGGTCGGTCATACTGTTGTTTGATAGTTCCAAACAAAATTTCTATAAAAACACCTGCTGGAGATGATCAGTGTAGGGCCAGAGGCGGTTATTAAGTGGACTCACTGCACATTATAGCCGTAACACTGGTAATAAAAAAGGTCCACGCACTCCAAAGTGCTGATGTCCATTTTCTTAGGCGTGTTTATTTTATTCGTTAGGAAATTAGAGTGTTCAGGAACTGCTGCTCATGCTTTATTGGCATGTTCATTTCCTCTGAGCACATAGCAAATTTTAGAAATTATCACTTCCAGACAGGTGACTCAAGCAGCTTGACAAGTTGGACTTTTATATAACTTGTAAGAATGTCCCACAGGACCTCTGCAGTATCTGCAACCTTTGATGCCAGTAATATTGCTTCATTATTCTTAGCAGAGCTACTGTTGCGTACTGAAGCTGTTTTATTATGGATATAAAAAGATTATTAGAGCTGACTGTTGATCTCTGCCTCTGCCCTGCAGGTCTGTGGTCTTTTGACCTGACAGTGACCCAGCTCATCCAGGAGAATGTGATCGAGTCAGAGCGAGGTGTGATCAACGGCGTCCAGAATTCCATGAATTACCTCTTAGACCTTCTGCACTTCATCATGGTGATTCTGGCCCCAAACCCAGAGGCCTTTGGCCTTCTGGTCATCATCTCTGTCTCCTTTGTGGCCATGGGCCATATGATGTACTTTCGGTTTGCCTTCAGGAGCCTGGGCAACCGCCTCTTCCTCTGCTGCTCGCCGGAGCAGAAGGTGGAGGCGGTTGACAATCCTTCACTTCCTACCACCGTCTAATCCCATTAAAGAGACTCTGTCCTGGGTACATACATCTCAAACCTTACACTAGCCCTGCATCTTATTTATCTCACTAACATCTTAGCTTGTAGCTGGCAGAGTGCTAACGTAAAGCGTAGACAACATGCTATCGGTAGCCATTAACCATTAGCAGTAGCAGAAGAATAGAAAGTGTTAGAAAGTAGTGAAAGTTTAGATAATGCAGGGGTTTCTGTAGCGTTTTCAGTCTGGGAGTCAGATGAGCGCGTCAGCCTTACACCTATGGATCCACGCTGCTTAACACATGCATGCGCTGTCCAACAGGGGTCCATCGCTTCTGGGTGCTGTTGGAGAAATCATGGACAGTGCAGTGTAAAATCCTCTCCACCTAACAGCCCGCATGTAGCTGTAAAGATTTCTAAAAGGTGCTTCAGCAAAAAAAGGGCAGAATGAGAGAGAAATCTCATAGAGGAAGCTGAGGTCCTGACAGTCAGGATGGCACTCGGGTTGCCTCTCAGTTTGGGTTCGTTGGTGCTGTCGCTGCATCCGCTCACTGTTCTCTCATAGACTTCTTTCTGTGCTGGCTTACATATATATGTGTGTGTGTGATGAGCAGGTTGTGGATACTTTTTATTTAACCAAACAGAAAATTGGGATCTTGTCTCTTTAATGTGTGGTGTTGAGCATTTAGCTGTGTTTATTCAGGAAATGCAGGCGGTGGTTTTTGTAATGACTGTATCATCAGTATTGTGTTGTGTGCTTGCAGTTGTGCCATATGAAACACAAACATCCTATGCACCCTTATCAATAGCTTGCAGTTACCAAAGTTAAAGTCCATACATGGCTTAAAAGGAAGTGAGGGAAACCAGTTTTGGCTGTCTAAGCATTCCAAATATACACAATATTTTGCATCCAGTGAAAATCTTACTGTATCTGAACCCACTTGTAGATTGTATCTAATCTTTTTTTTCTGGTAGTTTACAATTATATGAAGATGTGTTAGGGCCGTTCTAGGATTGAAAAAAAAAACTTGAGAAGAAGGAGGAAGTGTGGTGAATTTTTGTGGAAAGAAACTCCAAGACTAAAAAGCTGTAAAATCACACTAAAAGAAACATGAATATACAAAAACACAAAAGTGCCAGAAAACAGACATCATTTATGAGGAAAAGAGAGAAAAAAAAGTTGTAAATTTATGGGAAATACAATTTTTGAGAAAGTTGTCTAGAAAAAAAGAGGTCATAAATATATGTGAAAAAATTACAACTGCATAATAATCTTCTGCATAATGACAAATACAGAAGAAAAGTCAAGATTTCCTGAGATTAAGTAATAAATTAGTCAAAGAAATTTAGGTATTCTATGAGATTACAAAACTACCTCTTTAGTCTCTAAAATTTACATTTAAAATTTGTGAGAAGAAACTCTTAAAATTGCAAATTTATCAGAGAAAAACAGTAGATATTTTGACATTAAAGAAAAAATACTTTATATTCTCTAAAATGAAAATAAATTTATTACAAAAGTGTACTAGAAAAATATATTTTTTGAGAATTTAGTCATACATTTATGAAGATTACAATCGGACTCAAATGTGTTTAGTTTAGTTCTCTTAAAGAAGTTGTAAATTTATGATAGAAAAAAAATCTGGAAAAAGTTGTAATGATTCTGATTATAATGTTTTTAAGCTAAAATTAATGAGAAATTAAAACTCTTACAGAATATTAAGATATACAGTGTTGTATAGATTTACAACTTTAATAAAAAGAAGATATATCCAAGTTTCTTTCCAAATGTTTTTTACATTTATTTTATTTCTTTTTTTTCCTCAGAATACCACCCTTACCTCCACAAGTTTTTATGTAAACCTTGAACGGCTCTAGCATGGACTCATATGAACATCTTAGTCTTTTGAGTTCTCTGGAGTGATTTTTTTTCCAGTCGTGATTGTCTATAACTCAGGCACTTTACGTGATTGACTTCTGTCAATCAGAAGTCAATCTGATTGACTTTACACCTAATGCGTGATCAGGCATTAGTTCAATATGATTTTGCACAAATCTGAAGTCCCGACTTCACCCAAAACCCTCCGCACCATGCACAGTAATGCGTTCTCTCTTCAGATGTCGTTGTTTGGCGGGAGGGTACTACGGCACATATTGCAACACCCAGCACTACTATCACATGGTCATGAGGGGAAAAAAAACCTACCCGAGTTCCTGTGAAAAACAGCCTCGGTTTACCTCAGGCGCTCCCATGTTTCCTCAAAAAGCTACTCAGGGATCTGAGTCAGCAGGTCTTATCTAAAATCACTTTATGGCACTAAAACCCTCAACTTTTACTCAGCCGGGGTTGAAAACGTACCCATTTAAGGATTTTTGGCGATTCTGCATGCCGTTTTTGCCATGAAGTGATTAAACAAATTAAAAAGTTTAATTTTTAAATGAATGTTTCCAGACCTTTACAGAATCACTATAATACAGCAATATCTATATAAAGAGCGTAGCATTGAAAGCCCCAAAGGTCTATTTTGTTCCCCGTAGAGTCAACCCTTCAGTTGTAAGTGGAATAACATGTCTGCCTACCTTGCATTTTTACCTGTATCCTTTCCACCTCTCAACCTCCGAAATTTCACACGCCTTAATGGAAACCAGACTCGCCACACTGTCCGGTGCTCGCAGATGAAAAGGTTAACCACAATTACAGCCGCGGAGGGTAGACGTGTTTGGGTTGGAAGGCGAGTTAACCGCACCGGGTGTGGGAGAACAGAGGGCCATTTTGTAGGGCCCGTGAAACAGGATGGAGGAGCTTTATTTTCATGTTCCACCTGCTTCACATTCAGTCTGCGCACGGGAACAAAAGCAGCTCTCAGAACAGGTCTGCTGATTCAGGAATATCCCACATGGTCATGAATGCTATATTTTCTAATGTAAATATATTTAGCTGTGAGTCGATACAAACTTAATTGGAAAACAGAAAATCAGAGTGTATACTGTTGTTGTGCTGTTTGAAAACTTTTTTTTTACATTTTTATATATGTAGTGTCAACACTTTGTGATTCTTTTTTCTGTATGCTGTAGTTCATTTTCATTTGAGCACATCTGTATTTTATTGCTTTCATCTCTTTCTACAAACATATACATATAAATAAAACTCTATATATCAGTGTTATTGTAGTTTGATAGAATAAAAGCACCAAATCATTAAGAAATCCATTTTCGTGTAATAATCACACTCCACTGAATATCAGGAGGTTTGTATTGGTTGTAGTGCATGATGTGTGTTAAATAAAGAAAACCTTTACAATCACTTCTCTGTAAAGTCGTGTTTGTGTGTGTGCCAGTCTTGGCCTTGGCTGCCACTGTGTGAGGTCACATACCACAGCAGAGTTAGCAGCTAATTTCCTTTTTCTCCAGGCAGCCGGTGTTAAACTGAGCCAGGTGACCTGAACTTTAACACAAAGGAGTGAGCTGGATTTGCACAACATGAGCAACAAATGAGCATTTGAAGCTCAGGCACATTAGCGAGCTTCAACTTTAATGAGGGTGGCCTCATGACTCAGCGTCCTGTAGTGGGTCCTGTCCTCGCTGCTCGGCACTGTGCAGCCTGAAACCCATTTGCCATATCATACCAGAACTGGCAGGTCCACCACTGACACCCTGTGCTTTTGATGATGATGAGATGAGAGCAGATTTTCTAGAATTATGCAGAGCTGCAGTTGTCATTCGACCACTAAAGCAGCATGGATCATGTTTGAGTTATCCAAGCTCTCTGATTTTACAAAGCTACGAAAAAGCTGTCAATTGGACCTTCCTCAATTCCCTTGAAATGTATCCTTTGATTCAAATTCTCGAATGAAAAATTCTCTAATGCTTCCTAAGACGGAAACAGTGGCTACATTGGTAAATTTTTACATTTTGAAAATATAAGTAGCTAATTGTTCCAGACAAATCCAGAAATGTTTTGGAATTTTTGAGAAAGAGAGTCAATGATATGCTAAATGAAACAACAAAAGTAGTCTGATCCAGTTTAACATGGGTTTATGTTAATAGATTTGAACATGAGGAGTCATGTTAGTGCAGGATCCCAGCTGACAGGGCGTTCAGTGAGTTGAGAACCAGCCTACACTAATATGTGAACATGTTTTGTTTAGTTTTTTTTATCTTTACTGTCAGATTACTTTGTCTATTCACTATTTGGTACCATTATACCTAATCACTGTACAATTAGGAGAGAACTGGCCTCTGACCTTAGTGAAAGTCCAATGTCTACAGACAAGAACTAGGTCTCCAGATAAGTGTGCACAGCATAAATATTATCTGCTTGAAAAGGCCTTAAACAACAGATGTGTTTTATTCAAACCCTGTGTTCACCTATTTGAAGAAAGTTTTCAGAAAAGAAATAAAACTTTTATTCTATCTGCAAAGAAATCATCAGTGCCTGCTCCTACAGCTGATAAAAAAGGCAAGTGTTAGAGGTTCACATTGCTCAATTTTACAAGTCAATAATCAGGTGTTTAACTCTTTATCCACCTATACACTGAACACCTTTATTACAGTTACAGCTTCATTTCCAGAATAGCTGGTACACAACGAAACAGAATAGATTATATAGATTATATAATTTGATTCTAGGTAATGTTATTACTTTCTTTTAACAATCAAGAACAATTCCAGAAAATTTCCTACTCTCAAAATATTTAGCTTTACAGCTGTCAGCAGTTAGCATTTGTTGGATTATAATATTATTTTATGCCATGTTAGACCCCTAATTAAAGATTGTGAATTATTATGTAGTTTTAGTTTGCATTATTCTCTTGAATTAGAAGAAGGTGATAACTATTACATTTGGTAAACTAATTTGCATTACATTAGACTGTTGATTTATTGTGAATGAATGATATTGTTTTATGATGCATTATACTGCTGAGTTATAAGAAATACTGTTCACAGAAAGTCATCGCCTCATTTGTCTGGTTAGAAGAGAACAGAGCATACTGCCCCATCTCAGCAGGAGCAGATAAACAGGGAGCCAAGGTCGTAGCTTAGGTGCTGTGTGAGAGAAAGAATGTGAATGTTTAGGCTTTTATGATTAGGTGGGGGCCACTAGAGGCTATAAGAGTTTGATCAAGGGTCCACCATTTTGAGATCCGATGCTGTCTGCTGTATGGTGTCCATCTCCCACGCGTGTGTTCATTAAATCATCGTTTGACTTGACCCGGCCGGACCAGTGTTGTTATTTTGGTTTTTCCTCTTGTATCCATCCCCAATATTTGAATCCGTAACACATTCCAAATGTGGATACTTTTGTAACTGGCAGAGACATCAGAGGGAACGTTTTCCCACCAGAAAGCTATTTTGTTTTATGGGGGGGAAAGCTGTTGGCAGTTGCTATGCCAACTACTTGTAATTAGCAAACAGACATGAGAGTGATACCAGGTCTCATGTTAATGGGTTGAAAAGAAAAACATTTTCCCCCCAAGAATCACTGTACCTGTGCAGGAAGTTTTGCAGGAAAAGTTTTCCACCCAAACCTTTTTTGATGTTATGCTAACTATTGATAGTTTTGAGATTAGCAAACAGCCATTAGGGTAATATCAAGTATCTT
The DNA here is from genome assembly GCF_056152115.1 of Neolamprologus brichardi. Lineage (NCBI taxonomy): Eukaryota > Metazoa > Chordata > Actinopteri > Cichliformes > Cichlidae > Neolamprologus > Neolamprologus brichardi. The sequence goes on along the minus strand of NC_142119.1, from coordinate 2,805,473 downwards.
GTATTAGCCTTTGCAAGACAGAAAGTTTTATTTCCTAAAGCATTAAAAAAAAAAATCTGTTAAGCTAAAACAAAAACAACTATATTTTTTTAAGCTCAGAAAAACAAAAAGTCATCATTTGATTCCAGGTAATGTCCCGTGATTTCCTCCTGACGGTCACTATACCTGCACAGGAACTATTCCAGGAAATGTTATTTATGAATCACAATTGTCTCCTCATGGCACTTTATACTGTCAAGGTAAAGATTCTCCAGTACTATAAAATGAATGAGCTTAATTTTTTTTTTTTTATTGTACATTTTACCAGTTTAGATTTGTATAATTCTTTTCTGTATTTTATTACACTCCAGAAGATTTATGAGATTTGCAAATAATTTCATTCTATTTTTAAATTCTATTTCATTTATATTTTACACAGCCTTCATGGGATTTTCTGGATTTGGTTTATACTGTAAAAGTATTAATATTACACTGAATTTGTACTGGAGTTTAGGTCAAAGTTATAATGACACGGTCACAGCGGCCTAAGTGTTTTTACAGATACCAGCTCAGCTTTACAATCCCTCAATTATAATGAGTCAATAAAGGTGACGGATAAAGCTTACGACCAGATGAGAATGACCCGGTTTGATCAGTTACTGTGAAAAGAAACAGATGATTTTTCAGCAGTCAGAGCACCTGATCAGGAAAGGAACTGAAAGATGCTGATGTGAAACTGCACCGTCATCTCTAATCCTGGGGAAAAACACAAAACAAAACAAAACACCAGCAGCTCTGCCTGAAATCAGCTTATTCAAGACTTCAGGACTCAAGAGTGCGAACAAACCTTATAGCAGCAGTAATCAGACATTTCAAGGTTGGAGGTCACACAAAAATATGGGCATTGATCGAAAACAGCAGCAGTGCCCATGCGTCAGCTATTCAACCTTTACATTGCTAAAAGGGTCGCAATAACTTGTGACCTTTGTGAAAGCAGAACTGAATGTGGTTCACAAGCATATACAACCAAAGTTACATATATGACCTTTACCCTTCATTATACTGATAATGGAAAACAGCTTGAACTCTGAAGATACTTAAAGTCATGTAAACTTGGAAACTATATTAAAAAAAAAACAAACCAAAAAAACCCAAATCCATCATTTACTTGAGCAGTGTAGCCAAGGTTATTTACTGTAGCTACAATTTCCAGATTCCCCGGAAAGATAAGTGTTTTCCAAAATAAAATAGAGTTAAAACAAAGCAAAAAAATAAATAAATTCCACTATGAAATGACCCGTCTGGATTAGTGTGTTAGATAATGAAGACGATAAACCATGTTATAACAAGACGACTTCTAAAACACTAGAAGTAAAAAAAACAAAAAGCGTACAGCTCTACTATAACTTTGGACGTAAACGGAGAGCGAAAACTAAAACAGCAGCGACGTTTGGATGGTTAAAGAAAAGTCGGGATTCTCGGCAACTTCATTATATTTAATGGAGCCAAAACTTTCCTTTCATACTGTGAATATTTTCATAGTTAGGGGTCTTTGAAGCACACAAACGTGGGTCAAAATCCTGTGCTTTTTTGGTGCCTTGTCGCTTCATAAGTTCAGGAGAATCAGATCCACTCAACACCTATTCATAGTGTCACTTATGGAGTACTTAAGTTGTGAAACCACCACGCTGAGCATGGCGGGGATGCTTCTCTGCAGCTGGAACATCAACAGTGGAAATGTCACATTTCTCAAAAACAGCAGATACTGCAGCTTTTTGTATACATGAAAACATGCTGAGAGAACAGATAAGAGGAAATATTTTTATGCTTCAGTGAAAAAAAAACTAGAAGCAGCAGAACTCTGGTTTGGTACAAATATTTATTTTCCAAAAAAGAAAAAAACAAAGAATAAGACAAAACAATTGAGGATTGAAAAGAATCCAGACCAAAAATTCAGTCCAGAGTTTTGGCAAGAAAACTGGTGGAAACTCGCGCTCGCTGTACAACAGCGGAGGAAAGGCTGGGTGGGGTTCCATTGTTTGGATGTCATAAACTTGTCCAATAATGACTTGAGGATTGTGTAATCAAATATGTGCTTTGTGTTTGCACAGAGATTTGTTTCCAGTCAGGGAGACAAAGTGGAAGAAGCCCACTTTGACTTAATGGTATAAAACAGAAAACGTCCGAGCTGCTGGTGGAAACCTGGTACAGGCTCTGGTTAGGAGTCCAGGAGGCCTGCGAGCCAGCTGTGATCCAGCTTCCTCACCCTCCTCAGTTCTCTCAACTGAGCCTTCGTCAGAGCGGGGGCGTCCGACTCTGTCGCCGCTGCCAGCTCCGGTTTGGACCTGCTGGATTCCATTTCCTCCTCAGAGTCCTCTTCCTCTTTCTCGCTCTCCATTTCCTCTTCTGCACGTGCCTTTTCCTCCCTGAGGCCACGAGAACACCAAAATCCCCCCAAAAAATTATCAACACCAATGTGACAGCATATTTTTAGAGATAAACAGACCTCGGTTTCACATGTGCTGCTGAATCATGTGAAGCCTCAGTTTCAATTATATTTTCTTAATCCACACTGAGATTATCAGACCAAACGAGGCTTAAAAGAGTCTGAAAATCTAAAACTTTAATTTGAATAATCTTTTATCATCTTCTCTTAATACTAATATTGCCCAGAGTCTCTCGCCTTTTAAGACCGAGCCCTGGCATCTCATTTTAAAGTTTCTCCAGGAAAAATGTTCATTTTTTTCTCAGAGGTTTTCATTATGAATCTTTCTTATAAATATTTACACTTTTACATCATGTCTATTGTAGCCTGTATTCCAGTTTGGGTGTTGCACTTAAGTCTGATGTTGATTTATTTTAAACTGATGTGTGGATCGTTTTTAAAACCTTTTCCCTGCTTGCTGAATGCATTTTTTGTGTTTTCTGTTTCACTGAGAGATCTACAAATAGCAGCCACACCAGAAGCTGTCTGCAGATACCTGGAAAGATGATCTTGAGTGAAAAATCTGACAAATTTAAACAAGTTATGGATTCTGACGTTTTTAGGTCTGATCACACCTTGTGTATACGCTCAGTAGGAAACAAACAACTGCAGCAGCCTCAACAATTATTCAGGAAAAGCTGGATTACTGACCTGGCGTCTGAGACAGAGATGAGCAGAGACTGAACAAACATGGAGCACAGGTATGAGGTGGAGGGCAGCACGTGAGCCGGGGTCTGCAGAAGCTGGAAAAAAAGGGGGGAAAAACAGCAACAACAATGAAGTCTTAAAACGCCATCATTTGTAGTTACGTACAGCACAAAAGGGACGGGATCCCTGGAGGGACAATCAACCAACCTCTTTGATGGAGGCAGAGGTCTGCGGCAGCGCCGTTCTCTCCGCCCACAGGCTGCTGTCGGAGTCCTGATGCTCCTGTTGCTGCTGTCTGTGTTTCCCCAACAGCAGATAGAAAGGCGTCATGGCTACGCTGTCGTCAATCACAAGCTTGAGAGGAGAAAACAAGAAACATGTGTTATTAATGTGAAACAGAGCAGAGGAGCATTTCTCAGATCTGAGGCTGGGAAAGGAGCTGGATCAACAGATGGCTTTTTCGCTGGAGGGTTTTGTAACTTCAGATAAAAACAATGAACTTATTTCACCCTCCGGGTTCCTTCCCGAAGAAAACAAATGGAACAAATCCTCAGTCCAGCTCACAGTTTGACTTTTATTTGATATGTTTTACTTCACTGTTCACTCTCAGGTATCAACTCTGGTCTCTCTACAGCTCAAAAACACTAAACATTCCCAGTATGCAGCATCCTGGGTAATTTAACCTCTACCAGGTGGCCAGTGACCAGATTAGGGTTAATCTCCATCATGTTTAGGCTTTGTGAGGCCAGGTGTCCCGCTTTATGTGGAACTACTCAGCACATTCATCTTCTGTCCTCCTCAACTTTTAAACCTTATTAGGATGAAAAGAGAAAACATGAGTAAGAAGACACAAGACTGAACTTTGGCTTCCTCTTACAATATTTACTCAGCGAGGGAGTTGTAACGGTCATATTCAAACCAAACACGTGCTTCACGTCTTACTAACATACCCCACACATGTTGGGATCTGGTCACTCCCTGGTAAACCGTGGAGATTAATGGAGAGACTGCACGGGCCTCTTTATTAGCCGTTTCCCACAGATTTAGATCCTACCCCACACACTTTTAGCATTGTTTAATCCTACTGAGTCCTCCACCTCAGTAGGAGCTCGCAGGAGCTCTTACTGAGGTGGAGGACTGTCATCGCTGGTGGTTAAAATAGGAGACAGTAAGAGCAACTGAACTTTCAACAGCCAGAGGTCAGACCTCTCTTCTCTAGTGTCTACTTAAATAATAAATGCTAAAGTTAGCCCAAGAAAAACTTGGGCAGCCCACCAAAGTAAAATGTGTGCGTGGGAAACTGCAAAACGACCATTCCTAAATTTCAGACTTCCACGGCTCATTTCAGAATCTCAAGATCTTCCTCTGTGCCCCAACCAAGCATTTAAACCCAGCTGCACACAGGCTGAAGATGAAGTATTTCCTTCCTTGTGTTTTCACCGATTCTTCTGATCTTTTCTCCAACAGAAAATTAAGAATAACTTTTGCACCTTGGTTCAGTTTCTTGTTTTATAAGAAAATATTTCAGGTAAACTTTACCTAAATAATATATTTACTGTAAAAACCTTCTCACACCCTCTGCAGTACCTTTCCAGCTCACTGCTGTTTTATAAACACCACCGAGCACTTGGAACAGGAAGTTCTGAAGAGCAAGTCTATTATTGTGGTTGCACTGACCCCTAATTCACACAATCTCTGAACATAAACACAATCAGATCAAAGTGTGTGGGCAGGTCCTTACTTTAAAGTGAAAAATGTGTTACGAGGTCAAATAAAAGTCCAAATGTCTGGTGCAAAACCAATGGGAGGAGCTCACCTGTTTGCTGGATGCCAGCAGCCTGTCCTCCTCAGCTTTGGTGGTGAATGTCATGAGATCCTGCAGGGAAGAGTCCACAGTCAGCATAAAGTACTTACTTCTATCACGATGAAAGCGTTTCATAAACTATTTATCAAATAATTTTCCTTTGGCTTGACTGCATAAACTAATTCTTCACTGCAGACACTTTGAGTTTAGATGAGGATGTTTACAAAAACTATCAGTTACGAGGTCATCTGCAACCCGGGAGGGATAAACGGCCAGTATCTTATCTCTCCACTAAATCCAGAGTGATTCTCAGTGCTGTGGAAACTAGTTCAGGTTCAGTCCTGCAGGGATGAAGCTTTTACACAGATACATTACAGATTGTCAGTCAGTTTGGAAAGTGAAAAAAACAACAACAAAAAACAGCTGTTTGAGCAGACACCAAAACTCAGGACGGTAAAGCTGGGACTCATTCTGGAGCCATTTTTGTCCTTTAACTTTCAAACAAACACCTGTGCCTGCCACATTCATTATTTCCCCTTGGAAATACTGGAAGCACCTCTAAAGCACCGTCAGAGGACTGTAAAGCTGATTTTTTTCACATCTACAGCCGCTCCTGTACCTTCAGTCAGATGGAGGTGTAGGAATGTCACATATGTAAAGGTCTCATCTTTTGTCCTAAAATTAGAAGAGAGACTCTTCAGTCTTCGGGGGGGTGGGGGGGCTCTAAAAGAGCTGAGCTATGACATTCCTGCAAGACACACCATGCCTTTAGTGACCTGACTGACCTTATAATCAGCAACAAAGCAAGGCGCCAAACATCCTGTAGGTGCAACGCTCGCTTTTGAGCACTCACAACTCTCACGAGTCTTTCTTTCAGACTCAAATCCAACAGAGTTCCTTAAATATACTTGCATATTTTATATTATAGTAATAAAAAGCAGTGTTTATGATTTAAACAGACTCTCCCTGCCAATAAAAAACAGGCCGACCCGGCACATAAGCAGCATTTACGTCGACTTCTCGTTCTGTTTTTCTTCAGCAGAACTTGAAATGTTGTTTACCATCTGCTGAGTGAGGAAGTAAAGCTGAGAGCGGTTCAGCCACTGGCTGCTCTCCTCGCAGCTCTCCAGCATCTCCTCCCTGGGAGCGAAGACGGCCTGAGTCACCTTCCTCGAGCACACAGCCTTATGGGAAAACAGCGGCCGAGGCTCGCTGGGCTTGAACACAAACACTGAAAGCAGGAAAGAGAGAAACAGCGATATAAAACGATTCAAAAAGTCACAAAAGAAATAGTGTGTGGACAGCACCTTTATCTTCCACATTATTGGATGAGTTACCAATTAGGTTTATGTATTAACCTGTCATTAAATCAATTTAAAAAAAACAAAACATAAAAATCACATTTAGTCTTTTTATTTATTAAATGTGGGCTAAAATTTTATTTTGCCTGTGCATTTATTTAAGACTGTATAAATACAGCTAATTATTAACTTGCTAATTAAGTTTCCCATTGTTAATTGGTGAATAAATACATAATTAAATTAATGAACTTCCAAATAAATTAGTAAAAATGAATCAGGGATTAATTAAAAATGAAATAAAACCCTCAGTTTAATATATGTTTAAGTCACATTTTATATACTTAAACATTTAGTTTTTAATATCAATTCTTGATGAATTTGGTGGCAGAATAATTTACTAATCAAGCCAAACATATGATTTTTTTTTCCATTGGTGGGATTATTAAGTACTACTACAATTTTATTTTTATTTTGGCACTTTCGGTCCTCCATATTGACTTGCTGTTGTGAGTAAACACAGTTTGGTCTTTTCTGCGAGATTTCTTAATTTCCATGCTTACATCTGCAGGTAGCTAGTATGCATTCTAATTTTGTGTGTGTCTGTCTGTTGTGAGGGAAATGCATACACTATACATATCATATATTACAATCTATACAACTGTTTTTTGAACAACGACTCAAAGACAAATTCCTCATTCGTGTCTAAACTCTGCATTAAAAGGTAATTCTGATTCTGAGAAACCAGAGTGGCCTTTTTATTTGAGTCAAATTAAACTGGATTTCTTTGTTGGGTCCAATCTTAAGGTTACAGCACCACTATGAGCCAATCAGGTTAGAGTTCTCAGATGCCTTTCGTGCAGTTTTAACATGGACGGTCTGAAGCTTACGGTCAGTGGATCCGCTCTGATAGCAAAAGGCAGCCATGTTCTCGGAAAGGGGGTCGGCCAGCAGCCGCCTGACATCCATGGAAGTGGTCCACTCCACTGCCAAATCGGACACAGAGGAAGACATGGAGGGGAAAAACAGATTTTTTTAACCAGTCAACAGACCTCTCATATCTGATGCCTAAGTTTTAAGGATATGTTAGAATCTGTTCAGACTTTTGGCATAAAAATAGTTTATTAAGTTACACAGTTGTACATAGGGGGAAGCCTTACAAGAGCAGGTGAGGAGGTTCCAGCAGAGCAGATTGCTGGCGGTGGTTCCCAGCAGATACTTGGAACAGCTCAGTCGCCCAAAACAAAGATCACTGATGGAGGGGAAAAAAAGGTCCTTTTTATTTATCTCGTGGTTAAACAATCTGAAGTGCAATTCCCAACCAACCAGCTCCTCACACCACACATACTTCTCAGGATTAGCTTTTGCACTTAGGAACTTGAAATGAGAACATGCAAAGACCCACTCAGAGCTAAGAGCACAGAAAATCACAAACAGACATTCCTATTATAAAAACAAATGTTTTCCTTTTAAAGTGACTCAGATGAGGTAAAGTGTTGTAATTATAATTATCCCTCAGCAGGCGAGGGCAAACATTAATGACTGAGATCTGGTGACTCAGCTCTGGACATCTATAGGTGGTGGTTATGTAAGGGGTAGCAACGGGCAGCTGTCTAAACATCTGTCCGTCTCTTCACATCTGAATTTCAAATTACACAGAAACTGTGTGCTTATTTAAAGAAAGCTGTCAGAGGGTGACTGACTTTTTAGCCAGAGAGGCTTTTACGCACGTAAAGTTCAGACAAACTGAGATTCATGTGAGAGGAAACACAAATAAATGTCCAGTAATGACCCTTCAAGTGATTTTAACATTCTGTTTCCTTCATTTTAAGACAAACTGCAAGTCATCTCTTTTTGTTTTTCCTACAAACGTGCTAAAAGCTGACTCTGTTTTTCGGGGATTATTTCAAAAAAAGTGGTACAGAAACCAGCAGCAGTAGTTTCGCGTCCTCAGTGGGCCTCTTGTCAGCTGAGGGGAAACGTGCCAACATTTTTGGAGACTTGAGCAGTGTTACGAAACGACAGCGCTCGTTTTTGCACAGAAGGTTAAAAATCCTTCAGTGCTCTGAGAAACAAAGCTCTGAACTTCTGTCGGGAAAACCTGCTTAACTCATTCAGAACAGCTGCTGGCAGAGAACTTTGGAGCACATCCCCCGTTTTAGCCAAATGTTCACTGTTGCTCGAGTTGCACAGGTTTTACTGTCAAGCGGTAAACACTGTGAATAACATGTATAGTGACAATAAAGAGCTATTCTATTCTAAAAGAAAAACTCTACACTACGTACTCACCTGGACTCTATAGAAAAGATGGACACAGCCAAAGCGCTGATGCATACTAATTTGTGAAGCCCTGATTTTGAAGCCCTGACCTAAGTGTCATCACCGTGGTTACAAGCACAAATGGTGCAAATATCTCTAAAACCGCTTTCAGAGAAAGTCATTTAATGGTTGAACTGAAAATAAAGCACCACGACACAAATCCTCGTCCAGCAAACCTCTCAGCTACGAGGATAAAGCCCCCTGCTCTCGCCCGAGGGCGCGACCACAGCTGGTCAGCCAGTGAAATTTGCCCCGCCAGTGATGCTGACCACTTTTCCATCTTTAACGTGTGGTTATAACACCACATGGAGTGTGACTGATCTTGGTGAATCGCTACTAAACAACACACATTCAAGTTGACATTTTTTAACTTAAAATTAATGGAAAATAATGAGAGCGTGATGTCACTGCTTGTGAAGTTTGAGGTTTTGACATTTTAGGAAACATTTTTGGACTTTGGACTAGGGGCGACTGTGGCTCAGGGGGTTGGGAAGCGTATCTGTAACCGGAAGGTCGCCGGTTCAATCCCCAGGCTCTCTGTCCTGGTCGTTGTGTCCTTGGGCAAGACACTTTACCCTACCACCTACTGGTGACGGCCAGAGGGGCCGATGGCGCGATATGGCAGCCTCGCTTCTGTCAGTCTGCCCCAGGGCAGCTGTGGCTACAACTGTAGCTGCCTCCACCAGTGTGTGAATGTGAGAGTGAATGAATAGTGGTATTGTAAAGCACTTTGGGTGCCTTGAAAAGCGCTATATAAATCCAATCCATTATTATTATTATTTAACTTGGTTATCTCATTTCTTCAGTTAATTTTTCTAAATACTTTATTAAACCCTCTATGACACCACGACACATTATTTAACGGCTTAATCTATAATAATGCAAAAAAATCTGAAATTCAAATTTTGGCAAATTCAACAACCGGTCTGTCAGCCTACAGCTCTAACTTTAGCGCGTCTGTTTGAAACACCTGTCTGACTGATGGCAGCAGCTGAAGAGATGCATCTTCACCAGTTAAACCTGATAAACAGGTTTACACAGCCAATTCCTCTTATTGGCTTTTTACTTGTGCAAGTTTTGATAATAACTTGTAACAAACTATTAACTTGTAACAAATTTAAGCCATTCACCATGACGGTGCTGATATTTGACCCGTTCTGTGTGTGTGTGTCTACGCTCTTTGAAGAGGACTTGACGGGGTTAACTAACGCTACAAGCTTAAACCGGTCACCGTGACGGTGCTGACATTTGACCCGTTCTGTGTGTGTCTACACGCTGACCTGACAGCTCCCGGCGGCTGCGACAGGGTTGTCAGGAGCTCCCAGGTGGAGGGGCTCCACACCGTCACCACCTCCTGAAAGGCGACGGCTAGCAGAGAGCCGTCAGCCGAAAAGCTGCAGCATTCGGGCACCAGGCCGTGATAGGCACTGACGAAATCACATAACCAGGAAGGACCTTCATCTGCAAGTCAGAGGAAACAAAGAGAGAGACAGACATAAGCTGAATTACTGTGTGAAGGGCAAAGAAAAGCCTAATTTGGCTTAAGCCTCGTGTTCAGCGTGATGTTCTGAAAAGCACACTGGTAGAAACTTAAAAACCTCCATTAAACAGTTAATATTATGAGAATTTAGGTAGTTAGCTTTTTTCGGTTGACTGCTTACCGTCTGTACCTTCTGTGTGGGCCGGAGCGGCGAGCTGCCAGGCTTTGAAGTGTCCATCTTTGCTGGTGGAGACCAGCAGGGTGGTCTGGCTGTCGGCGGCCTGGCAAAAGCACATGGCGGTAATCTGGGCGTCGTGGGGGGCCGAGATGGTCGTGTTCAGCACAAAACTGCATGTGACAGGGGTGTGGCTGGTTATTGTTACACTATTTTCATCACATGAAAGAGAAACCTTGACTGACCCTGCAGCCCACAGACAAACAGCTGTAACATCTGTACCTCTGCGTCTGTTCATCGAAAGCCCACAGCTTCAGGTTCAGCTCCAGCTCAGCAGCTTTCTGATGTCTCTCCTCCACCGTCGCCAACCACGAGCCGGAGGCGTCAAACGCCGCTTTGACCACCTCGAACTGCTGCAGGCCCGATTCATGAATGTACTCCTGCTGCACGATGTCCAGCTGTGGGAGAAACAGACAATGTTAACCTAGTTTCCACACTTTCAAATCCACCCGTGTGTGAGACCTGCTGAGAGCTTACATTGTACAGCAGTTTGTCTCTTTGGAGCGAGTAAAACTGCAGATGTCCGGGTTTCCCGTTTAGCACCAGAGCTTTGCTGCGAGGATCCATCATCAAGTCTGTCCTGATGCTGTCGCCTGAACAAGAAAACAGGTTTAAAGAGGATTAACCCCACATACTCAGACATTATTTTATTTCTTTCTGATACAAACTTATGATGTTATTAATTGTGAAAACACATTATTGGCAGGTGATGAATGCATAAAGAAATTTAAAAAGGTACATTTTTTTTAAAACTACATTTCCTCCACTCTCACATCACCAGTCAATAATCGTTACTTGTTTTTCCTGCTTGGTGCATTTGTTCAAATGTTGTTTTTTTTTGGTGCTTCTTTTGTTTTAACACCTTTATCATGGTAACAAAGTAAATTTCTATTTCTTTTTGCGTTTTATGTGAAGATAAAGTTAGTTGGTTTTGTCAGATTATAATATTATTTTATGCCATGTTAGACCCCTAATTAAAGATTGTGAATTATTATGTAGTTTTAGTTTGCATTATTCTCCTGAATTAGAAGAAGGTGATAACTATTACATTTGTTAAACTGATTTGCATTACATTAGACTGCTGATTTATTGTGAATGAATGATATTGTTTTATGATGCATTATACTGCTGAATTATAAGAAATACTGTTTGCAGAAAGTCATCGCCTTATTTGTCTGATTAGAAGAGAACAGAGCATACTGCCCCATCTCAGCAGGAGCAGATAAACAGGTCGTAGCTTAGGCGCTGTGTGAGAAAGAATGTGAATGTTTAGGCTTTTATGATTAGGTGGGGGCCACTAGAGGCTATAAGAGTTTGATCAATGCACCATTTTGAGATCTGATGCTGTCTGCTGTATGGTGTCCATCTCCCACGCGTGTGTTCATTAAATCATCGTTTGACTTGACCCGGCCGGACCAGTGTTGTTATTTTGGTTTTCCTCTTGTATCCATCCCCGATATTTGAATCCGTAACAGTTTGCACTTTGTTTTTCAAATCTACTTGTGGTTTTTCTTCAAAGTGTGGTGGTTTCTCATGTGACATCATGCGCACATTACCTGACTGCTGTCCACCACATTGAGTGTGTGACCGTTCCAGCGATCATCGTGAGAAATGTGAAATAATAGCTTAATGAGTTTAGTGACCTTATTTATGACCGTCGGGAACACTCTGATGTCCGAGCCTAGCTTCCGGACTTTTCCAGCAGACGATGAGATGTTAAACTGAGAAAAAAATTGGGATTGCACTAGCTGTGGTGAAGGAATGTTTTTGTGGTGTGAATATTGAATAACATGTTCATCCTGATGCTCACGGATGATCATGTGTTGATCCTATGTTCAGCGTTGCTCACTGTCATCTCCACTGTCTGCTGGTTATGCTGTTGTGAACTCAGCTTTCCTGTTCCAACCACTCCACCTACACGCAGCGTCATCCACTTTGAGATTCATGCTGCTGGTTTTGTGGAGGATGTCTGTGTAGGCTGTGTACCCATAATCCTCCACTCCGTGTGGGAATACACCTATGCAAATGGACTCGAATGTGGTATCGTTTCGTCACTGCACTTTTCAATTTGAATCACACTGTTTGGATTCCTCCGTTAGCTGACGCAGTTACTGTGGTAACCGCATGTTGATCCCGAGCGATGCAGAAATCTTTTCCACTTCACACCTGAATTTATTTTATATTTAAGCTCCTTACGGCATCATTCTGAAACTGTCATTCGCTGAGCTCTTTCGCTTAATTTCCAGCACTATGGTGACAATTCTTTATTTTGCTTCAATTTTGGTGACAAATTCCAACAATGGCATTTCAAAGTCGTGCTCGTGTTCGTGCAGGTTCAAAAACATGTTGCAAACGTACATTTTAGGATCACTTTTAGCGTCACATGCACCTCAGCAGTGTTACTGATGCTAAAAATCTGTGTTAGTTAGAAAATAAGCAAAGAATTACTGTCTCACTGCCTTCCTTTCTTTTACATTCTATAATGAAGTCTATGGTGCAGATCATGACCTATTTTCTATTTAAATGAACCCCTTTGGTATATTTTTTTAAACTTTCAGAGTTATTTTGTTTTACTTTTGTTTTTCATGTGTTGGCTTCTGCACTTTAGAGATCAATAAAACACATCTTAAAATAACACTAGTGCATTAAAGGCTTCATGTTTTCCTAGAACTGCACAGATCATTTACATGATGTGTTTATTATTTATACATACATCATGCTCAAAAGTCACCTTACAGTATGTACTCACCTTTGACCAGGCCCTGAATGACAGCAGACACTTTAACACAACTCTGGATGATGGTGATCTCTATAAGGAAGGGAAACAAAACCTTCAATAAAAAAAATCGCTGAAGCAGAAAATGAGTTTGGATCCTGAGGCGTTTAACTGCATTTTATTTGAGTGACTCAAATGCTCTGAAATCAATTTAGTGAAATCTGAGAGGTGCACGGCTTGATTTGAAAGAACGGACTAAGTTCACCGAATTTCACTGACAATAATTTGTGTGTATTTGCATTGAAATCCTGCAGGCTGAGACTCCTTACTGTTGTCACTGTGTGAGGTACAGAATAGTGATCCATCAGGTGAGACGGTGATGTGAGTGATGGCGCCACCCAGGCGGGGCAGGAAGTCCCGCTCGCTCTCTTGGTTGTACCTCCACTGGACGAGCACAGACTCCACACCTCCACTCAGCAGGTTGGTCCCTGACAATACAAAATAAATACATAACTAAAACCGTAACACACAGAGGAGTGATTTCTGTTTGTTTCCTTGTTCCTTGGAAGAATATATACATGTGCAAGTTCATGCTGTGTTAGTAAGTTGGTTTACACTTTCTGTAAAAACTGCAACGACTCTCGCAAAAATGGATGATTTCAAGAAAATTACAATATTTTTACTTTTAGAAAGTCCTTTTTTTTATTGTGCTTTTGATAATTTGATTTAAAAATAAATAAATAAATCTAAATATCACCCCTACTGTTTTGATCCAAGTTACTAAAAAAATAAAGGAGCACAAAAGAAAGTTAAGCAAACAACTTTACAAATTTAATACCCACAAAAAGGTATAATATAAGATATTTTGATACCATTTTAATTGTTATTTCAATTTCAGATTATTAAGGACTTCCTAATGATTGTGGGAACCAGGTAATAATTATAATACAGCTATGAATACCTTCTGGAGTGAAGCAGAGCGAGCTGACGGCGCTGTGGTGCCAGTGCAGAGTGGAGTACGTGTACTCCTTCTTGTGGTTAAAGTTTCTCCTAAAAGGATGAGCAGAAATGTCAGTTTTACAACGCAAAACCAGCGAGCAGCAGAAGTTTAAGATCTGGATCATCGATAATCTGCGTTTGTTTCTGTCAAGGTCCCTCACCACAGGCGGATCTTCCCGTCTTCGTGTCCCGTGGCGATGCAGTCATCTTTCGGGTGACAGGCGACGCATGTGAATGTGTTCCAGCCGCCCTTTTTGTTGTCTTCTTTCAGGAAAAACCTAAAAACCAGCACCAGGACAGATGTTTGGGTTACTGAACATCAGCCAACACAACATGGCCTTTGTCATGTGTGACAGCAGCACTGCTTCTCTCCATGACAAAAATAAATAAATAAAACTAACACGATAACCTTTTAAAATTAACATCTAGCCCAGCAGCTGTAAAAGTTTTTTTTAAATAATATAGAATCTCTGACACTTGAAGTACTTTCCCCTGATTGGCTCTACCTCTCAAACAGAACACAACTGATATGACCACATAAGAGACGTTTTTCTCCTGTGTGAAGCTGAGCGTTCAGAGCGGCCTGAAGCCTTAAACAAAACTCTAAAATAATCATTCAGCGTTGGAACAGGAGAAACAAATAATAGGAGCCTGAATTTTAAAAATATAAGTCACCTCCAGTGACCATCTTCACTCTCACCTGTACGACTTCTGCTTCTTGAAGAAATAGACCTCCAGCTGCAAGTCGTTCACTGAAGCAATAAATTCTCCCTGTGAAGATTAAAGCAGGCGATAAGCATCAGACACATTTGGATTTAAAACACTTCAGTCTGAAGTAACGTTTGAACCGTTGTCTGCTAAATACAGTGAAGTACAATGATAAAGAGTTTTGGACTTATAACACCCTGAAGTGCGCACAAGCTCCACATTTCTGCTTCCTCAGGCAGACTTCTTTGGCACATTCATGTCACCAAAGTCTGGTCCTGTAATAATTTGTATTTTCTCTGACAACATTGACTGCTAACTTGTTACCTCAACCTCCACTCCTCACTGCCTTGTTCTTTCCCTGCCAGCCTCGGTACCACCCAGCACCTTTCCCCCAAAAAAATCCTGCAGTCAGACCGACTCCAACATCATTCTACACTTTGGGATGCAGCTCGCAACAGTTGTCCTTGTTTCTATAGTTCTGTGATTAGCTGGAGAGTCACTCCAATCGGAGCCTGTAGCAGAGGAAGAACTGGTTCATGTGGTGCTGGGCTAGCAAAGAACACCGGCTGCAGTCCAAGACGAAGGAGCTGAAAGCTAATGGAGGACGAGGGACTCACTGGGAACAGCTGATCATTGATTCACTAAAATAATCTGCAGCAAAGAAGCATTAGCTTTCTTTCATATACTCCACTCTAAAATACTGTTTCCTCGAGAAACTTCAGTTGTCAAACTAAAGTTCCTGACAGATTAAGTCGAGGTAGTCAGTTCTTGGTATCAGCTGTGGCGGCATGTACGTACCCCTCTGCCAAAGGCGATGGCTGCTGGGTTGGGGCTGACGCCGCTGAGTACGGCAGAAAGTTCTTGAACCTCCACCAGTTGATCTCCACTCTGTGGCAGATGGACCGCGACCAGCTGGAAACGCTCTGCAAACACAAATCAGCCTTTTTCACACATTCCCATTCAGTGACCTCTAAAAAACTTCCTTCTTCCCACATCTTAAAGCTGGTTCGAGGACGAACTGGTGACTCCTACACACATCCAAAACAAGCAATAACATTCAACATGAAGAGCTATGGCACATAGAGGCATCTGCCTGGCTAGTTTTTTCTTAATATTTGACTTCTTGCCCTTAGAAGCATCACTCTGTTTTTTCCCCCTTGGGTCACCCTGCAGCCTGCGATTAAATAAATATCACTTTATTAATAAACCTTGTTTGGGGACTCTTCCTTTACCCCTCAGACGGTGGTGTAACAGATTCACACTGAGTTCTAGAAACTTTACAAACTTTACTTCACAAATGGAGTCTAAATGGCGCTCTGATGTCACACTTACCCGCTCTTTTGTCACTCGGCATGGATGCAACAATAAAGATGACGTTTTCATGTTTGGCAGAGGCGTAGAAGGAGTAGATTGGGTATCCAATGACACAAGTCTAGAAGAGACCACACAGCTGTCATGCATCTGGGAAACATGGGCTCTTAAACTGGACCCACAAACCTCGTCATAAACACCTCTACTCCTTTTTCTGCTGAATTTCCATCTTTTGTGGCTAATTTAAGGTGAAACAATTCATTTATATGAGAGTTCATTTACAAAAAAAATATATATAATTAGTTAAATAATTCAGCCACAAGGACATCGGGAGGAAATGTTTCAGAACTAAAACTTCTGATAGCTGAAGAAAATTCAGTTATGCAGTCAAAGCACAGAAGATAGAACACATTTCCTTTATTATCCGACCACACACTGTCTGTCATGAGCAGGAGGATCATCTGCATATTCGCAGACTGATCACAGGTGACCTGCTCACTCTAAGTGTTTGAGGGCTGCCTAATGATAAGTAAACCCTTCATTTCACTTTTATAAACAGAGATAAAATAGGAAAGTGTGTGTTGCAGCTGGAGTTAGATGATCCACAGTGACAGAAAAGACTGGAGAAAAACAACAAGACTCAACGACCAACCTTAATAAGAATCCCATCTGTGAAGTCCCAGAGTCTGACAGTGCCATCTAGCGATGAAGAGTAAACCTGCAGCACAACACAAGCACAGTGTGAGACATAACAATGAACTGTATGTGTGTGTGTGTGTATATATATATATATATATATATATATATATATATATATATTAAAAAAAACAATAATAATAACAAGAAAAATACAGAGAGTAAAAACAATTTAAAAAATAAGTGAGGGGGAAAAAAAAATAGGGTCCTGCTGAAAAGGAGGTTTAACAAACTCAAAGTCTTAAAAGCCAACTTTTTGGACCCAGAAACGTTGATCAGCATTAGCTCAGTAAACCCCGAGTTATCCCTGAGGGATGTGGTGGAACAGGCCATTTCCATCATGGATGTGCAAGAGACACATCTGTATGTTATTGTGTCAACATGGACCAAAATCTCTGAGGCATGTTTCCAGCAGCTTTTTGAATCTCTGCCTTGAAATAAGGTAGCTCTGAAGACAAAAGGTGCTGCCCAATCCGTCCAGGCTAAAGCTATTACAAAAACTACTGGAGTGTTTAGCTGCAGACGTGAGGCTGTATTCCGTTGTGTAAAACAAGGGGGTTTAAACTATGATGAACGTGCTTGAGCCACGACTCAAGCATGGTAACTGACTCAGAGTTTAAGTTAGGGCTCTTTCAGGAACAGAAAATCAAGAGTTTACTTACTTTGCTTTCTGGCCTGAACCAACAGAGTGAGTAATGAGGAGTAAGTAAATAAATAAAAAGAGATCTGATTCTTGTTTGATCAGAGCTGGGGGATTGACCTAAACTTAATAAATAATAAATACTTACACGTTACTCATAAAGAAAAAGTGGCTGCAGCAGCTATTCTGCTGTTTCCTGTATTTTCTAGAATATCAGCGAGTTTCTGGATAAAGACGTCTTGAAAAAAGTCGTTTTTCTAGGTGGAGAGGTGACTGTACCTGTAAGTGGTTTGAGGGTCTGAGCAGCACACCTGTCACCAGCTCGGTGTGACCCCGCAGCTCGTGGATACACTCCTCTGTGGAGGTGCTGAACACCTTCACAGCCTCTCCGGAGGCGCACAGAAGGAACCTGCAGCGATACAAATATGAGGAAACAAACATCAAACAAACATGTAGGGACCGGGACACAGCTCAGTCTTGCTCTGTGGCTCACGGAGTCACGGAGCTGAGACTAGCTGCTGATACTATGCTGTAAACAGTAGCAGGAACATCCAGCAGCTTCTCAAGCTAATGCTAACAGCCTCAGCTCTGAGGCTAACACATACGACACGAACCGCACGAGACCTTTCCACTAAATATGAAACATCGGAAGGTTAAAACACTCGCTCACCTGGAGTCGTGGGTTATCACAGGATCCCTGAAGTTTATTTTACTGCCGCCGCAGTGAACCACGCGGATATCCCCGTGCTCAACCATGTTTTTACCGGAGTGAACTCTCACCTCTGAGCGCTGCTCCTCACTCGGTCAGCACCACTCCGTTTAACACGCGCCCCCTGCTGGATAGGAGGGCTACAGTAAGAGATACACG
The DNA here is from genome assembly GCF_056152115.1 of Neolamprologus brichardi. Classification (NCBI taxonomy): domain Eukaryota; kingdom Metazoa; phylum Chordata; class Actinopteri; order Cichliformes; family Cichlidae; genus Neolamprologus; species Neolamprologus brichardi. The sequence continues at coordinate 2,787,287 of NC_142119.1, read as the reverse complement.
GGGCACTTTTATGACTTCAAATGAATAAATAATAAATAATGAGGAGTTTTAATTATATTTAAAAGTTCCCCACCCTCTGCCCTTTTGTTACATATGCAGAAAGTCTCATACCACAAAATGTTTATTTAATGGTTAGAGGCTTTTTTGCTCTTTATTGTATTACATTGGTATTTTTATTCAGCAAGAATTTTATTAAACTTTTCTATTTAAATGTGCCACTTCTTTTGTATAGTTCTGTCCTAATCAGTCATTCTACGTTTCATAAGCTTTTTTGTTATAAGGTAAGATTAGATGTACTTTATTTATCAGGGAAGAATTTGGAAAATTAAAATCAGAATCAGAATCAGAAGACTTTATTTATCCCCAAGGGCCAATTAACAAACAACAGGGCACCATAACGATGAAGATAAGGACAATAAGAACAGGCAATAAGAGTGAAATAATAAATACACAGAATATACAGTTTTAAAACTACACAGTTTTAAAATTAAAGTGACTGAAAGGTGAATAAATAACTGTAAGTGACTAAAAGTGAATAAAAGTGAATAAATGGTATGTAAGCCAGTAATGTAGAGAGTGACAAAATAAATGTCTTATTAAGGTATAGACAGAAAATAAAATAAGTGTTAATTGATTTTAAAAAAAAAAGAATGTACTAAGATTTTGCCCCTGACAAATATACCCCAGTACATAATATGGAAAAATTAACAGGAACAACTGCTAACTGTATCTTTAGCAAAGTACACATATTTTAATTTATGATTTAAATTAGCAATATATTTAAAGAGATACATTCTGTGGCTTATGTACTGTATTTAGTTAACAGTCTCAGCTATTAATATAACAGGTGTTAATCGATTGTGTTACTCTTAGTTTGTTAGTTTAGCTACTAACAAAGGTATTTAAAAAGTTGCCTTTGCAGCAGAATCAAAATCAAAACACATTTCAACACTTTATGGCTCATTAATTGTGTTTTGAACTGTTTGATTATTTTTTTTTAAAAAAAAAGGTTTGTAAATTCTTTTATTATTGGTATAATAATCTTAAATGTCAAATGTTGCCTAAGAATATAGATAAAGTTAGCTACAGTATATGGTTCACCCATTGCGTTTAGCTAACCATTTCAACTGTCAGTTAAAAGTGTTAGACAGCTTAACTACTTGGTATAACTTTAACAAAACCTATCAACATTTCTAGTAATTGAATTTAATTTGATACTTTGTCATAATGCCAATTTAACTGCTAGCTTAAAAAGCAACATAATGATTTAATGTTAGCAAACTGTTAGCAAGCAGTTTATCAGCTAGTCATACTTTTATCAAAAATAATTTATGACCTTTGACTCATAATTTAATCTAGCTAGTGTAATTCAACAATTGCCTATAGATGCTTGTTCCCACCATTTTTTAAAAATTAATATTAATGCATATTTTCTGCAATCTGTTAACTTGAAATTCTAAGATACATAACTCAAAACTGGTGCAAACAAACTTCCATAAATTACTATATAAAAGTTTGTTTACAGTCACTGATTTCATCAGTTTATGGTTTATCCATTATGTTTGGTTGGTCATTTAGACTGTTTATCATTACTTTGTGATCTAGCTGAAAGTAATTTTTGATCATTAATTACCTATCTAAAGATTTATGTAATCAGCTGAGATAAATATGATGCATTCATTTCAGCTACTTCTCTAACTTAGTCTGTTTCTTGATATAACCTTACAGTATCACTTTTCTAGTTGCATCTGTTACCTGTCTAAAAGTTTAGGATCAGTCTGAGTGTGTGATTGGCAGGAGGAGGAGGAGGAGGGGCCTTCTGAGTACCTGAGAACAGCCACTGAGGGGAAATGAGGTCGCTTCCTGATCTGAGAGGCACATATAAAAAACGAAAGTCAGCGCAAGGGAAACAAGTGCACATGGTAGATGAAAGCTGACAGGAAGGCAGCGCGGAAACGTCTCAGGTAACAAACACGAGGAGAAGCGACATTAAACGATCAAATAATTACATACAATAAATAATCCGTAATTTTAGATAATATTTAACATGTTATTCATGTTTTTAGAGCACTCTTTGGTGATAACGGGTGTGTGCATCGCGTGGTGTCCGAAGGCACAGCATCATGAGCCAGTGGAAGCAGATTCAACAGCTGGAGATCAGACTCCTGGAACAGGTGGATTACCTGTATGACGATAACTTCCCCATGGACATCAGGCAGGGGCTGGCCAGCTGGATCGAGTCTCAGGACTGGTGAGTCTTCATCTATGTGCAAAGAAGTGTGGGAAAAAAAGTCTGTATTACAAAAAAAGGCAGCTGTCTTCATAGGCTGAAAGACCACATGGTATGGAGGACTGAAGCAGCCAAAATTAACATTAACTAAATACACAAATGAATGACTTAGTACATAAATAATTATGCAATTAGGTACACAACATGTAATATCAATGTTTTTCTTTTTTTTATCAAAGTATTGTGAACTATTTATTTACTATTTACCCAATATGTCTGTCTTTTCTTTCTTCTTTCTTTGTAATGATTGTAATATAGCAGTTTATGGGTGGGGATGGTTTAGTTTTAGTATCAGTTTTATTTTTTGTAATGTAATGTAAGTACAAAATAAACCTACGACTCTGTCACATAGAGTTATCATCTTCAGTCAATAAAATACATATTTTTCTTTTATTTCAGTTAACTCAAATATTTATTTTATTCATTTTATTTTAGTTTTAGTTGACTATAATAACCTTGTACATAAGACTAAAGATAACCAAATAATAAGTATGTGAAAATATATTTAGGATATGAGTCTGGTGTTAATATGCTGGCAAACAAGCAAAGAATCAACTCCATAAACACTCACAATGTCAGCCGTTTATATTTGTTTAATAAAGCATAAATGTCTAAATAAATATTCTTTAAGAAAAATACTTAAGGAAAATTGGAGCAAGGCAAAATGATGAAAAAATAATAATTTAGAAATGAGTAACTTGAAATTAAAATGGATGAATAAATAGAAGAGGCAATAATTCAAGGAAATAATCCTATGTAATAGTTCTGAAGCAAAATAAGACAGAAATATTGTCTATCAAATATTTTAAGTGTATAGATATCTATTTTTTAATGGGTCTAGGCTTTTTAAATTTAAATCCAGAAAAGCAGGAGGTTTTGATCCAGACGTCTTCTGAAGCTCAGTGAAAGTTTGTGCAAACATAAACGATCACCTGTGCATCAAAAACATGTTGACAAAGCTGAGTTCAAATCGCTGAGTTTATACTTTTGTTCAGTTGAAGCTGATTGATCAAAACCATGACTTCTTGGTTTTACAGCCCACAACTTCACGTCATAGACCTCATTTCCTACAGGAAGCTCTTTTCAGTGAAAAACCCGCTGTAGCTGCACCTTCTTCCTTATCAACGAGCTGCAAACAAAGTCAGAGAACAGTGATCATTTATCACCCACAGAGTGTTTCCTTTTAGCTAAAAGGAGAGTAAATGGATGCTTTTAGTTTTTGGTTTCAGCAGGATTTAGGAATGATTGTGGTCTGAGTTAAAGTACATTTTTCAACGGTGCTGGGCAGGTCTGAGAGAACCTGCCTGAAGGCTCTTCCATTCCTTCACTAAATAACATGTACATAAGGCTACAAACCTTTGAGTTTTGTTCCACAAGAAATACAATTTAAAAAGTCCAAGAAATGTATTGAAGACATAATTTTTCATAGTTTTCTTATTTTTTTTCTTATACAAAGAAAAGTTACATGTTTCTTGTTGTTTTCAAAACTTAAAAGACCTTTTTCCCCTCAAAGATTATTGGTTAAGTTCAGTCTAGAAATGCATATATCAGAAATAAATAGGTTATGTAATGGTAGCTACATTTATTTTTTAAATACAGTCTATGATTTTTAACTTGGGAGTAGAAGGATCCTGTTATGTTCGCCATTCATCCCCTTGCGAACGGCGCTGTACGCCTAAGTGATGTCACATCTGCTGTAGCAAGCCATGTTGGTGTTGTGTCAGCCGGTCCTGCAGCTGTCGATTTCTTTAAAATGGTCCATTGTGCTACTGCTGGGTTGAAGAGACAATACCAGTGCGAATGTGGAAGTCTCAATTGCGACATCTATTGCTCACGGGAATACTGCAGGGGGAATTTGCACCCTAAGTACTGGAATGAAGGGTACAGAGCTGTGGCGGCATCATTATCAGCATGAGAAGAGAAAAACAAAGGAGACAAACTTACTCTTGAAGTCTGACTTCAGTGATCATTCAAGGAACTGCAGTTTTCGTTTTTTTGGGGCAAGTTAACAGGTGATTCTAGATTTCCCATAGGTGTAAATGCTGTCTGTCTCTCTGTGTTAGCCCTATGACCAGTGTTGGTCAAGTTACTTGAAAAAAGTTCCCCAAAAAAGTAATCCCGTTACTTTACTGATTACTTATTTTCAAAAGTAATTAATTACTTAGTTACTTTTTAAAAACATGATTTACAAGCTGAATAGGTGATAAAGCGATAGATCTTTCAGCCCAATTCTACTTTTTCTACATAATCCATCATACAAAATGTAATCAAATGGAAAAGTCTCTTTTTAAAACTTGTTTTGTTAGTTTTAATCTTTTAACTTTATGCATGAAGCAAAATTTTAATTATATGCACCATTCTCTGACTGGAAGAAATTTGTTTAACATTTAAACCTATTTTCTGCACATTCCAGCACGTTATATATATATATATATATATATATATATATATATATATATATATATATATATATATATATAATTTTTTTTTTTTTTTTTGTGTTTACACTCACTCTTTCAGATGCAAGTAAAACACAGCAGAAAATAAATAAAGTCAAAGACTAGCGGTCCTTTTGCTCTATTTTCACCTGTAAAGCAGGAGTAGAGTAGGCGGAGGTTTATCCTGGTGCAGGTGTGCCGCAGCGGTCAGTGGAAGGATACGGCAGTTTCTCTGTGAGTTTCCCATTACGTCGTAGCTACTCGGTGCTTGCTCGGAAGTTTAGGGGTTTTTTTCGCTGTAAAAAGAAGTTTTCTTCCCACGCACAGCGGACACTAATGTTTTTGTCACTTTTTATGGAATCAAACTCAAAGTAAGGTCAGTACTTCCACGCTTTAAACGCTGCACGCTCATACTCTCTCTGCACTCGATATATGATCCATTGTTGATCTGCACACAGCTGTTGTCACGAACGTCGCACTCGCTTACGTCACTGTCATGAGACATTCTCGCAAGAAAAAAACGGTTTTAGTAACGCAGTAACGCAGCGTTCCTACGGGAAAGTAACGGTAATCTAATTACCATTTTTGCAATAGTAATCCCTTACTTTACTCGTTACTTGAAAACCAACCCTTTATTGGAAGAAAATGGATGGATGGACAAAAGTACCACTATTTTTTGACTCTTGAGCAAGGAACTATTCAATTCAGTTTTATTTATATAGTAACAAATCACAACAGCAGTTCCCCGATGGCACTTTATGTTGTAAGGTAAAGACCCTGCAATAGTGCAGAGTAAACACCAACAACTTGCTCACTTCTGTAAGCAAGCGCTTTGGCAACAGTGGAAAGGAAAAACTCCCTTTTAAGAGGAGGAAAACTCTGGCAAAACCAGGCACAGGGAGGGGCAGCCATCTGCAACTGGTCTGACTGCAGTCTAAGAGCGAAGGGCTCTCATGGAGTGATACGGTACTCTAAAGTCATTAAGATAAGATGGGCCTGATTATTCAAGACCTTGTATGTAGCAGTAGATTTTTAGATTTGATTCTGGATTTAACAGGGAGCCAATAAAGGGAAGCCAACATAAGAGGAATATGCTCTCTCTTTCTAGTCAGTACTCTTGCTGCAGCATTTTGGATTAACTGAACTTTCAGGGAGTTTTTACAGTAGTCCACCCTAGATTAAATGTATGGTCTAGTAAAAAAATAATGAACTAGTTTTTCAGCAAAACTCTGAGACAGGATATTTCTAATTTTAGAGATATTGTGCAAATGTTAAAAAAAAAGAAGCTCAAAATTAGAGGTCATCCAGGTCTGGGAGTGCTCTCCAGGTCATCCAAGACTAGCACAGAGATGAGTCCACTCTCAGAGGCCATAAGAAGAAGGCCATAAGCTCTGAAACCTGACTGAAACTCTTCAAATAAGCTATTCCTCTGCAGGTGATCTGTTAGCTGTTTGTCAACTACTCTTTCAAGAATTTTAGAGATAAAAGGAAGGTAGGAGATTGGCCTATAATTAGCTAATTAGCTAAGATGGCTTTTTAAGTAACGGTTTAACTACTGCCAGCTTGAAGGCCTGTGGTAGGTGGTAAAGCAACTTCTTTGTTCTTCACAGCTTTTGTTGCTCTGAATCTCCTGAATGTGTCACTCTGTATACTTTTAGGGACACCGCGGTGAACGACGAGTCGATGGCTGGCGTGCTCTTCACCAACCTGCTGACCCAGCTGGAGAGGGTGCGCTCGCAGGAGCAGAACTTTCTGCAACGACACAACATGAAAATAATTCAGCAGCAGCTGCAAGTGAGTCCACCTCTCCCCCAGACATCTAATTTCTCAGCCGAGACCTCAGCACTTCAGATCTGCCTTTGTAACACAAACATTTGTTGGACTTCCTGTTTTCTAGGACAGGCTAGAAGCGACATGCTTGTTTTCTCACATGGTGCACTTACTGAGTGCTCCACAGATGACAAAAACAACTGCCACCCTAATGTGCCCCATACTGGAAAGCAGCCTTGACAGACAGATGTAGTGTAAATAGAGGAAGTGTGTATGCTCTACTCACACAGTTTTATTGACACATATTACAGAAGAAACGGGTGAGATTTTTACTACGACGTGATCATGTGGAAAGATAAAAGCTCAACGCGTGCTTTTAAAGCGTCACATACATGTTTACACAGCAGTGAATGAGACTGTTCGGCACACGGTAACGGCAGAAAGATGACAAAGATATGGGTTTCAAATCGCATATGGAGGAAAAGCTGGTTAGTTAGGTACTGGTATTTTTATATGGAAGATTGCAAATGACAAAAATACAAAAAGTTAACATAAATAAATGACTTGAATTATGAATTAATGTGCTGAAACAAAAAATATTAATAATACATGCTGATATTCAATTAATAGTGATTTTATCTAGTTAATATTATTTATGGTGGCTGCCAAAAATAATTAATACATTTTCATAATTTGAGTTTGTTATTTAATAGTAATATTACTGTTATCCATAGTGGATTAAAACTACCAAAAATATATATTTTTAAATAAATGAATATTAGTTCAAAACTACTGAAAAATAACTATTTTAAATTAAACAGTTAAGAGCTGTCTGAAATGCAGACTTTTAGCTTTAATTCAAGGGGTTTAACAATTTCTGTATTAACTGTGTAGGAGGTACAGCTATTTTTATACATACGTTATATTTTTAGAGTCTCAAAGGTAATTGGACGGTTGACTGATGACTTAATGGCCAGGTGAGGTCTGTGGTAAGGCAGGCCGGATTCTGGAGTCCTGAAAGAAAAATCTTTAAAACCAAGATAAAGTCTTACAAGAGTGAAGGGAAGATAAAAGTTTGGAGAAGGAGAGAAACCTGATCTGAAGCGTATAACATCTGTTAAACATGGTGGAGGTAGTGTGGGCACGGGCATTTATGGCTGCAGGAACGTGTCACTTATGTTTACTGATGATGTCACTTCTGATATAAGCAGCAGAATGGACTGTGAAGTGTACAGAGCTATACTCTCTGCACAACTGATCAGACCTAAAGAATACTAGCTGCTAGCAAAGAGCCCCACAGCATCTAAAATCAGACTCATGTTTGCGTCGTGCTGATTAAAGCAAATCTGATGATCAATGGTAAATGGCCTATATTTGTAAAGCGCTACTAGTTACTAGTCCCCCCTAGGGACCACAAAGCGCTTTACACACCCAGTCATCCACCCATTCACACACTGGTGGAGGCAGCTACAGTTGTAGCCACAGCTGCCCTGGGGCAGACTGACAGAAGCGAGGCTGTCATATCGCGCCATCGGCCCCTCTGGCCAACACCAGTAGGCGGTAGGTGAAGCGTCTTGCCCAAGGACACAACGACCGAGACTGTCTGAGCCGGGGCTCGAACCAGCAACCTTGCGATTACAAGGCGAACTCCCAACTCTTGAGCCACGATCGCCCCATATATCGCGCCCTGATAGTTTTACATAAATCACACGATTCAGCGCAGGCTGTGGAGCGCCAGGATGTTTTTGAGGAAGTATATGCATGTTAATCATTTCTCATGCAGTGTGATTACATCTGAAGAAAAGGCGCTTTTTTGTGTTTTTTTGTTGTTGAAGCCACAACTGTGAGCATGGATTCAACTCGAGCCAAGCTGCAAATCTGTAGAAGAAGTTTCTAGCTGAAGTTTGCAGACTTAAAAGTATGCAGGAGTTGTGGGAATTTTGCAAAGTTCGTAATTAGCTGCAGTTTATTTATGGCAGTCCAGATTAAGCAGCTTTAATTCTCATTTAAGTTGATATTTGTGGTGTTTCTACATGAGTTTCCTTTGTTTGTACAGCTCAGAAAAGAGGTCATGTTGGATTCTTTGCTCAGTACTTGTAGGTTATGGTGCTGCTCTGCCCGTGGCTTCTTGTTATTGTTGTGCACTTTTATCCACACACTGAGAGAAAGCGTTCAGCCGTGAACTCCACTAAAGCGTCCTCAATTTGGAGAAGTAGCCTCGTGGTGTGTACATGTGCCTGAGGTGAAAGGGAAGTAAAATAATTGCCGTGCTCACGAGTTGGGAATTGCTGTAAATGTGCAGCTTTCTGTTTGTGTGCTGCCTGAAAGCTGCAGCTCTGGTTTTTGCTGCTACTGTTTTAATAGCAGTTTAATAGTTAATTGAAGTCAGTAAAGAGCTTTTGCACATTGAATTCCTTTCTTTCATTGTTGTCTATAAACACTTTAAGTTATTCTCTCTGTCGATGAACCCTTTGAGGATGTCTATTCTGCCAGAGGAGCTTCTCAGGAAGTTCGGTTGTGGTCGTCACTCGCTTTTATTCTGGAAGAAAGACAGATACCTCTTGCAGAGTGAACCCTCGAGGCTTGTACCGCTGCTTCCTGTGAATATGTATATGTGTTATGTGTCAACACTTCTTAGAGGAAGTAGCTACTCCTGTGCGATAGTCGAGGGTGTTTGTGGCTTGTTGTTGTTGTTGTTGTTATGTGTTCATGTAACAGAGGAGAGATTTTAGCTCATGTTTGAATCTCTCTTCCATTCATGTTCACGCAGGGTCTTTCTTTGAGGGGAAATCCCTCGCAGTGGTAGGCGCACATTTTTAATGTGGCCTTCGCTGCTTGCTGAGGGAAAATGTCAGGAGTGTTGGGTTTGACTGTAAAGTACCCATAACAGCAGGAGAAGTATTTATAGTGAATTTTTGCTGAATAATGTAGGTCAGCTTGGTGAACGGTACAAACTCTGAAAGGATACCAGTGCATCACTGCTGCTGTCATAAGACTGAGCGTGTAGGTGTGTGTGCGTTTGTGCGTCCTCAGTCTGTCGTCTTACAGTGATGAAATATTAGTCACACCTGAAGGCGAGACAAAAACTTTCCCTCTTCCTCCAGAAGAAGTTTTTTGTACTTTTCTTGGTGAGCATTTGAATGTATGTAGAGGCCGTTATGCAGCTTCGGAAAGTTTGTGGCTTCTGCCGCATATATTAGCCATATATAGTCTAAAAATAAAGAGATTTAAAGATACAGGCATCTGGCAGGAAAGTATGGAGGCGCCAAACTGCCAAAATCAAAAATAAGTTGATTTTTAAAAAAATGAATGAATATACCATTAAAGGCATCATTAGAATACCGAATTCACAAAAAAAAAGATGATGTCATTAAAGGCAGAGAAACAAAATCTACAATCCCACTTATCAATATTTAGCAAATACAAAAACATTAAAGAATAATACAAGAAAAACAGGAATAAAAGATTTGGTAGTGTAATGTAATGACTTGGCTCCTCTTTTAATTTGTTTCTTAATTATTTATATATTATTTATTTATGTTTTTAGCTTCATAATTTTTTCACTGGTGTAGGTCTTTTATGGAAGACGTAAAGCGCAGAATGTAAAAAAACAAACCAAAAAACATCAAAAGGCCATTAATGACTTTAAAACCAATGAATGTGGGTATTTATTTATACAATATATGTTTTCTATTGATTCTACTTACTTTAAATTTCTTATTTTAATGATTAATGTCATTGCATAACTCTGTGATTTGCCTCATAAAAAAGCAAAAAAGAAATGTATTAAGAAAATAATGAAATAAATACATCTTTGAAGAAAAGGAGAAAATGCTGAGTGAATGAACGTAGATGGAATGGAGAAATAAAAAATGTGGCACTCATAGATATGGAATGCAATTTGAAACAAAAATAATAATTTGAGTCCTGAAGTCTATCCCTACTTAAGAAATCTAAGGTTTCTAGTGGACAATAATCCTCAGTTAGGGTTATTTGCTAAAGGTTAACAAGGTTTGTCTTAATGTTGCTTCTTTTATATTATTTTTTAACCTCATGGTGCAAGTTGCATCATTACAATTTTGATTATGCAACTTTTACATGTTTATAAATGAGGCTCACATCAGTTCTCTAATATCTAACTAAATGTTGTGGTTAAATTATTTGCCCTTAAAGAGTCGAACCTGGATGAGCTCCAAATATCTGACTTTATTTACTCAGCTGCTGTTCACGGAGAATACTCGTTTTGTGTCCAGTTAAACTTCATTCCTTTGTTATTGAAATAAAGGGCTTCCGCTCTGTCAGGGATTTCCTTTTCATCTCTTCTTCACAGATAAACCGACACTGTGGGAGTATTGATCATGCTGTGGTTGGTTTTATAGCCTACTTACACAAATGATCACATCATTAGGAAATCATTGGTTCGAAGGTTTTTTTCTCAGGGGGTTTTATAACTGAAATTTTCTCTGTTTGCGTCACTGTAGCTGAAATACGCCACCAATCCTGCTGTAATGGCCAGAGTCATCTCCACCTGTCTCAGGGAAGAGCGCCGTATTCTCTCCAGTGCCTGCATGCAAGAACAGGTTTGTCACATTGTCTGCCTCAGTGAAGGGAAAGTCCCTTTATTACAGTCTCTGCTGGTAAATCTGGGCCACTACCAGGAAGACTACACTGTAAAACATATTTCACACCCCCACCCTCCCAACCAGCCAGTTCACTTTATTCCCAACAATCAGTGTTTGGCTTTTTACGGTAATCACTAAAGTGTTTCTATTCCCGTGAACAGGATAACTGTTTGTTTTCTTAAGCTGGGTTGTTCCATAGAGACTGCTGCTTCACTTAGCTCACTGTTTGGGTTTAATGCACCATAACTTTATTGTTATTGGAACCAATAAAGAGTAATAAACTCACCTTGGACTACCTCCCCAGCACTACACAGCACACAGACATCATTAACACCTTTTCTTTCTAATATCCGTGCAAAAAAACGTTGTAAAGACCAAAAACTGAAGCAGTCATAAAGAAGTTTACTATATCGCCTTAAAACGTTTCAGTGATGCTTTGCAGCTTCTGCTCACATCAGATAACACACCTCTGTTATTGCAGGTTTAAACTCAGTCTGGTTTCAGGTTTCAGAGGAAGAAAGAGGTCTTCTATATGCAGATACTCATAGCCAGAGTTGAAACTTTAGAGAGTCTCTGTGCACAGAGGCTGTTTGTTCCCAAAATATTACCCACGCAATGTTAAAATTTAATGTGCCAGAAAAATGTTCAACACGTCCCAGTACACGATATGTCCAATAAATCGACTGTATACAAAAGATGCATGTAGCCACTGTGCTCATCCATCATCTTTGGAGTCCACATATTAACTAAATTTTCAGCTAACTTGAGAAAGCTTGATTACCATGCTGCATCCATGAACTGTACACAGACATGGCTACGTGCTAATACTATAATACCATGGTGAATATTCACTCACCCCAAAGCTGTGGACAGCCTCTACCTCAAAATAAACTGTGGTATTTCTCAGATAATTGGTTAAAAAATGCCTCAAAGGGATAAAGATCCAGTCTTTAATTGAGTCTTCAGTTTGCAGAGACCAAAACCAGTGAGTAACATGTTTTTTATTCATGCACTGGCACCCTGAATTTCCCCAAAGTTAATAATGTTTTCTTGTCTAAAGATGGCAAAAAAGCAACTTTAAAAAACATTCATTACACACTATATTAAACATGAACCCCACATGACCCTGAATCTTTTGTTGTGATTTGGCGCTATATAAATAAAATTGAATTGAATTGAACATTTCAACAGTGTGATTAATATCAACAGCTCTTAGTTATGATCAGTGTTGGGGAGTAACGGAATACATGTACCGCCGTTACGTATTTAAAATACAAAATATGAGTAACTGTATTCCGTTACAGTTACCGTTTAAAAAGGTTGTATTTAGAATACAGTTACTTTGTTGAAATAAATGGATTACACGGCGGTACTTCCCTGTTTCATATTGTGGCGGGTCAGGACTGTTTGGGTTTTGTTTGACAGCTACGTTCTGTTGTTCCAGGTGGCAGCGTTACGGTTGCCATGGTTACAGGGTGACGCTCTCTCTCTGCGTGTTTCCTGGGTGAGAGAGCGCCTGTTGTTGTTGTGCTAAGCTAATAGGCAGAATGCTACCGGTATAGCTCTAAAGAATGTAGCATCATAGGCAGTGTAGTCCGTGCTGCAGGGAGAATGGACTGCCATACACGTTATGTGTCTGTGAGCGAGGGAGGGAGAATAAGGAAAAGTACGAGCTGTCATCAAGCAAAAACGGGAGCTGGAAGCATGTAAATATAATAATAACCATGCAGCCAAGAAGAGTGCCTGACGAGCCCAGTTGTAAGTAAGCTATTAAGACTCGACTGTACACTGTGTTCGTGTTTTCCTCCAAAAACAATAAGTTCCGTTGGAGCAGCCTTTCAACGCCTCTCTCTGTCTCTCGCTAGCAAAGTTGACCCAGACAACAAAGTAAAGCTAGTTTTCGGCTACGAGCCCGACACGAACCGTATTAGCCAGAGGTCCCTTTACTACGGTTCGGAGCCGCGGACCTTCAGTAACAGTAATAAATCACAGCAATAGTACATTCATGTAGTTGTAAACAGCATGATAATATATTAAGTAATCCAAAGTATTCAGAATACGTTACTCTCATTGAGTAACGTAACGGAATACGTTACAGAATACATTTTGGGGCATGTATTCTGTATTCTGTAATGGAATACATTTTAAAAGTAACCTTCCCAACACTGGTTATGATGCTGTGGGAGCAGCACCAACAGACATATGAGAGTCATGTCATTAATGTTGATATGGTTAAATCAGAAGTAAATAAAGATTACAGATTACAGACTGTTCAGAAATACAAAGTTGTAAATAAGTAAATGTTTGGTTTTGGGTTTTTTTTGTTTTTTTTTACAGGGTCCTCTGGAGAAGTCTTTGCAGAACTCTGTGGCATTTGAGAGGCAGAAGAACATGGACAACAGAGTTGGGATCATCAGGGGCAGCGTACAGGTAACTCAAACACCTTCAATACAAGATGGAGAAAACACAAAGCTGAATTTTATTGATGAATTTTACACAAAAAATGTCTGTTTCCAGTTGATGGACCAGGCTGTGAAATACATCGAGGACATGCAGGATGACTTTGATTTCCGCTACAAGACCCTGCAGTCTCGAGGTGAGCCATTTTACAAGGTGTAAAAATAAAACGTCATTTACTATTTTAGAAGACTTATTTCATACTACTGTTTTTGTGGTTGTGTCAGAATCAACTGATAGAAACTCTGACGTGATGAAACAGGAAGTAACAAGGCTACAGGAAATGCTAAACCGGCTTGACTTTAAAAGGAAGGTACGCACATGCAAAGCTCTGAAACGTGACAAAAATATATGCAGGTGTACAAATAAAAAAATCATTCACAGTGTGTTGATCAGCCATAAACACTGTATTTCATGCCTTTGTTAGGAGATTTTATCAAAGATGGACGTTGTGATCAAAGAGATTGACGACCTGATGACCTCTCAGCTCAACCCCGAGCTGCAGGACTGGAAACGAAGGCAGCAGATTGCTGCCATCGGGGGTCCTCTGCTCACCGGGCTGGAGCAGCTGCAGAGCTGGTAATGACCTCCAAACAAAAAGTCAGAAATCCTTACTGTTAATGCTAATGAAGTACCTCGTATGGAGGCCCAAAAATGCCAAAATAATATTAATAAATTATGTCATTATATCTGTTGCATTTGTAATAGTTAAGTACCATTTGTATATCTGCTTTTATATAGATATATGGAGGACCAACACCAACTGAAATAAATTCATTATACAAAAAAATAAATGTATACATTATTTCTAATAAATATTTATTTATAGATTGAATATTAATTTCCCAGTACATATGACACCCTGTGATATATACTGTAAAATCTATGCTATATGTCACCCAACTTGACACGAATATTACTTGGTTGACTATATAGCTAACTCATTAGTATAATTACTATGGAAGCTTGTTTCTGTGACTGAAAAACGCTTTGTTTTTGTTTGGTTTTTTTATTTCTTTTAATGGCCATCCATAACTTGAAGTTATGGATGGCCATTTCTCTTTTTCAGTGGCAGAAATGATCTTCTATAATTATCAGTTGTCAGTTAAGTAGTTTACTATCGAGCAAAATAATTGAGTATATTGTAACTAACTGGCAGAGGTAACGGATTTTAAGGTGGCACTATGCTGTTAAATAAAGATCAGATAAATTCTCTGCCCTCATCCTATTCTTCGCTTCTCTCAGGTTCACCCTGACTGCCCAGAGCCTTTTCCAGATCAAGCGTCAGCTGGACAAACTGGGGGAGCTGGTGGTGAAGGTGACCTATGAGAGCGACCCAATACCCCTGCAAAAGCCTCAGATGGAAGAGAGAGTGAAATATCTCATCTACCATCTCATCAAGAGGTACCAACACAGCTCAGCAGAAGACCTTTTATTCCTTTAGCATTTGTGAAAGAAATCTGTGTTGCATGTGGGGGTATTTCTATGATTTAAATTTTTTTTAAATGTGGTGACACAGAACTAGAATATTTAATTTGAAATGAATACAAGGGGGCAGGATGTCCTGTGCCCTCATACAGATTACATGAAAATTAACCAGAGCTGGCAAAAGTATAGACATTCTGTACTTAAGTAGAAGTACAGTTAAAAAATACTCCTGTAAAAGTTGAAGTACTGATTCAACTTCTTTACTCAAGTAAACGTTAAAAAGTACTGGCTAAGAAATGTACTCAGCGTTAAAAAGCAAAATTATAGAACCTTAAAAAACATCTCAACACCTATTTTTATGCAAAGTAAAGTGAACCTTGTACTATATTAATATAATAATAAAATAATATCAGCAGGAATACAAACTTTATTTCAGTCTAAATTTTAATTCTAATAAAAGATACTCTTGAAGCAGGTAAATAGAACATGACCAGAGGGAAAAAAGCTCTGTTTTCTGCAGGGTGACTGAAATTACCTGCCGTTCGTCTTCTGTATGGCTAGCTAGATGTTGAAGAACCTTATGCACACCTGCAGTCGTTCGTTGTGCCAAAAAAACAAACAAAAAAAAAACAAACAAAACACCGGCCCACTTTAACCCTGACTATGGCACATGGTTTTGCCTTTTTCACCTATTTTTATGCAAATTCCCCGGATAATTAATACGTGAACAGGATTGCCTCTCATGTGTTACTGGTTAGGCTCAGATCGGTTTGATGTTTGAAGCCCCTCGGTGATGTGAAATAATAACTCCCCTCAAATGCATCAAACCAAATATAATAAGCCCATTTTCAAAATGTAACAGAAATAGAATAGAAAGTCAAGATATTTGTTTTAAAATGTAGGGAGTAAAAATAAAAGGCTGGAAGAACAAATACTCAAGTAAGGTACAAATAACTAAAAATTCCACTTAAGTACAATAACAAAGTATTTTTACTTCGTTATTTCCCACCTCTGAAATTAGCTGCACAAAAAATTAAACCCTGTTATGAAAAGAAGTATTTAGATGCTTTTAATTTATTAAACAAAACTAAAATTGAAGTAAAAGTGCAATAGTTTGAGTAGCAGAATCTACTTAGAGTATGCTGAATCACAGTTATTGATTCTTTTTTGTGTATATCTCTTTGCTGCTGCAGCTTGAAATGATTTTAATGACCTGTTGACAGCTGCGTAGCTTCATCTATAATAATAAGAGTAGTGATTTAATGTTGGGTCTCATTAGAGAAACTGTCAGAGCCTAACACAAAAACCCCAGTTTTGCCAGGAGTAAGATGGAGGACAATTAATTAATTAGTGACACATTCACTGAGATAAGAAAGAAAGAAATGGTACTAGATACCACTGAAGCTGTTAAGATATTAGCCGAAAGATAACCTATATAATGAAACCAGAGGCGGTCCCAGGATTGAGCCTTGAGGGATGCCACACGGGAGAGGAGGAGATGCAGATGTGTAATAAGCAGTGCAAGGGATCCCAGCCCAATTCATTATTGTGCAGAACAACTTTCAGTGCTCTGAAAAATGAAAAACATGACTTCCTCCTCTACTTCAGCTTCTGACAACACATTAGACAATAAACCGAAAGGTGGTAACTACCGGAGGAGGAACACGGCCAGCTGTGGTTTGAATGTTCTCTCTCAAGCTCGGGGTGTTAAAGTGAAATTGTAAATCGAGGTGTGGGTTTTTTTCACAGCTCATTTGTGGTGGAGAAGCAGCCATGTATGCCCACACATCCACAGAAACCCCTCATCATTAAGACTGGAGTACAGTTCACCACCAAAGTCAGGTATGGTGATGTGACATCTTGTTGTATCAGGATTTGTTTCAGCTGTTGGGTTACAGTTTGTTTCAGTTTATTCTGATTTCTTGCAGACTCCTGGTTAAACTTCCAGAAGTGGATTATCAGCTGAAAGTGAAAACAACATTTGACAAGTAAGATGATTCATTTTCTTATTAAATGGACCCCACAGTAAACCTGTCTTCATTGCTTGAATAAAAATAAGGTAAAAATGTTGTGTGCTGTGCTTGTGTGTTTCTGCAGGGACCTCCCCCCGGGCAGAGTGTGAGTACAGCGTGCTACTACTAAATGTCCGAGAACAGGAAACAGCACCAGATTAAAAGCAACCTAATCTGCTCGCTTCTGTCTTCAAAATTTATTATTCCTGGACTCTAATACAGTAGTTAGGCATGGTTTAGTGAAATAATACTACTTTATCTAATACTGGACCTTAGAACCCCCTCATTTAATTCTCTACATGAAATAACCTGTTTTAGCTTCTTCCTCTTTAAGACAACTTCTGATAGGCTCCCCCTTATAAGCAAAAGGTTTGAATAGCAGGTGGGCGGAGCATCTGTGCCTGAGGTATTCATACAGGGATATCCACTCTGATTTAACATCATACAAATTCAAGACTGGAAAAAAAATGAAATGTCTGTAAGGGGGTAGAAACTTAAAGATTAAAAGGCGAAATCAGCCCTAAAGCTTCCTGTTTTATGGCTTCACTGGTGTGTTATTTGTTTGTCGTTACCAGGTGTAAATATGGTTTGAAAAAGCACTTGGAAACCAAACATGCACCTCGGGGGAACTTTGCCTCTAACTTCCTGTAAAACCAGATGCAGAAAAAACATATTATTGGGTTAAAGTCACCTTAAAAGCTATAGGAGTTCACTGAAAGCAAATGGATTAAAAAAGAAAAGAAAAGTGACGACATCAGATTGAGAATGTTTTCTCA
The DNA here is from genome assembly GCF_056152115.1 of Neolamprologus brichardi. Lineage (NCBI taxonomy): Eukaryota > Metazoa > Chordata > Actinopteri > Cichliformes > Cichlidae > Neolamprologus > Neolamprologus brichardi. Next base: position 2,769,494 of record NC_142119.1, on the reverse strand, counting down.
GATGTGAATGAATACAGGCATGCTGTAATAGATTTACATGTTCTCTTGCTTTTTTCCTCGGTTCTCAGTAGGATACAAAGCAAAAATACTCAATATTCATTAAGAACCAATTGCCTGGACTTCACTTTTATAGAAGTAGCACTTCTTCAATTTTTGCTGTTTAAACAGCTGGTGTTTACTGCCACCTTCTGGTGGTGTTAGCCTGATACCGCGGACTGGAACAGACAGGAAAAGCAATAGGAAATAGGAAGACAGGAAACATGTACTTGACTTTGTTATAACTTATTGACTTGTCAGTTATTCAAAAATCCATAAAGATATGTGGGCTTTAAAGATTTCATCCGCAAATTATAACAAAAATTTTACAGCGAAATGTAATCAGCTTGGTTTTCTTTTATAAATCTCTGTTTTAGATTTATACATGTATTGACAGATTATATACGATGTTATACATGGCAGGAAGGACCATCTGCAGCTGAACCTTCTTAAAATCGCCCTGATTTAAAAACCCTTGCAGTAAAATAAGTGGAGTGTTTTATTTTGAAAACTACATACAGATTTTAAATATGGTTTATGTTATTGTCTAAAACAATCCACAAACACTTCATCCTCTGAATTAAGTCCATCTTATAAATGGATGCTGGTAAACATTGATAAGAAAATCAAGTTTTTTCTCCTTTTCTCCTTAGAAGTCGTCAGTTTTTCATCCTGACCAACAACACTAAAGTTATGGACATTGAGGACTACTCAAACGGCTGCCTCTCAGTGGAGTTCAGACATCTGGTAGGACAAAACTCTAACAAATGTTGACAGTTGTTTAACTGGTTCTTTCATTGAACCTTTAACCATTTATTTAAAATGGTGTTTAGTCATCTCACTCAGAGTTTGTGTTTTACAGCAGCTGAAAGAGAAGAAATACATCAACGGCACCAAAGGGAACGAGGTAAGAAATGTAGATGATGACCTACGGAGGACAAAAACTGCCAAATAAAAGAGACTCTGTAAATAAGTTCATATTTAATAAAGTCCACAAAAAGTGTAGGGATTTTTTTTATTTAAAAAATAATGTAAATTGATATTTTTTTTTGTATAATTTTGCATTTTTTTTGTACTATTTGTAGTATTTTCTTCCCATAAAATTTTCTATTTTATTTATTATATTTTTATTATTTGCAGTGTATTGTGTGTATTTGTATTTCTAAAGTAAATAAATCATTATTTTAAATCCATATAGGTCTTATTCATTTATAAAATATGACCTTAATTGATATTCAGCTGCTTTTGGATGCCCTTCATGACACAACCCCAAAAGAATTTGTGTCTTTTCCCAGTGATCCTTTTCCTGTTAGGAGAATGCATTATGCGCTACACTATTCCTCATTCCTCATTTGCCTGTATCTACATGTATTATTATTTTTTTAAGCATACATGTATTATTTCCCCTTGGTCTCTTCACCCTATTTATTTCTGCAAACTTTTTTAATTCAACTTTTATTTTAAAGGAATACAGCTAAGAGTGTCTCACTGGGACAGTTTTTCACCTGCTTCATGGTTGATTCAGAAATACATCATGTAACTAATACATTTAAATAAATGTAAACATTGAATGGGAAAGTAGATAAATTAGGGAATTAATACAAAGGTAAGTAAATATTGAAGCAAAACTATCAGTGCCATAGTTTGTAAATGATTTAATGTATTGGTTTAATTAATATTTAATGTATTTAATGACATATTAATTGATGTATTGCATCATTTGCTCTTGATTTGGCAGTTTCTGTCCTCCGCAGTGACCATTAACGCTGCTTCAGATGGATTTGTGCATCATATTCAATGAATCTGCCTTTGAACTCCAGTTGATGTTTCAGTGTTTTATTTTTCAGGGCCTGCTCTCTGTGACAGAAGAACTTCACTCTCTCAGTTTTGAGGCCTGCTTCACGGTGCAGGGCCTCACCATCGACCTGGAGGTCAGCGGCAGAGCAGATCTATTTCAAACTTGTTTTTGTTGCTGTTCATTTACAATTTATTTTTATTTTCCAGACGTGTTCCCTGCCGCTCGTTGTGATTTCCAATGTGAGCCAGCTGCCTGGAGGCTGGGCCTCCGTCATGTGGTACAACCTCCTGACTGATGAGCCGAGGGTGAGCCATACTGGACTTGTTCTAAAAACAGAAAATTCATTCATTTGAAAGTTTAATTACAGTTGAGCTGAATCAAACATAAGCTCACTTTCAGCTCAACTTATTTGAACACACCTGGACATCTTTGTTAAAAGCCTTTGTTTTTATAAATTCATTTCTATTATCTTTAAAATAAAATATAATAATAAATAAAGAAACACAGATTTTATTTTTTCAGTCGACCTGTGTTGTACGGATCTTCACAGGGCATTTCTGCATTTTTCAAGTCTCTAAAATTGGTTTTCCCAAAACAGATGCGCGATTAACAGCATCAAAATGACATAAATTACAAATAAATCTTGCAATTCACCCCCATTTCCTGAGTTTAACATCAGTTCATAAAAAAAACTGCTAAACAAGAAGAAAACTGACTTAAATTCCAAGTCTTTGACTTCCAGAGCGTGACAACAAATTCTGCTGATGTTCCATTTACTCTGGTTCTTCTGTAACTGCTGCTCATGTTCTCCAGCTGTTTTGGAGATGTTTGTTTTCATTTTTTATGCTTCACAGCCTCCCTCACCTTCTCCATCTTCCTCCACAGAACCTGGCTTTCTTTGGGAACCCTCCTCGGGCCAGCTGGAGCCAGCTCTCTGAGGTCCTCAGCTGGCAGTTCTCCACTTTTGCCGGGCGAGGCCTCAACAAAGAGCAGCTCACCATGCTGGGAGAAAAGCTCTTTGGTATGTTTGTCTTTCAGTTTTGTTCTTTCGCAAAGGTTGAAGATTAAGAAAAAACAAATAAAAAATGTGGCTTTAAAGTCGTTAACCTGGAAAAACGTTTTCCAACACAGCAAACAGTAAAACATTATACTTAAGAAGACAACTGCAAGCTAACAAGCTAATTAGGACAGAAAGTTAAAGCTGAAGGCAGAAACATCTAAAGAGAGGTGGGAGAGTGTTTACTTGTTTATGGAGGGTGAAGCGACACCTCTGTCATTGTGAAACCACACGCCAGCAGAGATATTCAAGCATGTAGGTGGTGCAGAGACTCCAGAAAGTCGCTCAGTTTAAAAGGGGAAGAACCAGAAACGTTATTCGAGCCAAGTATCAGATTGGTCCAAGTCAGCATAGCAGAGAAACTCTGAGGGGCGATCACAAAGTTCTGAGAACAGGTCTATAAAAATGAAAAGCCTTACCTCATTTAAATCCAGTGGATCACCCTTCCAGCGTGGCTGTTCTTATATATTGCTGACCACTTCCGCTACTCGCTCAACCTCAAGTTTATGCATAAAGCAAACACGTTTGCTTCAAGCTGAGCCAGACTTCACGTGAAACAACAGGGAGCTTGGTCTGATCAGTCACAAAAATCACTCTAAAAGACCCAAAGTAGCATTAAAGGTGATGAACAACAGCGTTTTGTTTTTTGTTTGTTTTGTTTTTAACCCAATCAGATCCCAACAAATCAAAACAGCTAAAAACGAAGCTGAAGCTTCTTTGTTGCTCTGTTTTCTGTATGCTTGTAACACTTTAATGTTTCAGATCATCAAACAGATTCACGTAATACACAAAGATAACACAAGTAAACACTAAATGCAGTTTCTAAATTAAGGTGTTTATTATTAAGGGATAAAGATCCAAACCTACATGACCCTGTGTGAAAAAGTGATAAACCTAATAACTGTGGAGGAAGTTGTCTCATCTTTGTAGAATTGTTGTAGTTCAGCCACATTGGAGGGTTTTCCAGCATAAACCACAGCTTCTTTAATTGGATTCAGGTCAGGACTTTGAGCAGGACACTCCAGTCTTCATTTTGCTCATGATAAGTTGCTTTTTGAGGTATTTAGTTTCAGTTTGTCAAACAGGTTCTGTTAAAGTGATTTCTTGATTCAGCAGGTCTGCCAGTAATCAGGCCTGAGTAAAGTTTGCTTTCCCAACGATGTGGTTAATCACAATTTAACAAAAGGGGCGATCACCTTTTCAACCAGGGCCAGGTGGGTTTGGATAACTTCTCTCTTAATCAATTAAATAATCATTTACATTTAAATATTTTACTCGTGCTGTGTTCTCTAATATTAAATTAGTTGTATAATCTGAAACATTTAAGTGTGACAAATATAATAATAATAATGATGGATTACATTTATATAGCGCTTTTCGGGACCCCCAAAGCGCTTTACAATTCCACTATTTTCAATTCAATTCAATTCAATTTTATTTATATAGCGCCAAATCACAACAAAAGTCGCCTCAAGGCGCTTCATAGATACAGAGAAAAACCCAACAATCATATGACCCCCTATGAGCAAGCACTTTGGCGACAGTGGGAAGGAAAAACTCCCTTTTAACAGGAAGAAACCTCCAGCAGAACCAGGCTCAGGGAGGGGCGGGGCCATCTGCTGTGATTGGTTGGGGTGAGAGAAGGAAGACAGGATAAAGACATGCTGTGGAAGAGAGACAGAGATTAATAACAGATATGATTCAATGCAGAGAGGTCTGTTAATACATAGTGAGTGAGAAAGGTGACTGGAAAGGAAAAACTCAATGCATCATGGGAATCCCCCGGCAGCCTACGTCTATTGCAGCATAACTAAGGGAGGATTCAGGGTCACCTGGTCCAGCCCTAACTATATGCTTTAGCAAAAAGGAAAGTTTGAAGCCTAATCTTAAAAGTAGAGATAGTGTCTGTCTCCTGAATCCAAACTGGAAGCTGGTTCCACAGAAGAGGGGCCTGAAAACTGAAGGCTCTGCCTCCCATTTTACTTTTAAATACTCTAGGAACAACAAGTAGGCCTGCAGAGCAGGAGCGAAGTGCTCTAATAGGGTGATATGGTACTACAAGGTCATTAAGATAAGATGGGGCCTGATTATTTAAGACCTTGTATGTGAGGAGCAGGATTTTGAATTCAATTCTGGATTTAACAGGAAGCCAATGAAGGGAAGCCAAAACAGGAGAAATATGCTCTCTCTTTCTAGTCCCTATTCATTCACTCTCACATTCACACACTGGTGGAGGCAGCTACAGTTGTAGCCACAGCTGCCCTGGGGCAGACTGACAGAAGCGAGGCTGCCATATCGCGCCATCGGCCCCTCTGGCCAACACCAGTAGGTGGTAGGTGAAGTGTCTTGCCCAAGGACACAACGACCGAGACGGTTCGAGCAACCTTCCGGTTACAAGACAAACTGCCAACTCTTGAGCCACGATATGCAAAACGCAAGGACATCAGGAAGGGGGCAGCAGTTTTACACCCCGCTGTATATCGCCTGCTCCTGATCTGTCTGCTCAGCATCCCACTGTGTGAAAATAGCAAATTGTATGAATATAAATGAATTAAGGCAAAAAACAAACAAACCCTGAGATCTCTCTCTCTCACACTGGTTCTGTACTTTCATCTTTATTGTAGCTAAACATCCTTTTCCTTTCCTTAACCTGTTTGGTTAATAATTTTGCTTTACCAGGATGTAACATATGCAGGAAGAGATGGTGACAGGTTAACCTGCAGGTGACCAATGATTCTTTCTCCCAGCCACTGGATAGAAGTCACACTCGAGGAAGTGCATTCGCTTCTGAACTCTACAAATAATCAAAATTGGGGACATTGTGTGAATTTGGAGAGCGGGCATCTCTCGCTGATGGAGCTTGATGGATGATCAGATGTTAATTTTGTGAAAGTATCCCAAGCTGTTGGAGGAGTGCTGGGAGCATTTCATCGCTGGCAGAGGAGACTGTTCCGAAAGAGCTGGGAGCCAAATTGTCCCCATGTCAAGGATCCAGTTCACTGCTGATTACTCAGACCTCACAGGATTCATTCATTTTTTATATGCATTATCATGCCACAGACTCTGCTCTACGAGATAAATAAGCTCCAGGATGAAAGATATATTACCTTTTATTGAAATTTCCCAGATTACTATTGAAGCCTATGAAAAAGGCACCATGACAGGCCGTTGCGCATGCGCTGCGTTTTGATTCGGTGGGTTTGTTGTTGATGAGAACTCGTACCTCAAAGCCTCAAAGCTTCATGACAACACGCTGTTTGTCTCGGAAACTGTAGTAAAACCACTTTATGCCCACACGGGGAAGGTCACACTAGTACAGTAGTGCTGCTGCTCACAGAGTTCAAAGGATTTTCTAAAACAAGTTCAGAGAATAACTAAAAAGCTGCTGACCTTGTTTTCCTGGGACGGCCATTTATGATAGTTTCTCTTTGTCTCTGTAGGTCAGCATGCCTCCTGCAGCGACTATCAAGTGTCCTGGTCCAAGTTTTCCAAGGTGAGTCTTAGATAATATGAGCATGAGCGGCACAGTACCATTATTTTCTGCGTTATTGTGCCATCTAGTGGCAGTCATAAAACCTTCTGCTGTGTCGTTAATGTTGGTCATGTATTTTTATCCCATATCGTATCTAATTTCAATTTAAAGTCCGAGAAGGTTCTCACTCTCTTTTCTTCCAATCATACAGGAGAATATTCCAGGGAAGCCGTTCAGCTTCTGGATGTGGCTCGACTCGATCCTGGAGCTCATCAAGAAGCACCTGCTGCCGGTCTGGAATGAGAAGTAGGTCATCGTGTCCCGGCTAAAAGATCATAAACAGAAAATGTGACAACTTCTAAAAACAAACAAACCAACAAAAACAACTCCACAAAAAGATGAAAGGGCTATTAGATACATGAACCGCTAGCATTAACATATATGAAGGACCAAAACTGCCAACATCAGTTGGGAAAGACAGAACAGTTAGATACATTTATAAAATATTAATATATTTAACATTACAATAAAATTAATTTTCATTAAATTTATTAACATCAATATGCGTTCTTGCTGTGAGCACAGCATCTGGTGTTAACCAATCAGAGACAAGTTTAAGCCCTCATTTGCATAGAAGGAAATGCAAAGGACAAATACATGTAAAGTAAATACACAGATGAATAAATACAGAACTAAATGAAAACAAAATGTGGCATAAATATACATTTCTATTAGGTAATTAATGCTTACATTTATTAGCTGTTAGAGGTTTTTTAATTTTTAAGGTTTTTTGGGGGGGATTTCTTGTCTTTTTAGAGTTTAAATCAACAGAAATTATTATGAGTTCAAGTGTGTATGTCAGCCAAATTTAGACGCCTTTATAAAGGCTTTATCCCAGAAAATAGCATCAATGGATGTCTGCAGGTGCCAGATATCACCTGCAGACTACAACCCTGTCTTAGAAATGTGCAGCTTCAAAATGCATTAGGATAAACTTCGTATGAATGGCAGATCTAAAATGTGGCTGAGACCAAAAAACCTACATTTCTTTTGTCTTTCACCGCCTCCGCAGCTACATCATGGGATTTGTGAGTAAAGAGATGGAGCGAGCCTTGTTGAAGGACAAAGAGCCAGGCACGTTCCTGTTACGCTTCAGCGAGAGCCACCTCGGCGGAATCACCTTCACCTGGGTGGAGCACGGCGATAACGGTGAGATTTCCCATAAACCAACATCATCAGACTACATGTGGTAATAAAATGCAAATGTATACGAAACCTTTAACTATGGTAAGACTGTTAAATAAACTTTGTTGATAGAAAATCTGTGCGGTTTTACTTGCTTTGCTGACAGTGGACAACAAAGTTTGCTAACAGTACCTTTTCACACCAGGTGAGGTGAAGTTTAACTCTGTGGAGCCTTACACTAAAAACCGGCTCAGCGCGCTTCCGTTCGCCGACATCATTCGAGACTACAAAGTGATCTCAGACGGGGTTGTCCCCGAAAACCCACTCAAGTTCCTCTACCCCGACATCCCCAAAGACGAGGCATTCGGGCGGCTTTACAACAGCCAGCCCAGCAAAGGTAAGATCTAATTATGAGGTGAAGTGTTCAAGTTTTTGCTGGGAAACTCTCAGGCTAATTCTCAGGTCTAATTAAATATTAATATAAACCTCTGTTAAACTTCCAGTGCATCCTTACATCCCATCAACCCTGATCCCCATCTCAGAAATGCGGTGAGTTCATATTTCACTCAAGTTGAGCTCAGTTAACTTTAAACAGAATTTTAAAACAGGCTAAATGTATTTTAACGTCTCTTTTAATGTATTTCAGCTCCAACGCGAGCACCACCCCGCGGTCGTGTCAGTCTCCGGAGCCCCCGATGACACCTGGAGAGTTTGACATGCTCAATGAGCACCTGTGCTTCGACATCGACACCGTAAGTTTACATTATTGTACTTAGTGGATAATACTGGTAATAATATGCTCTTTATTATTGTAAATGAATAAGACACTGTATGTGTCTTATAACTCTTAACTCTTATCGCTCTGTGCAGTAGAGCTAAAATAGAAAAAGGTCAAATGTGGAAAACTTCTGGAAACCTCATAATAAAAACAGTAAATTCATTATTCTGCTTGTTTCAAGTCAACATAGTCTATAAAAGATCAGAAGTTAGAGACTGGGTTTTGTATATTTTCTATATTTAAAGCAAACATTTTTATTATCGTTAAATCCTCAGCGTAAAGACTGAGACGACAGTTACATCAGAATTATTATCAGCTCAGAATAAAATCTGTAGTCTCTGTGAGACTGTGAACAGTGCAGAGACATTACTGCAAACCCTGTTGAAACATGGCACACTGATCAGTGATTGATGAATTGTTGTGTTGTAATCAATCACACTGATGGAAAGTTGTCTCACATGAGATGATGTGAATATTCATGAAGTCAATGTTTTAGGATTTTAAATTTGGATTAAATGGAGTTTAATTGTTTTTTGTGTTTGCCGACAGTCTGACTGTAATCAGATTACATTTCTTGTTGACCTGTGATCGCAGGCTGAGATTAAATAATTGAAGACTACCTCTGATCAGCCTTGCTGAAACGGAAGACTGCTTTTTGGTTAAACTCAGAATTTGTTGAATCTGTCCCGATGTTATGCCGCTAATATTTTTCTTCTTTTTGCGTTTACAGATGAGCTCTCCATATTCAGAGTAAAAAGAGGGAAAAAAAAACATTTGCATCTGGAGCTTCTTTGAATCCTTTGTCAATATCGTGACTCCTGTGAGGCTGTTGTTTTTACAGAGTTTGTGGTTAATGTGTTTTTAAAGAATATTTTGCTTTGTTGTCCATGAAAGAAAAGTTTGTATCATGCTGGTTTTGTGCCTTTAATATTTTGCATGTTCAGTCATGTTTTTCTATAAGAAATGAATTGTATATAAATCAATCTGAACATGTGTTTATTGTTTTGTTTGTTTTTGTTTTTTGTAGTTGACATTATTTTGATACTTTATGTCTCCATCTGTCTCTTTTACCTGTTTGTTATTGGCAAAAAAAGTTAAATACACGCAGTGTTTTGATTCCCTTTGTCTTAAACTCATTCACACAGTCGCTCAGCTCTTCTGCCCCCTGCTGGCCACCTCACTGAAACAGCACCGAGGTTTTGTGCTTTTATTTCGAAAGCAGTAGGAAGTGAGACGTTGGCATGTAGCAGCAGCTGCTGCTGCTTGGCGGTTTTTACTTACGGCGTTTCTGGAGAATCACGTGATTCTCGGTGATTGTTGAAGGGTGAGGCTGTATTTCGGCTCTTGCGGAAGTTAAAAACAATAACAAAAAAAAAACAAAAACCACCGGCTGAGATGTCTCCATAACGTGTCCTCTCAGAGCCCATGTCCCAGTGTTGCTGCTGCTGCTCAGAAATTATTATCATAAAGAATAAATCATTATTTATACCATGTTATTCATGAATCCCCATTACTCCTAATCAGATGATTGTATGTGTGAACCTCTGACCACAGTCAGGTTATTATGCAACAGCATGGCTGTACATTTTTTTTAAAGAATATGTTGACTTAAAAAGTACAACTTTGTATTACAGAAGATCAAAAATGCCAAAATAAAAAGTAAATCTTGGTGCTTTGACTGACAGGTGTGTTCAGACACAGGCAGGTGTTAAATGTCTTTTCGGCATTTCCACTCCTTCGAGTCCCAGAATTTGACCTCTGGACTCTGTCTCTGTGAGTTACACCTGTGTGAGTAATGGAGGGAACTTGTGAGCTGAAAGCTCAGCTCCCCATCGTCTCATCCAAATATGGCCACTTCTAGTTTAAAGAAAAGTAACATGGAAGCGGGGCTGGTAGGTGGAGCTACAGCATTTTTCAGTGAATGGATGGGGGTTCAGTGCCAGTTCTTGTCCAGGAATGCTTCTGCATGCAGACTGAAGGACCGAGGGATCAAACCCTGGATCTTCTGATTAGTAACGCAGGTGCCAAAAGTAAGACCTTCTGTACTTGAGTAGAAGTACAGATGCTAGTGTTTAAAACATAATCCAAGTACTGATTCAACTTCTTTACTCAAGTAAAAAAGTAGTGTCTCTGATATGTACTCAAAGTAAGAATGTACAGCTAGCTCTTTGGAGGACTTTTCTACCAGCTGTTTTTGTACAAAGGCAACTGAATCTTGTGCTGTATTAATAATAAAATAACATAGTAGTATAAACTTTATTTCAGTATAAATTTTAATTCTAATAAATGTGTTCAGCTTAAATCAGTTAAATAGAACATGAGCAGAAAAAAGGAGGATAATAAAACATAGCTCTGTTATTTTTTTGTTGCCTACATTGTAGAGCAGGGTTCTCAAACTTAAATGAGCTGTGGGCCACTGCTGACACTGTCATCTCATGTGAGGACCATTTTAGTGTTCAAGTAGTACAAACAAATGAGAAAACACCCACAAATATTCCCAGTGTTATGTTTGTTTTTTCAAATTTCAAATATTGTACAACAAGACGAAACTGCAAATGTGAACAAATCCCCCAAACACATTGGGACTCTCTTTCTGGCCAGACTTCTGGCAGCACTTCTGCTGTAAATTCTTTTGTATTTAACTCAATAGAAATGCAGACATAGTTTTTGACTGCTAGTGAAAATAGTTTTCCTTACAAATAATTCTCTCACTGAACTATCAGCCAATCCCTCAACATGTTTGTACTCTCTGCTCATATTGCCTTCATATTAACTCATTTTTTGCTTTTTAAATAACTTATTTTAGCATTGCACTCAACAACAAACAAATCTTCCCTAGCAAAAAAAGTAACTTCAAGAGCCAAACTGCATTATATATCTTCACGTCAATATAGTGGCACCCGGGCTGCCAGTGTGAGACCCATGTTGTAGAGGGTAATTTTGTTTCTAAATAGGAAAAAGGTTGTTGGGAAGAGATTACAGGGATTTAGCAGTGTGGGGGAAAGTGCAAAAATCCAAAACAAAGACACCAGACAGTACAGACCGATACAGACACAACAGTGCAATAGAAATGTGCAGAAAGAAAAAGTATTGTGGAAAAAAACGGATAAAAACGGGTTCATGAGCGCTGATGTGCAACAGCCCACCAAACGGAGCTGAAACCTGCACAGAAAACAGCTGTTTTCAGGGTTTCAACATCTGGCTGTTGTTATTTTTCTTTACTTTGTGACTTGCCGGATGTCGAGCTGTGCGGCCTCCAGCTTTGCGCACCCAGCAAGACGATTTCTGGAGAATCACGTGGTGCGTGTGAGTGGGCGTGTGCAACGGAAGTCCTCGTTCTTAAGGCAAGAATTAACAGCCAGATCTGAAGGCTGGAGGTCGCATGTGATTTTTGTCCTGCTTTCACCTGTCCGACAAAGAGCCACCCACCAAGGTAAGTCATGATTTCTGCGCAAAGAAACAACTTTAGTTCTATTGCGGGCAGCCTTGTGCGCAGCTTTTGGTCCACCTTTCCTCCAAAATGTGCGCGATCCTGATTTTTAAAAGAAGGTAATTGTCTGATAAAAGCTGTTAAAAAGGCAAATGTAAATAAATAAAAATCCTCGGTTCTTGAAGTTGCTGCGGTGTTGTTGCATTTCTTGCAAATCCCCTCCGATTATAAGAGCGGGGTAAAACTTTCCAGTGAGCTCAGTTACATATTTACCGATAGCTGGCGACATCAATACGCCACCACACGCGCTTTGCATTACATAAACACATAAAACTAATCAGCTTATAATTACTCACACCTCACTTTGGTGCTGTGTTTATTCGAATTATTTTGAGATGTCCACGTTCTCTGTGTCCACAGACATTCCCTTTGGCTGATAAATAAGATAAATATAACTGCATGGGAGTTTAAGTCAGCTTTTAAGGACTAAGAAAACTGTCAGTGTGATCACTTTTGAAACTGCACTTGTTACAGCATGTGATCTGACGATTGGCGGTACACATTTTCAGTGAGCGTCAGTCATATTTGCATGATTATATATGGTTATAGTCATGGCTGCCCTCGTGGCCAGGCCACACTTAAAAACAGATTTTTAATCCATATAAAACTTTATCTTAAATTACTCTAGCGCAGACGTTCCCAAAGTGTGGGGCCCGCCCCCTAGGGGGGGCGCACAGCCATTGCAGGGGGGGCGCGGCATGAAAAGGGAAAAAAACCCAAAACAACGCTTGGACACTGTTAGCACGGGCGCCCACACAAACGCAAAGCAGGAGATGAAGCACCGCTGAATATGTTTCAACCAACTTCATTCTAAGCCAAAGACTAGAAAATATGGTGAAGCAAATCTTCCCTTTGGTTTCACCTGCACAAGTGCCGAGGTAGGTCTCCCTGCAGAACTGGTTTTCCCTTCGTTGGGAGCAGCGCTGGGCTGTTTAAATCACGGACAAACAGGATCCCACATTCTTGATTTGTAGTTCACAAACACTTGTTGTAATGACTAACTACTCCTGACATTTTGGAGATGTTTGCTCTTTATACAGTAAAGTTACAGTGGGATACAAATAATATCAGGCTGATCCTGCCATGATTTGTTCCCCCGGTTCAAATCACGGACAAACAGCATCCAACAGTTGTTTATGTTTTTGAACCCATTTTGCAGACGGATTTTTTGAAAAATGTATTGATAGCAATGTTGAATATTATTACACAGGAAAAAAAACAACTACATGTAAAATAATCACAGCGTGACGCCTCTGCCTTTGTAAATGGAGGGACAGTAACTGTGTGTAAAACCTGCAGACAGTCAGATTAACAGTATTTTGTCTCTATCTGCCATTCTGCAATTCATCTCATGTAAACAATAACGTGGCCACAGCGTGACGTGAAAAAAGGCACATACCTTTGACGTTGCGTGAAGAACTCTATATTCCTCGTCCACACATAAACGCAAAAAAGGAGTTTTAAAAAAATCTTGAAACGCCGTTTACGTGGACGAAACAGCTGCGTGTTCAAAAATACCCGTGTAGGTGCAGACGTAGTGTAAAAGAGTTAGTAGTTTATTTTCTTACTACCTGTAATTTATTGCAGATTACTTGTATTTGCTTAATTGTTTACTAAATGTTTGAGGTGTGAAATAAACCGCAATGGAGCAAAATATGGGTGTGTGTGGTTGGAGGATGTGTTCGTGCGTGCGTGCGCGCGTGCACGCGAGGGGCGCGCCCAGCAAAAAAAGTTTGGGAACCACTGCTCTAGTGTAAGATATATTTCTGTTAATAAAATGGAGGAAAATAACGGTAAAGACTTCTATCACATCTGTGGACCAATCAGAGGCCCTGAACTCGTAAAAAGAGGTTTGTGTGTTTGTGACTGCAGATGGCTCAGTGGCAGGCCCTTCTGAAGCTGGACTTTGCACTCCAGAGCCGGGTCTGCCAGCTGTACGAGAGAAGATTTCCCAAAGAGATTCGCCACTATCTGAGCACCTGGATCGAGAACCAGGACTGGTAAGACGGGGCTGGATGCAGAAGCAGGGAAAATAGTTATGGTCTAAGATTAAAGAGCTTTAACTTAATATAGTAAGTTGTACAGTATATGATGTAAGGAAGATTGTGAAATAGTGTGAAAACAGGTGCAGTCCTGCAGTTAAATCTTCTGTTTCTCTGCATTAGGGATTCGGCAGCTGTGGACGAGCACAGAGCCAGAACCTGTTTCCAGGCTCTCCTGGTGTTTCTACAAGAGCAGTGGTATCGTTCTGTTCAGGAGAACAATATTCTGCAGGGGCCAGATTTTTCCAGGATGAACGACTACCTGCTGGTAGAACAGATATGATGCTCTGTGCAGAAAAAATGTAATTATTTGAAAATACACTTCCAGTAATGATTTGCGTGGTTCTTTCTGCTCCTTAGGGGCATTTCCAGGGTGAGCCGCTGAAATTGGCCCTAATTCTGTCTGAATGCCTGAAGGAGGAAAAGCAAATTCTGGCTTCGGTCTCTGAGCCTCAGGTCAGTTAAATGCTGTTCTAATGAAGAGCCTGGTTTCATTCTTAAGTCATATTTACACAGACAGGTCTGTCCCACGGTCACTGCAGTTAACCAAAAGTAGATATGAAAAGATTTTAGTAGAACCATAACTTTGATGCACACTAACTGTAAACATGTTCCTGGGTTGCTTATAGAGAGAGTTACAATTAACGGCAGAAATGCATTTTCCCGGACCAGAGAGTAGGTGGAACTGTAAAAATTGCTCATGCTAACAGAAAACGTAGCCTTGTGAGTCATAGCAAAGCAAATATGGCAACACGTTAGAGTGAAACTGTGATCACAACCAGAGGAAAGGGAAAGTAAATATCAATTATAATTATAAATAAAAATTTGATAATAATTGCAAACATGTGACAGAACCTTCTTGTTTTTGTCAGAGTTGCAACAATCCAGGCATGCAACAAAGCTGGAGAGAGTTGGACGACAAAGTCAATGAACTGAAGCGACAGACTTTGGTAAGATTACTGGGATTTTATTTTCAGCCTTCCAAGAAAGATAAATGTTTTCCTCTTGGTTTTTAAACCAATGCACTTTTACTCTAATGTAGGAGACCAAGAAGGAAATCAAGACACTGGAGGGTCTGAATGAAAATCTGGACTATATTCTGATGGCCTGGCAAAATAAAGGTATGATAGCACGACCACATACTGTATATAAAAGACGGACATTGCCATTACCTACTGGTTTTTGAAGTGTGGACGACATTAAAGCATTAATTTTAGCAGTGTGATTAGTAATAAAATCCTAGAAATTTCACTAATCAAAACTGAGGCCGTAACTCAACACAGCCCTTGCCCATCCTTAAAAAGGCACAAACACTGCAGTGACTCCAGTTAGCTGAGCGGAAGCCCAGCAGACATCTGACAGCTACTGATGCCCCTGTCACCTGTCAATCAAACTGGCCATGCCCCTCAAAGTAGGGAAGGAGGGAAGTATCTGCAAAGATTAAAACTGTTTTTTGTAGCAGGCTGAAAACAAGGTGATGTTGTGGTGTAAATTTGGGCATTTTAATATGGGAGTCTATGGGGACTCACTGTCAGAGTCAACCTCAAGTGGCCACTAGAGGGCCCACAGTTTAGTCCCATTTGTCAGCCGAGGAGTTGCTTGGCAGGATTAAAACCTGGCAGGTCTGGTTTGTCACTCAGTTGTTTTTGACACAAGTGTCTTGTCTTCCGTTTCCAGTGGAGGAGCACACTGATATGGCCCAGTCCCAACATATTGTTGATCAGGAATGTCAGAAACATGCAGTCTTCATAACACAAAGGAAGGAGGTATGGTTAATAATAATAATAATAATAATAATAATAATATGGTAAATGTTTGATGAAATGTTGGCATTAGTGGTGCAAACTAGTCTAAACAGATAAACCACATTCATTTTGATATTTTGTGCAATTATTATGAAAGCTTCATAGAAAATGTTCATGTCATAGATTTGGGGCAGTTTAGTAGAAACATCTATTATCTGCTATTGGTCAGTTCTACTTCATGTTTCAAATTACATAATACATATATACATAATTACCTAATGCTAGCATGAAATGTAAAACTAGGTCGCAGTAACATTACAAAACCGTTATTGTAAATGTTTTTACAGCATAAATGTGACATCGCATTTACACCGTACTGTAACGTTACTGCTGCATTGTGACCACGGAGCAATGTTGTCACAGCGTCATGTTGATGTTGGAAGCTTGCCAAATCATGATTAAATGCAACATTGTTTTTCTGGGGAAATATTTTGGAGCAAAAACATATGTGGAAATGCCTTGCACTGATTGGTTGAACAAACCAGCAACCTACAGGCAGTAGGACTAAGTCAACTTTGCGTAGCAGTCTTCCCCTTTCAGACGTTGCCATTGAAATGCAAATAAGTCTTATAAGCTGATACAGCCAAAAGCAACATAGAGCAGCGGTCCCCAACCCCCGGGCTTCGGACCGGTACCGGTCCGTGAGTCGTTTGGTACCGGGCCGCGAGAGTTGAGGCTCAGGTGTGAAATGTATAGTTTTCAGGGTTTTTATCGGTTTTCAGCGTTATTTTGTTATCGTTTTTATCGTTAACTCGGTTTTCCTGGGTCTTTTCACGTGTGTTATGAATAAATCTTCTTTTTTTCGGTACCGGTACTAGTTTTATTTTGTTGTATTTATCCGCGACACATTAAAGGCCGGTCCATGAAAATATCGTCGGGCATAAACCGGTCCGTGGCGCAAAAAAGGTTGGAGACCGCTGACATAGATGACAGCTCTCAGAGTTATACTCATAGAACCTTGGGTTACGGTGGGTAACCTTTCCTTAACTGTTATTTTGCTGTGTTCAGATTTTATTGCGGGCTGTGAGAGATCATGTCTGCACTGGTCAGATGGTGAAACCTCTTCCCTCTCTTATGCGCACATATGAATCTTTTCTTTTTTTTGTCTTGCAGATTGTGCTGCATCAGTTGGTTAACATTTTAGAGCAGACAGAAAAGGTCGTGGCGACTCTCACTGATGTGGAGCTGCCGGAGTGGAAGCGCAGGCAGCAGTTGGCCTGCATTGGAAGTCAAGCTGACACCAGTCTGGACCACCTGGACAAGTGGTTAGAGCTCATTTGTTCTGCTCACCTTTGCATGTCTAAGAGAATCTGTTTTTCCTCTCGGACTTTTTACACTCAGCCTGTTTTATTCTGTGTGCAGGTTTTCGACTGTCGCCGAAGTGCTGCTAGGAGTCTGCGAACAGCTGAAGAAACTTCAAGACCAGAACAGCAAATACAGCAGCGCTGACCCTGCCTTCTGCCTCCCTACTTCAATCCCAGAAACTGAGAAATTTGGGCTGTCCTTGTTAATAAAACTAGTCACAAAGTGAGTCACTCTTTTTTTACATATATAGACACACACACTGATGCACCAACAGTATGAATAGTGACACGTTCTGTTGTGGTCTGGCATTGCAGCGCTCTGGTGGTGGAGAAACAGCCCGTCATGCAGAAATTTCCACTGCGTCCTCTGATACTGAAGACCGGGGTGCAGTTCAGTATCACAGTGAGGTAAGCATGCACTGACTTTATACACGTGTATGTCTGAGAAACCCAAATGTCAGCTGGGACTTCATGTCACTCAGCGCTTCCATATAATGGGAATATGTAATCAGTTCCTTTTGTTTGTCTGTCTGTTTGTTAGCAGTTTAATGTTGGGGGAAACCAGATCAAGTCTGAAAATCAGTGAAAACTTTATATTGCCCACAATTTTCTGTGGTCTTTACACAGTTTAGGGTCAGGTCTGATCCCCAAAACTAAAACATTTCTTTATTAAACTGACGTTCATCTTATTTTGACTGCAGTTTTCTCTCTGAGGTCTCAGATGGACCTCATTAGGTATATTTTCCTTTTACCTGCTAATTATTCATACAGACAAACTGTTTCTTTTTTTTTTTTTATAATTCAAGTATTTATTAGATTTTGCATTTTATAACAACAAATACAAAAATGCAGCAAACACACAAAACACAAAACAAAACAAAAGCAGTGAGGTTTTAACATCTGTTGTATTAAGCTCAAATGTCCAAGTCAGGTAGTCATGTAGGTGCAAAAATTGTCCCACTGTTCCAGCGCAGCTTCCGTCACATGATGTAACAAGCTCAGAAGTTAGCAGCTAGGTTTTGAGATGAGGCATTTTGACTGAAAGCCGTGTATAGGCTTACTTATTTAGATTTTTTTTTTATTACTCAGTTTTTAATAAAGGTTTTACATATTTTTACAACAGAAAAGGAAAACAACAAACAACCAAAAACAATAACAAAACAAGCAGTCGACTGAAAAGCACAGCTTTTTCCCACAAAGCAATTCTGGCAGTGAGAACATGACTTTATATTCATGAATTGACAGCACATCTACAGATGTAAGAGCAGCTTAGGAGAGGCTTGCAGAAGTTTATATAGATGTGAGTAGGCACAAACAGGAGAAAGAAAAAATAAATTAAATTAAAAAACAAACAAACAACATTCTAATTTCGGATATATTTCAACCACTTGTCCCATCTTGTGGTATAAATATTAGCTTGCAGCCTTAACAAAAAGGTAAGTTTTTCCATTTTATGAATCTCCTCAACAGCGCTCAACCAGTCGTCCAGAACAGGGGGGTCAGTACAGAGCCACTTACGAGTAATTGCTTTTTTTGCTGCAGCAGTAAGAATCTTCAGAAGATATTTGTCATTGCTTGTTAATTCTTCGGGTAGGTCTCCTAAATAAAATGTTATGACAGGCCGTTGTTTTGATTTAAAGCCTATAGTCTGTTCTATCTTTGATATAACATCTTCCCAAAACTTAGAAAGTTTTCGACACGACCAGAATATGTGGGTATGGTTTGCAACAGTTTCCCCACAGCTCCTCCAGCATGAAGAATTTCCCCGTGTTTGTTGTTATAGTGTTATGAAAAATCGTACCAGGTTTTTCCAACTAAATTCTCGCCAGTATGCAGAGGATCTTACTTAGATCTTTTTACATGTTTACTGGGCCAAAATAACCAGTGCTAAACTAAAAAACATAAAGAAATGTCTTTTCTCTTTTCAGGTTCCTGGCAAACATCCCTGAATTCAAATGCATGCTGAGAGTCAAACCTGTATTTGACAAGTAAGTGAAAGAAAAGCTGGTCTGAAAGAGTGGCATGGAGTTCAGATGGAAATATTTATTTTTTGAACTTTTATTTTAAAAAAAAACTTTTTAAATTTTAGTTTTCTCAAATCTTTTCTCGTCTTTTTTCTCCCCACCAAAATAAGGGATGTTGTAGAAGCCGAGACAGTGAAAGGGTAGGTAGACTAAAATCTGAAACATACATTTATGAAAGTTTATATTTCTGTGATAAATGAGTACTGATGCTTTTTGTACTTGTCGCAGGTTCCGTCTCT
This sequence comes from Neolamprologus brichardi, assembly GCF_056152115.1. NCBI lineage: Eukaryota > Metazoa > Chordata > Actinopteri > Cichliformes > Cichlidae > Neolamprologus > Neolamprologus brichardi. The sequence goes on along the minus strand of NC_142119.1, from coordinate 2,750,264 downwards.
TTGATTTCAACAGAGACGACTGTAAGGTGTTGGACGAGGACACAGATGGAGGCTTGATGGCAGAATTTGGGCACATGGTATGAAAATCCTCAAAGTTAACAAAGCTTTATGTTTAACTATTATACATTCATATGTTCTTTTATACAGTACAGCTTGTAGTTTCTTATAAAAAATTATATTTTTTCAGTCGCTCAAGGAAAGAAAATCAAGAAGCAAAAGCTCATCTGCGGTAAGAGAAGTTTATTTTAAATTGTCTTTTTTCACATGAGCATTTATGAGCATTACTATACTGCACACGTTTCAGAAGTGTGTAGTTATATAAATCTTGAGGGTGAACAGGTAAATACAGGTGAGATGACGGATGGGAAGAAGGTAAACAAAGTATCAAACTCAAGTGTATTTTAAAGTTTTATTGATCCCACAACCTCTCAGGGCATGTTTTTGATTATGAGTGCTAGAGACGTGAGCTGCTGCCTTACTCCCATTACTTTCTTTCTTTTCCCTTAGAACCATCTGGTAGTCACTGAAGAGCTGCACATCATCAAGTTTGTGACAGAGTTTCAGTACGCAGGACAAAGGTGCAACATCGAGGTAAGCAGCATGAACTTCAGCTTTGATGGCGTTCTCTAGTCCTGATCTTTAAAACTGGTTGCTGTGGTGGAGGGTTTGTACTTTTATTGACTGGTTTCCTCCTCTGCTGTCGGTCCAGGCCAGCTCCCTGCCCGTGGTCGTCATCTCCAGCACGAATCAAGTCCCCAATGCCTGGGCCTCCATCATGTGGTGGAACATGGTGTCCACCAGTGAACCTTGGGTAAAATTTTGTCACAGCCAACAAACACTAGTAACATCTGTTAAGACAAGCCAGGAAACTTCATTGTGGTTCTTTGACTTTTCCCTGCAGGACCTGTCGCTGTTCCTGAATCCTCCTCCTCTCACCTGGGAGCAGCTGTCACAGGTGCTGAGCTGGCAGTTTTTGACCGTTGGCAAACGAGGGCTTGATGAAATGCAGCTCTCCATGCTAAGAGACAAAATTATGGGTAAGTAAATGAAATCTAAGCCAATTTTTTCAATTACTTTTTAAAAAGACATTTATATTTCATTTGCAGTGTTGATGGGAGTTAATTTTAGAGCTCATTTTAGTTATTAAGCTGTGTATATAAAGATATATCTTGCATATTGTGTGTCGTCTTAAAAGCCTGACGTTTCTGTGTATTTTTTGTTATTGAAAACAATATCGCTAAGGATCAAATTTAAAAAAAAATAAATAAATAAAATTACTTGCATGTTAAAATTTTTTTTTTTATATATATAAAATCAGTACTGACCAGTACAAAAATAGTTTTTTGCATTTTGGAAATCACTATTATTTTTACTGAAATGATACAATTAGCATGCAAAGCAGATTGTTAGCATAGATTAGCATGGAAAATACATTGTTAGCTTGTAGCATACAGTAAAAAGCAGAGTACATAGTTAGCTTAGCCCTGACGTGCAAACATTTGAATGTGCACATGAAGAATAAAAAAATATGTGCACAGGTAAAAACAAACAAACAAGTAGTGCAATGATTACACATGTACTATACTATCTAATATTAAAATTTATAAATACTATAAAACACTTTATGGTAATGTTTTTGTTTTGTTTTTTTTAAATGTAACAGTTGGTGCTGCTGCAGATGATCCTGACGGCGTGGTGATCTGGAGCAGCTTCTCCAAGGTGGGTCTTAAGATAAGTTCCTGTAGTTTCCTTGAGTCTGACAGCAGCACACAGGGGCTTGACTCTTTGTTTTCCTGTGGCGCAGAACGAAAATGCCTGGATCTGGATCGATGGCATCCTCGATTTAATCAAGAAACAGTTGGTGGATCTTTGGCGTGACGGGTACGACTTCACACTGACATCCAAACTTAGTTTAGCAACATTTCTTAAAGTTGTAGTACAGTCATATAAGGAAAATGTGCTAATGTAGAAGGGTGTGGCGTTTCCTGTGTGCGACTTTCAGATCCATCATGGGGTTCGTGAGCAGGGAGAGGACACGCCTCCTGCTGCAGGAAAAACAGGCCGGTACTTTTCTGATCCGGTTCAGTGAGAGCAGCAAAGACGGCGCCGTCACCTTCAGCTGGGTCGACCACTCCAACGGTGGTATGTTCCTGAGCCCACTGAGGACAATTTAAATAACTCTGCTGGAAGAAATAGAATAGTTATAATTATGTATTCACTATAAAGTATATTTACCTTAAATTGTGTGTTTGCTGACTGCAGTGGTTTGTCCTGCTTTGTATTGAAATGTGTTTTCTCCCCCTGTAGAGCCTCATGTGCATGCAGTACAGCCGTACACCAAGAAAGAGCTGTTGGTGTTACCTCTGCCAGACATCATTTACCGCTACAGTCTGGCATCCCAGCGAAGCAGAAATCCCCTGGTCTACCTTTACCCCGACATCCCCAAAGACACCGCCTTCGGACGCTACAAATCCCCCGGTATCACCTCTCACATCACTTCCTCCATGAAAATTACAACAAAATAAATAAATAAATAAAAATCGAAAACAGTGAATATAAATTTTATCTTGTACTCTGTCATAAAATAAAGATAAACTCCGTCATGAAGTGTTTACCATTTCAAATAATGTTGAGATGATCCAGTTTACTTTCTGTGTAATGAGCTCAATCCTGTCTGTCCACCCAGAAACATCAGAACCTTCAGGGGATGGATATCACCGCAGAATACCTTCTTTTATATCCAAGTAAGTAACAGTAACAAAAATGCTTCTGCAGTGTGTCTGAATTTAATTTTAATTCATTATTATAATCTTTTTTTGTTTGTTTGTTTTGGTACAGCGATCCTACGCCACCTCCTTCTCCACCCAATGAGACCTACATGATGGAAATGGACAATGAGCCGGAAACAAGTGTAGGTTTATTATTTATTTTTAGGTTTATTTTCCCTCAGCCCTTTAAAGTAGACTTAATTTGTTGGGATAATTTTATTTTATTTCTTTGTAAAGATCTGGTTCAAGAACAGCTTATTTACAATTTTGCCGTAGCCTGTTGAAAACATGAGTACTAAAAGTGAGGTACGACAGAAGTGCACAGGCTGCATTTAAAAAATGGATTTAAACTTTAAAGAGTGTTTTCGGTGCCGTGTTATCATCCATTGGCATCAACATATTTCCTAGTTAGTGCCAGTTTACTCACTAAAACGGAAGCACAGAAGTTGGATCTTAATATGGAAAGACAACTTAAAACATAAAAAATTTGCACCAAATCAACAGAAGATCCCAACGATCACACAGTAACTTTCCCTCACAAACACTATCTGTACCACCAGTGATAATTTCAAAACTTACAGGTTGTCTTTAATGAGCCCGTTTTGTGCCGTGATTAAACAGCCATTTCTTTTGTTTGCATAAAAGACCACAAGAACAGAATGTGTTTAAAGGAGACTATGGCTATGTTCACACTGCAGGTCTTAATGCTCAATTCAGATTTTTTTGATCAAATCCGATTTCTTTTTTTTTTTTTTTTTGTCTGGTTGTTCACACTACAAATAAAATGTGTCAGCAAACGCTCTCTAGTGTGAACCGTTCACGGCCCTCAAAGTGGCCCGCATGCGCAAAAGAAGACGTCACACACAACGCGCTCTGTTTAGACCCAGAGCAACAGTATTGTTTGACTGGTGGCCTTAATATAAAGACTTGTTTCGGACTTTACGTTTCCCAATTTTGCTTTAAGTTATAAAGTTATTTTGTTATTTACATTTGGCCTAATAATGATCCTTATTGCTGTTTTAGAGGAGCGGTGCTTCAAAGGATAGCTGCAGATTTCTGTCAGAATCTGCAGATTATACAGTACAAATAAAATGTTCACGTTTCTCCAACATTGTCTTCCCAACAGTTTCACTGACACCTACACTGGATGGCCAGGAAGCGTTCACGATGTCTTATCGGGCACTTCTCCGGCGCTGATAATTGGCGTCTGTCTTGTGTCAGTGACGTAAAAGACGGATTTAATGCGACTTGACCGTTCAAACAGCAGTTGTTTTCTAAAACAGATATGTATCGGATTCAGTACCACATACGAAAGTGACCCAGATCGGATTTGAAAATATCGGATTTGTGCCGTTTACACTGTCACACCATGATCGGATATGGGTCGCATAGGGTAAAAAAAATCGGATTTGATGCGCTTTCGCCTGCAGTGTGAACGTAGCCTAAATGTTTTCTCTCTGTTGCGAGTAAATCACAACACATCGAATGCATAACATGCATCACCTTCTGAGTATCTCCAGGTTTGAACCCTAACCCTTTCCTGCTGCAGCTAACTTAAACTAAACCTTCTGTGTTTCACTGCAGGCCGACTTGAGTGAACTCTTCCCTCTGCTGGATTGCTGATCACACCTGCACTTTGCTGGAAAAGAAAAGCTGTACTGTAAAAATGGCAACAATCAATGTGTATGAGATTGTATTCACATTCTGTTTTTCTTACTGTGCTGTATATTTTCTTTATATTTAGTTTTAATAATATTATTTTTCTTCTTTGGCTCTCGGAGGAGGCGGACGCACTTTTTCTCCTCTCCCTTATCTTCCCTGCTTATGTCCTTGTCTAGTCTCGTGGGGTTTTTTTGTATTTTCCCTGGAACATTCTCTCACAGTCTGTTCTCTAAAACCTAAAAGAGGAATTATGGATTGGATCAACTGGTCCCTAAATGCAATTGACACCCCTTTCTCAACGAGAAGTTTGGGCTTGGGTGAGCCTGAGTGCTGAAGATATCTACCTATTCGGAACCATGGTAACAGGGTTCTGGCTGATTGGAGCTGGCTTGGCCCTGACTTATCGAAGAATTAAGAAAGCGGAACCAGCTGTTCAAACCCCCACAAGGCTGCCCGCTGGATTGGAACGATGGGAGATGCGTGAGTTTCTCAAAATGGGCTCATTGAGTCACCACGGATAAGATCTTGGAGAGGCTACGGCTGCTGTGAATACTCAGAATAAGATCTCTGACTGCAGACTGGATACATCTCGGAAGGGCTAGCCCGGAATAACATCTCTGGGCGCAAAATTGGATGACATCTCGGGGAGGCACACTGCCGTGAGTTCTCAGAAATCGGCTCCTTGAGCACAAGAAATGACAACATCACAGAAAGCAAGTATGGCGAAGCTCGCGGCTCTCCAATGGGACCAGTGTTGGACTGTAGAACTGCTTTGAAATTCATATGAGCTGTTTGCACTAAAGTAAAAAATTAACATCACTTCATCCGGATACCCTCTCAGCGCCAGCTACAAGGCCGGAGCCGAACAAAACACCCTGATAACGACTGTGTTTAGTCTGTTCCTTCCCGTTCCATGCAAGGCCACCTGGGTTGGCTGGAAGACTGTTTACTTAGCCTGGCAGGGCGAAGGACACTGTCTCAGCTGAACTATGGACACACACACACATACATATACTGATACTGATAAGCACTCACTGACGCATCACCCTCCCTACCCCGGATCCAACGCCACCTCCAACGCTTACCTCCCCTCTGATGTGGACATCGGGTCAGTTGGAGGCGCAGTCGAAAGATTGCAGCGGTCCCAGATCAGATGTACACACTGGAACTCTTTCCCATGTTGCTTGTCTGTGTTTATTGTGCTATGGTGTGTTGATATCTGTGCATTCCTGTATTATCCTTTTGTGTTACACATTTTGATGTTTTTTTCCTCGCTACCTAGCCTGACCTGTCTCCCCAATGTGATGTTTGTGTATTGTATGTACGGTCGGCAAGGTCTGTCATCCCGGTTGTGGGCAAAAGACCTGCAACTGACAAATAAAGGCTATCTCATCATCTCATCTCTCATCATAAAATAACTGACTGGATGACTGTGCACCCCGACTGTTGCTCTGTGGCTGCTCTGGCATCACGACCCCCCCCCCCTGACACTGAATTGAATAAGTGGTTAAGTCAACGGATGGATGGATGAATTCCAGGGCCGAGAAAACCCGCATGGCCTCTTGGTCTTGTTTTGAAAACTTTAATAATTCCTGAGTTTACTTTCAAATAGGGATGCAAAGAGACAAAATTTGCATCAGATGTTTGTGTAATCCTGACTGGCAAACTGAAGACATTGACAACTTGTCAGTCACAAGTCATTAAATAATACACACTCTTTTAAGTTATTAATGGAGATTCTAAACTACAGATTAAGATTATAAACTCACCAGAATCCTGTTTACAGAGGTCACAAGTGAAGAATAAAATTCAACAAAAGTAAATAAATCATATCAAAAATTATTTGAAAATATTTAATGCTCAGTGTATTTCAAGTAATTTTAAAGCAGTTCAATATTTGGTTAATGTTTATGTTGTATGATGTATCCTGGTTCCTCACAGTTTTGCTGGAGACTAAGGTGATGACATCCAGTGTAAATAGGGTTTCTGAGATTTTTTAGGGTTGAGTACAATCTTAGTGTTTCAGAATTCAGAGGTCATCTAAAAAAATGTTTTTAGTTTATTGAATTTGTGTCATTTAATGTCATAGATAAAGCTTGGTGTCATCTGCATAGCAACGAAAACGTATGCAGTGTCAGGTAAAAAGTAGGGATGCACCGATACCGATACTGGTATCGGGTATCGGGGCCAATACTGTAAAATGTGTGTGTACTCATACTCGTAAAAGTTAACCGATACCATGAACCGATACCAACTTATTTCATTAATCAGAGGGTGGCTTGTCATTTCTGTTGTAGTTTTTTAGATTGGCCACTAGGGGGACATCCGGCGCTAAACAGGCACAGGGTTAGGCGAGTCAGACTGGCGGCTCCAGATAAAAAAGAGAAACTGGAGGCTGCTGTAGCTAGGCTAAACAAAATGTCAGCAGTGTGGACCGGAACAGCCAACTTTAACTCAGGTTTTGGAAAAGCGATGAAAAATGTCAAGAGAAAATCCACGGGCAGTTAAAACAACAGAGGCTCTGACTCATTTTATCACTCTGGATGACCAGCCAATGCCGGTCGTGGAAAACATAGGATTGCACCGTCTTCTCAGCATACTCGAGCTGCGATATGAAATTCCCAGCCGCCCACACATCAGAGAGATAATGGTGCCAAAACTTTCTAAAGAGGTAAAGACAAGCAGTGTGTGCACGATGTCAGTCCTCGGTTTAATGGCACAGTGGACTGATGATCCACGGGCAGATGAGGAGTTCGTTGCCAAATACTTTCGTTATTTTGTTTGTTTGTTTACAATATGGACACTCTGCAACAATTTAAAAGTTTATTTTATTCTCAAACCTGATTTGTATTTATTTTATTCCAAACAGAAGTGTTTATTTATTATTCTGAAAGCTCGAGACAGTGCCAATAGTTCAGTGATATTTTGTTAAATTACAATGTGGAGACTCTGTAATAATTTAACAGAAGTGCTTATTTTTCACTTGAAATTTTTTTGTGGTCATTTTTATTAAGATATTTATTATCGGCAGAGAATAAAATAAAACCTGTCTTCCAATTCATTGCATTTGTGTGTGTCTGGTAGAAGTATAGGTTTTTGTACTCTGTATCGGCATGTACTCAGATCCAAGTATCGGTATTGTATCGGTTTGAAAAAATTGGTATCGTTGCATCCCTAGTAAAAAGCATTGTTCCCAGTACAGAAGCCTGTGTTACTCTGTCAATACCTCCTCTGTGTAAAGAAGACTCCCAGTATACATGCACAAATTGGAACTGAACGTTCGGGTATCACTGCTCTCTCTGAACACTTTGATAGCTGAATCAATGAAAATTCAGAATTTGGCATCTCACTCAAAGACACTTCAGATTCAGACTGGAGGAGCCAGGAATCAAACTACAAACCTATAGATTAGTCGACAACCCACTCCACGTCCTAAACCACACCGTGTGAAATACAATCATATAGAGGTTTCTATTCCAGCTTTTTATTTGGCATTTTTCCATGAAATACACGAACTCCAACTGACACCATGAAAACACTCACATGGACATTAAATTTAAGTATGTAGTTTTGATTATAATTATCGTACGTGTTGTTCATGTTTATATATTTGCAAATTAAATTTCACGGGTTAAAAACAATGACTATATTCCACATGTGGAAAGAAAAACATCTGAAAATAATGTCTGAGAATTACCGCACAAAGCCAGATCAGGTTGTCACTGTAAACATTGCCCTAAAATGTATGCCAATCAACATTATATTGATATTATAGTCCGCCCAAATTAAATACCCAAATGTAACCATGCTGACAAAATAAACCACAAAATGCAACAAATCACACAATCTTCCGTCCGTCTCACACGCTCTGAAATTAATTTCCATCTTTAAAAAGTCTGAAATAAATACAAATTGTTTCTATTGCAAGTTTTTCCACTGAAAAATACATTCTTGAGTACAATCTCTGAGAACCTGCTGGTGACCTCGCAAATGAGCACAGAGGCAGGAATGTAAATCAAGCACACCCGTAACTACACATCGCATAAATTACACCATAATTTCCACACAGCTCACAACACATGTACAGTGAGAGTAAAACTAACAAAATACTAAACTAGTACAAGCTACATCCTAGAAATGTGGTTTACAGTACTGTGAGATTACAGGAGTAATACCGTAAACACTTTAAATATGAGTTTAAGTCGCTCACGCTCACATTTCGATAGACGTGAACAAGCAACCATTTACGGCCAAAAATCAAATCACAGCAGAGCAGCTAAATAATTCAACAGAAGCCTGAGCGTTGGTCTACAAAGTTTTTCCTCCTCCGGTCCTCCGTAGAAACCTGCAGCAGGTCTCACAGAAGGCTGTCCAGGCTCTTCTCATGGCTGGTCTTGTGCTCGTCATCGGAGGGCGGGCTGTATTTCTCGTGGTACTGCTGCAGCATGGTGACCACGTCGTGGTGGCCGAAATGCACCGCCTCATCCATCGGTGTGTTCCCCCATCTGTGCAAAAACAAATTAAAAGGTTAAAGAATACACTTTATGTTTGATAAAAAAATAGAGATGTAACCCTGCAGGTGGGTATGGAGGACCGAAAACACCCAGAATTAAAAGAAACTATTAAAGGAAATTAATAACCAAGATTAATATTCATCCATCCATCCATTTTCTTCTGCTTATCCATTTCAGGGACACAGGGGGGCTGGAGCCTCTCCCAGCTGTCACAGGACAAAAGATTAGGACTAAAATTAATAGTAGATCAATTAATAATAAATAACAAATAAGTGTAGGCACTTATTAGATATTGTATGAGTTCACCTTCACAACAATTTCTCAATTTATTTATTTTAGAAGGAGTTTGCCTAGCCTAGCAAAAAAGACACACACACACAAAAAAAGCTACAATATGTTGCAAAATAGGGGAAAAATGTAGAAATACTATTTGGCTTCAATTTAATAATTTATTTAATTCTAGCCTCTATCTTTTAAAACTTTCTGATTCAGATTTACAATTTATTATTTAATGAAGCAACACATTTCTTTGTGGCCAACCCAGTGGCACACTGCCTCATTTACATAATGGGAGAGAAATTATTACACAAATAAATACACACATAAACTGATGGTAAACTGGTGAATAAATAATTTAGCGTACAAAAATAGATTATTATTATTTAAAATGTTTAATTTATTTATATTATTTATGATTTTGGCACGTTTGGTTCTCCATAGATATCAGAATCTGAGCTTGGAGGATGAATTTTCTTTATCTTTTAACCACACTGAGACTTTTCTCAAAGGCTGGAAATTCTGCTTCAAAGCTCATTATTATAATCAGTATAAATACAGGTAGTAAAGACTCACCTGTCTCTGGGTACTGGATTCACCTTGCAAGCCTCCAGCAGAAAGCGAACCACCTCTATGTGTCCTAATGGAAGCAGGGCAGATGTTACAAGTTACTTTTACCTTGTTATACTGTGAAAAGGGTGCATGCTTGATTTTAATTGGCTCTCCCGATGCATAACTCCTCTTAAAGACTGTATTTTTCTTATGTCTACTTCTTACCTTGAAACTTTGCTGTTTCCATATATGTAATTTATATACATCATGGAAACAGCTCCAGACCACAGGATCAGACTTTAAAGAGTATTTGAGGGCGAGCTGTGTCTATTTACTGACTGACCTCAGGCTGAACGTTACCTTCAGCTGCTGCAACGTGCAGGGCCGTCCTCGAGTCGTAGTCCCTCTGCTCCATGTCCATGGATGACAGCGCGAACCTGCACACACAAAGGACCAGTAAACAACTCTGTAAGCACCTCTAACTGCTGCACAGTTCATAAGAGTCTCAGGCTGGAGGTTAAAGAACATCCTGCCTGAAACATCTTTTCCTAGGAAATTACCTTCAGAACGCAGCAATAATACATTTTATATGGAGGGCTGATCTGAGATACACGATTTCCTTCTGTTTTATGACTTCCTGTCCAGTTTTGGAGCAGGTTTTTGTTTTCTGTTTCAAATAACCAAGCAGGGCTAGAGCCACAAACTGCAGTTCCTCTAGTGGCCACCAGAGGCTCCAATGTTAAAAGGTGCAACTTTACAGCAGAAATAAACATGTTTACAGCCTGATACAAAACACCCTCATATCAAGTTTACAGGAGGGGAAATATTTTAATGGCTTATAATGTTTTTAAGGGTTAAAATGAGGGGCGTGGTCACTCTGACGTTCATCATTTTTAGATCCTTTGAGTCTCCAAAGCAAACAAACGCTGAAGCATCACAGAGGTTTACAGAAGGTTTTACAGCTACATTAAAATGATAAGTGAGGCTTAATCTCCATGGTGAAATCTTAGTCGCCCTCACAGTGCTTTTTTCCCCATTTACACACCTCTAACCAGCATAAAATTACTCAACAGGTAAAAGTGAATTCATTGTTGAAATCAGGTTAAATTTACTTCTTTGTAACAGCCTGAAAACACGACTTTCCAAACAAAAGTCTAACAACCAGACTGAGCCCATAAAACAACATCCATGTTTGTTTGCAGACTCTTGTAGATTCAAAAAATGATGAAAAATATTTTAAGTCCTTAACTCAAAATTGATCGTTAACAGGTGAAGAAGGCTGCAAACATGGATGCAGAGTCACACTTTAAACTATTTTTGAAAATAGTGCAAACGTTTCATTAGACTTTCATGAGGTCAGATGTAAAAACTCCACAGGGACACCTGTAAGTTCATTTTTCTGCCACTTGAGGTCACCAAGGTGCTTCCTCGTGCAGTCAGAGGAGTCTTTCTTTCATGTAGATGTTATTAAAAAGCTCCACTGGGGGGCGAGACGTGAATAAATCTGAACTGATCTCTTATTAAAAGCTGTATGTGAGCTGCTCACCTCCTCAGGGCTGATACGTCCCCAGTGTAGGCGGAAAACAGCAGGTTGATGACAGACTTGACCTGTGGACGGAAACGGGACGTTTTCAGGGTCACACCATTAAACCAAAACACACAGGCAGCTGCATAAGAGCTGAAAGACTCACGAAGGAATTACTCCACACACATCTAATCTAACGCCACACATTTCATGCAGCACTGAAAGGAAGTCAATCACACATTTATTTTTTATGATTATTTTGGAAGAAATTAGTCATTTAATCACCACAATGCTATAATTCAACAGCACTAAATATTTCAATCACAGATCCACGGGTTGGTCATAACTTACCACCAAACAGGAATGAATCATTTCCTATGAGCAAAACTTCAAAGTAAAACATGTGAAGAAAATAAGAATACAAACATGGAGAGGGCTCTACAGAAAAAAATCAAATAAAATCATTAACATTTTTAGTATTTCACATTGTCAGAGCTACAGTCTGTGAACTAATGTTGTTAATCCTTTATCAGAAGGGTTGCTGGGAGAGTTTCTCCTGAACAGGATTATTTATGTAAACATCTGACATGAGGAGAGAGCTGAAGAAACGTAGTTTTGGTCCAAATAAAAACTTTACACTACCGAAAAAAAGAGACAGAGACTCAGAAAACCTGCAGATATTCATCAAAACAGCCTAAAATGGACATTTTTAAGAGTTTGACCTTCTCTGTATTTTGTTATTCCGATGTTTTCGCTCCACAGTATCATGTTTTGTTTTCAGATAATCTTCTATTTTAAGATGTACTCATTTGTACCAGAGTCATTGCAGTGTTCATACTTTTCTTTTAGACTTCTAGTTTTTCTTTCACTTTAGCTTCAGTTTATTCCAGAATGGATTTTCTTGTTTTTAATTAGTGTTTTTCTGTTTTACTGCAGGCAGCGCTTCACTCATTCATTCACTCGTGAGGCCTGGTTTAAAAAAATGTTTATGCTAATGGTTACAACCATCTTTTCAATGCAATTTGTGTTTGAGATTCAAAAAAATAATCAGTCTAGCACAAAGCGTGTAAGTGTCCAGTGTCATGATGTTTCTCTACAGGGTAAACTAGTGTCACATCTAGTTTTAGTTCTTTAGGTTTAGTTAAGTAAATTAACCTTGGTTTGTACAAATTGGCCTTTGAGTGAAATCTTCTGATTGTGTTGTCCTAACCTCGTTTGGTAGTCCAATGAAAATATGCAAACTGTGTCAGGAGGCTAAAATAAACATGAGCACATACAGTTTTATGATTTGTGGCAAAAATGTGCACAAGTAAATATTTTATTGGTACTTTTGAACTCGGCATTATTGAATTAGGTAATATTAACTAACATTAGGCTTGGAATGTGACAGGATTTACCTCTCAGAGTAGCTTTGTATGATTCACAGTCCATAATAATCCTTCTTTATTTTATCGTGGGCCTTTTTTTTTTTTAACCCAAAGTTCTTTCGTGCAAAACAACTGAAATAAATGAAAGTAAAACTAAATCACCTGGATGAACACATTTTTATCTTATGTTTAAAAAAGCAAACAAAGCTTCAACATTAACTTAAAGTGGGGCAATTAACCAAGATGGCTACTAAGGTTCAAGTACGTAAAGGAAGAATATTCTTTAAAGGGCATGCACAAAGGAAACAGCCGGCAAGGGGCGCAGCGATTGAAGGAGATGGAAAGATACCAATAAGTTGGAGGGGGTTACTTAGGCAACCAGAACCTGGAAGTCTGCAAGTTACCAAAGTGATGACAGGTTGCGTGGTTGACAGGTCGCCACAAAACAAGCGCTTAAGATTTACCCTATACTCGTGACGCCTAGGTTAAAAAAGTGATTAAGCTGATGGTGATGCCCATCTTTTGTATACAGTCTGTGTTTGAGATGCAAAGAATAATCAGGTGACAGGGTCTCACATACATGGCCTTTAATCAAAAATCAAAGCCACATGTGTGAAAATCGTTAACTCTCTAATGTGTCTCTAAAAGGTAAACAAGGCACCTAAAAACCCAGACCAGGTGCACAAAAAACACCTGCCGACGAGCCGTAAATGTATTTCAAGGTTCAAGGTTCTTTATTTGTCACATGCACAGTTATACAACTCACTGAAAAGCCTTCAGTTAATCCAAAATGCTGCAGCAAGAGTACTGACAGGGACTAGAAAGAGAGAGCATATTTCTCCTGTTTTGGCTTCCCTTCATTGGCTTCCTGTTAAATCCAGAATTGAATTCAAAATCCTGCTCCTCACATACAAGGTCTTAAATAATCAGGCCCCATCTTATCTTAATGACCTTGTAGTACCATATCACCCTATTAGAGCACTTCGCTCTCGCTCTGCAGGCCTACTTGTTGTTCCTAGAGTATTTAAAAGTAGAATGGGAGGCAGAGCCTTCAGTTTTCAGGCCCCTCTTCTGTGGAACCAGCTTCCAGTTTGGATTCAGGAGACAGACACTATCTCTACTTTTAAGATTAGGCTTAAAACTTTCCTTTTTGCTAAAGCATATAGTTAGGGCTGGACCAGGTGACCCTGAATCCTCCCTTAGTTATGCTGCAATAGACGTAGGCTGCCGGGGGATTCCCATGATGCATTGAGTTTTTCCTTTCCAGTCACCTTTCTCACTCACTATGTGTTAACAGACCTCTCTGTATTGAATCATATCTGTTATTAATCTCTGTCTCTCTTCCACAGCATGTCTTTTATCCTGTCTTCCTTCTCTCACCCCAACCGGTCGCAGCAGATGGCCCCGCCCCTCCCTGAGCCTGGTTCTGCCGGAGGTTTCTTCCTGTTAAAAGGGAGTTTTTCCTTCCCACTGTTGCCAAAGTGCTTGCTCATAGGGGGTCATATGATTGTTGGGTTTTTCTCTGTATCTATGAAGCGCCTTGAGGCGACTTTTGTTGTGATTTGGCGCTATATAAATAAAATTGAATTGAATTGAATTGAATAACACACAGTGAAATGTAACCTGACACGCTCCTCGACATGTGCAAAAAAAAAAAAAAAAGGGGGGGGGGGGGTAGAGGAAGAAGATTATGTATATATAGTATATTTGTGTGTCTTCTTGTACGTTAGAATGCAGCAAAACTGGAGTACTGATGAATGCAGTAACAGATGGCTGCTTGTCACCTTGAGGAAGTTTAATGCAACATCAACACGTCCTCCAAACATTCACCTCTCCAAAGGTACAGTATGGCCTCATTCTGTGATCTGTTTGTTTTGCTGGTGGCAGCGAGCCAAAAGTCACATGCCCATGTGGTGTGACATGAAAAAAATGAGGAATGATGGTCCTTCAAAAACACCTGAGAACTATTTTTCTCCTTGCTGTCATGTGACACGTCACTGCGCACTCACATGGACGACCTTCTCAAAGGTCAGCGTTTAGCTTCTCTGTGCTCTGAAGGAGCTGCTGTGACTTCTTTCCACATCAATCGATGGATGTGACTGTGTGTGTGCTGTAGTTAGTTAGTAGTTTAGCTCAGCTTACCATAAAAACTGGACTGGTGTGTGTGACGATTATAAAAAGGAAACTAAAGCTTATTTCACTCATTTATTTATTCACTTATTTATTATATTTGATAAATCAATTATATACTTAAAACCCCTAACCTGACAAATATTTGGAAATAACAAAAAAAAAAAAACCCAACCCCTTTTTGTCTTTTTTGTATAATCTATTTAAAATAGCTACAAATTTCTAATCATGTCACCAAACTAAGATAAGCTTGTTATTTTTGCACGAGAAATTGTTCTTTCGTGCAAAACAACATAAATGAAAGTAAAACTTCCACAGCATGTCTTTTATCCTGTCTTCCTTCTCTCACCCCAACCAATCGCAGCAGATGGCCCCGCCCCTCCCTGAGCCTGGTTCTGCTGGAGGTTTCTTCCTGTTAAAAGGGAGTTTTTCCTTCCCACTGTCACCAAAGTGCTGCTCATAGAGGGTCATATGATTGTTGGGTTTTTCACTGTATCTATGAAGTGCCTTGAGGCGACTTTTGTTGTGATTTGGCGCTATATAAATAAAATTGAATTGAATTGAATTAAAACTAAATCACCTGGATGAACAAGTTTTTATCTTATGTTTACAAAAGCAAACAAAGCTTCAGCCTTAACTTAAAGTGGGGCCATTAACCAAGATGGCTACTGAGGTGCAAGTACGTAAAGGCAGTTTCACACACGTGACATTCGAAAAACAAATCGAATTAAAAATAAAAGCATTAACTCTCTAATGTCTCTCTAAAAGGTAAACCAGGCACCTTAAAACCCAGGTGAACAAAAACACCTGCAGACGAGCCGTAAATGCGTTTGCGTGTCTGTCAGAATGCAGTAAAACTGGAGTACTGATGAATACTGATAGTAATGGATGGTTGACTGTTGGAATGAGGTGCCTGTGCTGACGTGCTGTTTGGTCGACAAAATATTTCCACTTCGGTTTCAAAAGTCTTTTGGTTTGTTTAGATGCAGCTTTATGAACCTAAGCTGTGCTGCCATGTTCTCATTAGGGAGAAGACGCTCCTGGCAGCTCTTCCAAATAATCCATGCTTGTTAGATCTTTTTTGGGCCAGGCTGAACCAGCTGTCTTGATTGTTTACTAATTATGAATAATTTTTCACGCTGTATTACGATGGATTTAAAAACGTTTGGTCTTACAATCCTTTCCAGATTGATGGTCAGCAACAGGTGCTTCTCTGAGCACTGCCATCTTTCCTCTGAGGCATTATGTTAACACACCAGAACGCTCCACTCACACCTGATGAGCAGTTAATGAAGTGCATTAACTAGCAGCACCTGGCTGATAATTTCAGTGGAAGTAGTAAGGGTTTTCCCCCCCATTGTTTCTGCATTTTGGTTCAGTTTCTCTTAAATAAATAAAGACACAGACAGGCCAGCACTTCATTGATCCTGTCATGTGTCGCTGTTCGTCTATGGTTATATTTACATAACTAGAATAATGTGGTGAATTCTTAGGTTACGTCCTGATTCATAAACCTTAGAAAGAGGCACAACTGCATGAATCTTCAAGTTAAGGGTGTTTTCTGTTAAAGAACCGCTGCGAGCTCAGAGGGTGAGACGATTTAAAACAGATGCTTTATTTCATTTCATTTCATACAAGAAACAACAAGGCAACAAAAATAAAATCGACACCATTTTTACTGTCACGTCTGCACGTCCAGAACAAAGAGGCAGCTCATGGAGACTTCACAAACAGAAACATATAAAAGTCTGACAGCTGTGAGCTGGGAACTGTTTGGTTTCACATTTTCAGGTCAGGAAGCAGCACTTTTTATCTTCTGCTTGTCTTTATATAAAAACCTAACCTCACAGTTCCGAGGTCACCAAACTTTGATGGTAGTGATCGCTTTTAAATCTTTTATTAATTTACAAAGAGATAATTTGTGTCTTGAACATGTGTGTTCAAGACACAAATTAACAAAAGAGAGACAGTGAAAACGATTCAAACAAGGATGAAAATTCATGGAAATTGACAAAAAAAAATAATGCAAACTGAAAACAAACTCATACATGACATGAAGGTCTGTGCAAAGATGAGTCCTTTTGTTAAATTTGCACCATTAGAATTTAATCATCTTTGATTTTCTAATACTCGGGTTTGGATCGAGCCGTTCTTCATTTTATCTACTTTCATGGTGCAAACCGAACAAAGCTTTACACAGACCCATAACACAGATCTGATGATTTCCACTGACGCTGCATTCAAAAGCCCCGCTGTCATGATTCTGATTGGAATAATCAGGTTTTTTTGAAGAATAACACCAGTGTTGGGTAAGTTACTTTTAAAAAGTAATTAATTACTAATTACTTAATCAATATTGTATTTAAAATACTTATCTAATTACTGTGTCTGAAAAGTAACTTGATTACTCAATAAGTAATTTAACTAAATACTTTAATTAAACTCTTTAAATAATAAATAAATATTTTTTAAAGACGGAGACTCTACAGTACGCAGCGGTAGCATCTCTTCCACAATGTAGCCTGCAATTATTTTTTTAAGCTCACCTTCAGACGCTTTCTGTGCTGCTGAAGTAAAATCAGGTTTTGCTGCTTAGCAGGAGTTGCCGCGGTGATATCCATGGATGATGAACAAGGATCACTCAGAAGTGTTCGTCTATGCTCTCCTGTCGGGCGCTTCAGTAGGTTACTCCTGCTATTAACAGCGGCGATAGTTTTTACATATTACTGTAATGTTCTTGTCTGCTTGTTTCAGAAAAGTGAAGAGTATGTCCACGTCATAAAACAGCCACACGCTTCAGCCGAGTCCGACATCTTCCGCTTTAGAGTACGACTGCGCAGCAAACTGGCGCGAAATGACGCGCAGCTGCACTACAGCGATGTTAAACCTTTAGAAGATAAATTATTGAAATTAAATAATGATATTCAGCGAGTTTAATTAATTTTAATGTAACACAAGTACATTTTTAGGTATTTTAATTACAGTTACTTACAATGTACAGTAATCAGTTACTCTACTTTTTCCAGTGGAAAAGTAATTTAATTACAGTAACGCGTTAGTAACGCTATCAAATTTAGATTTTTGTGCCAATGAACGGAGCATCGAAGATGTAAAAGTCAATATTTTAAAGAAGAGGAGAGCGACTCGTTTCACTCACGGCCAAAAGAAGGAAATGCCGAGCTAAGACCGAGCGAATCAGGAAAATAAACTATTCCTGTCAAACCGACGAGCTGCGCAGCGTTTAATCAAGTCCTAAAACAATTAATTACTTTAGTCTTAAAAGTGTAGTTTTTTAGTGAACTGATTGATGAAACGTCCATAAAAACAAAAAAAAGTAACTGTTGTTATGGTAAAGGCCTCGCTCACATGTGAGGGAAGTAAAACAAGCGATTGTGTTCTTCTTCACTCGTCTCTGTGGTTGGCTGCTCGTAAACGTCACGCACTCTGGAAAAACTCTGCACATATGGTCGATTTAAATGGGAATAAAATGAGCTTTGTACGTTAAACCGGGTTCAAGCTACACAGTATTTTTATCTCCGTATGCATACGCGTCGCCTCCTTATTAGATCGGTTTTCCAGTGACTCAAGAGTTTGTACATTCTATAGTTTTACTAAAAAAATTAAAATAAAGTGCAGCTACATCATAATTTTCTCTAATTGTTTGGCAATTATATATATTTTTAAAAATCTCTTCATAATAATTTGCATTTTAACCGCAGTGTCAATTTTTCATAAATAACAATTCAGCTAAAATCAGTCGAACATCGAACTTCACAACCAACAACACATGGGGGGGAGTTCATTTAAGTGTTCATACATTTGATCACTACACAAGAAAATAACTTTTTTTATGTGATAATAATCTTCAGATTATAATAATCCAGCAACACTGATGATGACTGAGGCTTTTGAATACGTTTCACCTGTAACACCCACATGACGAGCAGAAGTTTAACGAAAAAGGAAAAAAACAAAAAGACAAAAACAAAAACAAAAAAAACAAACATGCCATGACAGTAGTAACATGGTGGTAACGGCTCCAGCAGCATCGCTCTGAGCTCAAACCTACAAACACATGTACAGTTTCAACAGTGATTAATAAACACACACCTCCTCCTTCACGGTGCAGAGAAATCTAAGGCATCCGCTGGCGTGACATTTATGTGCAAGTACTTATATTTACAGAGGAGCTCGTGAGATAAACCCGGAACGTCTGAAGTAAAAATTCAAACACACTCTTTGGTCTGCAGCTGAAGATCACTGGTGTGCGGATGCACAGCTGATAGCTACACACGCCTGCTGCTACGAACATCCAGAAATAAGAAATGTTGCCTAAACTGATGAGACTTCCCAAACAACACTGAACGTTGTTCCTCGAGCTGGAACATCGACACTCACCCATTAACACTTCTTTTCTACAGATTTATGATTTTTTTTTTTATTTTAAACAATTTTTTCAGTGACATAAAGAGAAGAGCAGCTCCTCAGCAGACTAAAGCTTCTAAAACTGAAAGGGCCAGACTCACTAACCATCCTGCAGTCAGGATTTACTGACGAGACCCACCAAAACCTGCACTCAGCTGTTTTTGCTGATTAACGGATCTGGTTTTAATTAACATGAAGTTTGTGGCAGGGCGCTTACTGCTGTTCAAGCCACACAAACACAAAAATCATGTTTCATCCTGCACCTGACGGGTTGCTGGGAGCATTAATGTACTTGGACAGCCAGGCGGAGAGGTTATAAGAAGGGTGGATGTTAGTGCAGCAGGAACCTTTCGAGCTGAGCTCAGCGTATTTCTGGTCAACAGTAATTGTACTAATACTAGTAATTCTGGTACTTTGATGTAATAGAGTAAAACAACACAGGAAGTCAGAGGGAGGGAATAGTTGCTCGCTACATGATTCATGTAAAAGCCATGGATGTGTTACGGGCACAGGTGAGCTGATGGGGCTGCAGTGTTTTAGGATTTTAGCCACATTTCTGCACAAGTGCCGGCCCCTCATGAAACTGTAGCGCACAGAAACTTATTTTGTGTCTATTAATGAGAATCGGGCAAGAGTGTAGTGAGTTAGAGTCTTATAATCTGATCTGCAGGTGGAGTTCTGCAGAAACTGCTGTGCACAGACGGCTTTTAGTCGGATTGTTTCCTTTGACTTTCATAAATTCCTGCAGTCTCACACAGTAAAAGCATCATGGCACAACAGCGGTAACTCAATGCAAACATAAATAATGGCATGTGACGGCACATCCAACATGTGAGCCGTTCTCCTTCAGCTGTCTCTCACTGACCTGCTGCTTATGGAAACAACTCCACGTGTGAAGCTAGCCATGCTGTATTTTTTTGGTTAACAGCTCACTCGCACACCCAGCAGGCTCGTGTTTGACTCGATAATCGCTTTAGTCATTACTGAAATGAACTGTGGCTGAGAAAAAGGGTTTTATTTGATGACTTTATCCTGTAACTGGACTAGAGCAGATAAAAGCCTCAGATTAAGTTCATCCACGCTTGGTACGTCTGATTTTTTCTGGAAGTGCCAGCTCCATCTGCTCGCAGAACTTCCGACACAATTTCAGGTGAGGGACATGAATCGTCACCTTTGTAGTAAATAAATGCTGCATTCACATTTAGCAGATTTATTTCTACATGGAGGCATCATGTTTGCATACTTTTGTGAACTGTGCAAGGGAGTTAATGGTTGTATGAAGCCACGAGAGACTTTAACTGAACCTACACGACTGACTTTACTCGCCTTTCCTTCCTCAGAATTCAGAAGCATGTCAGGAAGCTGCAGGCAAACAAGTCAAACCTAAGAAACAATGCTTTTGTCACCTGACTGCGAGAAAACTGCCCTCTGTTAGTATCAACCACATCATCAAACACAAACAAACTCAACTCGAGCTGAAAGTCCTCACGACTTCTGTCTGTTTCATAGAGTCGAGTTAATGTCAAAGAAACTGAAGCAGGCACAAATCAAGTATTATTTTAACAGAAAACACAAAGATCTGCAAAATAACGCAACACTTGTGGATGACATTCGTTAATATTCTTCATCTATATTTTAAATCGAGGAGCCAAATATCACAAAAGTTGGAAATAAATAAAAATAATAATAAAACATATCAATCTCGGCCTTCTTCTTTTAATCACTCGTAACACACCCCTAAATTTAAAGTCAGTGTTTACTCTCAAGCAGCTGTTTTTTTGGGTTGTAGAGTGAACGCAGCGTTAGCCGACATAGAAGAAAATAAAGATAAAAGTGTGTTGAGATAAAACGAGAGCGAAGTGCGTATGTTACACATCAGATCCTTGTCACGTCGCTAAGGTAACAAAGCAAATGGAGGTCATTTGGAGTTCATCATAATAATAATAATAATGATAATAATAATAAGCTGATCCCATTTTTCCAGCACAGACAAAATCAAAGACAAGTTTCCCAGTAACCGCTTCACCAGCAATAAATAATCCTCTACATAATTTATACATAAATATGAGGGTGAGGAGACGATGCCACCGCGTTGTTGGGAGATCAGGCGAGGTGGGGGCGTCTGTTTTTGTTTGTTTGTTTGATTTAAAGTTTCACTCGATGACTTTGTCCATCCTATAGACTACAGTGGTGGAGCTGTCCTCGTTCGACTCAGTGGGGGACACCTTTTTCCAAAGAGGGGCTTTCAGAGCCAGCTCCTGCTGGAGGCTCTCGTAATCCATAGGTCCGAAGGTCTGCTGCTGTTATTGACACGGATAATAAATTAGTCTCAAACCTCCGTTTGTGCCTGCGTTTATGTGCTGGGTGGATCGCTGCAACACTTGGAAGTAAAATGGAGCCAAAACAGTGCCATCAGTTTTCACAGTGTTTCCCACACATGTTAATGGAGCACTATACACCGACAACACTGCATAATGTAATAACACAACACAACTGATTGCTCATATTGACAACTTATATCCCTACCAGGGGTCAGACATCTTTGTTTATAGAGCTATAAAACACTTTTAGGCCCTATAGGAAATGAAACACAGCTGATGGAGTATAAAGAGGCTAACAAAGTTAACAGCAGGTGTTAATTTAAATCTTTAACCACATGTGACTCTGCAGCAGGGCATTTTCATCACAGTAAGACCACGCTTTCTTCTTCTTCTTTTTTGCATTAATAAAACTAAAGTAAGGAAAATTGTTTACATTTTTGTTATTATTACCAACAAAATGTAACAATAAGTTAGCATATTTACGCTGACTCTGACACAGAGTAGCTATAAAGCTCTGAGCCTGCGTTAGCAGAAGGAACCAAAGTAAAAGAGCTGGCATAATAAATAAAGTAAATTTGACACATAGCATTATAGAAACTTTAAAAGTAGTATTTTTATACAATAGATTAGATGGAATCTAATCAATAGATTGTGATTAAAGTCCAGCAGCAGATTAAGCACTAAGTCAGTAACTCAGCAAACAAATCTGTCCTCAAAATCCTCTTTTTCCACTTTTACATTTGTAGCTCAGGTGACTCAGGACTACACACTTAGGACACTTCCACACTGACCACCTGAGCAAAACAGTTTTCTTTCAGATTTTTAGACTTGACGAAATCCTGCCGTTATTACACCTGATTCACATCATCCGACATGCTCGGTGCGAGCTAGAGCTTTTAAAAAAACATGGTGGTTAATCAGAAAAGGAGAACACTCATTTTTGATCATTTCAACTCGTTTGTGTTTACTTGCTTAAACAGAAAGTAGAGATGGCGAAAGCCTGGATGCAGCCTGGACCCCAGTTTTTATAAAGTCACATGATGGAAAAAGCCGCAGCTACGTCAGCAGAGTAACGGAAAAAAGCTTTACTAGTGCTCGCCATTGTGGAAGTGCACGCTACGGTCTGAAGAAATACTTCAGTTACCTCTGAAAAAGGTTCTGGGCACTCTGAATGTAAAATGTGAGGGAAACACTGCATCATCTACCAGACATGTTCTGAACGATCAGACTGAGTTTGGCTCCAGGTGTGTTTTAACTGAAGATTTGGCTCCTTGTATGTTAAATATATGCAGTAAACGAATATACTCCACTCACTTTATGCAGCTCTTCCACCCGAAGGAGGAACAGGGACAGTTTAGGGGCTACTGTGCGTGCAGTTATGGAGGTCAGTGCAAACAGCTGAGACTACAGGAAGCTGCTGGAGAGGTGTGCTGTCACATGAGCCTGACGAGGCGGCGTTTGTCCTTACCCGCTGGTCGCCTCCTTCTCTACGAGGGTCGTGCTTCTTGGCGAAGTGCCTCAGATTGTCGTAGTTGTGGAAGTTGAAAAGCTCCACCAGGTCCTGAAATACAAAGACAGAAAGTCTGAAACTAACAAAGCAGCTGAGAAAAGCTAAAATGGTGTCTTGCCACCCAGTGAGAGTTGGGAAACTCCAGCCCTGCCACAACCCTGAACTAGGTAAACAAAAGAAATGATGGATGAATGAAAAGAAAAGAAAAACGTAAACAAAATTCAATTAAAATTAAAAGTGAAATCTTACATCTTGTGTGTGTTTGTGTGTTAATGTGACGCTGAGCGGTTCAGACTCGGCTAATGTTTTGGGTCTGATCTAAAGTGACTGCTGCTCAGACTTCAATGCAAAGTAGCCAGGGTGCTCGTTCGGATATGAACCACACTAATGGGAAAGAGCATGCCTGCAATGAAAGACCACTTTCAGCTCCTAAAAGCAATTCTGCTCCTTCTGCTGCTGTAAAATATTTAAGTTAATAAACAAGGAGGTGCAATATTGTCTCGAGGCGGAGTGTTTATTCTCCGGGCATCATACGCACCGTGCAGAACTGGATCCCTCTGACCGAGTTGCCCAGCTTGTCGAGCGGAGGCGACCAGCACACGATGCCCATCACGTTGGGCACAACCAGCAGGATCCCTCCTGATACTCCAGACTTGGCAGGCAGGCCGACCTGCAGCAGGGAAACAAAGCAGTTAGAGAAAGGCTGGCTGTGTGTACAGAAGCAGCACGACGGTGACAAAGTACATCAACACAGCGATGGTAAATCTCACGATACACTGAATATTCTCAGAAATCCCTAAGAGTTATTTAGATTTTTTGTGTCAGATCCAAAGCAACAGTGTCTTCATTTTCCAGAAATCCATCTCCCACCGACTCAGGATGAAAGTCGCTGTGCCTCATTTATTGATTATTTCCTCTGAGATACTCTAGCTGTGGTTTAATGTGAGACTTCATATGGTTAAAACTACCTAACACAGATAATCTAACACGATCATGACTTTAAAATCTAATATCCAATCACATGGGCCCCTCGGTTGAGGGTTGTTAATACAGTAAACACTGTATTAACAGTATTAATACCATTGTGGTGCTTTTTAAAAGTAACAAAAGACATCTCATTATGTTTAACAGTTTTAACTGGGATGGATTTTGAACGTCATGCTTATGCAGAGCTGGATTATCACCAGAGGAAGCTCCACGTTACATTTTGAATTTGTCATGGTTCTCAAGATCTGGAGAGGTCGTGGTGTGTGTATTTTTTATCTTAGCCTCTCCCACCAGGGCGGAACTGGACCTTGATTCCCCGCCTCTGAACCAGCCCTGAACACGCACCTGTGGCTCATTCACACTGATCCTGGCAGACTACTTAAGATGGCAAGAGAGGCTGCTTCCTCGCTGGATCGTCACACTACCTAGCGTCAGTGTAGCCTAGCCCATGAAAGTGTTCCCTTTGATCTCCTAGAGTTTCCTCCTGACATTGTTTCTTCTCTGTGTACAGGCCTTCCAGACTCCCTGCCCGTCTTCCCTGCCGTCTGGATTTCTGTGGATGTGTGTGAGTGAGCGTGAGCTTTTTGGTGTGGACATTTGGAGTGAGTTACGGATCAAGTTGAAGAAGAGCGTGTGTGTACCCCCGTCTTGGACCTTCCCTTCGGACCCCGCCCTACTCCCTGGAGCCCCGTGTTATCTGTTCCACTGTATATATGTATATATTCTCACTTGGTGTCACATTGCAAATAAACCCTCACCTTCTCTCTAAACTTCAGAGTCCTGCGAGTGAGTCCTCTGCCTACTAATCTGTGACAGAATTGTTGGTTGTGCCAGAAATGTTTAAAGACAAAACTCTGTCCGAAAACAACAACACATGCTTCAAAAAAAGAACGTTAGCTCTTGAGTATGTCTCCAGAACACTTATGTCCATTTTTAAGGACAAACACTCAAACTTTTTTTTCCCTGTTTGCTCTCAGTTTAGATGATTGGTGCACCTGATGAAGCCTCGTCTCCTTCCTATTCCTTTTCTTTTTTTTGAATTTCAAGACATGTGACATCATCTCTTATTTTGTTTAATATCAGTTCAGTTCATTTTTATTTCAAACATGAGCCTTCACAATCATTACAATATATTATTCCATTATTTGTTTGAAAAGGAGTAGGTAGAAGTATTTACTTATTTGTCCCTACCCCCTCAAGTTTTACCTCTCATTCATTTAATTTTTTTTTTTTTAGTCTTAAATTAAACAAACAAACATCTGCAGTGCTTTGTTTAAGGTTTTCATTCACTGCTATATTTTTTTTTTTAAATCATCCCCTATGGCACCTGTAGTGCTACTGTCTGCATGTTGAAGCACTCTGTGAACTGTTTTTAGACACTGCTGTT
This sequence comes from Neolamprologus brichardi, assembly GCF_056152115.1. Lineage (NCBI taxonomy): Eukaryota > Metazoa > Chordata > Actinopteri > Cichliformes > Cichlidae > Neolamprologus > Neolamprologus brichardi. Next base: position 2,724,840 of record NC_142119.1, on the reverse strand, counting down.
TAATAAATTGCACATTCCTGCAGTTTTAACAATCATCATTCAAGTCTAATTAAAAATTCTGAAAATACAAACAGTTAATAAATCAAAACAACAGTAACCTGTGTTGTGTTTCACTCACATGGAAAGCAAACTGTCCTGAGAAGTCGTACATGCCACAGGAGTGCATCAGACTCAGCGTGTTCCTCACCGCCTCTGGGCTCAGCACGCGCTCGCCCGTGATTGGGCAGATACCCCCGTTGGCCAGGGTGGCCGCCATGACACTGGCACTCTCACATGTCACCTCAATGGAGCAGAGCTGGAGAGGCAGAGACAATAACTCTGTTACTGCACCTTGATTTACAAAGCGAGGTGACAGAAAAGTGAAAGTAAAGGGTGGAAATGATGGAAATAAATCCATCTGATTGGTTTGGGAGATACTGGAACAGCATATAGAGGTAAAGCCATCTGTGTGTGGTCAGGAAGCTATGTATGTATCACACAGAAAGAAGCGATGGAAACAACTGGTCAGGAAACTTTACTCTTGAGGATAAAAATCAATAGCAGGAAACAGCTCAGCAATGAAGCAGGAAAACAATCTAATGATATCCTCTCATTAAAAATGTATAAATACTGGAAGAAGCTAAAGTTACACTCACTTGAAAGTACAAGTCCAGTACAGAGGTCATGTCTGCCCCCTCTGGGAAACACTGCAGAGAGGAGAAAACACATTTAATAACCACGCTCTCATGCTGAAGAGACTTGAAAGCATCAGGTACAAGAGCCAAAGGGCTGAAACCCTTTAAATATCTGTTTCACAGTCTCCTCTTCCTCCAATATCCATCCATCATCTGTCCATCATCTTTGATCCAGTTCTTCTGGTTTATGTTTGTTGAGCTGAGCAGTCACAGCTTACGAGTGTCGTCAGCCCCATTAAAGACTCGTTTTACACCAGACCACCAGATCAAAGGTTTACTGTTTCAAACTTTTGTTTTCTTCACAGGAAAAAACCCGATGATCTGATCTGTGACCCCGGCAAAAACCAGGCTGCTGTGTCCTAGATAAGAACATAACCACCAGGGTTTTTTCTGCTCTAAACTGGAAAAACTGCAGCGTCAGTTTTTCCATTCATGAGTTTAAAAAGTGTCAGGGGTCTCAGCTGACTCCTACCAAAAGGCAAATCAGGAGGGTTACAAGCAGCTGAATCAAAAATATGCAGATTTTTCTCATTTATGCATGAACGTATTTAAGGGGCGAGAAGCATTACATGCTGAGCTGCTGGCTGTAAACTTCCAAGCTTCAGTGGCAAAATAAGCAGAAACGTGAGGCCCGATTCGTTTAAACTCTAAATTCTTTCCAGGTTTTCAGAGAAGTGAATCACAAAGACAAACCTTTTTTTCTTTCAGGTAGTAGCCGATGGCGAAGTTCCTATCTCCTGACTCACGCTCAGACTGGAATCTGTCACACAAAGAAGAGCAGACCCATTACAGATGAAGGTCGTGTGTTTTTTCAGTGCTGTGCTGGTATTCACAGACCTCGCCCTTCATGTGTACAACATAACGACAGCTCACACAATCATGTGATGACACTGTGATTTATGACGGCTGCAACACGAGCCGTCATAAATCATGCAAACCTTTAAAACCTGATCAGCAACTGTGGAAGTCCTCAGCACACAACAGTAAACAGACCCACATCAACCTTTTTGTATGAAGAAAAGTTTTTTTACATGATTAATTATTATTATTGTTGTTCTGAGCAGGTATTATAAGACAGTTCTGCTTATATCTGACTTCTCGTTAACATAAGCCATTTAAAACATGGCCTGTGTGCTTGTCAATTTGATCCCACAATTTACGCTTCCTGTAATGAGCCTGTGAAGGTTATTAGGGTGGTGGTTAGGTTAGCTCGGTTCGGGGGTTTGCAGGGCAAGGATAAGTAAACTTATTGGGTGATTTTAAGGAGGCAATGTGGAGGGAGGACTTACGTGGCGTTGCTGAAACCCACATACTCGTTTCCCGCCATCTTTTTCAGAAAGTTCATGACCTGGAGGGAAAGCAGGAGGAGAGTCGAGGTGAAAAAAAATGATCCAGAGGTTCATGTATGGAGGTCAAACACTACAAATGATAAGAGCTGCCAGCTAAACAGCATATATAAAATATCATGAGTCCCTCTAAACTTATTCAACACACACTGAGCTGCAGATAATTAAACCTCAAGAGAAAATTCAATGTTTGAGCACAGTGAGGAGGATTGTATAAAATCAAACAGGTGTCAATGTTTTCACGAGTACTGACTCTTTCCTGCACGAGAGCGTCGACTGCACCAATAAAAACATTTATGAGGAGGAGGGGTGCTGAGGGTGCTCGCCAGCCTCTCAAATAACGGCTACAAGAAAAACCAACACAGTGGCAGCGAATGCTCAGGTTGACCCTTCAAAATGAGGAGTCTGAAACAAATGAGCAATGTCACTTTTATACATCCACTGGTCATTTTATTAGGTACACCTTCAGATCTGCCATTATTTATCATGTCAACAAGAGATTTTTGTCCATGTTGACTTGATGGCATCACACAGTTACTGCAGATTTATCAGCTGTACATACATGATGTGAATCTCCCATTCTACCACATCAAACAGCTGACCCTATTGTCTGAATGCCACAGCAGAAATCGAGTCTTATCTCGTCAGACCTGGCAACATTTTTCCAATTTGGTATATCCAGTTTTGGTGAGTCTGTGTGAACTATACCCTCAGTTTCTGAGGGTATAGCTCTCTGCTGAGCTGGTTAAGCTGGTTCAAGGCTCAGAGATGCTCTTCTGCATACTTTGGTTGTAATTGTTATTTGAGCTACAGTTCTATATTGATGCATCAGCTCGAAGCAGACCGGCTGATTAGAGAAGGTGCTATGAAAAGGTGTACCTAATAAAGTGTCCAAGAAGATTTATTTCACATTTTAACGTCAGGCTACGACGCTGTTAGATGAACGAATCACACCTTGACAAAGAAAACATAAATTAACTTTGAATACTTGTGGGTCAGAGCTCTGACCAATACTCACATAGTCAAATTTCTCTGCGTTGCTTACACTTTGCTGCGGAGAAAACAAAATAAAGAGTCGTTAGCACGGTTCATTTATAGAGAGAAATCTCAGAGGATAAAGCACGGCATCACAAAAGATTATTTTATAAAATGATAAATGATAATTCTGACCAACTAGATTTACATAATTAGCAGGCATGAACAGCTCTGATTACAAATAAAGTGTAAAAATCACACGAGCTTTGCCAAGAGTTCAACAAACTATTAATGCGATCAGTTTGCGGATAGATTACAAAGAGGGAAGTTTGAAGGGAGACTTAGCAGACGTGTTCATGACATCTCACTGATTCCAATCCAAACAGTCAAACCTGTTTTTAATATATATGACAGCCCTGACTGTGTGCATGTTTCTACAGTAAGTCTGCAAGATGTGGGTGTATGCAGGCAGGTGTGTATTATAAGTTAACACTGTGCAGGTGTGTGTGTGTGTGTGTATATATTTGAGGTGAAGAGGGAGGGAGGGTTGGCCTTCGTCACAGCTTGTAGCTCGCTGATGTCCCGCAGAGAAAACACAGCAAAGGAAAAACAAAACAAAAAAACATGGCCACACATGCACATTTAAAGTGCTGTAGCATCAGTTTTAACTTTACTTGTAGAGCTTTAAAACTGTGGCGCTGATGGAGATGTTAAAGAGTCACTACTTGAAGTTTCTACAGAGCTGATTGGAGGAGAATAAAAAAAATAGAGAGAAGGGAGAGGAAGAGGATCGGGGGAAGTGGGAGAGAATGAGGAGATAGATATGGAAAAGGAAGAAAAAATTACCAACGTCATTTGACCTGCTGCTGCAGTCATTATTTCCCACAGTTCCTAAGTCTGCAAAATATGCAACATACAAAAACAGCAACAACATGTAGCCTTCAAGCAGCATGTAACAACAGTTTGGGGGCATACTGCCACGGCAAGCTCCTCACGGCAGGTTTCCCCACCGAAGGTTAAAGGCTAACTGTGCAACCTCACCAACGGCTTTACAGTTAAAATCAAAATCAAAAGAAACACATTTAAAGAAAAGAGACACTGATGAGCCGATGTGAACACAGACACATGTTCTGAGTTTGAGTTTAAGGCCTGAGGACTTCAGACTGCATCATTAATTAGTAAGAAAGCTGTGAGTGAACCTGTCGGACGGCTGGAAGCGTCTAAGGAAGTCCTCTCTGTATCACATGGTGGTTCAAAAACACAGAACCTGATCAGCTCAGACTTTAGCGAGGCTAATGTTAACTCGAGCGTGCCTGCAGAGCTGGAGTCCAGACATGTTCAGTAAAAGTTTTATGATTCAAGAAGCAGCAAGTTCAACCAAGCCGGTGTTGAAGCGTTAAAAACTGCAGTTCCACTAATGTCCACTTGAGGCCGACTCAAGCAGAGATCCAGTCCCTGCAGACTTCCGCGTTAAATCAACTTTACAGCACAAATAATGTTTGGTGCCTGATGTAAGCAAGTCGTCTCTAGGCTTCACCTCAGCCTGTGTTTGTGCTCTTGGAGTCTCTTTAATTCAAATAAAAATGGCGGCTGAGCAGTTAATTTTACTAACAGACCATCCAGGAAGGATGGTGCAGTTTAGATGAGTGAAATTAGAGGATTTTATTTGAATGTTATTCAGCAGTTAGCAGCTATCTGTGCACTGCCCCCATACAGTTTATGCTCCTGTTCAAGTCTGGTAACTTCTGACTCCAAATGTTTAAGTTCATCTTTTTTTAAAGCAGTTTTTATGCATAATATAAACCCAATGTAAGCTGGAACCCACAGCTGCCCTTAATTAACAGTATTATAATTATCAAAATAATTCTTTATGTTTCTGTAATTGTTAATCCACCTGTATGTGAAAGCTCTTTAATCTAAACTGTATTTTAGTGATAAAATATAATTATTATCGTTATCCATAAATTTTTGAACTTATTCTTTAAAAAAAAAAGAAAGAGAGAGAAAATAGTAAAGAAGATTTTTTTTTATTAAGATGCCAAATTATTGTTATTTACTTGTATTCCTGATTACTTTCTGACTTCTCAGAGAAATCCCGTGTGAGAGCTTTGCATGACTGGGTGAAAGTGTTGATGGTGTTAGTAAAGCCGTAATGTCACATGACAGTAAGGATAAACTGTAGTGAGAATTTAATTTTTTAGTCCTGATTTTGGTGCAAATTCAAACTTTTGAAGCAGTTTAATGGGTCTGATGGGTGTCTGTCAATAGAAAATTGTACTTAGTAGTCAGTATAATCTTTTAGTGATATAAGTTTGCATATTATAGAATACTGCATGATGACCCTTTTATGACTTAGACTGTTGTTGAAATCAAGACTTGCTTTATAAATTCTTTCTCACAGTGATAATAGCTGAGCAAGCTGTTATCATTTCACTCCTGCCAGGAAGAGGGGAGCTGGATGCTCTTATCTTCAAGAAGAGGGGCAACGTCCTTCAGAATAACCTACACACACACACACACCTGAACCACTTTTATCTTCGCTCCCTACATACTAACATTCCTCTGTTAATGAATAGACGTATTCACTGTTGTATTACTTTTGTATATAAATAAAGGCAGGTGCAGGAGACAGAGCGCACATCACAGGGCCCCCACTCTGGTGTGAGCGTTCTGTGATCGCCCTTGCAAGTAAAAACTGCAGCGTCTGTGTGTTTCTACCTTTAGATTCTTAGCTGAAGAAGTGTCTTTAGAATAAATCTCTTGATAGTGTCTCTGTCCGTGCTTCACAGTTTAAACATAACAGAGGTGTCAAAATACAATGTGTGGAGGCTTTTATTGCCAAACTTTAATTGAGAATCAGTGCAGCCTATTTTTCCCTGGTTTAAGAGTGTTTTGGCTAACCTAAACATGTCCAGACTCCAGCTCAGTAGGAAGCATTTAGTGACTCTGACACATGAATGATAAACTGCCTGCAAAACAAACAGTTTGTTTTGGTCCTGAGAAAAACGATCCAGCTCTTAATGCTAAAAGCTGCGGGTTGATTTTATCACAGGGTTTCCTGCTCTACCTCCTCCCCAGATTTATTTTATATCATTCAAACATTTAAAATGACACGCAGGCGTTCGTCCATCTGATGACTGATTTTTGTGACTTTTAGTCTCGCATCTGCTCTCTCGAATGTTTTAGTTTTCATTTTAGCTTCTTTTTGTTCATTTTTACTGCGATGCTCTTATTTTGTTATAAACCAAGCTCTTCCCTTTTTCTACCTTTTCTTTAAAAGCACAAAGTCATGCACTTAAATTCAAATAAAGCCGAGTTGGAACAAATGTTTGGTCATCCATCTACAGAAAGTAAAGGCCAGATTATTAATGGTTTAGAGGGATTAACATTTCCTGCAGTTGCCTTTGGGTTGCAGTGCAATTAATCAAAATCTAATTAAAATCACGATTTTACAATACAGTGCAAAGTTTACTGTTTCAAAAGTTCAAAAAGTCTGTGGTTTTTCCATCGGTTCTTCTTTGCTTTCTGCTCGTCTACCATGCAGATCTCCCAAATACTCACCTAAACTCCCTAATGTGATGACCGTGTGTCACTTCAACTCCTCCGCCTCTTTTGTCCCTGCATTTATTTGTTTTCATTTGATTTAAATTTAAAAATCATACCCCTGTAAAAAGACGTTTTTTTAATTTCAGTAAATAAACGTGATTACTATTTTTGTCGTAAACGTGGATTCCTGCCTTATTCCAGTTTGGGACCAAAGGACCGGAGAGAAGACAGCGTTTAGTCTAACAGCATTTTTGTAAATGAGCCTGCTGCTGTTTAAACTAATTTTGTCCTCTGCTTTGATTTAAATTAGGAGTGTTAAGAGTCTGCACTCCCCTTTGCTCAGCTGCTGTTTTTCAATCACGACGCAAAAGCTGCGTGATAAACGTCCCTCTAATGTGAAGCTAACAGATCATGAGGCAAAGTGTAGTCACTTTAAAAACGGTTTATCTGCAGGGTGAAAATGAACAAGAAGCACAAATAGAAAAGAAAGATCGAATGAACAATGTTACAATAACATGTGGTCACTGAAAACACACAGACCTGAGCTACCTTTAAATACAAAAAGATCCAAATCACTCTTCTCTGGACTGCTTCCACTCAAGTCCAATAAAAACTAAAAGTAACGCCTTGAAGCTTTGGCAATATATCAATGCAGCTGGGATGAATCACTTCATTAGTCATACAGGATAAAGTCTAAGTGCTGGGGACAGAAAAAACATAGGTCACCTCCAGAAGAAGCTGCAGCAATCGATCGTTAAAGTCAGTCATGACGCAATAAAGGGGATCAAACATCTACTTGAAAGGCTTTAAAGTGTTTTTAAATGTAACTCTGCCAGAGGAAAAGCCTATGACAAAGCTGGCATTTAAGCCAGGTTTAATATCTCCTTTGTTTGGGGGGTCAGACTGAGCTGCAGCTGGTTTGATCTCTCACCAGAAAACTTACTGAATCTACGTTAAGGCTAAAATCTGAAGGTGTGCATTTTAACCTGTGCTTGCTCTCCGTGCAGGTTATTTTTAGTCTGTGTGGTTGAAGCGTGTGAGCTGGAGCAGCTAAGTGTCCTTCAGGAGGGATTAACGAGACTTTTAATCACCACAACAGGACACACGCCTAAGGGCAGTAACTTACAAATACCTCGAACTGAGTCAGTCGTAAACACGAGAACACAGTGGAAAGAAAATCATGAGTTTCACAAGAATCAGTTAAATAAGTCAGGAAATGGCAGGTAAATCATTAAAAGCAGGTTAATTAACCCCCAGGCCCACAGCCTTACATTACCCCTCATTTTATCTCACTGATAAAGCAGCTCAGTGACGCCCACATTACAAGGAATTTTCTGAGGTTTGAGAGGAAGTGACACACAGACTGGACGTAAACAAACACAAACACACAGAGGAGGAGGACGAAGTGTGACTGCTTTTACCTTTATGAGTGAAGTACAAACAATAGCGCCAGCATTCACCATCGGGTTGTGCGGCTTATCTGCAAAACAACGAGAGCTCCGTTAGCGTGCTACGAAGGATCAAAGTGCAAACATTTGGCCTGAGAGCTGTGCATATACACAGATCAGAACACGAGGGTCAAGTGCATACACAGTAAACACTGACTCAAGATAATACAGAGAAACAGCTGAAAACAGTCACAACATCTGATTTGAAATAAATAAATACAAGTATAAAACCGAACAAGTCTCTATGTGGCTTGCAAAAAAACAGATGTATGTAGTCTAAGGAGCTGAGAAAGAAATGAACTATACTTCTGTATGTTTTGTGTATATATGTATATATATATGTAATGCTACTGTTAAGTGTTTATAAGCAAGTTTTTGTTGTTCATACAGTGGACTAACAAAGATTAAGAAAAAACAAAACACTCCAGGCCTGCTAAAAACCACCCACAGGGCAGATTTTTGCTGTAATGTGTAAAGAAAAGTGCGGCCTACTGTATTTAAAGTGTAACTTTCAACCTGAGCGTTTGATGGCAACTGGCCGCTTGTTGATGTTTGTGTAGCTGTAAATGCAGGAATGTGCTGGCGGGCTGACAAAGTGTGTGGCAACTTGCTGCTGTATCTGTGGTATACTGCTGATGATCTAACTCTAACTCAGGACTCTGTGTACATCACACAGCCCAGTGAGAACCATCTGTATGTATGGACAAGTTTAAAACTTATTGTTGTTACTACTGTACAGGAGTGCAGTGTTTACAGTGTTGTGTGAGTGTGTGTGTGGAGGCGTGGGCGTGAACATAGTGAAAAATAAATCCAGCACTTTCCTCCCTCAGATCTCTGAAAGAGCTTGAACGCTTACATCACCTGCGTTTCCTTGTGGTCATGTGATCACTTACACAACATTATCCCCTTGCAGGGCTGCCCTGGCAGAAGGCGGGTGAACACAGGAAGTGACCATGACATGTCTGCAGTGTGAGCCTCAGCCTGGGGATTCTGGCATTTCCTCTCAAAATGCCCATTTTTGAACAACCCAACCACGTGGTCTCCCACAATGCATCTGACTACTCACAGCTCTCACACTCGTTCTAACCAATGCTACAGCTAGCTGAGCAGCAATGGCAGGCTGTGATAGCCTCCCCCATCAAGCATCGCAGTGAGATGCAAGCGCATGTGCTGATAAAAGAAGCCCTTAGTCTTTATTAGCCATGTGACTGAGGTTTAATAAGCTGAACTGTTTTTCCACACACCTACACACAAAAGCAACACATGTCCCCTTTTGTTGGCTTTTTTGGGCATGTAAAAAAAACAGCTAACACAGACTTGTTAAAAAACTTGATCTAAATATAAATGAGCCTATTCAGGGGGTCAACATAGGCCTGCATGTTTTTAACCCTACAAAAAGGTAGTGTGCCAAGACATGTGGCCAGGCGAGGGGGCTGCTTCGCTGGATTTCTGACTTATTGTGATTTAAGAACATCTGACCCTCGCATCATATCTACCACTTAAGTCTTCCACCAACTTCCTGTACCCTGCACTAGCTCTTCATCGCTTTACTTGGAGGACAAGGTTTAATAAAAAGTCCAAGACAACTCACCATCTTCATTCAGGGAGAGCTTGTTGAAGCGGAGGCCGCTGGGCTCCTTCCCGATGAAACTGTGCACGTACTCCGTGCTGTGGTCGTGCACTGCGACGGCATACTTCAGAGGCTTCACACAAGACTGCATGCAGAAGGGGACCTTAGTGTCTCCCACTGTATGTCTGCAACAAAAACATAAAGATAGGACGTTATCAGAGCAGGCCGCAGGCTGCGGGTTCAGTGATTAGAGACAAGAAGAAGCCAGAACAGACACGTGAAAACAGTGAGTGTTTCACAATTTGTAGGAAAGTCACGATAAACTGAAGTAACACTGTGTAAAAACAAAACCGTTATCTTTACAACTGTCAAGGTTTGTTAAACAAACTTTTATGAAAGTTTACAACCACTAATCAGAGAACAGGTCGATCAGAACGCCTCCTGACATAGTTACTGAGAAATGGTTATTTCTTTGCACATGTTTTGTCTTTTCTGGGAAATACAAGTGGGATAAAATCAACAGTTTTAACCAGCTTGAACCAGGACCGCCATACAATAATTAAAAAACAAACAAACTGGTTAATCTAATGTTTCTCTGAAATATAAACACTGACCTTCACAAAGATTACTGCACTAAAACAGGTAATATAATGTATAATGTAATATAACACCTTAATTTCTTTTCTGCGGTTGCCTGGTGACTGTAATGATTTATTTCTGCTGTCAGTGACCTGCTGCAGGGTGCTGTGCCAATTGAAGATTAATTGTCCAACAGAGTTAACCTCTGGGTGACCGTGTTTGAGCATAAAGGTGATTGCATAGGTCGCCCCGGTGGGCTGCAACTTGTCTCCTAGCAACCATTCTCTCACAGATTGGTAAAGACTTGCAGATAACTGCTGTTGACTTTGTAAACGCAGATTACCAACAAGTTGCAATTCATCTAAATCAGTCTGTGCCGATGAGCTCAACATGTCAGCATCTCTTTGGAGCTGAGCATATACACAAGCAACTGAACTCGACTCAGCTGCTTGTTTTCTGATTACGTTCCTGTGTAAGAGCGTTCGGTGTCATTCTGCAGTTAAATTGCTGTCCTTTAGCAGGTTTGTCGCTATTTGTGGAAGAAATTCTGTTTCAGATCTCGGAGGTTCTGGCTGGAATCTAAATGTAAATAAATAATGTGAATTTCTGATTTCTGATTTTGCAGACAGCAACAGATTTGCGATTTTCATTGATTTAAAGTTAATTTTATCAAAAACAGTTTACATGAAACTCCAACTTGACTTTGTTTAACTGCAACCTGATAACAGTCTGACTCCATCTTACTCGTGTTTTAATCACCATCACAGGCCTAGTCCCCGTCTGCAAAGCATCTACATCAAAGGTAGCACCATCACTGTTCTTTGGGTTGTGCCACCAACTCTAACAACTAATTCTCTCCCAGTATGACTCCAGTAAGGATGTTAGGATTTCGGGTATTTGCATCCTTGACCTCATTCATTCAGTCAATTTGTACAGCTCGTGACCACAATTAAGGGCAGGGCTGCATATCAACAGGTAAATCCAATCAAAAAACAGCAGTTAGAATTTAACGATCTGCTGTGGAAACTTCTGTTTCTTCTTCTTTCTTTAGGTCTTAAAAAATCTTAAGATAAGATGAAGGTGAAAGAGTAAAACACAGCACCATCTCAGGATCATTAACCAGGTTTACTGAGGTTTTAATAAAAAACAATGCATAAAAACTGTCCTGTTAGCGTTCCTCACTTCACTCCTGGAACATTATTGTGTTATTATTTAACCAGCATATAGCTGAACATGGCGATTTCACACAGCAACAGTGTGTGAGAACCATTAAGCAAACATTAAGTATTAATGTGCTACCAGCGTCTCACCTCTGCCCGTCCACCGTGCACAGAGAGACCGCCCACAGGTCGGGGTTGAACTTGGCCAGCTGAGGAATGTAGTCTGCAACCTGAAAGAGAGGGCAGGCATGTGAGAGAGGAGGCAGGTCACCTTACACTGCTGACGTCTGCCGAGGCTCAGGCTTCAGCACACAGCACACACACAGAGCTGGTAATACACAATAACAAACCTCAGAAGGAAGAATCCACCCTCGGTCATTCAAAATAAGTTAAATTAGGACAACATGCTAATTTATCTTCAGCTACCATCATGATAGTGGCTCACTTCCTGCACGCTTATTATTCAGACGAACAAGGCCCCTTTTAAAAACAGTTTCATATTAAACACGGCAAACACCTGTAGTTTCTGTGAGTTAAAAGCTCTAAAGAGTCCGTTTCAAATAGTTCTTTCTACTCTTGGCTTAAATGTTTCAGGTTAGCACAGAAGCCCAATATAAGATATATAAGGATCGCTTTAAACTAATAATCATGCAAAACTACTCTAGAAGAGTCCAGGAATAAAAACATGAGCTGGAAACATCAGATCAGATTCTTATCAAATAAAAAGAAAGTCTTCATCTTGTCTAGCAGAGCACCAGTTCGGCTTAGAAGCTGCCATTTTTCTACAGAGAAGACTTTTACAGACAGGAAAACACAGCTAGGGAAGCAGCGACTGTGAAATTGTGAATCGATACTGATGTTTAAATTTAGGATGATATTTTATTTAAGTCTTTCTTTTGTTAGTGATTATTTCCTCTTTGTTCAAAGGAACAAGGAACGGGTCATTTATCTGATGTGACACCTTATAAATACAGACCACTATAACCAGGGCTGAGTCTGTATTTCTGCTAGATGATTTCGCCTCTGCTTTTTTTAAAAAATGTTTTAGTTTAACAGGTCAAACATCCTCCCTCCTACAACCCTGCTGGAGTAAACAGCCCTCTATTAGGTTGTTAGTTTTCCGTTTAATTTAGGAATATTACCCGATAATTCTCCTTTTTATGACTTTGCTGACTTTGTTTTGAATGCCTGAACGTTTTCACAGCGAGCGCCAAACAGATGACGCAAACAGAAATGTGCTGCCAGTGAAAATCCTGCACTCTTCTGCGAAAGTGACAGCTAGCTCACAGCGGCCTCAAACATCCCTTTAACTCGTCTGAGGGCAGATTTTTCCCTCCGAGGCTCGACTGATCCAAACTTTCGACTGCACCTGAGAAGAGACTGATGGTAATGGCTAAATTATAACCATGATGCAGAGAGAAAGAAAAATCCATGGATCTAAGGACACACCTGCCCTCCAGTGAGATTTTTGGCATTCTCATACAGCTCATCAATATGGGAGGTGAAGGACTGGAAGTCTGGGATGACGAACTTCTTGCGGAAGGCCTGAGTGAGCAGGACAATGTTGCTCTGGACACACCTGATGAATAAATCACAGAAAGCATGCTAAAACATCGGGACTGCATGCAACTGGAGGTAAAGTTTGCAACCCTGAAGTCTGACAAACTTTTGTGACGTGTTTGATGAAGAAGCTTCATCAGAACAGTTTGATCAGCAGCTCATTTTGTCCTGGAAGGAGCCTGATCCAACATGAGCGCACACACTGATGAATGAGAGATTTCACACACTGTAAAACCATGAAGGAAGTAACCAAAGCTAAGCAGCAGCGCCAGCTGGGATGGATCAGTTTAACCGACAATTATGTTTGAATCAAACCCCCAAATCTTACAAACGAGGGCCGTTCCATACATCGCACGTTTTGTGTGTTAGTGACGTGACTTCAGGAGATGAGTTTGAGGTGAGGAGGAAGAGGACAACATTTTATTAAGATGCTGGCGGTGTTATGTTTCCTTTGTGCTTTTGTTTCTTTGGTGAATGGGACCCCTTCCCCAACAACACATAGTTAAGATGCTTCATATCTTGAGTCTGAAAGTGCAGGCAGGAATTAAAGAGCTATACGAGCACATGAACGCCTACGACCTCTCTCCTCCTCCACCTTGATGTACTTCCCAGCCACTGAATTTAAATATAGTGGAGGAACATGGCGGCTTCCACGAACCACAAACCCACTCCTATATTTTTAATGGATTAAATGTAAGTTTATGAAACACATCAATTTGTTGGAAGACATAATTTGCACATTAATACATATCTGTATATATTTATACTATGAGTACTTAAAAAAATACTAACTCTGTACCTTTAAAAAGCTCAACCCAAAATAAACTGTCCCTGATAGAAAATATTTTCACTTTCACTATGTGACAATGTTGTGTAGCGCCTGACGAGTTACAGGGTTAAGTTATTTCAGTTATTGTTAAGCAGTTATTTTATACTTTTACTTAAAATTTCCAGGTAAAACACTGCCTGTGCTACTTTTGTGCTCACATTTTACTTGTGCTGTGTCACTGCTATTGCTGCTCCTGGCACCTTCTTTCAATATATTCCTACTTTGAAGTAGGTAATATGTCATCGGTGACAGTAGCTCACTCGCCTTTGTTTTTCTAATGCTGCTTGCAAGAATGAAGAAAATGTTCAGTAATTTCTGGCTGACAATCAGAAAGACCAAAGAACACAGTCACAACTTCACATTCTGTTCACTTTGGGTTACAAATCAAGCGCACCACCTTATTTACAGCGGTGTGCTTTCACCCCTCCTGAAAGCTGGAGAAAATGTAATTTTCACTCATGCTACAATGAAATGAAGGCTTTCACTCACTGCAGCAAATTATTGCTAAATATGTTAATTTTAAGAAATTTTTTTTTTAAAAAAAAAAAAAGAAGAAAAATGAATATTTTAAAGCGAGTAACTGATAGCGTTAAATAACTGATCGAGCAGCCCTCGTGAATGAGAAGCTAAACTAATTCTGCACAATCATCTGCCTACTTCACACTTGATGAATATATTTTTGTGCTCATATAATAAGTAAATTCAAACACTTGAATTTGCTTATTAATAACACATGACCATCAACATGTGCTGAATGCTTTTTGAGGCTGCAGTCAGTGCAGTTTCCTTGAAAAAATGAAGAAAAAGGTGGAGATAAAAAATAAACAACACCATAACGAGCAGCCTCACTTCTTGAAAAGGTGCCTGTCCAGTGTAACGCCATCTGAAGTCTTCTTTAGAGTTTCTTTCAGTGTTTCCATGCACTCCTTCAGTCGGGGATCTCCGGAACGAAGCCCCGTGGCTTTCAGTGCCTAAAATTAATTAAACAAAGAAGTTTTTGGTGAATATTTTCACATTTTTAAACACAGAAGTCAAAACTGTTTGGATGAAATATTCACATGAATACTAGGAGTGAAAAATGTCAGTTTACAGCCAACCAGCAGGTTTCTAGTTTTTATGTTTTAATTAATTTATTTCAATTAACTAACGTGTCTCCTAACACCCAGTTGTAGTGCACCATAATAACTCTGAATGTATGTGACCAAGCTGAATCTGAAGGACTTACTGTGAGAAATTTGTGAGCAGGAATCGTCTCTTGACCTTCGGCCACTGTGTAGAAAAGCAAATCCTCCAAACTTGGGAGAATCCCTGCGTTTCTTCTCCTGGGATAGAAAGAAAAGACAGAAAGGAGGCAATGATTAAGTCCCCAAAGCAGTATCATCGCCTAAAAGCACTTTACACATGAGCTCTGATATAAAGTAACTGCAGCCTCTCAGGGTTGTTGACACACAGCAGAATCGCCCTTTAACACAAACCACACTACACCGTATTCTCACTTTTCAAGCCAGTGTAAACACAGAGCTTATCTTTGGCTGTTGATACAGCCATTTACACATTAGTGACAGATCTAATAGAAATAAGCAGGCCAAGCGTTAGTGACAAAATGTGTGTTTGTTAATACAGTAAATCCGAAAAACGGCTTTACTCTTTCTAAAACGCCACATTACTGAGTCTATCCTTTTATAGATGTAAATGAAACAGCAATGATGATGATTCATCCGGAGATGAGATGACAGATGTACTATAAACAATATTACTGTTTGTTTAAATTTTAAATTTAAACTTTAAATTAAATTTAAAGTTTAAATTGATACTTCCGGCGCCGTCTCGGATGGCAGCCTGTCTAACATGCTCTCTACAGTTGAAAATTACTTTCCTGTTTTGGCGGCTCAGGTCCTTTAATGTTGGAAAATGCTGACAATGTTCTGTCACTCTGTGGTAGAGAGTGTTGTGTTCTTTGCAGCTGTGTGCTGGGGCAGCGGGGTGAAGACAGCCGATGCCAACAGGCTGAACAAACTGATTAAAAAGGCTGGTTCTGTCCTGGGTGTCAGACTGGAGAACCTAGAGGAGGTGTCCGAGAGGAGAATGCTAAAAAGGCTTCTTTGTATCATGGACAACCCCTCCCACCCCATGCACGCCTCCATGATGGACCATCGGAGCACACGCAGCAAAAGACTCACTGCCCCGAAATGCAGAACTGACGGCCACAGAAAATCCTTTGTACTGGAGCCAATAAAATTATACAACTCTTCCTCACTCTGTAGGTGATTTTCCTGAGGATTAATAAAAAGCTATTCTGTTTCCATTCAGACCGTGCAATATCACCCAACAGTTTTTTCATTGAATGTTTGTTTCATCTCCCCATCATATGCTGCTACTCTTGTATCCATTTGCACAAAACTATGTCACTTTTGCAATCACCTGCACTGATAGCTAAGCTAAGCTATTTATTTTTCAGGATATAGTTATACTGTTACTTGCTACAGTTATTCGATATTATATTTTGCACTATCCTACTGCATATTACTGTATACTTGTATTCTATTGTACATATTGTATATCTTATTACTCTGTTCCTGTCTCTCTTGCTGCATTGTGCATGTGTATGACAAAAGAATTTCCCCCGGGATAAATTAAGTTCTTCTTATCTTATCTTATATGGTTTTGGAAGGAAGAGAAGACGAGCTTTAGAGGAGTATTTGGTACAGCTCAATCCAATAGAGCATATTTGGGATGTGATGGAATGGCAGACCGACATCATGAATCTGCAGCAACATTGCTCAGCAAAATTCCTGAGCAATGTTTCCAGCAACTTGTTGAATTTGTGCAGTGATATTGTGAAATTATATCTGAGGGCAAAAGTGGGCAAATCCAGTTTTAACAAGGTGCATCTAATAAACTGTCTGGTGAGTGTGTCCTTGTGTGTATGTGCTGCCATATTCTGGTGCAACGGTCAAGTCCATGCACATTTATACTTTTTCCTTATTCATTGAATTGAGTGAATGCATTAAACAGTGTGCACTGTCTCCACTTAAATAATGTTGCAATAGAAGTATCTATAATTACATAAACCCCCAAACTACGTGACCGCTGCACACAGGTTTGATGGTTGTGTCTGGATCAGACCTAAATTCCAGGAATTCTCCTGTCTTTGGTCCCGTCCAGCCCTCGGAGGCTCTTGGATTAATAAAACCAACACTGTGGCTCGTTCACACGCCGGGATGACACCGCAGCAGAGGAGAAAAGTTAGCTCGGCACAGAGAAGCATTCAAACATCTGGATTTTTTTCAAGACACCAACAAATTTAACCTGGAAACAAATAAATGAGCCACCAAAACTTTGCACTGCACAGACTAGATTTAGCTCAGCCAACAGCCACATCACCATTTAAAATCCCAGGATTCATCCAGCGCTCCTCCCTGCCTTCCTCTCGTCTCTTCCTGTTCTCCACAGAGTAAACACTCCACATTCAGCCGAGGTAACGACAGCCAAACGTGTGCAAACACACCCAGATCGACTGAAATGCCGTCAGTCGGGCATGCATGATTCAAGAGATTTATTGACCTGACATCTGCCTCTGCACGCACAGCAACAATAAGAACAGCACACAGTCGAAAGGAAACTTGCATGCGATATGCATCTAAGATAAAGTCTCCACTCTGACATGTGCTAATCTGAGACACTCTTAAGCACAACCTGCCCTGATGTGTTTCTTGCTGCTGAGCAGTCAATCAGACTCTGTGGAGGAGGGGTTTGCACTGAGATCTTTCTGCTCTGAAACTTGCAGCAGCCACATGGCGGCATTTTGTGCCGAGCCGGCAGAAAACACGAGGGCACCTTCATCATGTAACCCACACATCAGTGTGGGTTCATTAGTCATGATGAGGCCCATTTAGCTTTTGAATTCATTCATTTATCAAAACTAATAAATCTCCACTTGGGATTCTCAAGTCATCTACCAGAGCATCCATCACAGAAGAGGTTTAAACAGGATGTGACCACAGACTGGACATCGACATGGATCTAGCCACTGTTACGCCGCTTTATATCAACTTTCAACTTTATCTTTAAGAGCTGATATCACTGATAATGCTAATCAATAAAGGAGGAGGCAGTTACTTCTACCTAAACCTGCTTTGTTGTTTTTTGTTTTAAGTCATCTTAGATCATGAGTTTAAAATTCTGGTTGTACCATATTTAATTCTTTGTTTCGTGCAGATTTTCATTGTCATTTGGTGGTGTGTATTTGTGTGTGTACAACTGCAGTAAAGCTAAATCCTTCACACAGAGAAACCTGTCAAATAGTACTACATAGTAACCTCCACAGAGAGCAAAACCTTTTCTGTATCAGGACGTAATTGTGTTTATTTCTGCTGTAAACACTTTAACATTGGGAATCTGTGGGGACTGATTTACTGCTGGAGCCTCAAGTGGACATCAGAGGAACTGCAGTGCTGGCTGCACATGCAGGAGTCTCGGGTTTGTTTGGATCGCAGCCACCTGAAGTCTCTGTTCATACATTTTTCCAAGTACTTCAGGTTCACCTTGTAGTTTAAAGCAGCAGGAAGTAGATAAAGGCTGAATCTTTACTTTACTCAAAGCTAACTGAAGCGGAAAAACTGACAGCAGTGTCGAGCCCTATTCAAACCCTTGCACTGGTCCACAGATGACTGAATGAACAAGCCCCATTTCACAGAGTCCGGTGGTTTAAGTGCCCGAGTCTTCCAGTTGTCAGCAGCAAACATGAGCTGAACTAAATGAGCAAATCCACCAGACGGTGTTTAACCAGTAGATGGGTAAGGGCTGAATACTGCCTTGAACACCTTGTTTGTCTGCATTTGTCCCTGTAAAAATCCTCACGGACAGATGGCTCAGTCCATCTGCAATTGGATAACTGCTCACCAGTGCATGCAAGAGCTTCCTGGAAACAAGAGCTAAAGAGTAGTCTTCTTTCTGTGCTCTGCTTCATCAGGAGTGCTTTAGCAATGACGGCTGCCCTCTGGACACCCAGTCACACAAGAGTAGACACACCATAGTGCTCATATATCTGCCAACATCAAAAACCAAACTAACACCTAACCAGACCTCCGGTAAATGCAATTAATATTTAACCCATTGTTTTACGTGGATGCCGCCATCACGTGAAGCTTCTGCAGCTACAGGCTCAGATCAGGCAGCTGCTGGCCATCTACTTTTAGACAGTTTGACTTGTTTTGCTTCATTTCGCAGCTTCATTTCACTGTGGGCGGGGCTTACGGATGCAGTCGAAGGATTGGCGGAGCAGACTGGTTCAATTTCAGTTTTCTATTGACAGGAATACAAGAGGTTTCAGAGAAAAGTGTGTGATTACAGGACTTTTTAAGATGTGCAACTGCAGCCTGACTTAGCTTTTCCTCCTTACCTCACTGGCTGAATATTCGTGGGTATGCAACACTGCTGTACTCATGCAAATAACAGGAGGAGAAATCCTGCTTCACCTTTGGTGTGAACGCACCTGTGCCAAATATTTAATGACTGTATATAATGATGATTTCATCTGCAATGTCTCAGTCATGCAGTAATGCTGTGATATACTGTAAAACCACCAGAATACTGCTTATCACTACCAAATAATTATATTTTTTTGCTTTATTTATTAATCACACTGTTTTAATAAACATATCACACTTGATGTCATAGAAAATACTGAGATAGTCCCCGTCACATACTGACATCAAGTCTAAAAACATCCACATCTCAGCCACTCTTCATGTGATGACAGCTTGGTTTGACCAGCTACTCCAGGAAACACATCAGCCTGTTAGATACAGGTTCCCTGATGTGTTTCCTGCAGTAGCTGTACCTACTCTTATCTAAAGCACGGAGAAACAAAGACTACAAGCAAGAGCAATAACTGCATGTTGTGTTGCTTTCATTAAGCTTCATTATTTCAGACAGGAAACCTGCTGACCCTGAGGGATTATGTGAAGAGTGTCTTGGGAGAGCAACATGTGCATTAGCAAAGCAAAAACCAATATCATACATCTCTGTGGTGACGCCACCCTGTCCGTGCGAGTCTTCATTTCTAGGTCAGGAAACATCTCATGAATTTTTTCCAGCTCGCTGCAAAAGGAACGACGTGGCTGCAGGTAGGCAGCTGGAGGCTGCCACAGATGTGGATTTAACCCCCCCAAAAGACTCAATCATTAGGATTTCATGTTTTTATCTGATGACAGCTGCAGGGCTGCTACTTAGTGGGAAAACTTTTGATTTTTTTTTTTTTACCAAAGAAGACATTTGAAGACACCAAAAATTCCTGCATTTCTCATCAGTTTGTAAATTGTGGCATTGGTATTGTGCAAGGTCAAACATATGGCAACACAAGGAAGTCCAAGCTAGTGAAAACTGCAGGGATGTCATTAGTAATTCCAATTTTTAAACAAAATATTTCTTTTGTACTTTATTTGAGGTGAAATATGTTGAAACTTTACAGTATCTCCCATCTTTAAATGACTAAAATTACCTTTTCTTCTTTCCTACAATACTCAGAAGTGAAGGCTTTGTGCCCTATTAGAGTCACAGCCATCTTAAAATCATAATGCAGATCTAATTTTTAAATGATACGGTTTTATTTCTACTTGATATAGTCCGCTAAAACTAGGCCCATCAACTGAAAAAAAATTGGCAGGACTATTGTAATGCGTCATTAACTGGATGTGGATAAATATAAACAGCATAATGTGTCCTTCATTCAATGCTGTGCTGCACTGGTTTTATGTTAAAATACATACATTTAAAAAAATGTTAATGTTGTTTTTTTTGTTGTTGTTGTTTTGGGGGTTTTTTCTACAGGAAGTTGATCAAGTCTGTTAAACAACAACATAAATAACATGTGGAGCAACAGCAGCAACGCTCAAAATGTGACCTGCAGCCTCCTTAGTGAAGGTCACAGTAGAAACCACTAGAACCTGCTCTGCTTCCTCCCCAGCACCGCAGCACTCCTTGTCACAGCAAGCGAAGCTAAAATAAAAACACGTGCATGTGGATGATCGTAGCTCAGTGAGAAGCTGAACCCGGTCTCCTGAAGCCTCGGTGTGGACCTTTTTACCCTCTGCTTCACGGCCTGCTGCTGTTTCACTTTCACAACTGTTGGCCCACGCTGAGTATTATCTCCTCTGGGGCAGGCAGCTAACAGGACAACACCTACAGATTGGTGTGGTCATCTTAAAATCCCGGTAGAGCGGAGGTGCCCTGACGCGGAGTATTTGAAGACCTGAACATTTTTATCGCCACCTTTAACGAAGCCGGTGGAGCGAACACGTCGCACATGGCCCGAGAGCTACTGATGTCCCACACAGGCTACAAGCTAGCTTATTTTTATTTATTTACGGTTTATTTAAAATGTCTTAAATGAAGGGTTAAACCTGTAAAAATCACATTTAAAAAATGAATAAACATTTACATTTTAAATAAAGGGACATTTAATGCGGTCATTAAAAAGTGTTCGCCTCGGTTAGCGGTCGCAGCATCCGCTCGCGTCACGCACAGACGCCAGATGCGACGTCACGTCATGGCAGCGGGCAACCCCGAGATCTTCTAGAATGATTTTACTGAAACCTACTTGTCGCTGTCCGCTTCGCCGCCGGCTCCATCCTTCTTCAGCTGCTCCTCTACCTCCTCGGCTTCGGTTTTCACGCAGTAGGAGCGGAGAGAGGCGGCGCGGGGCGCGGTGCGGAGAGCCGGGCGGTGCGCGGCGGCATTGAGGAGCTTCAGAGGAGCAGATGTGACTCTGGCATCAACGGAGGTGGCGCCGAGGCAGCGGGAGCCTGTCGGCAACCAGGTCTTCTCTCGGTAGACGGGAAAGGGACGCTTGAGGGTGGCTTCAAACAACTCCTTCAGCAGTGTCGAGGACCTAAAATGTAACATCTCAATCCTGTCGGGCAATGAGAGAGAAATTCCTGATTCCTAATAAATCCGAAAGAATCTGCGAGGCTTCTGAATAGCGATTCGAAACAAGTTGTCTGTCCGAGCGGCGATGACTCACAGACACCGGCTTCCACTAGTATATAGAGCGGAACAGCCACGCCCCTATAGCTTTTTATTGGTGGAAATACAGTTAAGTAATTATGACGTACCCTATCAATTCTTCTTCTGTGTTTTTTTTAAACTGCACCATCGGATATATGACCTATCAATATATGACTAAGTTTTTACAACATGTTTACAGAGAAAAGGTGGCTTAATTACGCTACTTTTACCGGGTTTATTATAATGTTATTAGATTCTTTCATTCCTTATTATTCCGTATCATTATCATTATTATTATTATTGTTGGTGATGGTGGTTTTCTAGTTGTTATTATGATTAAAGGAGATTTGGTGGTTGAATGAGAAAGTACAAGAGAGAATTCGAAGGAAAAGGCGTATAATGAGTTGTATGTCAGGCTGGACGCTAAGGAGCGAGAAAAGGATTTGTATTGATTGGCAGGGCATATGAAGCTGGAGAGGACGTGCAGCAGGTTAGGGTAATTAATCCTAACAGAAATCTACTAATGAGTGACGAGAGTGTGCTGAGATGATGGAAGGAGTACTTTGAGGAGATGGTGAAAGAAGAAAATGAGAGGGGAAGACAGTTTGTGAATCAGGAAGTGCAGAAGATTAGTGAGGAGGATGAAGAGTGGAAAGGTAGCTGGTCCAGATGACATATCTGTGGAGGTTTGAAGGTGTCCAGGAGAGAGGGAAGTTGACTTACAGATGGATAAAGTTGATGCCATGAGGGCATCTTAGAAGAGGATCAACTATTTCCTATGAAGTTATGGGAAATAGTTATTCAAGCTATGTTAAAAAGAAGGGTGAGTATCTTCAAGCAGCAGCATGACTTCAAAGAAAAAGACCTCTACAGATGTGAGGCACGACAAGTATGAGGACAGTGATGTTAAAGTTTTCACTGTGACTGAGCGGGATGGACAGGATTAGAAATGAGTACATCAGAGGTACAGATCAGGCTGAGCAGTTTAAGCATGGAGGAAGAACGAGGAGACTCCAGGCAGGAAAAGAGGAAGCTCAAAGAGAAGATTCATGGATGTCATGAAGGAGCAGATGCAGAGGGCTGATTTGAAAGAGAAGATGATACACTGTGGCACAGTGTAAAAAAAGCATATACTACTACTATTAATAATAATAATAATAATAACAATAAAAAATAATAATAATGATGATGTGTGCATTTCAATGTATTATTATTGTGCTGTACGCAATAATAATATAATAATATTAATAACAATAACAAAATAATAATGATTATTACATATTAGCAATTATGCCTAAAATTATACTTATATAATTCGATTTTAATTAATTATTGCGATTTTGAGCATTTTAATTATTATATAAAATATCATACATATTGAGCCTGCGGAGCCATTGCTTTTCTTCAGGCAAAATTTCAGTGGATTCAGGAAAAAGGCGCAAACTAAACAAAATGTTCAAATTCAGGGAATCAAGTGTCTAACACTCACTTTTGCGATGAGCACGTAATCTGTAGTTTTATACAGCAATATACAGCTTTAATGTAAGATTTCGGATGCAGAATTAACATCACATTATTTATTTGTTTATTTTTATTTACGTAATAATTCTGCAGCCCGGTACCTGTTGAAGGGAGCATTTCTACCCTCGGTATAGTCTGTCAGGAAAAGCATGCGCAGTTTCTCCAACCCAGTTTGAACCCCCTGGCAGTCAGAACTCAGGGTAGCACGGCCCATCGTCTCCTACGTCCTCCTCAGTGTTCAAACGTCACTTTCAGAAGTTGCCACGAATGCAAAGCGGCATGATGTGGAGGTTACTGAGCTGCACAGTGTGCCTGTTTGTGTCCGCAGGGTTGAGTCTGCGGCCAGTTTGGGCCGCTGAAGAGGAGCTGGACGGAGAAGTGCAGACTGAAGTTTTATTTAAACCCGAGGAGTGCAGCCAAAGGAGCAAGAGAGGAGATCTGATCAATGCTCACTACGATGGGTTCCTCGCCAAAGATGGTTCCCAGTTTTACTGCAGGTCAGTGCTTTGAAAACAGAGTTATGTGTTAGTCCGATGTTAATTTGGAGCGAGTAATGAATGCATACTTAATCCCAAAGTCCTCTTTAATGTGTGTTTAAAATGCTGAAGCTCTATTTAAGCTTTAAGTATATTAAAGTGTAAAGGGATTGGAAACATTCCTCATTTTAAGTTTAAAGCAACCAAAATTAAAGTGCACATTTAGTCAAACTTATTCAAAGATTGTTGATTCAATTCAATTCAATTCAATTTTATTTATATAGCGCCAAATCACAACAAATGTCGCCTCAAGGCGCTTCATAGATACAGAGAAAAGCCCAACAATCATATGACCCCCTATGAGCAAGCACTTTGGCGACAGTGGGAAGGAAAAACTCCCTTTTAACAGGAAGAAACCTCCGGCAATGATGTTCTTTGTCTCTGCTTTTAATTCTGTTTCAGTCGTACAGACAAGGATGGACAGCCTCAGTGGTTCGTTTTGGGTGTGGGACACGTCATTAAGGGACTGGATGCTGGGATGATGGGCATGTGTCCTGGAGAGAAGCGAAAACTAACCATCCCATCAACCCTGGCGTTTGGAGAAAAGGGCAAAGGTAAAAACATCTAGGTCACAGGTGTCGAACTCCAGGCCTCGAGGGCCGGTGTCCTGCATGTTTTAGATTTGTCCTTGATCCAACACAGCTGATTTAAATGGCTAAATTATCACCTCAACATGTCTTGAAGTTCTCCAGAAGCCTGTCAATGAACTAATAATTTGATTCAGGTGTATTGAAATAGGGTGATATCTAAAACCTGCAGGACACCGGCCCTCGAGGCCTGGAGTTCGACACCCCTGATCTAGGTGGTGGTAGGTGTGCTGATTATGCATTTCCCTACAGGGGTGGTGATGTGATTTTAAGGTTTTTATCATTAAAACTCAGCTATACTCAAGGTTAGGCCTTAAAAGGTTATCAGCAGTTTTAAGTTGCTTCTATCACTTCTTGTTGTGGTGTTCCCCAGGGCTCAGTTCTCGGTCTTGTTTTATTTTCTGTCTGTGTGCTTCTGTTGGGTCCAATAATCCATTAAGAAGTGACTGTGAAGCCCCATAGAGGCCTTTATATGACTGTTTCAGAGGTTGAGAAGTACAACTTGTGTAAAAATGTGGACACCTCTTTAAAGAAATAACTAAAAAGTCCTGAGATGTAAATAAAAATGTTTTCCATGAGCTTTGAGGTTCTGCAAGTTGACTTTGTTTCAGTGATTTGAAAGCGTTGAAGAAATTAAGTTTAAGTAAATCAGTAGAAAATCTTAGTGTTTGCTTCAAAAATGAGCTACAGCAGCATCTGTCTTTTTTATTATTCATTACATACATATGCTGTGTTTTCTCAACTCTGTTTTGTGTGATATTAGTTGATTGTTGCAGGTCTGCCTTCATGCTGTCTTATCTTCTTTTACAGCCCTTTAACTGAAGGGAGATACCTCGCAGTGTTTGCTACTCTTCTCCACATGGCATGTCCTGTAAGCATGCAAAGATCTTCAAAGGTCTCCTCTTCGTTTCTTCTTTGTATGTGTTGGAGAACTTTTGGAGAAGTAATAGTTGATTCTTTGATTAATACTAACTACAGTCCTCTGATAGTGGTGTGTTCAGTCTGGGATGTTGCATTTCACCCTTTGGGTGTGAAAGAAATGTTTCTTCTGATTAGAGTGCATGTTTTAGTTGCCCCCTGCACTAGTTGGCTTTATAATTACCCACAGACACTGAAACAGAGCTTCACTGATTCTTCTCTCTGTACCCTCTGTTATTCTCTGTACATTAACTGCATGTCAATCTAATATTCTTTTGCTCTCTTGCTCGTATAAAGCATATTTTAACTTGTTTGATTTTAACCAATGGCAGTCATTTTCCAAGGTACCTTTGTGTCTTTATTATACAATAAAAGAGAAATGGTTTGTAATCTAAAGCGTAAGGTGAGAAAATCTAAAGATACTGCAGAATAATATGTAACCATAAAACATTTGGGTCAAAAACATGGACTTACGATTTTTCCCAAACAGCTACTAAACAGACTGATGAAAAAAAAAAACATAATTTCACTTTGTAAACACTGAAGAGGAAGATTGTACTACAACACAAGCCATATTATTTGTCAGATAATTACTATTAGAGGCGACGGCTCACATAATACAAACTTAGCCATAATGTAATTTAGTGGGTGGAGCCAGAGGCTATAAGGTTTGGGTTAATATTGCTGTAAATGGTAGTAGCAGGGCTTCCTGTGCCTGAAGTTACCATCCTGGATTTGCAAACAGAGTTCCACAAGTATACTTGATCCCATCATGCTCACATCTTTCATTAACATCGTGTCTTTTGTAACAGATTGTAATGTCCATACTCATGCTGAAGATGCAGTTGTGTGTTGCAGAGCTGTGACATAGGGGGGAATTAGCAATGGAGACCAAAACAGATTTTGTATCAGGATGTAAACGTGTTTGTTTCTGCTGTAAAGTCTGGACATTTTAACATAGAAGTGTATGGAGACTGAGTCACTGCTGGAGCTTCAAGTGGACATTAGAGGAACTGCAGTTTTGACACTTGAGACTTTTTCTGCATTGTGTAATTTAATGGGATAAAAACAGACGTAAGCAGCCGTACATGACTTTTACATAAGATCAGTTTAAAAAAAATCTTCTGGTCTCTTGGGTTTTGTGTAAACCTTCAGATTCACATTTTCAACACACATATTTTTCTTTAAGCTTCAGAGCAGTGTCTATAGTTTTGCTCTCAAATCATATTTTTGAACACAAACCTATTCTGCTTGAACCTACTGCGTACTTTCATGCCTTTATATTTTGCACTGATTAAAGTCACTACCATGTTACTCAGTGATTAATCTTTCTCCGTCGGTATCTGCTGTTTTATTCAACTCAGCACAAAAATCTGAAATCAGTAGCTGAGCCACCAATCTGATAAACTTCTTCAATGATAATGAATCATCGGTCATTTAAAATGTTGATGTTTTAAACAGGTCCGGTGCCTCCTAATGCCACCGTGGTCTTTGAGGTGGAGGTCCTCTCTGTGTCCAAGGGACCACGCACCATGGAGGCTTTTGGAAGGATGGACCTCGATAAAGACAAGAGTCTCTCAAAGGCAGAGGTAACTTTATTTTATAACCTGGTAATTACAATTGAAGCAAGGACACATGCTTATGATTTCTATCATAAAATAAGTCCTTTGTAATCCGATGACAGATGATCCCAATTCCACTTATTCAGCCTGACATCAGTCTTCAGTTCCAGGTCCGAATGCACCTTCAGTCCTAAATGACTGAATAGAAAAGTGAAAAGACAAAAAACTGCAGCACATTAATAAGGCAAGAGCCTGGAAACAGGGTCATCATATCTTAAGAACCAGATAAGCAGTCGAGCAGAATGGGCTTGTTTTATGCTGAAAATCAGGGTTATTAGGAGATACAAATGAGTACCTGGCCCAACTGCGTATCTGTGTGTGTGCAGCTTAAACATGCGTAGAAAATACCTTCCTACAAATTTGTTTCTCTGTAATATCAGTCGTGAAACTGAAACAACAAACTACATGATTATTATGTAATAAAACAGGATCCAGCTCTGCATGAAATGTGCTTAGTTGGTCTCTTTTCGCACACAACTCTACCACTCTGGTGTATGTGGGTAAACGTGTGGCATTAAAGGCAAAAAACTGGGGTTCAACCAAAAAACAACAACAAAAAAACGGCCAAAAAACCTTTGTTCCTAAAATTAAGTAATTAAGACATTAAAAAGGTTATTTGGAGATGGCTGTACGGAAAGAACCCAGCAGATCAGCAGTTTCTGAAACACTCAGAAACATTCATACCACATTAAAAGTCACTGAAATCACCTTTCTTCCCCATGTGTACGTGCCTACATGCAACTGTGATTGATTTGATAGATCAAGAAGTACAACTGTACCTAATGAAGTGGCTGGTGAGTGCAGCCAGCTGAGTTCTCACACCAGGACGGTCTATGCAGAGCCATAAATCTACAGTCCAGAGTAAAAATATGTGATTCTGTGGCGAAATGTCCCTTTACATTAGAATCGGCTAATCTCCTGCAGGCTCCAGTTTCATGCAAACTCACAGACACAATCTTGTTCCTATCATGTGATTCTGGAACAGAAAGTGATGGTTTTCTTAAAATAAACCCGCGTCTTTACTTCTGCAGAGGCTGATCTCGTGGTTTAAATTTAAATGATCCCAAACCTGATAATCTGACTAATAATCATTGCCAGTGCAGTAACACATCAACCTGTTTTCACCAGCCCTACCGGAGATTATGTACCTTGCATGTTTATCATAGTGCATATTTCCACTCCTTCACATATAGTTGCCTCATAAAGAATAAAGGTTGCATATTATGCTCATTATCTCTATTTTATCTTTAAATTATTAACTGCAGTACCAAGAAGCTTCTAGCCCGCATGTTGTCTGGATGGGTAATACTGAAAGAAAATAGGAGAACCAGCTGCTGAGGTTTCTATAACATACATATATATATATATATATATATATATATATATATATATATAATCTGTGTATGTGATACATTTCCTGTCAGGCACAGCGTGAGGGCGGCGTTATTAAAATTTTACTCTGAGTTGTTTCTCTGTTTCCAGGTGAAAGAATATTTGAAGCTGGAGTACGAAAAAGGGGGGAAGTCGCGTGATGACCCTTTCTACGAGAAGCTTATAGACGATATCTTCTACAAGAACGACGGCGACAAAGATGGCGTGATCAGTGCGAAGGAGTATAACATTTATCAGCATGATGAGCTCTAGCACTGTTTGTTTTTTTTTTAGTTTGTGTGTTATTTAGAGAGGAAACTAAAGGGAATACACACACACACACACTTCCACTGTTAGATGTGTACACTTTTTCAGTCACTCAACAGACTCACCACTTCTTCTTCATCTGGAAGTTTCCTGTTTTTCCCGCAAAGACTTTTGAACATGTAAATTCAGGCCTGCAGAAGTGAGGGAGTTTCTTCCTCTTTAGCGGTCATTTTGACCCATTTGTCGTTGTAATGATTTGGAAAACGTTTGCGGTGGAAATCATGGGCCAGTGACCTGTTACCTGTTTCCCACTGGCGTGAAGCCATTTCTGCCTTTGAGAACCAGCCCACACCGTCACTGGCGTGAGTACCCTTCATTCCAGTGTTTCTAGACCGTGTAAAAGATGGACTTCGCTACTCTGAAATCAGCCGTTGCTACTGCTGGTCCATCTGCTTTTTTTTAAGGACTGACCACAGTAAAAGTATCCTCAAAGATCAGCTTCAGTTTGGTGACAGTCTGTGCATTTTACAGCTTAAAATTTTGACTCAAGAGTTTGGAAACCCCATAAATCTTAATCTGATCCATAATCAATGGTCAGTCCTTGAAAAACCAGGTGGACCAGCACAATCCCACACAAGTGTGATCAGCCTGGAGCTCTTTGCATATTTGCCAATAAAGTCTTTGAAATTTATAAAAGGCTAATGGCTGCTCTTCACCAGAAACAAGTTAAAGCTGAAGCATGCCCATGATTTTACAGTGCCTGTCTTTGTGAACCACAGGTAGCGCCCTCTGGTGGCTGCTGAAACAAATTCAGGTTTCAGGCACTTTCAGACCATTTTCTATACAGTCTGTGGTTTCTAACAGAAATTTGGGCTGAGGAGGAAACATCTGAGGGCTGCTTCCGGTGGAAAATGGGTAAAAGAGGCCCCCCAAATAATCAATAGTGACAGGGAAACACTAAATGGGATTAAAATTCTGGTGATCAGGGCCTTTTTCTACGAAGCATAGGTATGAGTATGCTCACATGAAAGAGCCAGGATTTGACCACTCGTGAACGTGCACAGGTGTACTGGCAGCGAATGCCGATGGAAACATGACAGCAGCAGTGTGAGAAGAAAAGAGCCGTATGGTAATAAAATTCTGAAAACTCAGAGCTGTTCTAGTAAGACAGAAGATTATTTAGTTATTCCTTTAAATTAAGTTGTTTGGATGCACGTACCACAGTCTCAGCCTTATTCTTTCATTTGTAACCTGCACTGTTTAATGTTCTAAGAGCAAGTAAAGATTAAATAGAAAAAAAATTCAAACTGGCAAAAAGGTCAAGCCTTTAAGGTGTGCAAGCGCATGGCTTAGCCGCCCTGTCATACTATCTTAAAGCTTCCAGAACAATAAAGTTGACTTTGAATTGTTTGTAGCAAACAGGCAGAAAGGCGAGTAATAAATTTGCTTCCAAGAATTTCCATTTCTTACTTACGGTCATCAGATAAAGACAAAAAAACTTGAGACTCTTGCTGTTTGCACTCCGAGGTCTGAGGGATCTTCTAGGAATGGTGACAGATTTCAAGGAGAACTGATTGGTCAGAAGGTGGTGATTTCATATCTGCAGCATAGGTTACCATGACAGCGCACTCATGGTAGAAGTGGTACTGCTGAAAACCTCCAACTTTAACCTAAAGTTACCGGCTTCGTAGGCTGAGCTCCAAATGTTGTTTTAGGGCAGATTTTTCCTTTAGGAAGCAGACAACCAGTAAAGCTGAGCGAGCTCGAGTTCAGTCTGAAAGTAAGAATATGTGCAGCACCTGTGAAAATGTGCAAACACCACTATATATTTTGCCATTTAAAGGTTTTTTTTCCTTCAAGTTTTCTGAACTTTGATTCAACTTTCAGCCAAAACCGAAGGATTGCACAACGTCCTGCAAACAGCCATGTGATAAAGTCTTCTAACATGAACACAAGAACAAACAGCTCAGAGGATCCCGGCTGCCTCCGGGCCTCACAGCTCCCCGGATCAGCAGTGTTTCTCTCAGAAACCACGTCTGTAAACATCTGTGTGTAAAAGAATGAACTGTGACACAAGTGAACATAACTGATAATAAAATTGTGTTTTTGTCTTGGTGTGGTCAGATCTGTGTTTGAGTGTATGCAGAGGGAACAGATGAACGAAGAGGAGGAAAATCTGCATTCAGCCTCCTTAATATAGAGGAAGGAGTGCCAAAATCCTAAATAAAAAAGTACCTCACTAATAAATCAATAGGACAAAAAATATCTATCTAGCTACTGAAACGTTTATAAATAAATGTGAAAACATTTAAAAGTAAACAAAAATTATTTTTTCAATGAATAAAACAAATACTTTTTTTTTAAAAACAAAACCAGTTTCAGAAAAAATATTTATTAATAAATATCTGTATAATGTCCTGTTATACACTGCTTTGGGAAATCACAATGACTTCCATCAGCTAGGGATCTTCATCTTTAAGGGTGGCAGCCTGATCGCGGCGGCCTTCACCTCCACTGTGATGTCAACGCCCAGCGGGGCCCTACAACACAGCATCAATGAGCCAGTGTCAATTTAACCAGAGGGGGAAAAAAGGAAACACTTTAGAAAGAAAACTTAAAAGAACAATAAAATAAACCTCGTGAATAAATAAACTGACCTTGGCTCGTAACAAACGTCAACATCTGGAGCCAGGATCCCTTTTCCTTCTCTCAGCCGCTCCACGCCGTTCCTAGTTTTAAAAATGAAAAATAAGGAAAATGTTTTTCTCATCCTAATCTAAGAAAATTAAATCCGATTGGCTGACAGGACAGTAAATGCACCATGCATTTACTTCGCCGCCGGCTCCATCCTTCTTCAGCTGCTCCTCTACCTCCTCGGCTTCGGTTTTCACGCAGTAGGAGCGGAGAGAGGCGGCGCGGGGCGCGGTGCGGAGAGCCGGGCGGTGCGCGGCGGCATTGAGGAGCTTCAGAGGAGCAGATGTGACTCTGGCATCAACGGAGGTGGCGCCGAGGCAGCGGGAGCCTGTCGGCAACCAGGTCTTCTCTCGGTAGACGGGAAAGGGACGCTTGAGGGTGGCTTCAAACAACTCCTTCAGCAGTGTCGAGGACCTAAAATGTAACATCTCAATCCTGTCGGGCAATGAGAGAGAAATTCCTGATTCCTAATAAATCCGAAAGAATCTGCGAGGCTTCTGAATAGCGATTCGAAACAAGTTGTCTGTCCGAGCGGCGATGACTCACAGACACCGGCTTCCACTAGTATATAGAGCGGAACAGCCACGCCCCTATAGCTTTTTATTGGTGGAAATACAGTTAAGTAATTATGACGTACCCTATCAATTCTTCTTCTGTGTTTTTTTTAAACTGCACCATCGGATATATGACCTATCAATATATGACTAAGTTTTTACAACATGTTTACAGAGAAAAGGTGGCTTAATTACGCTACTTTTACCGGGTTTATTATAATGTTATTAGATTCTTTCATTCCTTATTATTCCGTATCATTATCATTATTATTATTATTGTTGGTGATGGTGGTTTTCTAGTTGTTATTATGATTAAAGGAGATTTGGTGGTTGAATGAGAAAGTACAAGAGAGAATTCGAAGGAAAAGGCGTATAATGAGTTGTATGTCAGGCTGGACGCTAAGGAGCGAGAAAAGGATTTGTATTGATTGGCAGGGCATATGAAGCTGGAGAGGACGTGCAGCAGGTTAGGGTAATTAATCCTAACAGAAATCTACTAATGAGTGACGAGAGTGTGCTGAGATGATGGAAGGAGTACTTTGAGGAGATGGTGAAAGAAGAAAATGAGAGGGGAAGACAGTTTGTGAATCAGGAAGTGCAGAAGATTAGTGAGGAGGATGAAGAGTGGAAAGGTAGCTGGTCCAGATGACATATCTGTGGAGGTTTGAAGGTGTCCAGGAGAGAGGGAAGTTGACTTACAGATGGATAAAGTTGATGCCATGAGGGCATCTTAGAAGAGGATCAACTATTTCCTATGAAGTTATGGGAAATAGTTATTCAAGCTATGTTAAAAAGAAGGGTGAGTATCTTCAAGCAGCAGCATGACTTCAAAGAAAAAGACCTCTACAGATGTGAGGCACGACAAGTATGAGGACAGTGATGTTAAAGTTTTCACTGTGACTGAGCGGGATGGACAGGATTAGAAATGAGTACATCAGAGGTACAGATCAGGCTGAGCAGTTTAAGCATGGAGGAAGAACGAGGAGACTCCAGGCAGGAAAAGAGGAAGCTCAAAGAGAAGATTCATGGATGTCATGAAGGAGCAGATGCAGAGGGCTGATTTGAAAGAGAAGATGATACACTGTGGCACAGTGTAAAAAAAGCATATACTACTACTATTAATAATAATAATAATAATAACAATAAAAAATAATAATAATGATGATGTGTGCATTTCAATGTATTATTATTGTGCTGTACGCAATAATAATATAATAATATTAATAACAATAACAAAATAATAATGATTATTACATATTAGCAATTATGCCTAAAATTATACTTATATAATTCGATTTTAATTAATTATTGCGATTTTGAGCATTTTAATTATTATATAAAATATCATACATATTGAGCCTGCGGAGCCATTGCTTTTCTTCAGGCAAAATTTCAGTGGATTCAGGAAAAAGGCGCAAACTAAACAAAATGTTCAAATTCAGGGAATCAAGTGTCTAACACTCACTTTTGCGATGAGCACGTAATCTGTAGTTTTATACAGCAATATACAGCTTTAATGTAAGATTTCGGATGCAGAATTAACATCACATTATTTATTTGTTTATTTTTATTTACGTAATAATTCTGCAGCCCGGTACCTGTTGAAGGGAGCATTTCTACCCTCGGTATAGTCTGTCAGGAAAAGCATGCGCAGTTTCTCCAACCCAGTTTGAACCCCCTGGCAGTCAGAACTCAGGGTAGCACGGCCCATCGTCTCCTACGTCCTCCTCAGTGTTCAAACGTCACTTTCAGAAGTTGCCACGAATGCAAAGCGGCATGATGTGGAGGTTACTGAGCTGCACAGTGTGCCTGTTTGTGTCCGCAGGGTTGAGTCTGCGGCCAGTTTGGGCCGCTGAAGAGGAGCTGGACGGAGAAGTGCAGACTGAAGTTTTATTTAAACCCGAGGAGTGCAGCCAAAGGAGCAAGAGAGGAGATCTGATCAATGCTCACTACGATGGGTTCCTCGCCAAAGATGGTTCCCAGTTTTACTGCAGGTCAGTGCTTTGAAAACAGAGTTATGTGTTAGTCCGATGTTAATTTGGAGCGAGTAATGAATGCATACTTAATCCCAAAGTCCTCTTTAATGTGTGTTTAAAATGCTGAAGCTCTATTTAAGCTTTAAGTATATTAAAGTGTAAAGGGATTGGAAACATTCCTCATTTTAAGTTTAAAGCAACCAAAATTAAAGTGCACATTTAGTCAAACTTATTCAAAGATTGTTGATTCAATTCAATTCAATTCAATTTTATTTATATAGCGCCAAATCACAACAAATGTCGCCTCAAGGCGCTTCATAGATACAGAGAAAAGCCCAACAATCATATGACCCCCTATGAGCAAGCACTTTGGCGACAGTGGGAAGGAAAAACTCCCTTTTAACAGGAAGAAACCTCCGGCAATGATGTTCTTTGTCTCTGCTTTTAATTCTGTTTCAGTCGTACAGACAAGGATGGACAGCCTCAGTGGTTCGTTTTGGGTGTGGGACACGTCATTAAGGGACTGGATGCTGGGATGATGGGCATGTGTCCTGGAGAGAAGCGAAAACTAACCATCCCATCAACCCTGGCGTTTGGAGAAAAGGGCAAAGGTAAAAACATCTAGGTCACAGGTGTCGAACTCCAGGCCTCGAGGGCCGGTGTCCTGCATGTTTTAGATTTGTCCTTGATCCAACACAGCTGATTTAAATGGCTAAATTATCACCTCAACATGTCTTGAAGTTCTCCAGAAGCCTGTCAATGAACTAATAATTTGATTCAGGTGTATTGAAATAGGGTGATATCTAAAACCTGCAGGACACCGGCCCTCGAGGCCTGGAGTTCGACACCCCTGATCTAGGTGGTGGTAGGTGTGCTGATTATGCATTTCCCTACAGGGGTGGTGATGTGATTTTAAGGTTTTTATCATTAAAACTCAGCTATACTCAAGGTTAGGCCTTAAAAGGTTATCAGCAGTTTTAAGTTGCTTCTATCACTTCTTGTTGTGGTGTTCCCCAGGGCTCAGTTCTCGGTCTTGTTTTATTTTCTGTCTGTGTGCTTCTGTTGGGTCCAATAATCCATTAAGAAGTGACTGTGAAGCCCCATAGAGGCCTTTATATGACTGTTTCAGAGGTTGAGAAGTACAACTTGTGTAAAAATGTGGACACCTCTTTAAAGAAATAACTAAAAAGTCCTGAGATGTAAATAAAAATGTTTTCCATGAGCTTTGAGGTTCTGCAAGTTGACTTTGTTTCAGTGATTTGAAAGCGTTGAAGAAATTAAGTTTAAGTAAATCAGTAGAAAATCTTAGTGTTTGCTTCAAAAATGAGCTACAGCAGCATCTGTCTTTTTTATTATTCATTACATACATATGCTGTGTTTTCTCAACTCTGTTTTGTGTGATATTAGTTGATTGTTGCAGGTCTGCCTTCATGCTGTCTTATCTTCTTTTACAGCCCTTTAACTGAAGGGAGATACCTCGCAGTGTTTGCTACTCTTCTCCACATGGCATGTCCTGTAAGCATGCAAAGATCTTCAAAGGTCTCCTCTTCGTTTCTTCTTTGTATGTGTTGGAGAACTTTTGGAGAAGTAATAGTTGATTCTTTGATTAATACTAACTACAGTCCTCTGATAGTGGTGTGTTCAGTCTGGGATGTTGCATTTCACCCTTTGGGTGTGAAAGAAATGTTTCTTCTGATTAGAGTGCATGTTTTAGTTGCCCCCTGCACTAGTTGGCTTTATAATTACCCACAGACACTGAAACAGAGCTTCACTGATTCTTCTCTCTGTACCCTCTGTTATTCTCTGTACATTAACTGCATGTCAATCTAATATTCTTTTGCTCTCTTGCTCGTATAAAGCATATTTTAACTTGTTTGATTTTAACCAATGGCAGTCATTTTCCAAGGTACCTTTGTGTCTTTATTATACAATAAAAGAGAAATGGTTTGTAATCTAAAGCGTAAGGTGAGAAAATCTAAAGATACTGCAGAATAATATGTAACCATAAAACATTTGGGTCAAAAACATGGACTTACGATTTTTCCCAAACAGCTACTAAACAGACTGATGAAAAAAAAAAACATAATTTCACTTTGTAAACACTGAAGAGGAAGATTGTACTACAACACAAGCCATATTATTTGTCAGATAATTACTATTAGAGGCGACGGCTCACATAATACAAACTTAGCCATAATGTAATTTAGTGGGTGGAGCCAGAGGCTATAAGGTTTGGGTTAATATTGCTGTAAATGGTAGTAGCAGGGCTTCCTGTGCCTGAAGTTACCATCCTGGATTTGCAAACAGAGTTCCACAAGTATACTTGATCCCATCATGCTCACATCTTTCATTAACATCGTGTCTTTTGTAACAGATTGTAATGTCCATACTCATGCTGAAGATGCAGTTGTGTGTTGCAGAGCTGTGACATAGGGGGGAATTAGCAATGGAGACCAAAACAGATTTTGTATCAGGATGTAAACGTGTTTGTTTCTGCTGTAAAGTCTGGACATTTTAACATAGAAGTGTATGGAGACTGAGTCACTGCTGGAGCTTCAAGTGGACATTAGAGGAACTGCAGTTTTGACACTTGAGACTTTTTCTGCATTGTGTAATTTAATGGGGTAAAAACAGACGTAAGCAGCCGTACATGACTTTTACATAAGATCAGTTTAAAAAAAATCTTCTGGTCTCTTGGGTTTTGTGTAAACCTTCAGATTCACATTTTCAACACACATATTTTTCTTTAAGCTTCAGAGCAGTGTCTATAGTTTTGCTCTCAAATCATATTTTTGAACACAAACCTATTCTGCTTGAACCTACTGCGTACTTTCATGCCTTTATATTTTGCACTGATTAAAGTCACTACCATGTTACTCAGTGATTAATCTTTCTCCGTCGGTATCTGCTGTTTTATTCAACTCAGCACAAAAATCTGAAATCAGTAGCTGAGCCACCAATCTGATAAACTTCTTCAATGATAATGAATCATCGGTCATTTAAAATGTTGATGTTTTAAACAGGTCCGGTGCCTCCTAATGCCACCGTGGTCTTTGAGGTGGAGGTCCTCTCTGTGTCCAAGGGACCACGCACCATGGAGGCTTTTGGAAGGATGGACCTCGATAAAGACAAGAGTCTCTCAAAGGCAGAGGTAACTTTATTTTATAACCTGGTAATTACAATTGAAGCAAGGACACATGCTTATGATTTCTATCATAAAATAAGTCCTTTGTAATCCAATGACAGATGATCCCAATTCCACTTATTCAGCCTGACATCAGTCTTCAGTTCCAGGTCCGAATGCACCTTCAGTCCTAAATGACTGAATAGAAAAGTGAAAAGACAAAAAACTGCAGCACATTAATAAGGCAAGAGCCTGGAAACAGGGTCATCATATCTTAAGAACCAGATAAGCAGTCGAGCAGAATGGGCTTGTTTTATGCTGAAAATCAGGGTTATTAGGAGATACAAATGAGTACCTGGCCCAACTGCGTATCTGTGTGTGTGCAGCTTAAACATGCGTAGAAAATACCTTCCTACAAATTTGTTTCTCTGTAATATCAGTCGTGAAACTGAAACAACAAACTACATGATTATTATGTAATAAAACAGGATCCAGCTCTGCATGAAATGTGCTTAGTTGGTCTCTTTTCGCACACAACTCTACCACTCTGGTGTATGTGGGTAAACGTGTGGCATTAAAGGCAAAAAACTGGGGTTCAACCAAAAAACAACAACAAAAAAACGGCCAAAAAACCTTTGTTCCTAAAATTA
This sequence comes from Neolamprologus brichardi, assembly GCF_056152115.1. NCBI lineage: Eukaryota > Metazoa > Chordata > Actinopteri > Cichliformes > Cichlidae > Neolamprologus > Neolamprologus brichardi. The sequence goes on along the minus strand of NC_142119.1, from coordinate 2,687,326 downwards.
AGTAATTAAGACATTAAAAAGGTTATTTGGAGATGGCTGTACGGAAAGAACCCAGCAGATCAGCAGTTTCTGAAACACTCAGAAACATTCATACCACATTAAAAGTCACTGAAATCACCTTTCTTCCCCATGTGTACGTGCCTACATGCAACTGTGATTGATTTGATAGATCAAGAAGTACAACTGTACCTAATGAAGTGGCTGGTGAGTGCAGCCAGCTGAGTTCTCACACCAGGACGGTCTATGCAGAGCCATAAATCTACAGTCCAGAGTAAAAATATGTGATTCTGTGGCGAAATGTCCCTTTACATTAGAATCGGCTAATCTCCTGCAGGCTCCAGTTTCATGCAAACTCACAGACACAATCTTGTTCCTATCATGTGATTCTGGAACAGAAAGTGATGGTTTTCTTAAAATAAACCCGCGTCTTTACTTCTGCAGAGGCTGATCTCGTGGTTTAAATTTAAATGATCCCAAACCTGATAATCTGACTAATAATCATTGCCAGTGCAGTAACACATCAACCTGTTTTCACCAGCCCTACCGGAGATTATGTACCTTGCATGTTTATCATAGTGCATATTTCCACTCCTTCACATATAGTTGCCTCATAAAGAATAAAGGTTGCATATTATGCTCATTATCTCTATTTTATCTTTAAATTATTAACTGCAGTACCAAGAAGCTTCTAGCCCGCATGTTGTCTGGATGGGTAATACTGAAAGAAAATAGGAGAACCAGCTGCTGAGGTTTCTATAACATATATATATATATATATATATATATATATATATATATATATATATATATATATATATATATATACATATATATATATATATATATATACATATATATATACATACATACATACATACATACATACATACATACATACATACATACATACATACATACATACATACATACATACATACATACATACATACATATATACATATATATATATATATATATATATATATATATATATATATATATATATATATATATATATATATATATATATATATATATATGTTACGCTGTGCCTGACAGGAAATGTATCACATACACAGATATATATATATATATATATATATCTGTGTATGTGATACATTTCCTGTCAGGCACAGCGTGAGGGCGGCGTTATTAAAATTTTACTCTGAGTTGTTTCTCTGTTTCCAGGTGAAAGAATATTTGAAGCTGGAGTACGAAAAAGGGGGGAAGTCGCGTGATGACCCTTTCTACGAGAAGCTTATAGACGATATCTTCTACAAGAACGACGGCGACAAAGATGGCGTGATCAGTGCGAAGGAGTATAACATTTATCAGCATGATGAGCTCTAGCACTGTTTGTTTTTTTTTTAGTTTGTGTGTTATTTAGAGAGGAAACTAAAGGGAATACACACACACACACACTTCCACTGTTAGATGTGTACACTTTTTCAGTCACTCAACAGACTCACCACTTCTTCTTCATCTGGAAGTTTCCTGTTTTTCCCGCAAAGACTTTTGAACATGTAAATTCAGGCCTGCAGAAGTGAGGGAGTTTCTTCCTCTTTAGCGGTCATTTTGACCCATTTGTCGTTGTAATGATTTGGAAAACGTTTGCGGTGGAAATCATGGGCCAGTGACCTGTTACCTGTTTCCCACTGGCGTGAAGCCATTTCTGCCTTTGAGAACCAGCCCACACCGTCACTGGCGTGAGTACCCTTCATTCCAGTGTTTCTAGACCGTGTAAAAGATGGACTTCGCTACTCTGAAATCAGCCGTTGCTACTGCTGGTCCATCTGCTTTTTTTTAAGGACTGACCACAGTAAAAGTATCCTCAAAGATCAGCTTCAGTTTGGTGACAGTCTGTGCATTTTACAGCTTAAAATTTTGACTCAAGAGTTTGGAAACCCCATAAATCTTAATCTGATCCATAATCAATGGTCAGTCCTTGAAAAACCAGGTGGACCAGCACAATCCCACACAAGTGTGATCAGCCTGGAGCTCTTTGCATATTTGCCAATAAAGTCTTTGAAATTTATAAAAGGCTAATGGCTGCTCTTCACCAGAAACAAGTTAAAGCTGAAGCATGCCCATGATTTTACAGTGCCTGTCTTTGTGAACCACAGGTAGCGCCCTCTGGTGGCTGCTGAAACAAATTCAGGTTTCAGGCACTTTCAGACCATTTTCTATACAGTCTGTGGTTTCTAACAGAAATTTGGGCTGAGGAGGAAACATCTGAGGGCTGCTTCCGGTGGAAAATGGGTAAAAGAGGCCCCCCAAATAATCAATAGTGACAGGGAAACACTAAATGGGATTAAAATTCTGGTGATCAGGGCCTTTTTCTACGAAGCATAGGTATGAGTATGCTCACATGAAAGAGCCAGGATTTGACCACTCGTGAACGTGCACAGGTGTACTGGCAGCGAATGCCGATGGAAACATGACAGCAGCAGTGTGAGAAGAAAAGAGCCGTATGGTAATAAAATTCTGAAAACTCAGAGCTGTTCTAGTAAGACAGAAGATTATTTAGTTATTCCTTTAAATTAAGTTGTTTGGATGCACGTACCACAGTCTCAGCCTTATTCTTTCATTTGTAACCTGCACTGTTTAATGTTCTAAGAGCAAGTAAAGATTAAATAGAAAAATAATTCAAACTGGCAAAAAGGTCAAACCTTTAAGGTGTGCAAGCGCATGGCTTAGCCGCCCTGTCATACTATCTTAAAGCTTCCAGAACAATAAAGTTGACTTTGAATTGTTTGTAGCAAACAGGCAGAAAGGCGAGTAATAAATTTGCTTCCAAGAATTTCCATTTCTTACTTACGGTCATCAGATAAAGACAAAAAAACTTGAGACTCTTGCTGTTTGCACTCCGAGGTCTGAGGGATCTTCTAGGAATGGTGACAGATTTCAAGGAGAACTGATTGGTCAGAAGGTGGTGATTTCATATCTGCAGCATAGGTTACCATGACAGCGCACTCATGGTAGAAGTGGTACTGCTGAAAACCTCCAACTTTAACCTAAAGTTACCGGCTTCGTAGGCTGAGCTCCAAATGTTGTTTTAGGGCAGATTTTTCCTTTAGGAAGCAGACAACCAGTAAAGCTGAGCGAGCTCGAGTTCAGTCTGAAAGTAAGAATATGTGCAGCACCTGTGAAAATGTGCAAACACCACTATATATTTTGCCATTTAAAGGTTTTTTTTCCTTCAAGTTTTCTGAACTTTGATTCAACTTTCAGCCAAAACCGAAGGATTGCACAACGTCCTGCAATCAGCCATGTGATAAAGTCTTCTAACATGAACACAAGAACAAACAGCTCAGAGGATCCCGGCTGCCTCCGGGCCTCACAGCTCCCCGGATCAGCAGTGTTTCTCTCAGAAACCACGTCTGTAAACATCTGTGTGTAAAAGAATGAACTGTGACACAAGTGAACATAACTGATAATAAAATTGTGTTTTTGTCTTGGTGTGGTCAGATCTGTGTTTGAGTGTATGCAGAGGGAACAGATGAACGAAGAGGAGGAAAATCCTTAATATAGAGGACAGAGTGCCAAAATCCTAAATAAAAAAGTACCTCACTAATAAATCAATAGGACAAAAAATATCTATCTAGCTACTGAAACGTTTATAAATAAATGTGAAAACATTTAAAAGTAAACAAAAATTATTTTTTCAATGAATAAAACAAATACTTTTTTTAAAAAACAAAACCAGTTTCAGAAAAAATATTGATTAATAAATATCTGTATAATGTCCTGTTATACACTGCTTTGGGAAATCACAATGACTTCCATCAGCTAGGGATCTTCATCTTTAAGGGTGGCAGCCTGATCGCGGCGGCCTTCACCTCCGCTGTGATGTCAACGCCCAGCGGGGCCCTGCAACACAGCATCAATGAGCCAGTGTCAATTTAACCAGAGGGGGGAAAAGGAAACACTTTAGAAAGAAAACTTAAAAGAACAATAAAATAAACCTCGTGAATAAATAAACTGACCTTGGCTCGTAACAAACGTCAACATCTGGAGCCAGGATCCCTTTTCCTTCTCTCAGCCGCTCCACGCCGTTCCTAGTTTTAAAAATGAAAAATAAGGAAAATGTTTTTCTCATCCTAATCTAAGAAAATTTAATCCGATTGGCTGACAGGACAGTAAATGCACCATGCAATCATCACTCCGTTGTCAGTGCAGAACTTTGCAGGAGGGCAGATCAGATGCAGACCGGTCATCTCTGTGACAATCGTCAGAGCTTTTCGGATGTACTGGTTGCTCGCAACTCCCCCAGAAAGCACCTAAACATAAACCAATGTAAAGTAAAGGTGGTATTACTCAGTATTCTTTTCACTGTGAACACATTATAAGAAAGCAGCACAAACAGAGACATGTTTATTAAATCTATGGAAGAAATCTTTGGCTCCCGAGGATTATTTGTACAGAAACCGACCTCATTACCAGAAATTTAGATCTTGTTTAATATGAACATCCACCAGTGAACATGAGACAAAATAAGGTAAGGTATAATAAGTAAAAGTTAAGGTTAAAGCAGGTGGGTGGGGATATCCCAGCAAACTCACCAAGGTGGGGCTGCTGGGCGGCAGCAGGCCGTTTGCCTTGCAGAACAGGATGGCGCGGTGTGTGCGCTTCGCCAGGTGGGCGGCGACGGTGTGCTGAGCGGCAGCTGCAATATCATTCACACATTTCAGCAACGTCCCCTCTTCCACACCTACAGAGGGAGGGGAGGAGAGCCTAAAAGTCAGAGGTGAATCGCTGCTGCTGCAGGCATTATGGGGGAAACGGGGCTCGTACCTTCCTCTGCTTCTTTTTTCATTATCGTCATCGTAATCTGATTTCTGAGTCCAGCAAAGGAAAAGCAGCAGTCGTGCGTTTGTCCCATTGGTGTCCTGAAAGAGAACTTCGTCCTGTCGCCGTCCCGAGCGAGCAGCTCTATGGCCTGGCCTCCGCTCAGCGAGGAGCACTGCGGGTGTTTGACGAGGGACAAACGTCTCGCCACCTGTAGGTCACAAAAAGTTTCATCTGCATAGAAAACTGAAGCTGTTGATGTTTCTCAAACTTCCAGCAACTCTCTTGCTTTGATCTCATGTGGGCTAGACCAGTGAAACACCTCTTGCTGCCAGTATACAGAAATGTAACTACACGTTTAATCAATGAAATATCTTAAGAAATCTGTCAGCATGTCTCTTTGGGCTTAAATTGTAAGAAGCAAATGTGTAAAATTACAAAAATCTATCATTTAATCGAATATGAATAACCATTGGGGAGATAAAGATATCCCCAATGGTTATATATGAAGACTGAAAAAAACATTTTTGTCTGATTTTCAGTATTGCTCTTATTGTGAAAGGACTCAAGGTTCTCTTATTGATCCGTCCTGAGCCCAGCCTCCCCAATGGTCCCTATCCTGGATCACTTGTATGTAAAACACACTACTGACATGAAAAATCAGGATTTTGTTTTTTGTAAGTGAAAGATTTTCTCAACTTCTTGTGCTTTTGATTTTGTGGACTTCCTTCTCCAGGATCCCAAATCCTAATCTGTCTCCCTGTATCTGAGTCTGTCAGACAGCAGGGTCTCTAACACTTCTCAGTCTGCAGTCACCATGCCAACTGGTCCCCACAGGTGTGTGTGGCAATGTCACAAAACAAATTCATCATGTGGATGACACCTTGATAACTTTACAAAGGCCGGGTTAATGACCTCAGACCTGTAGCTCTCAGCCCCGCTCTGATGAAATGCTTGTAAAGGTCATGACACACATCTTCACTTCCTGCCACCCTGGACTAACAGGTCAATACCACCCTCTGCGCTGCACTGACACACCTGGAACATCAGGAGTTGTGTATGAACGCTGTTTTTAGTCTCAAATTTGGGACTTCTTAACAAAGTGACCACAGGCCCTTACAGAGGGGACTTGTGTGTGTGTGTTTCATAACTTACAAATAACGGGATTCTAGTCTATCCTAAACATGTAAATTAGTTTTGGATGTCATTACGGTCTCACTTTATCTAGAGTATCTCCGGGAGCTTCATCCAGAACATGACCCAAAAGCAGGAAGTCATCGACTCCCCGGGCCACAGCGAGGAGTGAGTGGCCTCCGGACACGAGCAGCACCAGGAAGGGGAAGCTGACGGGCTGGAGCATCCTCACAGTCAGGGCGTGGGCCTCCATGTGGTGGATGGGGATGAATGGCTTGTCATGCCGCCTCACCAACTGCCGAGTGAACTCAAGCCCGACACCCAAGCTCAGGGCCAGCCCGGGCTTCACTGTGGTGGCGACGGCGGCCAACTGGCTTGGGGCCACGCCACCCCTCTCCAAAGCCTCCTGGACCACACGCTCTATGTTCTCCCTGTGGAGCTGCTGGGCCACGGTAGGGATGATGCCTCCAGTCCTGCAGGTTTGAGAGCATGTCAGGTTATTCTGTTTATCCATGACGATCGCTGCCAGTTTTTTTTTTTACAGCCCCTAACAAGCAGTGACCTTGACCTCTGACACCTACCTGAGATGCACCTCCTTCTGTGAATGCAGAGACTCTCCCAGTATGGCGCCAGTCTCATCCAGCACAGCCGCTCCCGTGTCATCACAGCTGGTCTCGATGCCCAGAACCAGCCTAGAGCAGGAAGCAGTGTGACGGAGTGTGTATCCGAGCTGCAGCAGCCTCAGAGCCTTCACTTTACTGCGGAACATCTTCCCGAACTAGTCACACCTGTGAGGACAGGCAGCTAAAACCTCAGGGTGACTTCACAGCAGTTCCTCCAGACTTTAAACTAACATAATGGTAAGCCATGAATACGTTCTTAGAGTTCAGGAAGCATGATAAACAACTGTATCTGTCCAGAAAAACGCGGGTTAACCCAAGTTTCTGTCCTGCTTCGTCTCGCTGTGCTACATGTAAATAATTCCGACTACCCCAAACTCTGTGATTAAAAACACAAAACTGACAACAAAAAGGCGAATCAACAAATTTGGCATTAATACTACTTAAAACATTTCTATAAACTCAATAATAGAAAACGTATTTCGAAAAAATAAGGCACAGGTCCAAAAAGTCGACGCTTCTTTCTCTTCCGGACATTTTATTTCGGTGCACAAACGCGTTATTGCGGATGGTGTCGGGCTGTTGGGATTTTATCTGAAGAAACGGAATTTACATCAGATTATTTATGTCTAACCAGGTAAATCAGGTTCTTCTGCATGCTCTCCGTCGCAGTGTGCCGTTTAGAGTTCCTGCAGGTATCGAATAGCCTCTAAACCCGGAATTCTTTTTAAAATCGCCTGTTTCCGTACAGTAAACTTGCCTTTGCGTTGCCTTTTGGGGCCACACAGAATGTCGGATTTCTGTCTCGCGGTAAATAATTCAAGAAATAAAAATGTAAACAGCAGGTTTTTGTGATATTAATGTGAAAGGTAGGATTTCTTTTACAAAGGCACAATATTCATAAGAATTTATTTGACTTAAATAAAACTATTATCTATCTTTCTTTCACGGAGTCATAACTCACGCAGCGCTGTTTTAGCACTTAATTTAACAAGAAATTACACACACGCACACACGTAAACTAACTTTAAAGCTTGGTGTTGTTGCTTTTTGCTGACCAAAAATCATCGGATTTGGATGTCGTGAAAAAAGTTTTTACGACACTGGAGCTCGCGTGACCCGCGATTTTAAAGGCAGCATCGTGTTTCTTTTTCTCGTTTTTTCTCGAATTTTTCTGTTTTTAACTGCAGAACAAACAAACGGCAGAGCCTGCTGTTGAGTGTGTGAGAGGTTTTAATGATCATTCAGTCTGAGTGAAGCTCCGTGTATGATGGGCTGTGGACACAGAGAGGAAATTCATCGGATTAAAAAAAGGCTTTTCTAACTCTATCGACAGAAATTAAGAGATTAAAATTCACAAGTTTACAACTTTGATTTCATTCTTCATTTTATGAATTAAAATCTGAATTTTAAAGTAAGTTTAAGTCTAAGGGGACGGAAATAAATCTCAATTGTAATTTTAGAAAAAAAACATGGGAACGCAGCAGAGAGTATTCATTACTTAATAACTGAATATGTACCTTTTTAAAATAAAATAAATGTATTTAATTCATTTTAATAAACTTAGTTTTTTTAATTTTTTTAAAAAGTTTAATTTAATATGAATATTAGTGAACCACAGAAAGACTGCTTTATTATTTTTATTTATTTTTTCTGGGTTTTAATGAGTTTCATGTTAACTTTCTTAAGGAGGCATGGAGCGCCCAGCATGTATTTTGGAGGAGTTGAAGCAGTTTGTCGTAAGCGAAGCTCCGCCCACAGCGTATTGTGTTCCAGATTTCATATCTGAGGACGAGGAGTCGTATCTCCTCCAGCAGGTCTACAAGTCTCCAAAGACTAAGTGGACTCAGTTGTCTGGCCGGAGGCTCCAGAACTGGGGAGGGTTACCACACCCCAAAGGCATGCTGGGAGAGCGGCTTCCCGATTGGCTCCAGACGTACTGTGAGAAGATTTCGTCTCTGGGCGCGTTCAGTGGGAAAACGGCCAATCACGTGCTGGTGAATGAGTATAAACCAGGAGAGGGGATCATGCCCCACGAGGATGGGCCGCTGTACCACCCCACCGTCACCACCATCAGCCTGGGCTCTCACACCCTGCTGGACTTCTATACGCCGCTCAGCAGCACTGAGGGCGCCGCACCGCAGACAGCGGAGAGCCGCTTCCTGTTCTCGCTTCTGGTGAGGCCACGAAGCCTTCTCATCCTGCAGGATGAAATGTACCAGCGCCTCCTTCACGGCATCCAGGGGCGCGAGCAGGACACGCTGACCGAGAAGGTGGTGAACCTGTCTGCCGCCGGGGCGCAACCGGGTGAGGAGCTGAACCGAGGCACCAGGGTGTCTCTGACCATACGGCACGTGCCCAAGGTCATCAAGACGAAGCTGGTGCTGGGAAAGCGATGAAGAGCGATAGAGCTGACACTACAGCACAGTGATGGAGTTTTAGTCCAGATGGATTCACCGAGTGAATATCAAAAGGATTTTAGCATCTGTGTGTAAAATGAGCAGAACTGATCACCACTGAGTCTTTAAGTTTTATGTTTTAATCAAGTAATCTGATACACTTTCACACCTGGAATAATTTATTTGGAGTTCATCAGATGTTTGTTTATGTGACAGATGAAAATAAATACGACCATACGCGGTGTGTGCGCCGTGGGTTTGCTTACAAACACCTCCACCAGTCTGTTAGTCTGTCTTAGTAAAGTGATGCACCGCCATGTGCTGCCAGCAGGCGCGTGAGACACAGTTTAAAAGTCCAGCAGAGGCCGGATACTCAAGAGCTGAACTTTAAAGTCACACAGGTCATGCAAAACTTCCATTAGAAGTAGTGGACAGAGCGATTAAACATGCACGGCCATTCCTGTGGTTTTACGTATCAGCAGGTCTTAAAATGATTTAAATAGATGAGCAACAAAACATGACACATTACACAGTCTCATTATTTAATAAAAACTGAACCAAAGTGAAGAAACAGTGCTGTGAAAACTCAGTATGTCCTCATCACTTCCACATGAATTCGGAATAACTATCGTCTGGAGCATTCAGGTGTGTTAATCCAATCCAACAATCTTCCCAGGAGTAGATATCCCAACACATTCACTCCAAGGTCAGATTGAGAAATACTTAGAGAAAAAAAATCCAAGAGCTCCATGTCGGACCCGACTTCAGGCACCTAAAGGTCAAAGTTCAAGACTGAAGAAATATGCTTTGTTTGGAAGGGTTACCTGGAGAAAGCCTTTTCTCTCTAAAAAGAACACGGCAGCACGACTTAGGTTAGCAAAGCTGCATCTGAGCAGTGTCAGAGGTCTGTGCATAAATGTCTGCAAACACCAGAGAACTGAAGCCAACGCTGTAAAGAAAGGGTGGGTCAAAGTTCCTCCACAACAGTGTGAAACACTTGATCATAAAAGCATGACTTCAAGTTTTGGCTATTACGCCACCACGTAAAGGGAGTTAAACAGAAAGAGTGAAACATTTTGGAGGTCAGAGCAACGTGGACCCAGAGATACTCGAGGTGGTTTGAATCCATAAAAACACAGTTTTGATTAAATGAAGAAACGTGAACGAACGTCAGTTTGAGTTTCATGTTTTATTGTTGATATCAACGAGAGATAAAAGAAATGCAAAACCCCTCACGGTACCTTTTAATTTGTCACGTGCATACAGGTGTGTTTTCTAGTTAGAAACTACATAATGGAGATGATGTCATATGTAGGTTGTCCACAAGGGGCAGTGTTTACATATTTACTTTAAAGTGCAACTTCCCTGTTATTTATATTTGTCATAAGCTCAACTTGGGAGGATGGTTTTGAATCAATAATAATAATCTTCATTTTAATTATTTATTAAATAAAGATTTGCAGTTTTTTTTAATAAACATGGCTTGATTTATGGGAAAAAATGTCAATATCTCTATCTTCACTCCCACCACACTGAGAAGGTTAAAACATTGAAGGTTGGAGGGAAACCCTGCAAACATGATTTCTGGGAGAGCCGTCCCTGCTGGAAGCCAGGTTTGATGAGTAACTGAAGATTTTGTCATGTGCTGACAGGACGATACCGGGAAATCAGAGCCGCCGATGAAGCGCTGGAAAAGCTCGCCGTGTGATGTCGACTCCTGGGTCGCCCTTCCAGTCCTGTCAGATGAGCAGTCGCAGGATGTCGAGCTGGTGGAGGTGTACGCTGCGCCCATCCTCGACAAGAAGGAGACGTCTCGGCTCGTCAGGGAATTGAACAGCCTCTGCCCGCTGAGCAGCCTTCAGCACGTCAAGAGGGTGCGGCCGTGCAGGGAGAGACCCCACCCCCTGGAAGTCCTTGTGTGCCTCGTCAGTGATGTGCCACAAATGCAGGTGGTTAGCATTGACTCTCTGCTGCCCTCAGGTGGAGTAAATTGCAACGGGTTGGGCGAGCCTTTTGTGGTTAAGGTTCCCGCTCGTGCCCCTTTGACCCGACCCCAGTTTGAGTTAGCGAGCCAACACTGGCCCACGTCCTTTCACGAGGACAAGCAGGTGACAGTCGCCCTGAGAGGAGAGCTCTTCTGCCGCCATCAGAAGGAAAGGATACACGCCTACATGGCGTCCGCTGTGACTGCAGCCAGAGAAGGAGGCGTGGCGGGGATGGAGGCCATCGGGGCTGTGGTGGTCGACCCAAAGACGGAGAGGATCATTGCAGTCGGCCACGACTGCAGACGCAAGCACCCTCTTCATCACGCTGTCATGGTCGTCATCGACCTTGTAGCTCGGAGTCAGGGCGGTGGGTTTTATGGTTTTGACAGTTACCCCGCCTGCAGGTTTACTTCAGCGAGCTCAGTTCAAACGGAGGCCCAGACAGAGAACGGCACTCAGCCGTACATTTGCACTGGGTACGACCTTTACGTGACGAGGGAACCTTGTGTGATGTGTGCCATGGCCCTCGTTCACTCTCGGATCGGTAGGGTTTTCTACGGAGTCACTTCAGCTGACGGGGCGTTAGGGTCAAAGTTCAAAATCCACACTCAGAAAGATCTGAACCATCGATTCGAGGTGTACAGAGGAGTTCTAAGCAGGGAGTGTGAGGATCTTCACAGCACAGATGACCACATCAAAAAGGACAGAGGAGAATGAAGCCAACTGTGTATTACACCTTGGAAATGAATTTAAAACTCAGACATGAAAGAGAAGCCAGCTACATTTTCTCTAATGGCCTGCAGGGGGCAGCGACTCGTCGGACGCTGTAAGACTTCTGATCTTGTAGAAGTCTATGAGAAGACAGCCACGTCTCCCTTTGGTTTTTGGCCTCCGAAAACATGTTCCTGATGAGTTAAATCAAACATTCAGTCCAGTTAAATTATGATCATGACTGGAGTCAGAAATGAGGATTAATCAGGACATGCTCGTTATATAAATACCTGTTAATCACAAGTCTGTAAAATGTTGTTGCAAAGCTTGTTTTATTTTTTAAGCTGAGATAAACTTCAACATCTACTGAGTTCATTATGCTTTTGTATCAGAGATCCAGTGAGAATTTTTTACATTTTTTTATCCAAACCCAGATAAGCAACTTCTGTATTTGTCTCCATCTAGTGGTCAATTAGATTTACTGCAAAGCGGTTCAATCCTTTCCCTTCAAAGCATATCAGAACATCAGCTCTGCTTTCGCCTGGAAGCTTCTTCCCACAGCTGCCCACACTGAGAGAGCTCTAGAGATTTTATTATGCCACAAAACCACTACCTACAGCAGTTATTTAAATCGAAACACCCAATGCAGCTCTTTAGAGATCAAGATGTGGATGTTAGATTTTCCTCAATTCTCCCTCAAAATTTAATCATACATGTATTTAAAAAGCAGGAAAGACCTCATAAGGAAACACAATAAAGGCTAAAAGAAACAAAATTCAACAGCTAAATGTATTTTTTTTTTAAAAACAAAAATGGTAAACAATGCCCCCTGGTGGTTGAATATTTAGCTACATTTTGCAGAAAGTGGTTACTGAAAGTACCTTTAATGTGTCTGAGCCGGAGTGGAAACGTATAGAGAGAGGATGTACATATACCTACAGCCAATTAACCCTCAAATGGATGTCTTTGGACTGTGGGAGGTGCACTACAGATTTATGACATTGATCAGTAATTGAACGGAGTCAAAACTTAGGTTAAACCAGTGTGCTGATTTATTTACCAACTTATTATGACGTGGAATGCTTTCATACACAAAATGAGCTGATATTCTTCCTACAAATACAAAATACAAAACAGAAATCCTGAAAACTGAGTGACCTTATTCTACATCCTCGCTGGTGTTTCCGGCCTCCATTGTGGCGACATCAGCTTCAGTGTCTTTTTCGGGCTCTGGCTGCTCTGAAGGTTCGGGCTGAGATTCCTCCATTGGCTCTTCTACTGGTTCTGGTTCAGGTATCGGGGTCTCAGCCTCCGACTCCACCTGGAGAAAATCAAAAGCATTAAACAACTACCTACAAATGGCATGCAGGGCCCTAAGAGTCCAGCCACAGCAAAGAAACGTCGCTGTCACAGTTATTAAAGACATGAGAATAAATTGTGACAGTGCCAGAGTGTCTTTTTCTGGATTAGCACTGGATTGGATTTTATCTTAGCTAATGCTGTGATTTTAGCTTTTCCTTTGCAAACTTTAGCTCATGGAAATGTGGTATTCCACAGGGTTCAACTGTAGGACCACTACAGTTTAACAGAAGTGTGTTACTGAAACTATCCCGATGATACTCAACTGTATACTTCAATGTAACTTGATTATTTAAGCCCTGCTGACACACTTTCAGAATATATACAGGATGTTATTAACTTTCTACGCTCAAACTTTTAGAACTAAATTTTATGACTTTCCAGAGCTGGAGTTGTAAGTTACAGCTGGTATTCCTGTTTAGCCTTTTCAGTGGTCTACTTCCTGTTCCACTTATTATTTTACCAGATTTTTGCTTTTTTAATGAATTTTATGTTTTATATGTATGTTTTATTTTATTTTTCAGGACTTTTGTTGATCTTTATTTTTTTTATTAGCACTCCTTTTATTTTATGTTTTTCATTGTTGCTTGTTTTTTGGAAGCAAGCAACAATGTTTCCTTTGTGCTCTTAAATAAAATTTTGCTTTCTTACATTCAGTTTTAACCAAACTTGAATTCAGTTATGCACTACAATAAAAATAAATCCTCAATTCACAGCAGTTTATAGTTACTTTAAAACCTCAAACATCTGACCTTTTGTATTATCTGCAATCTAAATTAACTCTGGTGCTGAAGCCGCTTTTAAAGCCTTTAACTTGTCGTAGTTTCCTTTTTACCTGTGAGATATTAAGCGTCTCTTCCTGTATTGCTGGTTCAGACTCTTCTTGCTCCATCGGCTCTTCATCTTTCTGAGTGACGGGCTCCAGCTGGACTGTCGTTTCTGGCTCTTTTGGTGCCTCTTCTACAACTGAAGGAGCTGGAGCTGCTTCCATCTGTAGGAAGATGTCACGTTAATTGCATTATTGAGATAATGGAGCCAAAACGTAAAAGCTAGCTGACCAGAAATAAAGCAGCAGTGCTGGGCGGAAATGTAATTTTTACAGATTGGAGGTGGCCAATATGTTTATAAACTGCCCTAATTCAAGACATTCAAAAATCACCTGTAGCTCTTGATCCGTTACATCTGTCTCTACGACCGGCTCTGCAGGCTTCGGCTCTGGTTTTTTATTTGCTTCCAGGACCGCCATGATGGACCCAGGGATGTGCGCTTGCTATGTACACAGAGGGAAAAAAAAGAAAGTGGGTTGAAAAGGAAGTTCAGGGTGAATTAAAATGTTCAGAGGTGTGTAAATGTGGAAGCAGCTGTCACCTGGTGAGGCGTGAAGGAGTGGACGTGCTGCAGAAGAGGCGCCTTCATCTCCGGGCAGCGCTCGAACACGCTCGTGAGCTGAGCGGGCGGCAGCTGTAAGAGCACGCTGAACGACTGCGGCTTTGTCCTCTGGCAGCACTTCACGAATCCCTCCCACACCTTTGGATACTTCCACACCTGCAGGGCGAAATAATAGGAAGAAGATTAGCTTCAGCAGATGATCTTCTCTGGTTTCCTGCAAGATCAAAGTGTTGCTGACCTGCTTGACGATGAGGCGGGAGAGGATGTTCATCACAAAGCCGCCCAGTCGGGGGTACATGGTGAGAGACTGGATGACAGTGCGCATGAGCAGCATGGGGAGGGGGTTCTGCTCCATCAGCTGCTGCATCACCACCGCCAAAACTTCAGATGTGTACACGTTCTTCTCGCCGAAGCAGAGGTTGGTAGCTGTCGGGCAGATGCTGAAGATTAAACGCTGACAACGGTTTGTTTGTCCACGACCGACACTTCATGTTTGAGGACTCACTGACCTTTTATGATGGACTTCATGTCACATTTGATTGAGTCTATGTTGTGCAAGGCGATGAGGAGGTCGCCTGGAGTGAGCGGGGACACGGAGGAACTCCCTTCACCTGCAAAACACAAAAAAGTCAAATCTCAGTCCATCACAGGAGGTGGACGAGACAGAAAAGTGATGTAGGGCTCTTACTGTGCTGAGTCCCCAGCAGCCTGTTAAAGACCTCCTTCACTACAATCGGGTTCAGTTTGATAAGTTTGGGCAGAGCCTGGATGACTTCGTTCTGCACGAGAAAAACAAGAAAAACCAGATTGAAAAAACCCAAACTTAACAGGAAACGGTTCACTGAAGGTGTTCTCATAATACACGTTCCACAATCCGATTATGGAGGCCAAGAGAACTCAAAATAACAATATTAGCTTTAAATTAATCTTTTACTCGTTTCTTTTTTTTTGGTAATTAAGTCGAAATAGAAATGTAACAAGGTGGATGGAGGCTCTATAACCAGAAACATTAACTAATTATTATTTTTGCCATTTGGTCATTATTTACAGTTTTCCAAAATATATATAAACCACAAAAAAGGTTCAAAATTATAATTAAATAAAAAGTAAAATAAACCGTAACCAAAACAAAACACCAAAGGTGGCCCTGAGTGTGTTCATGAACAGCTACAAAGCCAAATTAGCACCTGTCGTCATTCACCTGACGATGAAGAACAATCATTACCTTTTCCAGCCCGTTGATGACAGGGATCAGGAATCGAACATCTGGCACCCGCTTGTGGTAAAGGTCTCGCACCCTCTCCACCAGCTCTGGAGATGGAGGCACTGATTGGAGGGAGAACAATTATGTTACCCATCAGCAGAAGAACGGGGGCATATTCAACTGGATTCTGCGGTTCCTGTTTTTACCTTTATCTGTGAGAATGTGCAGGCATCGAGTGACCAGAGTCTCCGCTCCTTTAGGACAGTTTTCCACCAAAAGCAGCAGCTCAGGAGAGTTCATGCCCATCCCACGGATCTACAGAAACAAAGAGCAGAAGAGGACTTGATAATAATATTCAAAAGGAGGAGCATTACTTCCTACTTACAGCAGCCACGCCGCTAATTATACAAACTTTGAGTCTTGATATAAATTAATGGCGGATCAAAAATCCGAAAAGGGCTTGAAATGAAAGTGAGGAGTGACTTACAGGCTGCTCGATGGCTCGAAGCACGCTGCGTTTGATGTCAGCGATGGCCTCAGTGTAGACGCTGGCGAGTTCGTGGACCAGCCGGTGGTTCAGAGGAAGCAGGGAAAGGTAGAGGAACAGACACTGCCTCACAGTCTCTTCAGTCCAGGGAGCAGCCACCTCTGCCTCAGCAAAAAACACAGAGTGGAGGTCAGAAAAGTCTGAACGACTCACTTAGTAAACACCTAAAATGCTACTCTTACACACTCTGTTTATAAAAAATGGACTTAGTCACTGTGACATCTCCTGATGGTTTTGTACTCCACACTTGGACAGCTTAATGTCAGCATTTAGGCAGCTATAATGTTGTTTTTTAGCAGCCAGACGTGGCCATATTTGTACAAAATGGCAAACTGCTAACGGGCTTTTTGCTAATTAGCCAATGCTAGCAAGCTTGTTTTTTTTTCCCACTTAAACTGAAGCAGAAACAGCGAACAGCTAAAAATGCTCCAAAAAGCATCAACAGCACAAAAAGTTCTAGTTCAGATTTATGGTGTGGTCACTAGCTGGAACGGCAAATGTTAAAGTGGCCACACCCCTAACTTTAAGCTGGGCTGCTGAGCGCATGCTGAAGGCAAACCTGTGTCTTTGTCGGCCCCGAAGAGCAGAGATGGAGGGTTGGGGTGAACCAGGAGCTGCAGGTAGTTCAGAGCAAACTTTTCGATGTAGTCCCTGAGCTGGTCCTTCTCGTACATGCGCTTCAGAAAAGCCAAGGCAGTGGTTCGCACCTGAGAGAGAAAAAAAAAGCAAAAATAAATGACATTTTCTTTTAAAAACACTACCCGAGGGAATTTCAGGGTGAAGACGCGTACACCACCTTCTCCTTTTCATGGGAGCTGAGATCCAGGAGCACGTGCAGATACTGAAACTGCCTCGAAGGACGTTTGACGATGAGCTCTTTCAGCGTCGTCATGCCCAAATACACCCGAGACTGAAACACAGGTCACAGTTAACAGGACGTTAACTACAATCCAACAAACCCAACAATCCATAGATGTATATACATGGTCCACCACCTCCAGAAGTGGGCGCATCAGCGCTTCATCACAATGCATGTTTTGTTTTTTTAACATTTCAACAAGATAAAACTGATGAAACCAAGCTGATGAATATTGTCCAATCACATCGCTATATGCCATCATATCCACCCATGTCAGTCAAGAGGAGCATTATACTGGTGCCGCCATTTACCTCGTCCTCACAGTAACGCCGTATGACTTCCAGTGCCGACTCTGTGATGATCGGCGCCTCCAGCACCAGTTTGGTGAAAAGTCTGAAACGGTCAAAAATCAGCCGGTAACTCAACTGAAAGCGGGTTTAGCAACCGAAGATATATTCAGCTAAATTTTATTTCTATATCTGTTCTGTGCAAATATTAAAAGCGCTTCTTCCTGTCCCTGCCTTTCACAATAGAAGCCCTTGACATATTCCCTGTGTGACAGTGAACAAAATAGGAGGAGATTTAAGGTTAAAATGCGCTTTTATGTTTTACTTTTTTACTTATGAAATTCAAACATCACCAAAACAACTTCTGCTCTGATTGTTAAACATGTTCGGGGTTCAGCAGTTCTCTATTATGACCTTCGCAGGCCAAATCAAAAAGTGGGACATTATCATGAATGAAGGACGGGGGACGATGGATATGAATGCCACTTTATTGGCAAGCAGATGTAATATATTATTGGCCAGTAGGAGCACTGTGGAGTGTTGGTGCAGGACTCCTGTGAATCATAAAGATTAATATAAAACATTTAATATGTCACAACTATCTATTCAACAGGATAAACCTGGATGAACGTGATAACCTGTGAAAGAGAATATTTACAACACGACTGACTGCACATTCATAAAACTACACTCCTGAATGGCATGCTGGGTAATGCTAGCCAACAGTGGGAGGAGGTCTGTGCTGCATTGAGGAGCAGTAAAGAGTGTTGTGCTCTCACCCGTCTCTCTGCTCAGGCTTCTCCTGCAGGCCGGACAGCAGCGTGTACAGACAGTGGTCGTAGCTGTCCAGCAGCCCCGACGGCAGCTGGCTGAGGTAGGTGTTGTACTCCTGATAGAGCAGCGAGAAGGCCAGGTCGCTCCTCGTCCTGATGTCGTCCAGGATGAAGTCTAGCACGTCAGCTTTCATCATCCCGTCGAACTGTGTCACAAGCCGGGAGAGGAGCTTCACCCGGACCTGCCGCACACATTTCAAACCAGGTCATATCATTGCTTCGTTTTTGTTGTTTGCTTCTTAGTGATTATACGACTGGCTGGGGTTACTCACATGAGACATTCCACTTTGAGCAATCGCCTTCTCAGAATGCAGGATGCGCTTCACTGCCTTCGAGGTCAAATTCTCAATCTGGCTGTCCGATAGCTGCTGGACGATGTCGGAAAGGCGAAATACTTTTTTCCTGCCGCTCGCTCCGGTCATCCTGAAACAACGTAAAACTCGCTGATCAACAATGATTCAGAAGCTTTGGAGAAAAAAATTATTCCACTTCATTTCATAAAAAAATGAAGTGAATATGTTTAGACGTGAACCTGCCGGGACAGGTCCAGATGTGATGTAAAGAAACATCACACTTTGAACTGTAGACGGTGACCTTGCATCATTTCCTGAACTCACTTGGTCTGTGCAGATGGAAGGATGGGCTCAGGAAGCCTCTTTACCACCGCGGCTGGAACTTCCGGTGAAGCCTTTTCTGCGTAACCTCCGACCACAGAAATGGCCTGCCCGACCATCACGGCAGGAACTTTGCGTTTGATGAGGAGGTCTTTAGAGGCAGCATCGTCATCATTTTCCTCTTTAACAGCGCCCTCTCCTCTGGCTTTGCACTGCTCAAGTCCTGCGAGACAGACACAGATAACAGTGGCATCTCAGTTCATCTGTCAAGGGTTTCAAGTTTAAGAGATGGGTCACATAAGCTTCTTCTTCTGACCTGGACCGATCCCTGCGGCGGTCATCTGTGTGGCCATCAGCCTGGCCAGATGTTTAATTTGAGCGTCAGTGCCTGCTGACTCCACGGGTGTGTATGTGGCTTGGAAGGAGGCTGGCATGATATCAGGCAGGTAGACCATGCTGATGAGCACCTGAAGAGTGACACAGGGGGTGTGAGGTAAGCTGTGAGGCAGTTTGGGTTAAAAGAAAAGGGAGCAGAATAAAAATGTTCCTCACAAGGTTGGCCACGTTCTCAGGGGTGAGCAGCGGGTGCAGGAACTCGGCCGTGAGGTCGATGGCGGACTGAGCGACGGGAACAGCGGCCGGCTTCGGAACCGAGAGGGGAGCGGGCTCCTCTTTGTCCTCGTCATCTTCAATAAGTGCCGGCTCTGAATGCAGACAGACAAAGGTCAGAGGAATCCAAATTATTTTTTGCACAATTACCAGCTTTTCCTTTAGACTGGAGTCTGAAAATGTTAATGTTAAAAGACATTTCTCTCATTAAACATGTCTACAGTTTACAGCAGATCTAAAAAAGGTACAAATATTCTAAAACGAAATAAAAGTGCTTTAATACAGCAATAAAAAACTTTGTGCTGCTCATGTGTAGCCATGCTGACACCACCACAACAGGAATAGTGAATTCTAGTGAAAATATGAAGGTTTTTGTGATTTCACTGCATTTTCTTTACCCCAAACTGCATGGTTAACACCTCTGCTACAGACACAGGCTGTTCATCATTAATCTGCAGCTATTTTTGAGATTACAAACACTTTTAATTTCCACATTATTTCACCTGGTTCAGATTTTTGATTTAAGAGATTAGACAATGGGTTTCTAATGGTTTCTAATTTAGAAAGTGATAGTAATAAATTTCTATTTCCTAAATGCAGCCCTCAATCAGCCTCTTAAGGTGCTAATGGGTTGTTATAACATGCTGTTAAATGATCAGAGCGCACTCAGTTTTTTCTTCATTGCCAGGGCGATTGTGGGTCAAGAGTTGGTAGTTCATCTTGTAATCGGAAGGTTGCCGGTTCGAGCCCCGGCTCAGATAGTCTCGGTCATTGTGTCCTTGGACAAGACACTTCACCCGGTGGTGCCAGTGTCCGGCAGCCTCGCCTCTGTCAGTGCGCCCCAGGGCAGCTGTGGCTACAATGTAGCTGCCATCACCAGTGTGTGAATGTGTGTGTGAATGTGTGGATGACTGAATGTAGCGTAAAGCGCTTTGGGGTCCTTAAGGACTAGTAAAGCGCTATACAAATATACCATTTCATGTCTCAAACATAATTCATGAACAGAAGCTGCTCTTCAGCACCAAACGATTAGACTTCGACCACAACAACTTAAACTGAAGTGCACTTTGTCGATTAACTATCCGACCAAGTTTAATCACAATCCGTGGATCTAGGTTAGCCTGAAACCACTCACCCATCTTGACCTTCTTTCCCTCGGTGTATTGCTCTTGGCGAGGCCTCTTTCGCTGCTCTCGTGGCACAGGAGTGGAGCGGGTGATTTCGCTTTGGGGCATTCCCAGATCCAACAACAGGGTGCTGATCTGACCGTGAAACTCCAGGCTGCAGGGATGCTTGAGAACCGCCACCAGGTGGAGCTTCAGGTTCTTTCGCACGCTGCTTACCTGAGACTTTGCCAGAGTGGGGGGCAAGTTTGCTGAAAAATGAAAGTGTAGAGGAAACATCTTGTAATTGAGTTATTCAGCAGCTGCAGCCAGACTGTGAGAGGTCATAGTAAAGCAATATATCCTCTGATGATATCAAACCTGGGAAAAACATGCTTTGAACTGATATCAGGCCGATATAACACTCTAAAGAGTGAGTATGAAGTCTGAGAAGAGCTCACCGTGTAGTGTCTCATACGCCTGCACCACCTCTGACATGAACATTGGTCTCTGGCGAGCGATGGTGGCCAGTGAGCCCAGCGCTGTGGTGAGGTTAATGCTGGATATGGCTGGGTGGACCATGAACTTAAGCAGCTTCTCCAGTGCCGTCTTTCCCTCCTCACACAGCTCATCTGTTTGGGAAAAAGCGAAGACATCAGCCTTAAAAGGTGAATGTCACCACCTCAACACATGACATTAGTCCTTTATCTGTACCGTAGTGAATGTACGAGTGATCTGTGGGAACTTTGTCCAGGCTGATGTCGCCTTCCTGACGCTTGGGGACGTCAGAGTCAGCTGTCCGCGGTGAAAGAGTGATGATTAAAGATTCGGTAAACTTGATGGCGTGAGTACGAACGCCGTCGTTCTCAGAGTCCAGCAAGGCCAGAACATCCCCTTTCATCTGTGTGACAAGATCCCAGCACGCCTCCTGCATTTCTGACACGGCTTTGGAGCGCACCAACCACTGTGAGAAGAAAAGATAAAGGAAGTGAAGACGAAGTGAAGAACAGAAACTGATCGCATAAAGAAAGAAATGGTAGAAATGAAGCCGGTAAATCTGACTCTTTGTACCTGAAGTGTGACTTTATACAGCTGGGTGAGGGTGAGGATGGCTTTCTTCACCACATTCACACTTTCATCCTTCAGCAACATGTTCAGGTTGGCGATGAGTCTGAGGAGGAGCTCGTTGTCTCTTTTACTGAAAGCAGGATAATAAAACAGTAAAAAATCTCAAATGCTGACCCTGACTTTAAAACAAACAAACAAACAAACAAAACAACAGCAGGTCTGAAAACTCACCATGCCTCCTCGATGAAGCCGATCACAAACTTTTTCACTTCGATGGACTTGTCTGTCTGGAAAGCGATCATCTCCTACAGGAAAAAACAAAAAAAATGAGGCAAATTTAAATGAAACTACAGCTGGTTATGAGAGACAAATACTTGCTTACTTACATCCAAAAAATTGTCGAGAAGAGATGGATCCTTGTTGATGATGAGTTCCTGGACCTGAAGGTTAAATACATGTACTGAATCAACGTTCTTGTGCATTCCTGTGTAAGTGGATTAGACACCAGTCTACACGGTTGCACTGAGATCTTCTGATCATTTCCAACTCCATATTGGACTCGGCTAGACTAGCTTTGCACAATTCAGTTTAAAATAATCAATTTTTGTCTTATACTCAATCCATTGTGCAGCCCCTAAGTTCGTCTTCTCTCTGAAGCTGAAGTTGTTTTAGCTCCTCCCCCTTTAAGTCAGTTTTCTTCTGATTGGCTGCCCCTCATAAATAGAATATCTCAGCTGCAAATATGGGTGAGACTTCAACACCATGGTCTGGCACCTTAGTAGTGTATAGTTAAACTTGTTTACAGTGAAATAAACAGGAACATTTTTTTCATGTAGGTTACAGGACAATAGTTTTACTGGTCTGGCACTCTTAAAAACAAACTGGGCTCTAAAACAAGCTTTCAGCTGCACCTTTTAGGGATTCTCCAGCTCATCCTATCCCTCCATCCTATTCTGTCACATCTCTTTACAACATCCTACCTGTATATTTACCTGTACCTTTTACATTTACCTGTACATTTTAGGATCGTTTTTAAAGTTATTTCTTTGTTTTTAAATCTCCTAATGGCCTGCCCCCCCCCAACCACCTCTCAGAGCTACTACAACCATATACCCCTGCCCGTTCATTAGGTCCACCAATCAGCAGCTCCTTAAGGTGCCAAAAACTAAGTATAAATTTAGAGGTGATCGTGCTTTTGCTATAGCTGCTCCAAAGTTGTAGAATGATCTGCCCTTGCACGTTAGGCAGGCCTCTTCTCTTTCTGAGTTTAAAACTCTTCTTAAAACACACTTATTTGCTGAAGCCTTTGGCACTCTCTAAGGGGTTGACTCAATTTGTTTTATTTTATTTATTTATTTTATTTTATCTTATTTTACTTTGATTATGCTATTTGTATATGTACAGCACTTTGTGAACCCTGGTTTTATGTTAAAGTGCTTTATAAATAAAGCTGGTATGGTATAGTATCCATAAATCTCCTCTGAGGTCCTCCTCTTTATCTCCTGCCTGGCAGCTCCATCTTCAACATCTTTTGTCTTATATATCCACTATTGTTCCTCTGCAAATGTCCAAACCATCTCAGCCTTGCTTCTCTAAATTTGTCTCCAAAGTGATTAACCTGAGCTGTCCCTCTCTCTGACAAACTCATTTCTAACCTTGTCCTTTGTGGTCACTCCCATTGAAAATCTGAACATCTTTAGATTCTCTACCTTTCTCCACAGCCTGTGGTAAGGGCCGTGCTCGGTCTTTTGTATCACAGAGTTAAAAAGTCCAAGCTACAAACCTGTTTGAGCACATTCAGCTTCTCATCTGTGGGTATCAGAGCAGCCTGATTCAGGAGCTCCACAACCTGGAAGGAGAAAGCAGACCCCCATTACATTACAGTTGATTTAATAAAGGCACAGCTGAGAGACTTTCTAATTTAGGACAAACCTACTGTATGTGTACTTGTTGCTGCACGTTTCAGCAAGGTAAATGTAAGACTTCTAAAGCCTTTTTTGTAAAAAGCTTTTCATTCTGGCAAAAAAGTGGTCTACTGCCGTTGAAAATAGTCGCTATTATTACAATCACAACTGTTGTGATTTCATCCAGTTTTTAAACCATAAAATCCATAAGTCTTCCCCGAAAATGTTTATTAGCGATCACAAAAACGGACCTTCTCGCTGGTGGTCATATCGATGACAGCAGGGGCCTCAGAGTCCCCCTCCTGTGAAGAGAAGTCCATGTTGTGACCCTCACGCTGGTGATAACATGCTCCAAAGATCCTGTAAACACACGAATAATAAGGATACTATCTTTGTTATTATACCAGAGTGCTACACGCTGTTTATTAGCCTTTTATAAGACGCTCCTGTTAGCCTGTTAGCTAACGGCGGGAGCTGCTTTAACTCCCTTTATGCAAACACATGTGCAAAAGCTACTTACCGTTTAACCCTGTCTTTAATTTGTTCTTCGAACAACAACGGAATATCCCGGGTGTCAAGAACTTATAAACGCAGGAGGCGTCTTAAGCGAAAGCTCTAAAACTCTTCTAGCTCATAATGGACGCAGCCATGTTTCACCGAAAAAAAGCGGTGTCAAACTTCTTCTTCGACGGTCGAGAATAAGCACGCGCATAAAAAACAACGGCCACTAGAGGAGACACCTGCGCCACTACAACAACAGAAACCTGCTGTTCAGATAAAATTAGCATTCAAGGACTCATATTCAAGGATTCAAGGATTTTCATTTTTGACACATTTACGACAAATTTACACAGATGAGGTGAAACGGAATTAAAAGCCAACAAGAATGAGAACACATCAGAGCAATTTATACAGAAACAATGAACAAAAAATATTTCCAGTGTAATTCAATATAAATAAGAAAATATTAAGTATAATATAGTTGTATGTATAAATTAGTAATAAGTATGCATTATTATTGTATTTACAGTGTAATTCAATATAAATAAGAAAATATTAAGTATAATATAGTTGTATGTATAAATTAGTAATAAGTATGCATTATTATTGTATTTGTATAGTGCAATGACACAATTGGTTTCTCGCCCGTGGCTGAGCAGTAGAGACTACAGAACACCACCAGAGCTCTGTAGTCCAAATCAACTTAAAAACAAATTAAAATATTACTTTTAAAATATTAACTAGTAACAATATTGTGATAAAAGCAAAAGTATAATGAAGTTGAAGTACAATGCAAATTACTTTTTATGGATAAAAATTACAAACTGTAAGGGAATCACTCAATAGACTTTAGTTCATACTAAAACATTACTGACCCAAACAAACAAACAAAATGAGCAAAACCTCTTTGAAGCTCCTATTTTTATTTGTGTTTGTAAATGATGTTTTCTCCACAGCCCGAGGTAAAATTGAATTAATTTTCTCAATTTAATTTCCAAAAAGACAGTTTCAAAGGTGAAAACACCCAGCTATAACAAATAACCAAGAAAATGAGAGTTTATAAATACCGTATGAAAAAAACAAACATTTTCCCCCTTAAGACTTCATACCCCAGAGTTCCTTGCACCGTTAAGTGATGTCACCTGACAGGAGGCTGAGCTAATGTTTACAACCGCTGGGCTGGTGACACTTTTATCGGTCAAAGCTGTGATTTTTGTCAGGATTTCCGGAGCGTATGGGATGATGCTTAAATAATGGTGCAAACTAAACTCTCACATTCGGGTAAAAAAAATCTTATTTTACTATTGTTTCTTTTTCGTTTTTCAATCAAGCCAGTTAGCGCTTAGAATGCTAATAGGTAAACAAGCAGCTAAACGCAGCACACCTGCGACGGCGGTACACTGAATAAGTGGACTTCAGCCTGAGCTGTGGGCAATGAACTGGAGTAGATGTCCAGATAAGTTATAAAGTAAAGCGTCGGGACACCTGTCGACCTCCAGACTGTCAGAATTTAACAGGTAATAAATTAGCTAGCTTAAAAGCCGTGAGTGGCTAGCTTTGAGGAGGTCGTGTTTCCAGCAGCTTACCTGTTCGTACCTTAAAGAGTTACTGCCAACGCTCTCTGGATGTACTACGCGTAGCTAGCTGGCAGATAGTTGGATTTAAAGCTCAGGTAAGTGAAGGTGTATGCATGTCTTTCATTAGTAATCGTTTAAAAGTTTTCTGAAGTGTGTTTTTTAAGTTCGGGACATGCCCACTGACAGTTGAAAAACAAGCAGAACAAACCATTTTACCGAAATCTATCCCTCCGTTTGGTGTTTCGATGGTAGTAAAAAGCCCTGTTATAACATATGGTTCGCTTCATTTCAACACAGTGTGGATTTTATTGACCACATGTGTGGTGAAATTCACATATGGTAGACAACAGGTAGAATATTAAACAAAGTCTGTGTAGGTTCTCAATCATCTTAAGTCTATCTGTTCAGTGAAGGAGACCATCACAGAGCAGCGTTGGTGGCCTGTCCACCAGCCACCTTTAAAGCAAGAGATTCTCCATTCACAACTTGTCTAGTGTGACCTTAATGAGTCTCATAAAGTCAGGATGGGTCAACAACGTACTCCAAGGTAACAGCCCCTCTAGTGGGTAAATGCACACGCCTTCCTCTCAGCTTTCTAAACTTAAGTTGCCTCTCAGATGAGACTTAAAGTGTCTTCAGAAACTTAAGTGAAGTTGCCATCAATTTGATCACTTCAGGTTAATCAAAGTACAGTTGCTCAGTAAAATAAAATAGAACATGTGAAAGAAAATAAATCTGTGAGGTCAAAATTAGTAGTTAGATCAGAAAAAGTGTTACTGGTAAGGCTTGAGTTAGATATCTGCAGGGAGTGTTTGTAGCACCTATGATGTAACATATGTAATTGGCCAATGTCATTGTCGGCATTTGTGCTTGTATCAGTAGATTACGTGTTAATTACCTTGTGTGTCCTGGTGTTGTACATGTCCTCCGGTCGATAGAAACAAACACAATGCTGTGATCTTTTTCCTTTCTGGGTCCAGCTCTTTGTTGTGGACAGTTTTTTTTTTTGTTGTTTTTTTTCCTGGCTAAACATATGTCCCTCGAGTTTTTCCAAGTCTTTGAACATTCCCTGATGTCGTCCAGTATATTGAGCAGTCTCCCTCCAGGAATTTGCTGAGATTTGCGAGTCCTTATATTGATGCTATGATTATTAGTCCTTATATTGAGACAATGATTGTTAAGTGGCTGGAAATGCACAAGAGTAATCAGTGGCACTGAACAGGCCGATAACAATAGTTGTGTACTGCTTTGACCCGACGTGTAGTTACGTTTCTAAGAAGGTGCACCTCAGGTTACACAGTAGGTTAAAAAGAGAGTTTCAGAGACAACAAATAAGTAAAATTAGATCAACTACATCTCTAACCTCAGACTAAAACACGCTCACAAAAAAAAAAAAAAAAAATCAAAGAAGTAATAAAGCTTTCATGTCACATACAGCTGTAGGTGAACTCTTAGTATTTAAGTTACAGTCTGCTGGACAACACTTCCATGGTTTAACTCCAAAGTTTAACGGGTACACCGCGACATTTCATATTTTTCAAAAATTTTATTTTCTCTTAATTTGTATTTATTATCCCTCATTTTAAAAGTGTTCTTTGGGCTGGTTAACAGATGCTCACGTCCAGCGTTTAACTCTTTACCCTTTGAAAGTTGACTAGAAGCAACCCTCGAAGATCTTTTCTGAACTGATTGGTTTGTGTCATATTTCAGACTTGCTTATATAACAAAATAACTGGGTTTGAATCAAAAGTTAGTGAGGCTGGTCTCTGCCTGTGCAGCTACACAAACTATTCTAATGGTCATCAAACCTCATCTTTATTGAAATAAACTGACTTGTCAAACTCATCATTAAGGAAACAGAGGTCATTAAATATAGGGGATAGAGATAAATATGTTATCATGGACATTTGTTATTTTTTCACGCACACAAAGTTTTTCAGCACAGTGGAGTAACGCTCCTGGCTTCTAATTAGTTTTTTTTGTTTGTTTTTTTTTTGCAGGTGTTTAACTGCGAGTCTCAACTTAAACTGGCTGAAACAAAGAATCTGAGTTGACCTTCAAAGAGACTGGCTAAAATTCAGTTTACTTATTGGCAGCGACCAGGTGGGTGTTGAAGTGGTAAAAAGATAACCTTACTCCATTAAACATTTGGCTGCAGGCAAACTTACAGACACTAACACACTTATTGTTTGGACAAAAGTTTTCTGAAGGTTTGTTTATGTCTTGCATTGTCTGTCTAACTTCCACTTCCAGATTAAAAGACTCCACACTAGATTAGCCACATTCAAAATTGAGGTTTTGGTTGATATGTTAGACTGAAGTCTCTCTTTGTGTGGTTTCATAACTTTTTAGATGTTTTTAGTGATTAAAATGTTGAATGGGAGCTTTTTTAACTGGTTTAGAACAGGTTCATTAGCTTTAAAGAAGAAAAAAAATCTAAGGTAAATAGTTGGGAAGTTTATAGTTGGTCAACCTCGGAGCTCACTGTCTTCTGTCTGTCTTGTGATGTCGTCATCAGCGAGGCAGTTTCTGAATTTCTCCTCTCACCGTCCCGATGGAGTGGGTGTTCATCATGAACCGGATGAGCTCTCAGGGTAGCTCTGCAGCCCAGCGGAGACGGATGGCTCTGGGGGTGGTTATACTCCTGCTGGTGGATGTTATCTGGGTCGCCTCCTCCGAGCTGACCTCGGTAAGTCTGATCTCCATGCCTGTGATGTTGGAGCCAAACACTGAAAAGTCTTAATAAAACGGTGACCATGTTTAATGTGACCCAGAAAGCAGAAAAAAGCAGAATAGGCTCACTTTAAAATGAGGCGCAGATACACCAGATGGTGCTGGAGTAACTTTACCTGACTGTGATGCTCTTCCTTCACGTTTCATAAGGAAAAACTGCAGTTAAATATTTTTAAATTGTGAGTTTCAACCTTTGAAATTAAGTTTATGAAACAACTCCTTCTGCAGTACATTTTCAAGCGACAGGACTATAACAAGCCCTTCTTCAGCACCTTCGCCAAGACGTCCATGTTCGTGCTGTACCTGCTGGGCTTCCTGCTGTGGCGGCCATGGAGGCAGCAGTGCACGGGCACCCTGAAACGCCGCCGGTCCGCCTTCGTAAGTGGACACTTTCAGCGCACATTTAAGGGCTGTTTTTCATGCTTTTACTTTTCTAATGGTGACAGGTGTCTGTCAAGCTCTTTTCTTGTTAAAACTCTCATCGGTGTAAATGTTGCTGTGCTCGCTGCTCGTCATCGTAACACAAGTCAGTGAAGCAAACATACTGCTCAGGGGGAACTGACCCTTTGAACATGTTTGTTCAGGGGGTCAGTTCCGCCTGTATGTTTGTAGAGTAGGGGTTAAAAAAACAGAATTGTACTTATTTTTAACTTTATTTGACCAGGAAGCCCTTTTAGATTTAAATCTCTCTGTAAAGTGAGACCTGCTTGGCGAGCTCATATGACTGTGTCAGACAACGCAAACAGACAGGAGGCAAAATAAAGGCTTAGGAACATCAACACAAGTCTTTATAAGAGCTTTAAACTCTTCCAGGGAGACACCCAAGTTTGTTGATGCAATAACTCGAGAAGGAGGTTACGTAGGAGTTTCAATTTGCTTCTACTACAAATCTCAGACAATTCTCAGTGACTTCAACCTCAAGGCAGGGTCAGAGGTTAGTTTTTCTGAAAATCGTGTGAGTGGGATAATTCGAGAAGGAAGTCAGCTAGGATTTTCAAACATACCCTTCATGCATCTACTGGGAAGCTGAGGCGTAGCACTGGTGATCGCTTTCATGTTTACCTCAGAAAGCAGCACAAAAAGTTTAGTACTTCACAAAGGAAAAGATCAGAAAATACAGGCAGACCCCCTGCATCTGCTCCCTTGTGGGCTCATCACAGTAAACCTTCAGCCTCCATTTCACTCTATCCCTCAGATCCTCCTCTGACACCCTCTGCATGTCCTCCTCCATCACATCCATGAATCTTCTCTGTGGTTGTCCTTGTTTCAACTCTTTTGTCCATTATAGCCACTGTCCGCTGCAAACCTGCCAAATGCTCTATGCTCTAACTTTATCTCCATTTGTGTTTGTCATTCTTTGTGTTCATGAACAAAAATGACGATAATTAACTAAAAGTTGTAGAATTATATAATTTTCTGTTACGAAGCTGAAGATCAGTCTGACATCTTCTGCTTTTGACTTCTTTGACGTTTGATTTGCACCTTTCTGCAGTTTGCTGATGCCGAAGCCTACTTCACACCCTGCACCACTGACTCCACTGTGAACAACTGTCTGGTACGTAGCTTAATTACTGCAGGTGTACTGCACACGAGTAAATCTTCCTGCATCTGTACCTAAGCTGGCTTTCTGTCACACCTTTGCAGAGTGAGCCTCTGTACGTACCTGTGAAGTTCCAGGACGTCCCCACCGAGCACTCGAGCTGTTTAATGGGAGACTGTGAATCCTGTGAGTACGGATGTTTGTGTCATTCATTAAAAATGCATCCCTGCTTCTGAAGCTTTCACTCAGATGTGACTGATTAGGAGTTAAAACTTCTGACCAACAGAGGGCAGTGCTGAGCTGTGCAAATATAAGAAAACATTGTGTCCCTCAGACCTTCGCTTTCAGTGACTAACAAAACTAAATTATGCTCAAATTGTCTGTTTGATAGAGCAGTTAAGAAACAATGATTTTTTTAAAAAAAATTTTATGCTCGCCTTCACAAACGAATGAAGACAAGCATAAAAAGTAATCATGTGTCTTAACTGCTGTGATGGGAAGCTGTGAAAAGGTAAACGGTGATGGTTTTTTTGGTGTTTCTGCTGAGATTTCGTTTCCTGTGTTTGTTTGTGGCACCTGAAGCTGGAAGTGATGTTTTTTATGAAATTAAAACATTCTGGGAAGCGCTCAGAGCGACGTGTGAGGACATAATTTTAAAGAATCCAGAGGGAATCCAGGGTGATTAAAAATAAATAGCAATGAACCTCGAATGATTAAATGCCAAAAAGATGACTGGATTGTTTTGAAAATAAACTCAAACACCGTGTTACACATTGAATGAGACAAATTATGTCAAACTTTGAAAAGAAAAAAACCCTCACACATAATATTAGCATAAAAAGTAAGGCGGTTTATTTCTTTCTTTCTTGTAACAATGTTTCTTGGTAATGAATGTCATACTGTTGGAAAGCCTGTTTATTTCTCTGCCACATTTATAAGGAAAAGCATTGTGGATTGAGCAGCAGAGTTAAGTATGTGGGTTGTGCCCGTGGAAAAAAAACAAGTTCTCTGCCAATAACAAATGGCTTATTCTGCCAGTCAGTTCTTTTTAAAGCTACTGGTACTCCACAGCTGCCTGATTGGCTCCTGATTAGCAGAACCTTTTACTGATCTGGACATGGCCAATGCCATAGGACAACTTCATGCTAGTTTTCCATAAAACCAAGTTACAGCATTATTTGGAGTGAGCACCAGTATCTTCTCCAAATTGAGAGAGATGGGTTGCAAAGTTGGCGTTCCAGTCAGACACCACAAGAAGACCATTTCTTCAATCTGTCAGCACGTGGGAACCAAAGTCTTTTACATGTTTGCAGTCAAGGTCTGC
The DNA here is from genome assembly GCF_056152115.1 of Neolamprologus brichardi. Classification (NCBI taxonomy): domain Eukaryota; kingdom Metazoa; phylum Chordata; class Actinopteri; order Cichliformes; family Cichlidae; genus Neolamprologus; species Neolamprologus brichardi. The sequence goes on along the minus strand of NC_142119.1, from coordinate 2,656,238 downwards.
AGGACGATATGGCCGATGACTCTATACCCAGACAATCCAGGTCAGACTGCACACAGCCAGGCTCTGGTCTCATAAGGCAGCCAGGATTGCCCTTCACCATTAAGCCCATGATGTCTGTAACATGTGCATTAGAAGCTGAACATGTTCAGTGATGAGTCCACATTCTGCCTACAGCAGATAGATCGTAGGGTCAAAGTGTGGAGAAGACACAGTGTTATACTGATTGCTGCACCAATAGGGTAACTGCTTTTGATGGAGGCAGCCTAACTAGGTGTGTCCAGCAGTAAACATTAAAGCCTTTTAAGTTACGTCTTGTCTCTTTATTCCCAGCATCCAAAAAGCAGCGGGTGCGTTTCAGTAACATCATGGAGGTGCGTCAGCTGCCCTCCACTCAGGCCCTGGAGGCCAAGCTGTCGCGCATGTCCTACCCCGCTGCCAAGGACCACGAGGCCATGCTGCGCACCGTGGGCAAGCTGACCATCACTGACGTGGCCAAAATCAGCTTCTTCTTCTGCTTTGTGGTGAGCAGCAGTGAGAGGAGTTGGAGCTCCCGACTCTCTGTCAGAGCTGGATTTATGAGGCAAATTAAACGGTGTTTTATCACAGGCCTCATCGTTGTTTTGTTTGTCTCACAGTGGTTCCTGGCTAACCTGTCCTACCAGGAAGCTCTGTCCGACACACAGGTCGCAATCGTCAACATTTTATCTTCCACCTCAGGTGACTCCATCACTCTCTCTCTCCGTGTACATTACAGCACTAACATCTCAAAGATGATGGATTATTGCATTAAATCGTTTCTGAATGTGTCCTTTTCCTCTTCAGGTCTGTTTACGCTCATCTTGGCGGCCATATTTCCCAGCAACAGCAGTGACCGCTTCACCCTTTCCAAGCTCTTAGCCGTGGCTCTGAGGTAAGGTCGGATCACGCGGAGGTTGAGAAAAAGCATTGTGGGAGTCAAATCCAAGAACACTCCCTACCAGACTCCCTCAGGGTCAGCGGACTTAAAAAAATAAAAAGTGGAAATAACTCGGAATTCGGAAATCTGATATATTCACTGAGAGGAAAATTCAGAAAGTGTCATTTCAAAGGGTTATGCCATTTTTGGGTACATTTTAAAGGGTGATATCTCCATGTGGGGCAGGTGGCTGCTCAGAACAGGATACAGCATACAGAAGGGTCTCCTCTTTATTCACTGGAAAGAAATGAAGGCTTCCACTGTGGCTTTTTGGGCTTAAACATAAAGAAATTAATGAACAATGTTACAGAAAAGGGCCTCACAGCTCACTACCCAGATTTCTTTACCCTTAAATTCACAGAAATAAAAATGTATTTAGAAATTTACGGAGGACCTCTTATTTAATTAAAAAACACCTCAGTTTCTGTCCTATCTATTACAAACTTACTTTGTCAATAAGAAGGCTGTAAAACTGATATAAATACAGTTAAAAACCACCTTCCTTTTACATTTGGCCGAATGGCCCATTTGGTGGGCTGTTTGTGGCTCTCGGACCGTATGTTTGAAACCACCGGGTCTAGTTCATTCAGGGGTATTTCAGATCATAAATCCAGCTCCTTTCTTATTGAGTATTGTTAACTTCATTTTCCTAAGCATCTGATTCAAAACAAATAAAAGTCATAAGCTGTCATCTCTGCTGGAGGAGATGTAGCTCTTCTTTTCTTAGCTTGTTTGTGTTTTGCACAAACCAAAACACATAGATTTTATAATCTGGTCTTCCGGCTGCACCTTTTCCATCCAGCTCTATGGTTCCATAAAATTCATGGAAATCCTCAAGCTCTGCTTCAAATTATTTTTTCATTTTATTTCTTAAAGTTTGGCCCCTGAAGTAAAATGAATAAAATTTACTCGTTTTCACTTTCTAATAAAAAAAAAATTCAGTCAGAGCTGATTTTTTTTTTTTTTTAAACATTCAGACTGCATTTATTTATCCAAAAAGTTCAGTTTTTTCATTTCTAGCACTGAACAACCTGCTCAACACACAACTTCATTCAGAGGATGCTAGTTTAGCATCACAGACACATAAACTGGCAGATTGAACAAGAACTTGGTATTTAGTATTCTTTTGTGGAACTTTTAACCCTCTGAACAGTGTTGCCAACTTAGCAACTTTGTCGCTATATTTAGCGAGTTTTCAGACCCCCTAGCGACTTTTTTTAGAAAAAAAGTCGCTAAAAAAGACGTGAAAGCGCATATCGCTTTTACTCTCAGTGAGCAGCGGGTGCTGTAACGCAGTCAGTTCTTCTTTTACTCTTATGCTGTTTTGTGGATCACAAGGTTTAAAACCACTTATAAACACACACACACACACAAAGTAACTCCACCAGAGTGCCTATTTCGGGTCACTTTTGCCGGTCCAAGCCCGGGTAAAGGAGCAGGGTTGGAATTGTGACGTTAAAAAAACAATAATTGCTAAAAGAAATTTAATTTGTAGTTCTAAATAAATTCTAAATGCATTTAGGACGTTTTTTACTCACTTTATGTCTCGTCCACGATGTTATTTCTCTCTCCAGCAGCGTAGGTTACAATTACATTAGCATGACCAATTATGCAAATTAGGTGATGACGTCATTTAGCGACTTCTAGCGACTTTTAGGACAGCCAATAGCGATTTTCCTTACTGAGGAGTTGGCAACACTGCCTCTGAAGCCTAACCTGTCTCTGACATCAGACAGGCATTTGCCATGTTTTTCTTCCAAGTTCTGTAACTACCGTAAACTCTGAAGCTACAAAGACGAAGACTGGTTGAGAAAGTGTGTGAGTGTGATTGAGCTCTACAGAAAACAGATATTTTTACAGTAGTTAAAAAAAATAAAAGGTTTTTGCTTTTTACTGTTATTTGCCGTGATTTGGATGTGCTGCCCTGCCTGGGATTACCGTATATATCACAGAAAAAGCACAGACTTTCAGAAACTGTTGGAATTTTTGAGTGCGCAACTGGTTCAAGAGTTACATTAATTAGACCTAAAGGTTTGACCTAAAACAGGTTAATAGACATTGATTAGACATAGAATGGTCAGGTACAAGAACTGGAGTGAATGTGAGCGAAAAGGGAGTCAATGTCGATGGAAATGCTTTGAAAGACCTTCAGACAGCTGGAGAACTGATGCTGAAGACCATCTGGCTTCTTGGAAGTAAAATAAAAAATGAAGGGTGGTTCAAGACTTTTGCACAATACTCAATAATAATGGGTTGTTGTTGAAAATAGCAGATTTTTCACGCTCTTCACTGGCTGTGCTCTCAGATTTTTTTATTTTTTTTATTTTTCTCTCAACCATCTTTGTTTCCGCTCGGTTAGAGGCAGATTGTTTTCCTTCAGAGAGACTGACTGTTTGGTCCTACTGCGGATTAAATCCTGTGCTGCACCTGATTAAGAGAATCATCACATTATTCATTTCTTTCTGCAGTTTTGTGTTTTTCAGAAAATCTGAGCATTGTAGCTGTGTTATACTTTCTCTCTCTGTGTTTTCTATTTTTAACATGTTCATTTTTATTTGTGAGATTAATTCAGTGCCTCTCTTGTTTAGCATGGGAGGCGTTGCTCTCGTGAGTCTCTCCAGCATGGACATCTCAGATGGGAAAGGAGTCATCGGTCAGTGATTTCCAACTTTTTCTTTATCACAGAGGCCTCGTACAGGCATCACCTTGTTCCTAGTCTGTTGGTGTAATACAAAAACCCCACATCTAATGTAATGATTTATATTTCTATGAAGGTTCCCTGTGGTCGCTGGCTGGGGCGATGCTATATGCCGTCTATATCGTAATGATCAAGCGGCGAGTGGATCGGGAGGATAAGCTCGACATCCCAATGTTCTTTGGTAGGAGAAGTGTTTGTTTTAAAGGCTCAGCGGGCACCTGTGCAGTCTCACTCCATGAAATTGTCTAAATTGGGGTGTGCTGTGCGTCTCTCAGGGTTTGTGGGTCTGTTCAACCTGCTGCTGCTGTGGCCTGGCTTCCTCCTGCTCCACTACACCGGCTTCGAGGCCTTTGAGCTCCCCAGCCAACTCGTGTGGACGTACATCCTCATAAACGGCCTCATCGGCACCGTTCTGTCCGAGTTCCTCTGGCTCTGGTGAGCTGGGTTACATTTTCTATCAGGTCACAATAGTGACACCAAATCACCAACGTTCACACTACCATAAAGGCCACGAGGGGTTGTGTTTGAGTAATGTAAAGCTTTCAGAGAAGTGGTGATTTTAGTGACGAGTCTTTGTGTCCTCAGGGGCTGTTTCCTCACATCTTCTCTAATTGGGACTCTGGCATTGAGCCTCACCATCCCACTCTCCATTATGGCCGACATTTGCATGCAGAAGGTGAGAGTTTGAGATAAAATTGTACGTAATTTTGTTGGTTTTGTGTGAAATCAGCAAGAAAACTGTCAAAATTGTATCTAAATGACTCCGAATGGGTCTATTTAAAGTACTTTTATCTATTTTAACTAACTCTTTGTGATTCATTCTTATGAGGGTCCTTTAATGACAGAATAAAATGTTTAATGCAAATGTCTGTGAAGGTTCTCAGTCATCCAGGTCATCGTAGTCAAAGGAGCTTGCAAAGAAAAGCGTCTGGACTTCTTTAAGTTACTTGAAGACGTTTCACCTCTCATCCGAGAAGCTTCTTCAGTTCTAAGGTCAAATGGTGGAGAGTCCCAGATATAAACCTGGTGGGAGTTTCCCCCCACAGAGGGACAAAAGGACCCCTGATGATCCTCTAATCGCCTGAGCCAAGGTGTGAAACTGGGTGTGGGTCCCAATCAGCCAGAGTTTTGGGTGAGTTCATTGTGAAACCTGGCCCCACCTTATCATGCGAATTCCTGAGGTCAGATGGCCCAGGGTGTGAGTGGGCGTTAAGGCGTCTGGGGAGGAACTCAAAACTGGATTATAGATGGCAGAGAGTTGGTGTCGTAAACCACCGCCTCTGTTCAAAGATGGTCGCTCACAGTGGACATAGATGCTTCTTTCACTCCTCTTTCAAACCATCTGTCCTCTCTGTCCAAAATGTGAACATTGGCATCCTCGAAAGAGTGACCTTTGACCTTTAGATGCAGATGGACAGCTGAGTCTTGTCCTGTGGAGGTGGCTCTTCTGTGTTGTGCCATGCGCTTGTGAAGTGGCTGTTTGGTCTCTCCAATGTAGAGGTCTGGGCATTCCTCGCTGCACTGTACAGCAAACACCACATTGTTAAGTCTGTGTTTTGGCGTTTTGTCTTTCGGGTGAACCAGTTTTTGTCTGAGTGTGTTGCTGGGAAGTCCAGACGCTTTTCTTTGCAAGCTCCTTTGACTAATGCATGGAAAACACTCCACACCACACCTTTAATGGCACGGATTGTGTTAAATTAGTTTCCCCTCGTGTGTGTGTGTGTGTGTGTCGACAGGTGCGTTTCTCGTGGTTGTTTTTTGCCGGGGCGGTCCCTGTCTTCCTCTCCTTCTTCATCGCCACACTTTTATGTCACTACAACAACTGGGACCCAGTGCTGGTGGGGCTGAGGAGGGTTTACGCCTTCATCTGCAGGAAGCATCGCATTCAGAGGTACGAGACTATAAACATTGATCATCAGAGGGTTTTTCTTCTTTTAAACCCTCCATTGGTGAGCCATGGTGCATGAAAAGAGGAAATGCTGCTGAAAGCCGTCCCTATCAGCAGCAACTCTGTTCATGGATTGTGACAATAATCTCAGATATGATAATAACAGCTAAATTAGGATTAGGAGTTATGCTCCGGGGCTGGAAAACCAAACCAGGAAGTGTAGAAAACTGAAACTCCTCTTATAAGGTTGGCTCCGGAACGCAGACTGTACATAAAAGATGGACGTGCCCACCCAGCTTGACAAGAGCCTTTTCTCCATCATCATCTTAGTGCTTTGAGATGTGACAAGTTAGTGCAACCACATGCTTGATAACTCGTTAGGCAGTGAGGGTAATTGTTTGGTGATTGTAAGAATGACCAAAATATATAAAACAAAAACTTACAGCCTGGTGGAATATTGGGGAAAAAAGTAAACTTGAGCAGAAATTTGCTCTTTTTTTTGGGGATGAATAACCATAAATGTAATTACACTTTGATTAGAGCCAAATGCATTTTAATTTCTCAATAACGCGTTTGTTCAAACTCTTATTTAAGCAAATGAACATCAGTGAAATGAAAAAACAAAACAAAAATAGAGCACATCATTTGAAACAAATGAGTCTTTTTGGACTTCATGGGCACAAATTGTCTGTGTTATCCACTTTTATTTGTGTACAGTGAGGCTCCAAATGTAGCGGCTGTGTCATTTGTGATGCAGCTGCAAAAAGCTGCTTAATGGCTTGTGTGTTTGTAAAAGGCAGATGGAAGTTGTAGCTGTGCACACACCTGAGAGCAGGCAAAGCTAATGTACTCTGAAGCCTGTGCAGGAAGTGAGTCATCACACGCCTGGTGTTTTTAAGAAGTCAAAGCTTTTAAGTTTTTAAAAAGAAAGTGAGTTGTTGTTGTGCGTCTGTGGTGTGCGACCTATTAAAAATGGATTGACCTTCACTCTGACACATACTTTGGATAATGCAGTCCATTTGTGGCTTGCAGTTTTGCTAAGTTAAGTCTGTAATCAGCTGTACATGCTTCACTGACTAACCTCTCTGCACAGCGCTCTTCTGCTTTTTGGTTAGCGGTGATTATAATAATAATGATGGTTGTCAGGATGACGACTGTGATGATGATTGACATCCTGTTTTCTCCATCCGCAGGCTGCCAGATGACAGCGAGCAGTGTGAAAGCCTTATTCCCCTCCACACCGTCTCCCCCGGCGAAGGAAGCTTCTGCTCGTGATCCGGCAGTCAAACAAAATGTAAATCACAGTCGACCTTTTCTGGCCTTGGTTTGTGCGCTGTTTACGTCTGTGTTTGTGTTTGTGTTTGTGTTTGTGAAAGGCTGCTAGATTCAATCTTAGACTGAAAGAATAACAAATCAAAAGTAGTCATTTGTGCACTCTGACTGACTGATGGTGCTGCAGGATACGGAGGACCGAAACTGTCCAAATTAAAATGTGAATAAACAAAAACAAATAAGAGACTCGCTCATTCAGAAAAAGCAAAATAAATATTCCATTAAATCAGCGCAAATGTTACAAATAAATACTCTTAATATACAATTACCTATTTAATTTTCTATTTTGTACACGTGGTATATATTTTTGTATTATTTTTCCCTTGATTTTATTCATCCTTATTTGCTTTTTAAATTAAAGCAAGTAAACAAATTTTATTTTGTCTTGCCCCTAAAGTGGTCAAAAATAAAATAAAACTTTATTTGATTAAAAACATAATTGTTTTTGAAAATTATGTTTGTCTTCTATATTTACTTAATGTTCTTTAATTTTGTGTTTTCTTCAGATATTTAATTAAAATATTAATTTAATTTTCTTTCTTATTTCTTTTAACATTTATAATTCTTAATATAACTTATTGCCACAATTATTTTTAATTCATTATGTATTGCCACAAAATGCACTAGCATAAAATATAATTCACCAGCAGTATTAATATTCTATTAAAGAGACCAAATTCAATTAAATTTAAAATTCAATTCAGTTGTGACAGATTAATAAACATATTTTGCATGTTTTGTCCTAAACTTCACTATTTTTCCCCATTTGATAGAACAATTTATTCCTCGCATTCCTCTTAGATTTAAGTGTTTATGTTAATTTTGTATTTTATTTAATTTATTGCCAATAAAAGTAAAGAACAAACTAAGGCAGAAATGTATAACAATAATCTGAAAATGGTACTGGAAGGTAGGAGAAGAAGAAACACTAGTATTAATTAATTTGTTGGAAATTACATAAATAGGGGAATTAAAGTTAATGAAATACAGAGGGAAATTAAAATAGTAGTAATCTGTGTCATAAATGATTTTGATAAAGATATTTTTGGAGGATTTACTGGTGTATTATTGTTCTTTTCAGACATTTATTTAGTTTGGATTTTGGCAGTTTTGGTCCTTCATAGTTACTTCTAACCTTAATTTCCTCTGCTGTGTGAAAACCGACAATGAGAAATCCAAATAGAAACATATTGGATTTTTAGTCTCTTTTTAGCTCATTGTTTCGGTTTTCCACTTTTTTTTTTTCTGTCCTCAGTGTAGTTTGAAGGCAAAGGGAATAAAAGAAAAGGAAACCATATGGAATAGATGTTATTTCATTTCACGTCTCATCCTCAAAAACACATTATAATATGTCCACACTTTGCTTTGAGCTTGGCAGCCTAAAAAATCTTCCACTTTAATGCAAAATCCTGTGACAGGTTTGTTCCCTAAACAAGCCGATAATATTTACCAGAGTTAGCCATTTGCCTTGAACATCTGTCCGCCATCTGTCCGACGTCCAGCCTAAATATTTTAGACAGAAGTCACTTGTCTCTCATTGCTTTAGTGGAGCTATGATTCAATTTCGCAGCAGAGCTGAGGGGATCTGACCTCAGCATGCGGTTTCTAACAGGACTCAGTAAGATCAGCGTTTATTATTGGGTGATTATTTCATTACAGATCAAGTATCAGCTCATCATGTAACAGTGCCACAAACTCTTGTATTCTCAGACAACGCCACCTTCCAACAACACGGGCAAAGTGTTTTATATTTTACTTACTTGGATAATTTATTTAATGCAAGTATGATAATAAGGAAAAAATCTGAAAAATATTCAAATAATATAGGAGGACACACAGTATTTATCCACAAATTTACAACCTGTGCAGTACAGGTGGGATATTTCAGGTAAACCTTCTGACCTGATGACCTTCAAGGCGTGTTTAATCAGTGCTGCTTCTGCAGGCTGAGGTGTGATCACTGTTGTGTTTTGTTTTCTTGAAGCCTGGCAGTGAAAGTGTGTCCTATTAAAATAGGAAATTAATATATGAAATGTGTTTGGCCTGCAGGTTTTAGAGATTGTTGGAAAAATTCAGGTAAAAGAAAATTAGTTTGTGGTGAAAATGTGAAGTTTTTGTTATGTTGAGTTTCTGTAAGCGCACAGTTTTTGTCTCTCACAACGTTTTTTCTTCTCTCTTGCAGGGCGGCCATCGTGGATCTGGCTGAGCTGACAATCGGGAAGCTTTCAGAGACGTTGAACGTACCCCAGTGCCTCCCATTACATCTTATTTATTTTCTACAATGTTCAGATTTAGTTCTGGAAGCTCGGTTTTATCATCACACTTCCATCCAGCACTACAGACTAAAGATTTCCTCATTTTGCTTATTTTCTGTGTCTAAAAGAAAGAAACGGTACATCACTCAAGATGCAGGACTTCATTATCAGTGATATTGCCAAATTAAACCGTTAATATTGGAGAAGACTTCCTTTTGGTCTACTGAAGGATCCTAAGAAATGACAATCTATAGGACACATAAAGCGTTGTTATTATTTCCAAATGGTTCCTGTGACGCATAACTGTTGTTGAGTTGTTTTCACGACCAGAGATCTGGCAGAACTGGAAACGCTGGACACGGACGAGCTCCTGGTACCCAGCGGGGGCGGCTCGGGTAGTCAGAGCGACCTCTGTGTCTTTATAAACACTAGACAGATAACACTACAGCCGAACAGGACAGCACCACGTCTTGTTTCCTCAGTGCTGGATCCTGAACACGAGCTCCAAACGGAATAGAAAGCCTTCAAAAAAAGTTCTGCTCCTAAAAATAAAAACCCACGTCAAGTTTGGATTGAGCTCATCTCCCCTTTAAGGTAGTCTCTGAGTGAAACTCTGGACCTCTTCCAGCGCCCCGACTCCTCCTGTTTTGATTGTTTGCATTTGATTTTGAGACAGTTACACGGTTGTTAGATCACATCGTCCCAGGTGGGGCACAGAGTTGCATCTACAGGGTTGCACACGTAGCCACAGTGATGTCACCCATTTTGAAGCCTTACCCGAGGAATCTGTCGGATACGTGTCCATGACACTGTTTTCTTCCGTCCTTTGCACGGCTTCAAGTCACACTGGGAGCGTTTGATGACTCCATAATCTTTTATTTGTAAATTCAAGCTGTTCCTGCGTCTGACTTCCTGCCCTCCTCATCAGCTCGCCGTGACTTTGAGCAGTACAGAACAGGAACTTATCAGAGTCTTCTGAAACACGCTGTGGGAAAACAGGAGGAATCAAAAGCCAAAGCTTTCTCGGTTATACTAGAACTTCACTCAACAAAACTGAAGCATTAACTTCTTGGACCAACTGCAACTCTCAGAAAGCCTTATAATTAGTGAGATAAGTGCATTAAAATGCTCCAGAAGCCTCAAACAGCACAACAAAGATTTGGAGGTTGAGTCCAGGGGCTCCAGTGAGCTGAGGTGAAGCCTGGCAGACAGACAAGCTGCCACAGCCCAATTTTAAATCTCAGTAGAATCGAGACAGCTAAGTCATAGATCATAGTGACCAACGCTGTTTTTGTAGCAGGCTGTAATCGTGCTTATTTCTGCTGCATGGGAGTCTGTGAGGACTCACTCACCGCTGGAGAAAGCCTCCAGTGGACAATGAAAGAATGGCAGCATTTGGCACTTTTGCATTTACTCATTCTTTTCAGCTCTAAGTTCGTCTGTCAGGTGTTTGGTTTTTGTTTTGTTTGTTTTTGGGGGGGGTGTTCACAGTGACACTCAGGTCATTTAAGAGCACAATCTTCTCTCGCAGTGCCACCTACTGGCCAGGTTTGGCACCCTGGAAAACCCAGGCACGCTAATGGATACACAGAGGTGAAAGTATGCAGTCAGAGCTGGATACTAAAGGAGTGTTCTTGGATTATAGTTGTGTTAGAAGAGGTCCAGTGTTTCCTGAGGAAATTACCTTGAAGGGGAGATCAACCGAAATCAAACCAGACTGGAGTCACTGAACTTTGTGATCGCCTTCGTGCAATAAAAACAGTCGTCTGCAGTTTCCTTTGTTAAAAAGGTTTGTAAATAGTGTACACAGTGAAACATGTACATGGAACTGTTTTATTTTTGACCTTCAAATGACCACTAAAGATTCATATTTTATATCCGTGTCTTCTGGAACGACTGCCGCCACAGGAAGCTTTCGCTCTGCAGCCAAAACTCGCTGATATTTCACCACCTGAACTGGACTGTGTGTGATTTTATTTTACATCTTAAGTGAAGAAAAAATATTTACTGTGCTTGTGATTTTATGTGACAAGAAGAAGCCTTGTTGTTCTGTCATCAGCCTCGGTGTTGGTCATGTCAGCACTACCGATGGAATTGAGCTGCTGATGTTGTTCCCCTCATCCTTTTAAATATGTGCATCTTCATGTTGTTGTTTTTTTCCTGCACTCGACTTTGACTGAGCGTTTTGAGTGGAGGAGGTAATAGCCGTTCTGTGAGGGTGAATTAACCAGTTGAGCACTTTAAGTGACAGAAAAATTATTGCACTTTCTGTGTCTTTTGCCAATCAGTCAGTCCCACCTTTCAGCCGTTGAAAGCGTTGATTATTTCTGTCTTATCATGGTGCTCGTGGAGTGCTGATTTTCTTTCTCAGGTTCTTTGTTTTGTCTTTACTGTCTGAACGTTATCTTTGTCTTTTAAGTGTCTTTGATGCTGAGGATGTTATACAACCTAAACGAAGGCTAACCTTATACCAACCTAAGCTCTTGAATAGTCTTATTTTGCAACTCTTGTTTTCATACTTCGGTGCACTATTAAAAAATATCTTTTAAATATCTGCATTTGAGGGTGTATTTATTCAGTTGTGTAAATTTTAACCAGATGTGACATTTTCATTGCTGACATCTTGGGTTTTTTGGGGTTTTTTGGGGTTTTTTTTGACAAGTAAACAACACACTGCACTGGTAAGGTAAAGCAGACCCTGGGTTATCTTTGACTCTTATGTGTCCATGATTTACAAAACAAGAATCATGCTGTAAGAAGTCAGGCATGACAGCTGTAAGTGTGAATATATACTTTTCTGATGAGTTTACTTTTCCATAGACGTCCATACAACCCAACTTGCAGCCAGAGGAGTCGCCCCCTGCTGGACGTTACGAGTGGAAAAAAGTTTAAAAGGTTTTTTTTTTTTTAAATTCAAAATATTTTAATGGAGTATTTGTGGCTATAGTTTAGAAAGAAAAAAGAAGATGGAAAACAAACTGTTTACAATGAATACAAAACAGAACTTTTCATGTTAGAACATTGTTTTCCTCTCTTATTATTTACCAAACAAGCAACGAAGAAAAAGAAAACCCAGAAGGGGGTAAAAAACTTTTGTTTTTTTTTAAAATTTGACTATCACCTGCTAAATTACATTTTTTTCCCCTTCCTCGTTATTTATGAAAAGCTGAAAAAGTTACTTTGTTACAAATGTAAATGTTTTATATTTTGGTGGAGAAAGATGGAAACGGCATACAAGGTAAAAAAAAAAAAAGTTTGTAGAGTTCTAACTAGACTAGAAGTCAATATTTGTTTTAACCACCTTCATTCTTCAGCTCAGTCTGAACTGTTTTAGGAAGCTTTGTTTTAATTCCTTTAACTAGTCTTCTAGTTCTCCGGGTTTCTTCAATAATGTTGAGGTCTGGACTTGGAGCCCAATCCATGACTGATAGTTTTCCACTGTTTTTCTGTCCTGGTATGCTTTTACTGCATTGGCAGAAAATACAATTTTTGTCTTTCAAACTGTTATCTTTTGGGTTTTTTGTAGATTTGGAAAAAAAAAAGGGGAACAAATGATATGTTTATTTTAAATGGGTTCTTTGCCAGGTTGCCTGTTATTTGTTGACACAACACTGGTTCATCCCTCGAGTTAGGAACTTTTCTTTCCACTTGAATGACTCATATATTAGTGTTAAGTAGCTTAACAAACACACACTTCTCAGAAATGATTCATTCTGGTTCTTTGGAAGCAACTTATAAAAAAATTGGACTTTTGCACAGCACTGTATAGAAATAAAGAATGTATACATACATAGGTCAGAATTATTTTCATATGTGAAGATCAATCAGCTATTCAGAGATGTTAAGGGAGAAACCCTCCATAGCTATAACATGTTTGCTTCTCTATTTTAAAATAAGAGTCTATGGGAGCCAGCCTGTATCTGACAATACTCAATCACAGCGAGAAGGTTCTCAAAGCTTTTATCTCATCATCTTCAACCTGCCTTCATCACTTCAAGGAGTCATCCTTTTAGGGTTTCTGTTTCACTCCTATGTTTGATTGACGTTTTCAAAAAAAAGTCTATGGGAGCCAGCCTCTAGTGGCCATTAGATTAACTGCAGTTCTCACCGTCTGTGTTTCACTGCTAACAAAAATAAAAAGACTGTGTGTGTGAGAGAGAAGATAATGGCCGAAATGAATTAGCAAACTAAATATTTTTTCCTGAAGTTTTGTGCACATCCTGTTTGGAGTTTGCAGAGGTGATTGGGAGGAGGAAGTTCCTTTCACTCATTAGCCAGATTGGATGTAAAGGGAAATCTTCCTCATTTCTGCAGCCTGAAAAAAAGCTTTGTTTTCTGTGGGTTTTTAACCCAGTCTTGGTGTTATTTAGATATTTGACCTGCTTATTTTCCACAGTGGGTTGTGAAAAACTGCTAAAAAAATTATGTTCTGCACATTATCTGCAGTTTCACTCATGATTCACTTTATCCACTTTAGGAATATGAACTGTGCGTAGGCTGAAAGTCGGCCTTGTGTCTGACGTTTGGCTGCTTTTTTTTCCTTTGAAATTATCAGCTGTTAGTTGAGTCCTTATCACGTCATGTCTGCTCTTTTTTTCCTTTAACTTCGACCAGCTGTGATGATTTCTCGCCTCATGATGCTGCTCATGATCTCAAAGTCAAACGGACAGTTTGTTGTTACTGAGATCTACAAACTGGAGCCTGAACACAATGTCACATAATTAAGAGGCATCAGTACCATAATGAACAATCAACCTCGATTTTAGTTTTGACAGTTAACATCTGGCTGCCAATGACGCTCGATGGAGCTCGGCAGTTTAATTGACGGTATTTGACAATACCCAATCACAGCGAGAAGGTCCTCAAAGCTTTTATCTAATCTGCTTCAGCCTGCCTTCATCACGTCAAGGAGTCAGCCTTTTGGGGTTTATGCACTCGAGTGTACTTCATGTTTATACAGAAAGAATGGCCCCGCATTCATCACTGATTATCTTTAAAAAGGAGGAAAAGCAGTCAGATTTTCTTCCCCGGGCCTGGTGATGAACTCACCTCCTTCATATTTAGTTTATTCCACCTTTGACTTCTCCGTCATCCAAATGAACAACTGTGGATAAAAGTGCACATTTCTGTCCTGTTGGAGGTTGTTTTTAAGGATTTCTGATTGTGCAGGAACTTCATTTTTATCTTCAGCACAACCTCGGTATAAATCTTAAATGTTTATTTGTACTGAACTGAACAGCATTTCAATTGCTGCTTCTATTCTCGCTAAAAACTCGAGGCAGAGGATGTGTAAAGGAGGCACATTAGGACCGATGATGCACTGTAACATCGTCAATGTTTAACTGAACTAGTTGAGATGGCAAATAATGCCATAAATTTAAAATCTGTGAATGAATGAACACACAAATTCAACAGTCCAGCTGTTCAGCTCAAAGCAGACGCCTGATTCATTACAAAGAACATACTGAGCTTTTAACAAAAGGGAAAGAGGAACAAACAAGTACGCTGACGTTGGAAAGTAAATACAACAACCTGTTTCACTCCTATAGCTATATACACATAATCAGATTACCGGGCTATAAAAGAGTATTAGAGCTACATTACGAACAACACATTCTTGTTCTTTTTGATAAAGAAAAGTGAAAATGTGGAGATTAAAGTTCAACATAAGACATTTTGTAGATGTGTAGCAGCTGTGGCAGCTGTTTGACTTAAAAAACAACAAATTTAATCATGAAATTGCAACTTCAACACAGAACCACTTGGGACTGAAAACATTTATATTTCTTTCTGAATACTGTCAGTGTTATCAGACATGTTTCCAGCTGCCTTTGACCCGTGATTGGACAGTTTCAGCAGTGCTCCATTAATCAGTAATCAGTTTAAGATATGGACTATACAAAGAAATCAGAGAGACACTTCAGTCTTTGTGGAAAATTTCCTGCACTTGCCTCCATCATTCCAAATATCTGCATATTTGTTTGAAATAAAATAAATGTTTGTGCATAAAATGTTTGGGTTGTGATATGTTAGGCTGACTTGGCCCAACAGAAGTAAATAAGTGTGAATTATAAAGTTCAGGCAGCTTAATATTTTGAACTGCGTGTATGTTTTGTCAACTAAATGGCAAAGTAAACTTCTGTTTGCCCAGCATTTTTAGGAAGTTGAGACACCCCCCCCCCCCCCCCCCAAAAAAAAAAACAAAAACAAACTTCAAGTTCAACTTGTTACTTTACTTTTTTTTAATGGTAAGCCACATGATCTTTTTACAGTGTTGTAATGTTATATTAGAGTTGCTCCACCAAGTAGTAATGATGTGAAAATAAATGTTTAACTGAGAAATCATGACTTACTCCACTGCAACAGCCTGGCTAACTAACCTATTACAGTTGACCCAACAACTATAATAAAGGTGTGAAAACTTGGGACAACATGACCCATAACAGAAGTAAATAAAAGTCTGAATTATGAAGTTTGTGAACTTTATATTTAAACTAAACAACCACGTAAACTTCTGTTTGTCCAACTTTTTTCATTTACTGTTTAAACAAGCCTTCGGTTACCAACGCTTTTTACATTTTTAATTTACATTTAACCTCTTATATTGTGTATTTTGCTATTTATCGTACTGTTTATTTTAATCTTTGTGTACAGCGCTTTGTGACTACCTGTCTATGAAAAGCGCTTAATAAATAAACTTTACTTACTTAACAAAGTGTTTACAGTGTTGTAATAATATATCAGCTCAACTTGACCCAAACAGAAGTAAAGTTCTGTGGGCTTCATATGTTGAACTGTATGTCATGTCAACATTACCTCCCATGTTTCTTTCCTTTACAAAGCCGAGTAAAGTCAGCAGAGCCGTGCTTTTTGTTTTTATTCGTTGGCCCACCTGCTTTTTGTTTCTTACAGTGTGTGGGGTGAAACCAGACCCGCGCTCGTGTTTGATGTTTAACTGGGCTGTTCTCATCGGAGGGAGGAGGAAGTCAGCGCAATTTAAATGTTGCCCAACACTTTACTTACCCACAGGTGAAACCACAGGAGGACACGCACGGGCGGAAACTCTCTGGATACTTCTACCTGATCATGAAGGCAGGAAGGAGTTGGCCGGGGCTGGGGAAGCACGCCGGGTAAACTGCGGAGTTTTTGTTTAGTTTTTGTTTTCCACAGTGCGCGTAGCGATCCGTGTTTCCCACCTCTGCGATAGTCGGGAATACTTTGAGACAAAATTAAGCTGTTTCCAGGAAAAACCGGCCCGCAAGGAGAGCGCGCAGCAGGACTGATAAGAAAAGCAACACCTGGAAAATCTGAACGCGCCAGTCTGCAGCCATGGATGAGGAAGTGCAGGGAGGAGAGCAGAAGAACTGGCAAGAACTTGAACCCAAATATGGGATCAAAATCTTCCTCACGGTCCTCTACAGCCTCATCCTGGTGACGGGAATTGTGGGTAATTCAGTCACTATCCGAGTGACCCAGGTGCTAAAACGCAAGGGCTACCTTCAGAAGAATGTCACTGACCACATGGTGAGTCTGGCTTGCTCTGACATTTTGGTGCTTCTCATTGGCATGCCGGTGGAGCTCTACAGCGCCATCTGGTTCCCCTTCACGTCAGCGTCGGGCAACGCCTTCTGCAAGATCTACAACTTCCTGTTTGAGGCTTGCAGCTATGCCACCATCCTCAACGTGGCCACGCTCAGCTTTGAGCGCTACATCGCCACCTGTTACCCTTTTCGCTTTAAAACCTTGGGAGGAAAATGGACCACCGGCCTAATCACCTTCGCCTGGATCGTGGCCCTGTTCGTGGCCCTGCCACTGCTGATCACCATGGGCACGCAGGGGCACATCCCAGTCACGCGCAGCACCCCAGTCCAGAACCTGACCTTCTGCACCAACCTGAGGGAGCACTGGGTGATGTACAGGATCAGCATCTTCTTTGCCTTCATCGTGTACATGATCGTGCTGGTCTGCGTGGCTTTCATGTGCCGAGCTATGATCCTGGTCCTGAAGAAGCCGATGGGATTCATTGAAGAAAGCACCAGTGGAAATCAAAGAGCAATCCATAATGAAAATTCAAAGGTCAAGTCAGCCAGGAAGCAGACCATAGTTTTTCTTGGTAAGTTGGAATGTATTGTATTGTATTGTATTAATGTCTTAAAACCGATGAAGCTGCAGAAATTTGTAAAATAATTTGAATCTGATGCCACAAACGTGGAAGAAGCGGCGACATCATGACACCAGAATGCGCCAGTGCACTGCCTGGCTGCAGTTCAGTCAGGCATGCAGCAGAGGGCGATCACAAGGTAGTCCGCAACCAATGGCAGTGCCGCAAAATGGTAAAAAAACCATCGTGGGCTGGACCAGAAAAAAAATCACAACAGCTTAAATTAATTTTTTTTAAAACACTGTCCAAAGTTTTCCCTTCTTTAAGTGTTGAGTTTATTCTAGAACTGTCCTCGCCATCATTTGTAAAGTGGAAATACCACAAAATATCATTTCCTATTAAATTATTTTATTACCAGAACAAACAGCCTTTGAAAATATACCCCCGGGACATGGAAGTGTAAGTACACGTACAAATTGCAGTAAAAAAAAGGAAGAATTTTTTTTTTTTTATCACAGACAGTGTGGCTGGCATTACTGTACTGGGAATATTATCAAAGTCACTTTAGTGGCCCGGTTTGACCCCTGACCTTTGGAACAAAGTAATTATTAACAACTCAACAAAAATCCAAAATTTTTGGATTTGTTTTTAACAAATAAAATGTCAATAAAGTATTTTAGTTCAAATAAAACAACACGACCAAAGAACACTGGCATTCTGCTGCTACATGCTGATTGGTTAGTTAAAGGACGCACAGTTAAACTGTAAATGTACTTTACTGTATGATGGCATGAAGAGGGGATAGCATATCCCTAATATGATCATCTCAGGTGCGGAAGCCCCACCCATCTGCTTCTCAAACCTTTTGTTTGCAGTGACAGCCAATCAGAAGAAATTTGTCTTAAAGGGGGAGGAGCGAAAACAAATCTAAGTTTAAGATCAGCTTAATTTAAAGAGGTGGACTTTTCTTACCAAAGTGCTTGAGTCTACTTGAACTCTCCCGAGTCTAAATTTCACGATAATGTTAACAGAAACAGTGAAGTAGGGTCTTCTTTGTACACACCGTGCACGGTGATCTACATGAGTGATGTGCAGTCTCTCCGCCTGTTTACACCAACTGTAACTTTGTCTCTGAGCCACAAGTGGAAGTAATAAAAACGAGTCTGGGCTGTCTTCTTCTCTTGTTCTGACCATGAAAATGATTGATGTCACACACTGACACGCACAAGCTGCTTTTGTTTAGGGTGTGTCAAACACGCTGCACACAAATTGCCTGTAATAGTAATCAAGGCTTGTTTAATTCTGAGTTGTTCTGCTCATGTCCAGCTCCAAATTTTTATCCTTGGACTCCAGGGTAGCTTTGCATGAGTCACTGTTCAAAATAATGATCCTTTGCCTTAAACTAGGAGTCGGAGCAGCCTCACAGCCCCAAACACACTATTTTAGCTTCTCTCCTTCTTCTCATTGGCTGCTCCTCATTTAGAACATGTTTGAATGGCATGTGGGTGGAGTTTATTAGGATATCTGCTTTCTATGACATCATAAGGATCCAGGAGTATTAAAAGCTGCCTGAAACGGAGTGTTTAGACCTTTTTGTCTGTTATCCAGAAGTGTGACCATGTTTAATATGGACTTCCACCAGAAAGCTAAATCTCTATTAAGCTTTTAGCCTTGCAAAGAGATGTTTTCATGCTGCCCAGTGTGAAGTCTTGAAGTTGAGGAAGTCAAAATGCTCCATTGTCGTGTTTTAACTCTTAAGAAAAATACTTCCCACTCAAAAACTGACATGAAATCATCACAAGAGACAAAAACATGGGTGAAAACCTCACTAAACTCCTCACAGAGAGGAATTCTTCTACCAGAACAGTCAGGCATGGCAGCACCTGCCTAACCCAGACTACATGTTAACAGCAGAGTTTGCGGAATAATGACACGTTGGACGTCCTGTGTGCTCCGTCTGGGTCCACTGAATATGAGCAAGGAATGGCCACGAGGAAGGAGAGGCTCGGAGGTGTTAACAGATGTTGATGTTCTGCAGTGAAGGCAGCAAACTGACTCCCTGTGTCCCTTGAGTCATACAGCAGACTCACCGCATAAATACACAAAACACTGACAGGAAACAGGACGTGCATGAGCTAAACTGCACACTAACAGAATAAAACTTTTAAACCCCTGTTATCCTGGTCCCAGCGACACCTCCAAAACATTTTGAATTGTTTTGGGGGTTTTTTTTTGTATTAAAACATGCTGACATCAACCTGCTTATGTTTAATGGACTGGTTCTTATATAGTGCTTTTCTACTCCCTCTGAACACTGAAAGCACTTTATACAACATGCATTACGTACTAAAATATTGCATTTTATTTTCTTTGCCCAACTGGCTGAAATCTTTGACTTTTATAAGCTGTAAAAACTTGAGATTTTAAGGTATATTCAAAATTTATGGCTTCACTGTGATGTCGTAGGGTACCATAATGACAGGTGTGTTGCATAGCGCTCTCCATGCCCTTTTATATAATATATTACTCAATATGGTTTCTTGAAATGTCTTTGTAAGGTCACCTTTGATCTTGGGTGCTATCAGTGAAGGTCAGGGTCAAATTCTTAGTCAGCCTAGGTATTCATATCCCCAAAGGCCACATATATTGCTGTGTTTGATGTCGATCCATAAAGAATTGTGGGTAATATCAATTTCTTACTGATTTTAACCTAAATTAAACTCGAGCTGTTATTGGTACCAATGGACTAAATTGAGCTTGATATCTTAAAAACTGTGGATGCTGGTCTGCTAACAGGGGAAAATAAACTGGGCTGTGAACAGAGGTCCACCTTTATTCCACAATAATCCTCCTTTTGTATAATACCAGCATATTCCTCTGGTTAAATATCTCATACAGCACACACAGTTTTCAAAGACTCTTCCTAATAGGCCGTTACCTGTAAATTCATTTACAGATATCGGGGCAGTATCTGTAAAGGATACAGCATTGTGCAAAGACTCAAGCCACCATCATTTCTTTGTGTTTTGCTTCCAGGGAGCCAAACGTCTTTGTGGTCTTGTGTAATATTTCTCCAGGCTTTCTGAATGTCTTTCAAAGCTTTTCTTTGGACATTGGCTGCTTTTTCACTGCTTTTTCATTGTGCCGGACCATTTCCAGAGGAATATGTTTCTGTTTTTTGAACCACTTAATACTGCCTTATGATTCATTCAAGCATGAAAGGGATGAACCAGTTCTGACGGATAACACAGGTTAGTAGGCATAAAATAGAATTTTTGTTCTAAATTAGCTGAAAACCTGCCTTATCTGCTTCTCGGTGACTTTTGACCAGCCCACTGTTGAAGTGCTTTTGCTGTCGTTGCAACAAGACTGTGGAATCGTCTCAGACTTTAAACCTGAGCTGAAAGCAGTCAGTTTTGCTGATCTTTGGTTGTTGTGTTTGGACAACAGATCCTCGGTGTGTTATTTTATCTAAATGGTGTGAATTTTAGGAACCCTTTTTATTTGATTTTATTATTGATTGTGAAGCACTTTGGTTTTCAATGCGCTCTATAAAGTTTTAGGAAACTGGACAAGTGGGGGACAAAAGAAGTGGCAGACTTGAAATACTATCTACAGCTGATGAACAGTATCTGAAAGTCATGTTTTTATGAAAGAGGACAAATCCTGCAGAGAACTGAAACCAGACCGAGAGGTGATCTGATCCATCTACTGTTCACTGAAGCCGATGAAAATTCTATCCATCCATCATGCAATACCCTCGGAAAGCATTTGATTGGCAGCAGCTTTATTTTGCAGCATGATGACACAATGATACACTGCCAGTGCAGTAAAAGCATATCTGAATAGTGCTCCATTGTGTGTCTTTCTATCAGTCATGGATTGGTTTCCCCAGAGCCCGGCCCTCAACATTTGAGCAGCGTGGGATCATTTAAAGGCAGAGACATCCAAAGAGCTCTGGATATCCTTTGAGAAGCCTGAAGAACTATTCCTGAATATACTGACAGAAATTCCAGAAAGCCCAGTTTACCCACCGTAATGGTCGCTTTCCACCACAACATTGTATCACAGTCACTTCTATTTAAACCTGCCGTTAAGGCATAGGAGGCCGCTGAGGTATTCTCCTGAAGGATAGGTGTCACCACTCAGAGAATACTGGCAAACCATTCAAAGTTTTCAAACTGTTTAAATGTCTCCCTATGTATATCTGTATGTGTCTGAGCTTTGGCAGAATATCATTAAAATGACAGTAGAAATCGGCATGATTGTACATGTGTGGCTTCAACTCAAAGTCGAGAGGTTCATGATTGACACATAGATTGTGTTGTGCTGCAGCATAAGAGAGTTCAGGCGTACCACAGCGTTGTAGGTGGAGCCTAAGGGGCCAGGGCTGACCCACTTGACCCAAGAAGTTTTATTTGCAGTTATCAGAATTAAAACTTTAAATTAAGAAAAAAAAAACTAAACATGTTTTCCTTTTCTACAAAAAAGTAAAAGACAACTTTTTTGTTATCAGGGAAATTTTGACCAATCACAACAAGCCTTTTCACACCTGCCCTACACTTGTTTAAATCTGAGCATCATGTCACATTCATAGGTTGGTTAATAGAGGCTGTAGAAACAGAAGTATTCTGAACCCAGCAAATACATTTAATACTGAAAGTAGAAAAAGCCACAGAACAACAAAGAAGACAGTTGTTAAAAGTTTCTGTTGAGATAAGTATTTACAGCTCCCTCTGCTGATTGGCTCAGTGTAAGCCACCCAGCACTCCCTTTCTTTGACTCACTCCTCCTCTCAATATAACAATAATTATTCAGATAAGATGATACTGGATTATAGTGTTTATTATCCTTTTAGAAATCTCATTTGTGTTGTGTGGCAGCTGTCAGACAGATACAACCACAACAATGATGAGTTCCTAGTTACTGACATTAAAGACCTCATGAATCACCTGGACTTGTTCAGCAGAGCTAGAAAAGATTTTTGCAAAGGTGGTGCCCTGCAGCTCCATCCTGATGGTGGTAATGCATATTCACCACGAAGAAGGTCACTGGGGATGTTGCGCCTCCTTTGTCAAAGTGGCTCAAGAGTTGGGAGTTTACCTTGTAATCGGAAGGTTGCCGGTTCGAGCCCCGGCTTGGACAGTCTCGTTCGTTGTGTCCTTGGGCAAGACACTTCACCCGTTGCCTACTGGTGGTGGCCAGAGGGCCCGGTGGCGCCAGTGTCCGGCAGCCTCGCCTCTGTCAGTGCGCCCCAGGGTGGCTGTGGCTACAATGTAGCTGCCATCACCAGTGTGTGGATGGTTGGATGACTGAATGTGTAAAGCGCTTTGGGGTCCTTAGGGACTAGTAAAGCGCTATACAAATACAGGCCATTTACCATTTACAAGTTCAGACTCACAAAGTTGCGTCATACTGTGTTGCTGCAATCTTACTGCTTGTATTTACAGACCTGTTGAGATCTCGGTGTTTGAGTGGATAGTAGTGATGTTGGTCTTCATAATCCACAGCAAAAATAACAATAGCAGTGCTGGTGTTGTTTACTCAGTGCATACAGGCACGTGTAGCTGCTTCAGGCCCAGCCCAAATTACTCAAGTCCGTTTAAAATCATATAAAATCGCTCATACCATATATTGACCTAAGCTTGTTAGACTTACACAAACTGTTTTTGCCTTAAATTAGGTAGCCTGAGTACCGCTGGGACAGTTGAAGCTGCCATTTGTTTCTGCACATGTGTATTAGTGTTTCACTTCAACACGTCGCTTTCCCATAGTTCACTGTGATTTAACGTTGCTAAACTGAACTCTCAGATCACTCTAATCTTCACTGTGTGCTCCAAAGGCTGACGTATGTCAGGACATGATGTCATTCAAGGTTATCGCACTGCTAAGAGAAATGGGCAGGGTGGTCTGTTTATTTAAGTGGTTTAACATTACTGGTTTAGGCATACAAACACACCTTCCTCTGTTTGAGTCAGTCTACTGCGATGTCCTGCTGGATCAGCCTGGCATTGAACGCCAGCCAAACCAGTGTGTGTGTCTGAATCACAGCACACCCATTATGTACTCCTAAAACTCACACATTTAGAGTATTGATTTTATAACCTTGGTGTTTGTGTGCGATTATTCTTTTTTTTTGTGCTGAAAGTATAAATACTGTGAAACATTTTAAAAACTTTTAATGTGAATGGTTGTGAGTTTTACTTCAGGCTGAAGGGGGCCGACGGGGAGGGACTGAGGTAAAGAACCAGTGTGATGTGAAAACAATGGGAAGC
The DNA here is from genome assembly GCF_056152115.1 of Neolamprologus brichardi. Lineage (NCBI taxonomy): Eukaryota > Metazoa > Chordata > Actinopteri > Cichliformes > Cichlidae > Neolamprologus > Neolamprologus brichardi. The sequence goes on along the minus strand of NC_142119.1, from coordinate 2,632,734 downwards.
TAGTGCAGAGTCTGTGACACTCAGCTAATGGAGGCAGTTAAGGTGTTTTAAAGCCTGTAGGGCTGATTGATGCAATTTGTGAACCACACTGCTCCTCTGATACATAACTCAGTTGAGTATGATCGCACAAACACGATGCACAAAATCACTTTCAGGTCAGAGCAATCCAGTGGCGGTTATCATTATCATTTCTGCATAATTCACAAAGATATGAGAGGGATAATGTAGAGCTGAAGGTTTGCTCCACATTTACACCAAGCTGCAGCTTGGCAGAGAAACTGAGGTGAAAGTGCAAAAACCTGCAGTTTCTCTATATAAAAGTAGACGTAGCCACAGGTGATATCACGATTTGTTTTGTTTTTAGTCTCCTCATTTTAAAGCTTCACCCCACCATGTTGGTTTTTTTAGAGGCAGAGGTTAAACTATTTGGACGGGAAAATGGAGATGGAGCTGGAGCTCACTGTAGGATGGTCTGAACCCAAAATGACACCAACAGAGCAAACACTGTCTGCATGTCGGGCTGTTTGTTTTTATGTTGGACTCCCTCAGTTCCCGTCGGTTTCCAGGATCAGTTTCTTGCAGCAAGCCGTAAACATGTTTATTTCAGTTGGACATTTTAAATTGGGAGTCTGTTAGAACTGGCTTATCTTTGGAGCCTGTCTCAAGTGGTCATTACAGGAACTGCAGTTTTTGGCTCTTGAGACTTTGTCTTCATTTTTCAGTTCTGAAGGTTGCAACTTCATTTTAGGGGTGATTTTTGTTTTTAAATAACTTTCCTCTTCTAACTGTATTAAAGTGTGTAGATTATGAGGGGCGTGGCCTCTTTGACTGACAGGTGTATTCGACACAGGCTATAGCTACTAGCTGTCTGCTAGGTTTCGCCTCAGCTAATTGAAGTCCTTGAATTCTGACCCCTGGATGTGCTTTGGGTGCCTTTTGGAGCATTTTTAAATAGAATCTGGCAAACAAACAAACAAGCCATGACTTCAGGCTGTCTATGGTCCAGTTTTTTCCATTGACATTGGTGTGTTCTCTGAGTCTGTTAGCAGTAATTAGTATGTATACCTGTGTTTGTAGGGGCTTCATGGATGCATGTCTTTGCTCACCATCTTCTCCTCCATATATGGTCATGGATGGCTCCAGAAAAACACATCTAAAACACCCAACTCCAAGCTTCAAACTGGGACTCCACAAAATACAGGGTGGCTCTGTCCATCCTCATTTTACAGTGTGTGGCAGGCTAAGACAGGGAGAGGGAAACTGACCAAGAATACTGAGATTTTATGAGGAGATTGAGGTCTTGTGCCTCAAAGTACACATCTTCATAAGCAACTAGTAGAAAATGTAATTTTTGTATCAAAGTGCAGACTTGTACTAGCTGCAGAAGTCTGGTTAAAGCCAGGGATTACATGAAAGCATGGAGAGTTTTACACTGGACCTGTAGGAATGGAAAGACGTAGTGTAAGACGTACTTTACACTGTTAACATTTGCCAGGCTTCGTGTTTGACATGCTTTTAGACGACATTTACTCAAAGTGAAGTGCAAATAATTTGGTGGCTGTTATATATATGGGCAAGCTGCCCAACTGAAGTCTGTGCCTTACTTGAAAACTGTCATTAATGCTACTTTACATTCACTTCTTTTTACATTCTTCTGACGGAAATGCTGAACTTTAAAAAGAGCTTATAAGTTACAAAACACGTTCACCCCTGGTTTCCAAGCATTGTGCATAAAAGAAGAGTTCATGGTAAAGTAAAACACTTGGAAAACAAACCTGTGAGTTTTATAGAAGTTTAGAGGAAATATTTCCTCTCTCGTCCTAAACAGGTTCATTTCAATAACTGCTTAAGAACCAACCACATCAACTTGTTCACTATTTCAAAAGGGACACAAAGGTTAAAGAAAGGTGAGAATGCAGAAGTGAAGCATCACTAATTAAAGGCTAATTCACTGTTCATTGGGCTTCTTCTTTAAGAATTGTTAGACTTTTGTGCATTCGGTGCATATTTCATCCTCCTCTAAAAAATGTGCAGCTTGATCAGGAATCGTTCGCTGCTTCGACATCAAAGGTCTCTTATTCTGCTCAGTTTCAGGAGGATCAGAAGACTGATCTACAGAAGATCAAAGCAGCAGGACATGCCCAAAGCACCTTACCTGGGAAGCACTCAGGAGGTATCCTGAATATCACTTCCTGTCACATGCTTCCATGAGGTTGCTATTTTAATTCCCCACCACACCGAGCTCATCAAGCTCTGCAGCACAAGACAACCAGTCGACCTGGTGGAGCTGTAGTTAGTGTAGGAGAGGCAGCAGATTATGTTGCTCAGGTTTTTCTTTGTCTCGAAGAACTTGACAAATAAAAAATTAAGAGAAATTAGAAGCTTATAGATGTTATAATTTACTCTTTTATTTAAGAAAAGCAGTTCCCTCCTCCAAAGATCACAAGGAGAATCATGAGCGAGCGACTGAAAGTACAGATTCATATTCAGGATATTTTCAGTTCAGGGTCTCTGGTTTTATTATCACCTGAGTAATTTTACTGTTGTCCTGAGCAGAAAACTGCTTCACTCCCACTGTGGTCTGATTCAATTACCGGCCAATTGCACACCCTTGTTAGCCTAATAACATAATAAATATTAGACAGAATCTTTGTCCTCACGTAAATGAACGAGGAAGGGTCGGCTGCATTAAAACCAGCTCATGAAGTGGGTTTTTATCCGTTAGTCACAATTACTGTGTGGCTTAATTTTCTGATAGGACACAATTTGCTTCTGTGTCGATGTGACTCTGAATGCAGATTCACTGGTATTACTGATGGTGGATGGTGACAAGGTGGGCATGATGGGCATGAGGATGATGCCAGACATAGTGAAAGTGATGTGAGAATGAACAGGACATAAAATCAACATGTTCCTGGTTAATTAAAGGATTGCATTCATGATCATTTGGATTGGCAGACAGTGCTGAATATTATACTGGAAATGGCCTTTAAAGTGGGCCTAATCTGCTTCTCCTTTTGTTCCACTCCATCAGGTACATCTGTTCAACTTCTCGTTAACGCAGATATCACATGGCAGCAACTCAAATTCAAATTCAAATTCAAATTTTTATTTGTCACATACACAGTCATACACAGTATGATATGTAGTGAAATGCTTGGACAACTGCTCGTGACCTAAAGAAAAAAGAAAAGGCTATGAATAAGATAGGAAATAAATAAATATGAAAATAAAAAAGGGTAAATTTAACCAGGAAGGAATAAAATAAAATATAAAAAAATTAAGTTAAGAATGAGATAACTGTACAACACAAATTAGAATGAAGGGTAAATTTAACTGGGAAAGAATAAGATAAAATATATAAATTAAAGTTGAAAATAAGATAACTGTACAACAAAATACAAAGTATAGACATTTATAAGAATGTAAGAGAAATATAAATATATATACACACAATAACAGCAGCTGCAATCCACATTATACAGTGTCTTGTGCAGTGCAAATATGCTTAAAGTGATGAAGTGTAAACAAATGTCCAGAATGTCCAGTGTGTGTGTAAGAACTATATGTGTGGGTCAGTACTGTGTGGTGGTGTGATTGAGAGACCGTATCGCCTGCGGGAAGAAGCTCCTCCTCAGTCTCTCTGTGTTGGTCTTCAGGGAGCGGAATCGCTTTCCTGACCTCAACAGAGAGAACAGTCCGTTGTTGGGATGGCTGAGGTCCTTCACGATCTTCCTGGCCTTGGTCCAGCACCGCCTGCTGTAGATTGAGTGCAGGTCAGGGAGCTCGGAGCGGATGGTGCGCTCAGCTGAACGCACAACCCTCTGTAGAGCTCGTCTGTCCTGCATGGTGCTGTTCCCGAACCAGGTTAAGATGTTTCCCGTCAGGATGCTCTCTATGGTGCAGGAGTAAAAGTTCCTGAGCACCTTGGGGGGCAGTCGGAAGTCTCTCAAGCGTCTGAGGTGGTAGAGACGCTGACAGGCCTTTTTCACCACGGTGTTGATGTGACAGGACCATGACAGGTCCTGCGTGATGTGAACTCCGAGGTATTTGAAGCTGTCCACTCTCTCCACTGGGCACTCGTTGATGACGGGGGTCTGGTAGTTCCTCTCCTGCTTAGTGCTGAAGTCCACTATCAACTCCTTTGTCTTACTGACGTTTAGAAGGAGGTTGTTCCTCTGGCACCAGTTCTCCAGATTCCTAATCTCCTTCAGGTAGGGCGTCTCGTTGTTGTCAGAGATCAGGCCCACCACGACGGTGTCGTCAGCAAACTTGATGATGGTGGTGGAGCTGGTAGTGGCCACACAGTCATATGTGTACAAGGAGTACAGCAGGGGGCTCAGAACACACCCCTGGGGGGCTCCAGTGCTGAGAATGGTGGAGGCTGAGACATGTCCGCCCATCCTTACTGCCTGTGGTCTGCCAGTTAGGAAGTTGGAGATCCACTGACACATAGATGAGCTGAGTCCCAGATGCTCCAGCTTGGTGGTGAGTGTGGAGGGAATTATGGTATTAAATGCAGAGCTGTAGTCTATGAAGAGCATTTTAACATAATTCCCCCTTCTAGTGTCCAAGTGAGTAAGTGATGTGTGGAGGAGATGAGAGATGGCATCGTCTGTGGAACGATTTGGACGGTAAGCGAACTGTAGTGGGTCCAGTGTGTCTGGTAGTGAAGAAATGATGAAGTCTCTGACCAGGCGTTCAAAGCACTTCATCACTACTGAGGTGAGGGCTACAGGGCGATAGTCATTGAGAGAAGCAGGGTGGGGTTTCTTTGGGACAGGACTCAAGTGCATTTAGGCATGTAGGTCAAGACGACCTGCTGAAGTTCAAACTGAGTATGAGAATGAGGAAAAGTGACTTTAAACATGGCGGGGTTGTCGCTGCCAGACGGGCTGGTATTTCAGAAACTGCTGATTTGCTGGTATTTTCTCACACAAACATCTGTAGGTTTTACAGAAGATGATCCAAATAAGAGGAAATATCCATTTCACTGGGTGGAAATGCCTTGATCAGTGTTGGTCAAGTTACTTAAAAAAAGTAATCAGTAATTAATTACTGATTACTTCCCCAAAAAAGTAATCCCGTTACTTTACTGATTACTTATTTTCAAAAGTAATTAATTACTTAGTTACTTAGTTACTTAGTTACTTTTTAAAAACACGATTTACAACCTGAATAGGTGATAAAGCGATAGATCTTTCAGCCCAATTCTACGTTTTCTACATAATCCATCATACAAAATGTAATCAAATGGAAAAGTCTCTTTTTAAAACTTGTTTTGTTAGTTTTAATCTTTTAACTTTATGCATGAAGCAAAATTTTAATTATATGCACCATTCTCTGACTTGAAGAAATTAGTTTAACATTTAAACCTATTTTCTGCACATTCCAGCACATAAAAAAAAAAAAAAAAATATATATATATATATATATATATATATATATTTTAAATTAATTAATTTTTTTGTGTTTACACTCACTCTTTCAGATGCAAGTAAAACACAGCAGAAAATAAATAAAGTCAAAGACTAGCGGTCCTTTTGCTCTATTTTCACCTGTAAAGCAGGAGTAGGGTAGGCGGAGGTTTACCCTGGTGCAGGTGTGCCGCAGCGGTCAGTGGAAGAATCCGCGAGTTTCTCTGTGAGTTTCCCATTACGTCGTAGCTACTCGGTGCTTGCTTGGAAGTTTAGGGGTTTTTTCGCTGTAAAAAGAAGTTTTCTTCCCACGCACAACGGACACTAATGTTTTTGTCACTTTTTACAGAATCAAACTCAAAGTAAGGTCAGTACTTCCACGCTTTAAACGCTGCACGCTCATACTCTCTCTGCACTCGATATATGATCCATTGTTGATCTGCACACAGCTGTTGTCACGAACGTCGCACTCGCTTACGTCACTGTCATGAGAAATTAGAAAATCACGGTTTTAGTAACGCAGTAACGCAGCGTTCCTACGGGAAAGTAACGGTAATCTAATTACCGTTTTTGCAATAGTAATCCCTTACTTTACTCGTTACTTGAAAAAAGTAATCGGATTACAGTAACGCGTTACAAGTAACGCGTTACTGCCCATCTCTGGCCTTGATGATGCCAGATGACGAAGGAGAATGGGCAAACTGCTTGAAACTAATAAGAAGAAAACTGTAAGGCAAATAACCACCTGTTACAACACTCCTGTCAGCTAAGAACAGAAAAGACTAATATGCACTCAGATTCACCAAAATTGGACAACAGAAGATTGGAAAAGTGTTGGCTGATCTGATGAGTCTTGATTTCGGCTGGACTTTGGCAGAATTTAGAGCAACCAACATGAAAGCATGGATCCATCCTGCTTTTTATCAACAGTTCAGGCTGGTTGTGGTGTGGTTGTATGTGGGATATTTTATTAGCACAGTTATGGTCCCTTAGTCACCGCTAAACACTGTTTAAACTCCTCAGCCCAGTATTGTTGCTGTTGTCCATCTCTGAATGACCACAGTGGCTCCTTCCAGCAGGAGTACATGCCACAAATGCCACAAAGCTCAAATGATCTCAAACTGGTTTCTTGAACATGACAATGAGCTCACTGTACTTAAATGGTCTCCACAGTCAACAGATCTCAGTCCAATAGAACACCTTTGGGTGTACCTAATAAAGTGGCAGATGAGTGTGATGCAATTCTCATTTTCTCAGTAACAATGAGAAATGCTCAGTTACTCAGTTTTCTCCCCACGTTCTGTGTTTAAATCAGCTGAAAAATGGACCTAATATTTGGAGAAATTCAGCTCTTAGCGAGGGCTCGAATGGGCTGTGACTATTGAGTAAGAGCAGAGAAAAACTGAGATGTAATGCATATATTCGGTGCCTCACTTTTTCTCTGTAATGCGCTTCAGTTGAGTTTTTGCCTATTGTCTCAAAATAAGCCTACTTACCATATCTAAACCATGCAGTCATGAATACTGTAGTGTTTTGCAAAATGAAGCGTAAGGATTTTGAGGAGAAGATTGTGTTTGTAACCAGAGTAACGCTCCCTGCTTCAGTCTCAGCATGTATCAGACATGTTTATTACAAAAATTGAGGTTTATTGCTGTTTTCAGGCTGTTTATCGAAAGCTTTCACCTTCCAGCAAAGCCACTGCTGATACGAGAAACACATTCTGAGTTTGGTTCGTTGAGCTTCAGCCTCTCATTTTATATCCTATAAAAAATTTAAAAAAAAGGTGCACAGAAAAAATGCTTTTAAAAAATAAAAAAAGTGCAAGTCTGAGACTGAAACTCGACAGCCTTGAATGATTTTTAATCAGGCGGCGTGTAATGACACTCCTCAGTGTGTGATAGTCTTTATGCAAACAGTTTGCTTGTACTTAATTTCAGCAGGAATCGTGTGGGCTGTTCAGAGCACACACTCCAACTCTACACCCTCCTCCACTTATTACCAACAGACTAGAATATTGATGCATGTATAAATATTGATGAGAACAGATATAGGGGGGATTTTCTGGGTTTAAAAAAAATATTATTTATGGCTCACCTTCAAGTCAGTTTTTATTTCTCACTTTATTGCATCCACATTTAAAGGAAGGTGTTTTGAGTCTTATGAAGAATGACTAATTTTCATGATTCCTAAAGAAAATCACCTGACCATGATTTAAAAAACTTCAATATTTACTAATACAAAATTCATAAGAGCTCGGGCATAAACACCACTGCAGACTCCACTTCATCATCTCCGTAATGGAATATTACATTTTACTGAATATAACTTTGAGGTCACGTCTGTTATCGACTGCAGCGATGATCCCAGTTTGCATTTGAATATTGTTATTGTGACAGATTCCACTCTGTCGCAAACGCTGATGTCAGATGTTTCCCGTTCCTGCCGCTGATGCACTTTACTTAAATAACTTTCAAATCCCGGCTGGGCTCGGCAACTTTGGAGAGTAATTAAAACCAGGGAACATCCTCGTTAAGTTGCCCGCACATCACGTCCAGGACGGAAGGTTAATTGCTTGAGAGCCAGCTTTTGTAAAATGAATATTAATTCTATTGAGCTGCTTTTGGCTTTTGGCCTGTGACCTTTGACCTTTGGGGCCACTTGTGATGGAGCTTAGGAAAAAAAAGAGCTGTGAGGGCTAAAGTTTTTGGCTGCTGCAGGGCTCATGTGTTAGAGCTTAGCAAAAACAAATCACAGACATACAACATTAGCATTGATCTTCAGTTAAAGTGACAAAACATCTGCTCTCAAACTGAAGAATTTCAACATTAGGGTTTCCTGATTAAAACAAATATTAGGCACTAAAAGAGAGTTCCTGAACCACACCAACTTTATTTTGATTCCTGAGCCCATTCAAGTATATTTAATGCCTAAACCAGGGATGGGCAACTCCAGGCCTCAAGGGCCGGTGTCCTGCAGGTTTTAGATGTGTCCTTGATCCCACACAGGTGATTTGAATGGCTGAATGACCTTCTCAACATGTCTTGAAGTGCTCCAAAGGCCCTCAAGGCCTGGAGTTGCCCTCCCCTGGCCTAAACCTACCCAAGTTCATTATAGTTCCCAAACCTATTCAAGTAGGTGTTAGTACATAAACCTAACCAGTAGGTGGAACTGAAAAAAAGGAAAAACTAAAACAAAAAGAATACAAAGTTTCCAACAGGATGGTAATCGAGGTCTGCTGGCTGCCTCCATAAACCTCAGTCTCAGCAGTCCTGTGTTTAGTTTATCCCACATGCAGACCTCCACCTCCTCCAAAATATGGATGTGTTCACTCTGTGAATCAGCAAACACTCCTGCGGGTTTATTTCAAGTCATTTCCTATTTTGGTTTGTAATCCCAAGTCTCCTTGCACTCACTTTGCTTCCTTCATTTGTTATCCTGCCACTCTTGTTCCTATCAGTGAAATATAAACCCTGTAAACTTACACCCTTTTCACTCTGTCACTTCGAATGTTGTCTTGTTAGTACTTGTTGTCAGGCTTTCCAGGATTTCTCATCTTCTCATGTTTGTTCTCCTCTTGAATTTCTTTTTGGATTGTTTCCTAACGTGGATTGTTTGGCACACTGTGATTAGAGATCTGGATTTTGTGTCTTGTTTTTGGATCACTTGAACCCTCAAATTCCTCCAAACCTCAACATATATATTTTACCTTTTGTCCATCATGCATTGCATATTTATTCATTGTGTATTTATTCATCTGAGTGGGAACATTGTCTTTCCATCTTATGAATCTGTGATGCTTTTTAGCCAATTATCTACTGTAGCTGTCCATTTTAACAGTGATCAATTATTTCGTTGCACTAAAAATGTCATAAAGTGTAAAGTGCACTCCAGATACGCTCCATAAATTTTAGAAAAAGCCAGCTGGCATTGAGTAATTCCAATTTAATGCCATTTCTGGACCAAAGACCGGCACTCCAGAGGCTGATTGGCTGAAACAGAGAGAAAGACCTTTGCTACACATGCTTAAAGCAGCCGTTTACATGTATGAAATGCTTTATTCTCCTTTTTAAAATCTGGTTGTAACTTAAAGTTTGAGTCTCCCTTTGCTTATAACGGTCTTTGACTTCTATGTGAAAAACTTCAGGCAAATTGTTTTTGTTATAAATTGGCTCCCAGCTGCTGTGGTTGCTAAGACCAAAGACCGTTGTTGATATTGGTGCATCAAGATGGCGATAACACAGCCGTAAGATCTGCTCTCAGTTTGCAGGTGAATAGGGTCAAGTTGGTAGTCGCATGCAATGTGTTTGTGTTAATGGTAATTAACTGTGATAAAGCTCTCTGGAGTGGTCCCTCGCTGTTTTGCGGATATTTTGGGGTGCAATTTGCACCATTTTCAATCAATCTCTTGCCGTGTCTCCTGTACAACTTGTCAAATTTACAAAAATCTTCGCTAGCAGAAGACAACACAACACCACGTCAAAGGATTATAAGTCGCATTAAGTGAAACCAAACAGTCAGATAAGTCAAACTTTACTCAACTCATTCTTCTTGCTTCCTCCAATTCCGTACCATTGATTCATTAATGTTAAATTAGCTGCTTTATTCCCATATTCTGGACTTGAAAACAGGGTTTGATCTTTGGTTTCATTCTATAATACTGGATTTATTATTCTACGAAGGCTTGAACTTTGAGAGTGTTGAAACAAGAGAGAAACGTGTGAAACTGTTCATGCATGTCTGAGAAAAGTGTATAAAGTGTGTAGTGAGGGGTTTTACAGCCTTAAAACATCTATAATAATTGTAAAAAATAAAGATCGCTACTTTGCGGATTTCACCTGTCGCAGGTTATTTTTAGAACGTAAAACCTGCGATAAACAAGTGAACACTGTACTTACATTTAGTTCAGCCAGAATTTAATAGATTTCAACAATTTCCTCTACAAATTGTGAGGTAGTACTGAAGAATGGTGATTTAACTGCGAAATTACATAGGTGCTTGATAATCTGGCTTTTATATAGAAATACAGCCAGTTAGCAACCAGCAAAGAAACTCATCGCAGAAGAGTTGTGCAAACTAACTCAGATGAATTCCAGTGTGTTGGCATTCTGTCTGTATTTATAAATTAAACAGCAATTATTTACAAAGCTTCCCCAGTCTGAGAGTCCAGTCAGTTTTAGCGCAACTTTATGGAGACAAGTTGCCTCCTACCAGGCAACCTGTAATATCCTTGGGATCAAAAAGTGGCTGCCGCAACTACAGCAAAAAAAGTTCAGTCAATCACCGGGCAGCCACTATGTTTTTTCCTTGTAGCAAGGGGTTTGCCGGCCTATTTTTACTCGACTGTGAGTAAGCCGAGCCATTAGTCATATCCACCCCTTACTCATCGCACCAGGAATCAAAAATCCAAGATAACGAAGATGAACAGCCCCAGTCTGAGACTTCATGACAAGGCTTCACTAACCAGTGCATGGTTTCATCCGTCTTCCTTCCGACGGTCGTCAGTAGATTATGGCAGCTAATTTCATCCTAACTTCTAGGGCTGATGTGGATTTATTTTATCAGCAAACATTAGAACGAACCACAATACAGTTCACGTGGTGGAGCTAAGTTAAAAAAAAAAAAAAAAATAGCTGGCTAATTAAATCTGTCTTATAATATAGGATAAAATAAAACAATTCAGGTAAGCAAATAGATGTTAGTGTTTAAGCACTACTAAGAGTGTTTGATAGTACAGTTTTGTTCTTTATATCAAAATAATGTTGTGGCAAGCGTGTGTTAAACATCATCAAGAATTGTGAGACTTGCTGGTTAGATTACTTGTTTTTTCTTTTTTTTCTCTCTTGCTATATTGTCTGTGAGGGACAAAAGATTGCAGTGGAGATGATGGGAATGCATGGGATTAATTTCAGGTAGTATTTCAGCAGGCTTTATGACACCTGGTACCCAGAGATGACCTAGTTTTATTCCAGCCTCATTTATACTGTGTGAATGCCTGAGTCATGTACAAAATAGTCAGACTTGGGGAATAATACCACTGTACTGATACCACTGTACATTCACAAAATTAGAATGAGAAGAAGGAAATTGTTTTTACACCATAATTTAAAATAAACATAATATGATGGCAGCAGAGGAGAAGAGAAGCCAACGTGTAAGGGTGTGTTTTTCTTTTAGAATAATTCACAGCTTTCTTGGCCTTGCATTTCTTACCTGTTCCCATCAGACACTTTCCACCACTCTGCCACAGCAGGGCCATAGCTCATGAAGTGCAGCGACAGCCCAATTGCCACCCATGAACCTCTCTCCTTCGGATCGATTGGGCTTATTTATTGTGTTTGACTAGATACCTTGACTCCCCGCCGGCCTGTTTACGGTTCTCGGGTGGCCTCCTTCAAACCCTTTTATCATCAAATATAAAATAAACCTCAGGGAGGATTCGCTGTGCGCCTTGCCATCCATCCTTCCTAGCCTCCATCGTATGCTCGGCACTGAGTGACAGCTGCATAGTTTAGTAATAAGATCCTGGGCCCCCGTGGCCTCGTGGCAGCCAACATAGCTGAAGGCAAGCCATCCTGAGAGTGACAGCACTGCACTCAGCGAACCACCTGGGAGACAAATCTGCAGATGGTTTAGAGTGAGTGCACCTTCATGGGGTGTGTCAGCACTCAGAAGGGAATTCACTGGTTGTACTGCGTGGGTGTGTTTACTTATCTGCTCTACAGCACCATGCTATACGGTGGCATGCACTGATACTAAAGGTTGCAAAGACTGGTGTGTGTGAAAGGATCTTAGACTCATATCTGTTTTCAATATTTTGAACTAACATGATTCATTTGTGGTTTGTCGTTTTTCCTTTTTTATTATTAAATGAATCCATAAGAAATGAACCCTTAGATCATCTGGTACTTAATGTGACTCAGTGAGCATCTGTAGGAACAGAGGTCTATGTCTGTAACTTATTAGCTATAATTAGAGTATATCTTGTACTACTTACTCAATGCTTGGACTGCGGGTGTGGCTGTTGACTGCAGACGATTAATACGGCTGCTCAGCTGAGTTGCATCATCAGAGGTATGTGAGGTCTGAGTTCGATGTAGCAAGACGTGTCTCCCGACACTGTTTATGTATTTCCTATTAGGATTAGAGATGGCACGATACCACTTTTTTATGTCCGATACCGATATCATAAATTTGGATATCTGCCGATACCGATATGAATCCCATATAGTGTTTTTTAATCAATAAAACTGTTTTAATATCTTGCTGCTTTTTGTATAAGTTCATACTCAAGTTAAAAAACAACAACAACACTAAAGCTATTCTGTTATACCTGTATGTAAAAAAAAAACACACTGCACCCAAAATATTTCATAGATCAGCAACACTGATCAATCTAATAAAGTTAAACCTGCTCCATCCTCTCTATTCTGGTATTTTAAAGAGTACTTAGCAGAAATATTAAGCAACCTAACTAATAGGGTTGCAAACTCCCAGCAAAAGAAAATAGGGAACCCCCCACCCTCCACCTCGTGATGCTTAATCGACGTAATCAACTTTAATTTGATGCAGGGGGAAAAAAATTCACAGAAATAAATTATTTTTCAAGAATAATTAAATAGATTCAACATCTTTCTTCTACAGAACTGCAGACTGCACAGACGGTATCTTCCCAAAGGAAAAAGGACTATAGCTTACTAGGGTATATTAGACTTAACAGTTACTATATACAGTAATGGACTTCATACATTTTACATCAGATTAAAACTTTGGGTGTAAGATTCAGATAATTATTAAATAATTAAAAGCTAGATATTTTAAATGAGAATAGGAAAGAAAAGTATGTCTTTGTTCCCCCTTTTCCCTGTTCATGCCCTATCGGCCCCCCTGGCTAAACTTTGCTAGATCCGCCCCTGCACAGTTACCAGCCGTCAGCTGCGTAGAAAAAGATCCTGGTGTAGAAATAATATTAAATAAATTCTAACAACAGCTTATCAAGCTTAATAGTGCTGCTGTTGTTCAGCCGCTGGTTTCCTCTTTCTGGTGCAAAGTGGACCAAAAACAAAGAAGAGAGACGGACTCGTGACAGAAAAGCCGATCAGCTGATCATTGATCAGTTTCATGATTGAAGTAGCAGCAGGAGAGAGAGAGAGAGAGGCAGTCGCTCCATATATCGGTTGTTAAGCTTAACGCGGGAATGCTTTACAAACATTCAGAGATGAACTTACACACTTGCTTTACTTCTCTCTGGGATAACTTCCTCGGAGATGAAATGTTTGCTAGCAGGCTACAAATACACACAGCCGCGTGCTACGGTTATGAGCTGAGTTACGCCGTGTCACAAGTTTTGTGAGGTGCTTTTTTGATATTTAATGGATCGGATTACATTTTTTATTTCTCTCCGATATCCGATCCAGTAATTTAGGTCCGTATCGGACCGATACCGATACGTAATATCGGATCGGTCCATCTCTAATTAGGATAAGACTCTTAGGATCAGAGGCTTTTGACGAGGGGTGTCAAACATAAGGTCAGGGGCTCAGAATTGGTTCAGCATTGTCTTTAATTCAGCTCCAATGGGTGTCTTTGGAAAATGTGAGGAGCGCATACATTTTGGACTGTATTTTATTTTTACTGATAAACACCTCCCCAGTGGGCATTCATGCTACACCGGGGTAATTAGGTGATGGGTAAAAAAGTTAAAAGTACAGAAATTTCTGTTGTTGTTTTATTTTTAATATAATTGCTACACAGTAACAAAGACTAAAAATGTCATGAATTAACTGAAACTTTTAGTTTTGTAGATATAGGACAGTCAGTGTTTAATGTCCCAGCTCTAGACCGGTCCAGTCCAGTCCAGACCATCCATAGAGAGGTAACTGATCCATCCAACATTGTCCCGATTGGTGTTTTTCTTAGATTAATGTTCTCACCTGTTGAACTTTAAAGATAAAATGATTAGTTATTAAAAATCACTTGATGGTTTACTCCATCTTCTGCATCCTTTTTTAGAATACACTCATCTATTTATCACATACATCTTTATTTTTTGCCCACTTCAGTTTTAATTCGATTTTAAATTAATAATTTTTTTGACCACCACTCTACACCTAATGACAATAAACAGTCAACCCCTTTCCCGTGACACTGCAAATTTATTCTTGAGATAAGACTATTTTGTAGGAAGTTGCTAGGGGTGAGCAGGTGGGGTTGGAGCAGCTTTTTAATGTCCTGTGGGACGTACTGCTTCAAGGAGCTTTAACTCAAAGAAACGTGGCATCTTTATCACACTGACTGTTTCAAAGCAATTAAAAAGCAGGAGATTAGCAGAGAGGAAGTGCCCTGTAGGTTGACTGATGAACCAGCCAACATGCCATTTTTGCTCAATTTTCTCCATTTGTTGTAATCATTCTTGTGTTGCAGCCACAATGAATTATGGTGCTGTCTTCCTACCGTTATGCAAAGATAATGTAGAGATGTTTTTATTTAAAGCACCAAAGTACGAGCCAAGAAAATTAAAAGCACACCTGTATTCATGTGAATCTATGGGAATCTAGTTTCTGTGTCACCTGGCATGTTGTCAGGACTTCTTCTGCCTGGAGCAGGTGGTGTAGCATGTGTTGCATCGGCTCTGGTTCAAATCGTTAACTCCAGATGTTGGAGTTGATGATGAGTGATTCAGATTCTAGCGTTAAGTTGGATTCTCTGTTGTGGGGTTTGCCTCTGAGTTTCTTTTTTCTCCACTGAAGACTGTGTTTTTCCCAAGTATCTGTTAGCTAGAGCTTGTGGATGTGACAACTTTTAAAGCTGGTTACTGGAGATTTCTCGGGTTTTTGAAATCTGATATCATAAGTAGAGCTTATTATATAAGCTCCACTAGTGTCTGAGGTTGTCAGTCATCCAGGTCATGGTAGTCTTAGTCGAGTTGAACTAAGTCCTTGAGTTGAAAGAAACGGGACTATTTTTTAGATTTTGTCCCCTCCAAAGGGCTGCTGCTTATGATTCTTGGAGTCATCTTGGACAGACAGAGGTTCTTCAACACTCTAAAATTAGAAACATCCTGTCTCGGACGCTAAAAGCAGTTCATGTATTTATTATTTGTAGGCCATGGATACTGTAATTATATTTCAGGACTTCCTGCCTCTGATTCAGGCTCCATGCTTTCTTGTAGTAGACTAAGTCTCTCTCAGAAGGGGTGCTAGCTTGGAGCCCTCTAACGACAAATGCACACATGTTGAAAACCTTGGAACACCTGATTCTGCACCAAGTGAGACTTGAGGTCAAAGACAAACATGATCTGCTGTAGTTTGCAAACAAACAACACACATGGAGTGAAGGATGCTGTCCTCTACTTGCTTCATAGTCTTTGTTTCCCAGATCACAGACTTGGGGAACTGTATTTTTGGGACATTAAGGAGCAGCAGGGGGGCTCCACAGGGGAGTGTCCCGGCTCCATTCCTTTTCATATTACTCATTACTTTCACAGGACTCAGATTTGTATGTATTAGATACAAACATACAATATAAATACAAATCTGATGGCAGCAAGTAAAAAAGCAATAACTAGAAGATGGCTGGACAAGGACCCACCAACGGTTGGAGAGTGGGCAGCCATAGTAAAAGATATTTGTGAAATGGAAAAGATGACCTTTTCTCTAAGACTCTGTAAAGACAAATTTCAAAGATACTGGTCAAAATGGTTTTCAAGTATGCAAAAGGGTTGTGAATAATGTAGGGAAAGGATCTTATTCATCCCCTTCCCATTCTATTTTCATTTAACCTGATTTTCTGGTGCTCGACTGGTCTTAATTCCTTATGATGCTGAATGGACACTTGTATAGAAATGCACAAAAATGTGTGAAAGGGTATACGTCCATGAGTATGCATGTATGCACATGTAGATATGTATTATGTATGTAATGTAGATACTTGAAAGTGTGTGTGAGTATGTACATAGATGTGGGTGTGGGGGTGTATACAAACGAGCAAGATGCACGGTGTGTCTCCAAGTGAAAAAATTACATTTTAGTAACTTCACATAGCCCTGGGTAACACGCCCCCCCCCCCCCCCCCCCCGCCTCTCCATTGTTTTTATTATTTTATTTTCTACTTAGTTGTTTACTTTTTTTCCCCTTGCTGTGTCTGTGTAAATGTTAATGTTCCTAAAAATAAATAAAAATAAAGTAATAAAATAAAATAAATACAAATCGGAGTCGTGGCACATCTAGAAATACCCAGATGCCATTGTGGCGTGTATCAGGAATGGATAGGAATGTGAATATATAGGGCTCTTGTAAAAGCCTTCAGTGACTGGAATTACACAAACTACCTCATGTTAAACACCTCTAAGGCTACGTTCACACTGCAGGCGAAACCACATCAAATCCGACTTTTTTGACTCTATGCGACCCGTATCCGATCATGGTATGACAGTGTGAACGGCACAAATCTGATATTTTCAAATCCGATCTGGGTCACTTTCGTATGTGGTGCTGAAACCGATACATATCTGATGTTTTAGAAAGCGACTGCTGTTTGAACGTTCATGTCGCATTAAATCCGTCTTTTACGTCACCGACACGAGACAGACGCCAATTATCAGCCCCGGAGAAGACAAACCTCTGCACGGAGATAGCAGCCACTGCTCCAAACAGGTCATTGTTAAACCACGGGCTCTCTTTTTTCTCAGTGTCCTTCATTCTCTAATTAATTTGTCAAAATTCTGTCGGTTACGACTGTGCAGAAATTGATAGACTGCTGCAACAACTCCTACTAGCTCTGTAGTCGCCATTTTTACTTCCTTGAACAGAGCGCGTTGTGTGTGACGTCTTCTGTTGCGCACGCGGGCCGCTTTGAGGGCCATGAACCGTTCGCACTAGACAAACACTAGACAGCGTTTACTGTCACATTTTATTTGTAGTGTGAACAACCAGACAAAAAAAAATCTGATTTGATCAAAAAATCGGAATTGAGCATTAAGGCCTACAGTGTGAACGTAGCCTAAGACGAAGGAAATGATTGCAGAGGCCTGTGAAAGTTTGTGTTGTGCACATAGCAACAAAATATAAATATCTAGACTTACATCAAGGTAACAGACGAACTGTTTTTATTAAGAAAACTTGACATCTGTAGTAAAATGTTGCCAAATCAGTCTGTGATGGCAAGTGTTCTGTTCCTGAACAACTCTGATCCCCTTCTTTTTAACATCTTTATGAAACTAGAATCATACTGGAAGACTTCTCTCTCTTTGTTGTAAAACAGAAAGATGCAGATAATCATTCACCCCCACAGCCATCATGCTATTCGATTCTCATACAAATAGCTGATTAGCTATGTCAAATATTTCCCTCTGGGATCAGTAGAATTGTCTTTCTTCTTCATTACCTTGAATCAGCAGATGTGAAATCCTAACGATATCCAAGCTGAGGGATTATGTAAAAAAGAAAAACAACTTCAACCTCTGTACACTTGTTGCAGAGAGAAACTATCCATAGAGGCGAAAGTTGTTCTTTGGCCATAAAAATGTTTATTTCTGCTGTAAAGCTGCATATTTTAACATGTGAGTCTGTGGAAGCCGGCCTCTACAGGACATTTAGGCCTTTTACCCTGACTTCCCTTTTTCAGTTCCAATGTTGATGTTTCGTCACACTGGTGCACAAGAAGTGATAACTTTTCCCACCTGACAAATTTTGTTATCCTCTTCTTACAACCCCCTCACCTACATATGTATACTTGAAGTGTTGTAGTTACTTTTAATCTTTAACTGAACATTATTTTAGACCACAACAGAAATCTCTAAGGTAAGATAAGATAAAATAACAAAAGATAACCAGACTTTACAGGAGATTGCTTCCACTGATAACTTTGAACTATGAGCTTTAAAAATGATTTTGAGCATCCCGCATGCCACAGGTGGCCGCTGGATAAAATTTAGCAGCTTTATAGCTCCTGAAAACTGCTACTGGATATCCTAAATAATGTGACGCTTCCCTCAGAAACTCTCCTGACCAGAAACACAACACTTTTATTTGAACCTGACTTTAAAATAAAAAAGTGAAGTTCTGACATTGATTGAAAAATGCCCGTTCAGATCACTTTACCGTTAATGAGGATAAAACCATTACCACAACCATACCTTATCAGTGGACAGGTAACAGATGGCCAGCAGGACTTGTGTAATAAATCATGCCGGTAAAAATCTAATCATTAAACAGACACGAGGGCAAACTCTACACAAGACTCAGTGTGTTTATGGTTCTGAAGGCATTGTAATAATAATAATTAATTAAGGGATCAACAGTCAAGTTCAAAGATGGCATCGATGGTACCTGGTTATAAGAGCACTGATCCAGTAGCAGCATTACATTTAAAGGTTTACTATCAAATATAAACCTCAGAGAATTTAAATTAATAATCTTTCATTTATGTGTAAACAAACAAACAAACATCAGACATGACTGAAATATTGTATTCTTATACAATAAAATAAAATAGTAATATAATATAAATATAATAAAATAGTCATCAAATGTATGTTTTTATGTAAATTTCTACTTATATTTCTTGTGCTCATTTTGATTTCAGGCAAATCTTTACTAGATTAAAAGAATTATTTTTTATACATAATGTATTTTACTTGATTGAACTACACACGATTCCATTTAGTTATTTGTTACATGTTTGCTGTGTTTATCCTCATTTTTACCAGCTGACACCTCAAACTTCCCCATCTCTGGGAAAAATGAAGTATACCATGTCTTGAGTTTAACTGAGTCTTAACTAAACGTCGCAATTGTCTCCGGGTCTAATTATTCGTAACAACCACCTTGGGATGGGTAAAGGAGATAAGAAGAACCACTTGAGGCACCTCCTCAACCCTTTCCGGGTAAACGTGAGCAAATATGATAGCTTAGCTAATGCAACCCTGCTGTTTTCTTCACCTCTGCCTGGGGCATAATGAGGGTCAGATATGCCAAGTGTCACCTGAGCTCTTCTGCTTTCTCTATGTTGGATTAGACGTTAAGAAACTGGATAGACGTATGGTCAAAAAGCAGCATAGGCTGAAAGTTGGCTAATCTTCTCAAGCTGTTTGGATGACGGAGGATACGGAGACAAAGTGTTGTTATTGTGCTCATCCAATCAATAAGGTATTGTTATGACACCTCAATTTAATCAGAGTAAAACCAACATGTGCTGCAGTCTGAAATCCTCTCCAGCATCAGTGAGATTGATGCAGGACTGTGTTGAGAGTGGTGATTGGATGTTTGGTGTTACAAGCACTCTCAGTGCTGCACTTTTTTAAATGAATTCAAAGAAAGTAATCAGATTTGGGCAAGTGTCTGAGCTGAAGTAGTACTTCCTGCCGGAGTTGGTCTTGAGTGCAATCGTAGGATTTTCCCCGACTTCAGCTCTGAGGTGGTGCAGCTGGGGTTCATGGTTCAAATCTTTTTTTATTTTTAGTCAGTACTTGCAGGCGACATAATAAAACTGTGTTATGCACATTAAAATACTAAATTAATGGAAGACGCAGTAATCTTTCTCATGTGTTTCCGTGATATAGCTGTAATACTAGTCGGTATTTTTGCTGTCGTTACTTTGTCGTGGTCCAGGGGGTCTGGTGGATGCCTGTGCTGCAGCCACTGCACTTGTCCTCCCTCACCTCATTTACTCAGGCTTATTGTTTACATCTACCTGCCCACTCCCTACCTCTGGAAGATTCTGGCCTGCCATCAACTCTTAACTGGAAACTGGTCACAAGTAAAGGCTTCGACCTGCCTCTTTGTGTCCAAGCTTGTGCCTGGTAGACAGACGGAGGATCCCAGCTCCTTACTGCATGCCAGGTATCTTGCAAAGATGTTCCATTGAAATGCTTCTCCAAAAAGTTGTCTCCTAGATTTATTGGTATTTATGAAATTGAAAAAGTGCTTTCATACTCAAGTCATTCCAGTTTCCATGAAGTTCCCAGACAAATACTCAACTGAAGTTCTTACCAACTCCAAATACTTCACACCTATAAAATAAACCTTTTAAATAGAGCTGACTGCTGTGGTCTGGGTCCTGACTCCAAGCCTAGAACTTGTTACTCGTTATGACTTCAAATGAGTTAAACTTTTTTAGTCTTAGTTATCAATTTTTCCCAAGTTAATTTTTACCCCTTAGCCGTAAAAGGTTGATGTGGTGCTGCAGTCACTCAGTCGGGCAGCAAAATGAACTCCCAAGCTTGTGAATGCAATAACTCCAGAACAAAGTGACTACTAAAGGTGTATCTTGATCTTGATTTAGTCTGCGTGTCGTTTGTTCTATGTATTCTTCATCAGATCACATCCTTTAAACATCTGGGAGCATTTATTAAGAATTTAGGATTAGTATTGCTATAAATGCTACTACATATTATCATCAAATCTTTTTCTGTGTGCTGATCACCGGTGCTGTGCAGGTATACTGTAAATCTGTAGATGGTGAACCTGATAGTGAAAATACAGAGTGTAATAATTAACATTTAATTCATGGCATTGTCAACCAAGATCAAGATATTTAACCTGAGAACCGTCTAAACCATTTATGAACTCTCTTCACGTCTGATTAACTTGACGTTGTTCAGCAGTAATTCTTATGTCAGAGGCAGCATCGTGCTGGGAGCTCAGACCTAACAGCTGTGGTGGAGCCGTTTTAACAGGCAGAACATCATCTGCACCCATGAAATGATTAATTGGGAGATTACAAAACCACCACCAGCATCTGTTTTACAAGCGTTTAACTTCCCTGGCAACCAAAACGGGGCTGGAAAAACATATTCCATGCTCGTTCTCGCTATTAATGGCATCAGCTGATGACATGAAAGCAGAGTGAATATAAAACACATTTAAAATGGATGTTTATGGGATCCTTCTTCATAATTGTAATTATAAAATAAATATATGAAGGACCGGTTAATAAAAATGGGGCGTTAAGCAGCGTGGTTTATTGGCCGTTACAGTCTTTTATTTAGTTATTTATTTATTTATTTTCCAGGCATGACCATATTTATGCTGGCTCAGTAGATTGGTTTGCATATTAAATGAGATGAAGTTTGGCTAGCAGAACTTTAGCGTTTATTACAGCCAAATGTTAAATTAGACAAAATTAAAACTTTACTTCCTACTTTTTCTTTCCTTAGTGCCTTCTTTCCTTTTTTCTTCCTCTGTCCTTCTTTCCTTTCTTTCATCTCCCCTTTCCCTTTCTTTCTTTGTTCTCTTGCCCATCTTTCCTTTTTCTTTCTTCCTCTTTTTTCTTCTTCCTTAAATATTTCCTTTCATCTTTTCTTCTGTCCTTTCCTTGCATTCCTCCTTTCCTCTTTCCTTCAGTCTCCAACTTCGCTCACTCCTTGCCTTTATATTTTTCTTCCCATGTTTTTCTCCCTCCTTTGATCCCACTTATTTCTTCTTTTTATTTTTTTTTTTACCTCCTTCCCAACTTTCCTCTCCTTTTTCCTGTTCTTTTCCTTCTTTCTTCTTTTTCTTCCGTTCTTTTTCCTTTTCTGTTTTTCCTTCATCACTTGTATATTTCCTCACTCCTTTGTTTTTTCTTTCCTTCTTCATTTTCTTCCCCCTTTCCCTTTCTTTTCCTTCTTACCTCCTTTCAGCATTTTCCTTTTTCCTCCCTTCCTTTCATTAGCCCATTCCTTCTAGCTTCTTTCTTCCCTTTTCTTCCTGTCTTCTTTTTCCTTCCCTCCTTTTCTTTTCCATATATTCTTATGTTCTTTCCTTCTTTGTCCCTAACACACACGGTTGTTTTTATATATTGACATGTGCATATTTTTTTTATTAGGGTGGCAAAACACGACTCTCTGGTGCCTGGCTGAGTAAATGTTCTCTGAGGTGATTAGCTCCTTTATGAATAACACTCCTGTGTGACTGATTTCAGTGTTTCAGGTGGTTTAATAACGCAGGAGCTCCTGTTAGCCGTCAGATTGATTCTTTGTGGCTTTCCTCTTGTGGCTGATTGAGGAAAGATCGTTGTGTTTGTGCCTGACAGACTCATAACCGCCGTTATATCTTTGCAGTGTGAGCTGCTTTTCATGGATAACATTTAATGAATTCAGCGCTGTGCAGAAACAGCCTTAATTGACCTTTTGTGAAAACTATTTGCATTCGCTGTTCTTGGTTTAAATTAACCTTCTACCTCTCAGAAGGATGTTTGCTGTGAAGGAAACACAATTTAGTCCACAAAACCTTGACTAATGTTTGCATATTTGTAATTAAGGATGTTTTTTAATGGCTCATATCTACCTGGCACTATCTGAGCTGGCCTGCTGGTTAAACTCGCCCATCTGGCATCTCAGAATCTCATTATTATGCAGCTAATAAGCCCAAATTTCCAATCTACAAAAACCCTCTTTATTCTCTCTGTGGGAGGAAATCATCCACTGTGCTTGTGTCGGATAGTCTCTGGGTTCAAGGGAAATTTGTTCTCAGCGTCGCAGACTTTGATGGTGTTTGCCTTCATCACAGGTTGCTTAGGCTTATTATCCACAGGACCACAGGAGCGTCTGAGGAGAAATCTAACCAGATCAATGAGACAGCTGCAGGATTATTTTCTCACGGCAGTTTCATTTTCTTTTGCTTCAGCAGTGGTTTGTGGTTAGATTGAAGTCACTCTAATATGAAGTCATTAAACGTGCAGTTTTTCATGCGATGTGTGTTTGAAACGTACTAAATGATCAAAATTGTGTCTGTTTAATTAAATATCAAGTTTTATACTAGAAATTTTTGGTTAAAAAAAATCTCCTTTTATCACCAGTCCCTTTAAATAAAGGGAAAGGGAACTAGTGCCATAGACTAAATACTAAATGATCCAAAATCAACAAAGCCTAACAGATAAAATGGGAAAAGCAAGAAAAAGAATAAACAACAACAAGGGAATCAAGGAGGAAAAGCAAGAGGAAACGGGCAAGAACAATGGAAAATATGGAGGAAACACAAGGAATAATAAGGAGCTAAACAACAGAAACAAAAGAAGAAAATCAAAATAAAACACAGAAGAAACACAGAAGGAAAACATGGAGGTCAAGCAAGCAAAATAAGAAGCAAAAGAAAGTAAAACCAAGGAGGAAGACACAGAGGAAAGGGACGATTTGGAGGCAAAGCAAGGGAAAAAGAGGAAACAGACAGAAAACATGGAGGAAAAGGAAGATCTGTTTTCTGATAATTCACTGGGTCAAAATCATTTCCTTCATATACAATATGAAAATGTAAGTCATATATAAGCTGTTCATATCACACCACAAACAGCTCCTCAAATCAGCTGCATAATCAAACAAGTGAATAAGCTTATTCGTTAACTTTTACCCTCATCAAGCAGATCTGAATAATTTCACTCCACGCTCATCTTCTCCTTCATTAGCACTCTTCAGTTGGGTAATTGTATAGATTTGACATAAGCTTTAAATCAGTAAGCAATCAGGACCGTCGCCACCGGTGAGATCCAGTCATCAATCAGGTGTTTATCAACAAATACTGGTGAAAGGCTTCACTTCTCTCAATTATTCAGCTCTTGTCTTTGAGCTGTTTCCAATCATGGAAATGAAGGGCGCCGGCGATGTGGCGATGCCCTCTATTTGAGAAAGCCCCCCCACCCAACGAGTTATGGGAGAAATTTTGTGTTTATAAGTGGCTCACTGAGCATCCGTGTGCAGGTTTATGCAGCCAGTGTGGCGCTTCTGGGATTTCTAAAAGAGTCAAATCAGTTGCAAAAGTTTTCAAATGAGTTTCTCCCCGTGCTGAATATTTATCGGATTATCAGGCGGACTCAGGTGTGACCCCGTCCTGATACTCTCACTGATTCACTGGGATGTTGTAGTGGTTTGTTTCGCTCTGAAATTGCATCTAAAATCTAAAACAGCATTTATAACACCCATGAGACTATTTTAAAAGATTTGTTTTTAATAATTAACTAATTATTAAAAACAATTTAATTACTATTCACTTCAGGTCGAGTTACTGTTCAGGCCTTCCCTCCCCTTCCGCCAAGGATTGTTGGCAATTTGATAACAGAGTTACTGATAAAGTTACGGGCTACAGCATGGCGTCGCCTATTGGATTTTGAAGCCAGACGTGACCATATTAGCAGATAGATTAGTAAGCTGTGTTTTCCAGCTGTGGGTTGCAGCTGTCTGTATTGTTATGAAGCCTCTTGGCGTAGCTAATCAGTAAACTTGGGTTCATTCAGTTATCTGATGAACTGTAAAATTTTGTAAAACGTTTCCGGTTTTACTGAATAAAAGAGTAATCAGCAATATTTTTAAAAAGGCCACAAACAAATCAATAAATTCAAGCCAATTCTGTTCAATTGTATTTATATAGAGCCAAATCAGAACTATAGATGACTCAAGATGCTTTATATTGTAAGTTTAAGACCCTACAATGATACAGAGAAAACGCCAACAATCATGACTCCATATGAGCAAGCACTTGGTGACAGCAAGGAGGAAAAACTCTCTTTTAACAGGAAGAAACCTCCTGCAGAACCAGACTCAGGGAGGGGCAGCCATCTCCTGGAACCGATAAATCAATAAACAAATCATTCTCCTGAAGACTAATGCAGCCAAGAGTCTTTTTACAGGCGCCCCCTGCTGGTCAGTTAAAAAAAATCCAGGTTTACGACATGTCTTGATGCAGGCTCAATCATGCAGGTAAGGAAATCCCAAAAAGCTAATTCTCTTCACCTTATTCACCTTTTTCAATGGGGCTAGTTTAATGACACACTCCCAAAGGGATTTATGTGTCCTCCCATGGACCTTTCACTTGTTGGGCGAGTGTGTAAACCACAGTATTTCTTGTATGAGCTACACAGAAAAACCCATCCGAGGACTGAAAGGGGAAGATTTTCCATGTAAATGAAGCAGCGGTCGGTCTGATTTCTTTCTCTTTTTTTTTTTAGCCCTTATTAAAAGTGTAAATCATACTTATGCCAGGCAGAGACTCGGCTCGCCCCCTTTTCTCCTGCTGTGAGCTGCACAGAGGAACTGGGAAGCTCAATCAAACACACTCCGATTACAACAAAAAGACAGACAATTAATTGTTCCAATAATCTCCTTTAATTGCCTGCTAATTAGCAGGCAATTATATTTTGCCTGGCAGAGAGACAGTGAGAGTGTGTGTGGGAATTTAATGTCAACGAGTTCAGGAACATCACTGATGAGGGCATCAGCTGAGATTGGAGTTTTTGAGGAAGGTGCATTCAGTGTGAAGAGAGTGACATTAAAACAATAAAGATTTTTCAATGACATGAAGGAAGGCTCATGCAATCACATGTTCAGCTGCATCCTAACTCCTCTGCAGGGGCATTACTGATCTGTGCTGACTCAGGGGCATATTGCCAGGTGAACGTCTCGGCTGTGATCAGCGAGCCGATGTGATAGGTAGATCTACGGGGGGAAAAAAACACCTTTAAAGAAAGAGAGATACGCCACTTCATGATCTGCTGCCAGGATTCGATGATGCATCCAATCCGTAACCTGCTGCATCGTTACATTTTTAATGCAACATATTGGAAATATGAACTTTGCAGGTTTTAAAGTACAAAAAAAATTTGCCTCGATGCACCATCCCTCCAGGTTTTACTGAAATTGAATCAGTGGAGTGTGTGATATCTATAGTGCCTTCATATGAACAGTTAGGATCATTTATAAGGCTGTTGGGATAAAGGATGGCAGGTCTTCATCAATTTAAGTGTAGGAAAGTGGCATTTTTTTAAAGCTATGATGTCCCACTGTTAGTGGAGCAGGACTGGAAGGACCCACTGGGGATGCATATTATGAGAAAAATGTGTGCACTTACCCCAGTTAGAGCTGAAATAGTCAATCCTCAACAGTATTGGTAATATTCAGTCAAAAAAAGCCCCAAACTTCTGCTAGGTTTGGTTATAAAGTGCCAAAAGAAACAAGCAATTAGAAGCCAGACTGACAATCCTGGAGATTTGAACCTGAGGCTTTGGGAGCCCCACAGGGTTCGTGGCCCCGGGCAGTTCCTGGCAGGAGAACCGGCACTGCAAGTCTCCAACATGAACACACCTGGAGTGCATCCACATCCAGCTGCTTAGATTTATAAATGTGTGTGGTTTTATGTGCTTTAACCGGTAGTCCTGAATAAAATTGCATTTTTCATCCAAAACAAATGTCAGATTGGTGGAAATTATCAGTTTATGGCTGGGATGGGCAACATTTTTCCTCTGAGTTTCAGACTGACTTATAAAAGGAAGGGGTCTCGCACTGAACAGAAAAATAACACAAAGTGCTGAAAAATGTAAAAATCCATGACTGCTGATAGACAGGACTCCCTGCTTTACAATAAGCCTGGATCCTTGTTTCATCTCTAGTTCTAGTCTGAGACCTGACATACAGCCGTGGACTTTTTAAGCATCAGATAACTGCTGTCTTTAACCGTATCTGTCAAAGTCAAGTTAAATTCTTTGTCAACGCTGTGAAATCACACTGTCTTCCAGCAAAAGAAGAAATAGGAGAAGCTAAAAAAATGAAACTAAATTGGAGAATTGTTGTTTATTCACCTGTTTCATTGTGAAAGTAGTGAAACAGTGGCGTCTCTGATCTTCTCTGTGCTGCCTACAGTTAGTTAGATGTCGTTCTTTTTGTTGTTCTTTTTGAGACAACACAGGGAGGTGGGTGCTGCAAATATGAGTTTTTCAGTTTTCCATTAGAAAGTTGTTTTAATATCTAAAAATAAAAATATGTCAGGATTCAACATTAGATCAGATCTTCAGCCTTTAATGACAGTTCCTCCCCTCTGCAGACTTTTGAAATGCCAGAGCTCAAAAATGCATCATCCTCCCACACTAGGAGGATCTGGAGATTTGCAGCACACAGGACTTCATTTTTTGCAGTAGACTGTCATCAATTATAACTCTCCTTTTTTGTTCACTGACATTTGAAAATCCTCTTCAAAAAATATTCAACCTGAAAATCTCCTGAAAAGTATTTCCTTTCTTGTGCTTTTGTCATTCATTTTAATCTTCTGGTGATCTGCTTATTGCTAGTGCTCCTATTGATGGTCTAGCTGGATTTAGCAAGAACTTTGGTTTGTTTCTGGACTTGAACTCAATAAAAAGTCAAAACCAGAGATCACATGCAGGGACCAACCTTAGAGACCAAGCCTATGGACTGCAGCGACCAAACACATCGCTCAAAACCAAAGACTAAACCCAGAAATCACAGAGACCAAAGCTAGGGACCAAATTCAGAGAGTAAATCTGCGGAACAAAACTAGGGATCAAATCCAGAAATCCCAGAGCCCAAACCCTCAGGGACTGAGAGTTGAAACATAGATCAGTGGTAAACCCTCACTTTGGACTTCTAGCACAACACCTGCAGTTACTGTTATGACCTCATTAACCCATTAATCGATTGGATGCTCCTTCGGTTCTCAAGGTCCAGCTTCAACTAGATTAATCCACCATTTTCTAACATAAAACCATAAAATCAGACTTGAATTCTCTTTCTGCCTCCCTTCACACTTGACTGCAAACCTTTTTCTCAGTGCGCTCTGAAGGTGAAGATGACAGTGTTGTCACTTATTAAATAAATTGCTTTGGCCAGCTGACCAAATTATTTCTGGAATCTGGAGAAGGTCATAAACAGAATATATTTCCGGATATTTTTTAATAAAAAGACACTTTAAATTACCTGAGAGGGTCTAATTATCTACCAAAGTGTCAAGGAGAAATGACTCAGAGCAACATGAATCTCTAAAGTTGTTTTTATCTGTGTCCGTCACCTCTGCCTGCTCATTTATTTTTGTATTCCAGCAGTGTTCCTTTCTTGTGACTTGTCTTCATCTCACTTTCTTCCACTTTGTACTTTCACTCAGATGAACCCTCTGTCTTTACTGTCTTCACAAACCTTGATTTGAATTCCTCTTTGAAAGTGATCAGAACTACAGTTATTACCGGTGACATCTCTTGGTATTGATTCAGACTGGTCACGGTACGGCTGGCCTTAATGAACAATACCATGCATGTGAGTGTTTTCTCTCTTTTGCCTCCTTTTATCCTTTTATCTTAAAGCATTAAAAGAATTTAACTTGGGGGCTGATGCTGTCTGTAGCTTGTTTTCTTCAAACTTGATGATTGTTCTGAGAAGAATCCCTGCAGACCACAAAGTGTTTGGCTGACGACAAACATGATGCAGAGTGCTGCTTTCCACTCACATTTCTTCATCACCTCTTGTTTGCGTTGTTTAAAAGCCTGCTCACAAACAAACCTGTTTTTTATGAGGCCAGTGACCCTGCTAGGCAACAGCATGCATGGCTCTGGGGTTGATCCTTCCTAACAGAGAGCAAACTCCAAGTCACATCAGCAGGCAGGTGGGCCAGCCTCAGGTCCTGCAGCGAAGCTGTGTTTGTACATGGCGAGACCCGACATGAAGCTGCAGGGCGTCATGAAAAATTAGTGTCTGTGTCTGGAAAATAAGACGCATGCATCTGATGGGGACAGCAAAAACAGACAGCAAACTGTTTATTAAAGGACATCTGGATTCTGTATTTTGAAGCCTTAACGTTTTTGTTGAAGGTAGAAGTGACCATATTTGGATATATTTGATTAGCAAGCTGCATTTTTTAAAACACAGGATAAAATCGCCAACAGCAGACACAACCGAAAAGTTCAGTTCAGTCATTCAGCTTAGCAGGGATCTGACCACAGCTCCCTGTCAGTTATTTTTAAAAACTCTGTCCTTCTTACAGCTGTTACAAAGAGAAACGCATCCAAAGAAGGTAAAGTTTCATACCAGGTTGAAGGTAAATATATATATATGTGGACATTTTATGTCTACGAATGAGCCTCGTAGAGCATCAGTTATAGGTACTTCAGTGTTAGCATGCACCCATGTTCTTGACAGACGATCACTGCTTCACAACCTGATAAACATGGTGGTCATGGCCTCAAAACTAGTCAATGACCAACTGAATACTCCTGGAGCTGCTGTGAGAGGTTGATAGCTAAATGATCCCCTGGTCAGCACCTGTCACTAGGGAAAATGTGCATTCCCCTAGCTTTGGTCGCTAGCATATTACTGCGGTCATCGTTTGAATGGAAGTAACAAACTCTGTCCAGCTGTTCTCTGCGCTGTAGTGAAACTGAAGTGTGTGCCCCAACCGAAAAATGCAACGCAAACATTTCCAGTTTGTGTTGATTATTTTGTTCTGTTAATTGTGTTAATTATTAAAATATGGGCATGTTTTTCAGAAGTTCATTATAGATGTTAAAACATAAACATTATGATTTGAAAGGGGCTGACCCACCCATCGGGGCCTCCCTAAGCTGCAATAACCAATTTGGTCATTTTGAAATTAAAATGTACTTTTCTGAGTTCAAAATGCAATTTTAGTTACTGTTTTTTTTTTTTTTAAAAAAAGTAAAGTTTTAGTGAAGTAAAATGTCTTTTCAGACTACTTTTAGTTTGTCGATTTGGTCCATTAAACCTTGGCGTCTGTAAGACTGACTGACATTGCCATACATTGAGGCTAGGCTATAAAACAACAAACAACATATATTCACTTTCACTTTTTTGGCTTGTAAATGTGACAGATAAGTTAATGCAGCTTTTTTTTTTTTTTTTTTTTTTTTTAAACAAGACGCACGCTTCAGGCGCTCATGTTTTTAGTCTAAGATAAGATGGGATATAAAACAGAGGAACTTCAGCCCAAAAAGCCCATTAAAATGCATTTCAGGCTGCCAGAATTCCCAAATTTCTGTCAGGTTTTCTGAGGCAATGCCCTTGATGTCTTTATTTTGAACTATTGACATCTCTTTATAAAGTCTCTAACATCACTGGCAAACCTTAAGGCAGGCTGCAAGGGATCAAAGCTCACTGACACTTGAGATTAGCATTAAACTGAACCTGAACCTTTTTACACAAACACTAATGAGTGCACTTAGTCTGCATGTGAGAAACACAGAGACTGATTTTTCTGTTTTTTTATTCTCTCTTTTCATCTCTTAATAATATCAGGATGGATGATTCTCCCACCCTGCGTCTTTGGACATGGTGTTATACATGAAAGTGTTTATGTTTGTGCTCCTCAGCAGGACGCATTTGTCTCACATCAGATAATTTTGTGAATGCAGAAAGGCTGTTTGGTCGCAGCTTAATCCCCATTAAAAAACACTGCAGGGAGACGGATAAACAGCAGAGGAGAGACCGGGGGTGTGTTTGTCCTTTCAGAGAGTTCAGGGCATGACTCAGACATGAATGATGAAGTGTGAGTAATTGCAGTGGTGTATTCAGATATTTCACTTTAATGGGCTCTCTGTATATTTTTACATTTATTAAATGTCATTGTATTGCTGACATGTGAATGGATTGTAACTTAAAACAGGAAACCTCCCATGAGGTCTGTGGATAGATTTGTGCATGAAAATGTAGGCCGATCCATTAAGATCCAAAGGATGTGAAGCTTATAGCTTTAGAAATGGAGTCAAATACTGTGTTAATGTAAACAACCAACTCGCAAGATAAAGACAAACTAACACTGGTTCAGATAATATTTTACTACTGACAAGGTTGGTGAACAAATTTGCGACTGTTTGTCATCATCCTGAACAATAGGTGTCACCGCTCAGACCTCCACATCAGCGCTGGTGTAGCGGGAGAAAAAGTCAAAACCGGAATCAGTTTTTTTTTTTGGTTTGCTCATTTATATATATATATATATATATATATATATATATATATATATATATAAAATATGAAATATTTAAGTTTACTGTATTTGCTGTAAAAAAGTTTGTGTAAGAAATAATATAATTTGTAGTGTCAAGCAATTTTTTTGACAGATTTCTAAACGTAAATAAATATATAAAAATAAATTGGTTAACCAATCTACATAACTAATAATTAAAGTTGTCCTCTAAAATAAATTGACACAAATGCACTAATATGTATAATTCAATTTTAATTATTAATGTAACTGCGATGCATAGATAAAATATCAGCTAAATTTTCTCAGTTTTGATTGGTGTTATGCTGTGAATAAAGTATGAATTTATTATTTACCATTTACCATGTCCCAGCTCTTTTGGAATTGGGATTGCATTTCAAGTAGAGCAGTGCGATATGACCAAAAATATTTATCACGATATACATTTGAAAATTTGCGATAACGATATAACTGACGATATAATTGACACTAGACAAAATACTTTACAACTCCACAACTTTATTAGTGCAAACCCCCCCCCCCCCCCCCAAAAAAAACACATCAATGTATTTTCACTTAAACAAGCAGCTGTTTTTTTTTTTTTTAAATGCGCATTAAAGCTATATAAAAATTTAACACTGCAAATGCAAATTCCTTGCTGACAGTTTAACCAAAAGGCATTTCCAGTGGAAATTGGCCGACATATCCTCAGCATAACCATGTATAATATCCACAAAACTTAAAAAGAGGTTATACACACACAATACGGTAACATTATGTTGAAGCACAGTACGTATCACTCCGCGAGGCTCCGCCTACGATAGCCGTAATGCTCCGACAATCCATCAAGCAGTGCGGCTTCGTAGCTTAGCAACGTCGCACTAAAACATTTGACAGATTTTCGAGCGCCGTGTACATAAAATCGTCTCGAGGTCAGTAAACACAACCAGAGTTCAAACATAAGGCACACGGGATTATAAGGGGCACTGTCGACTTTCAGAAAAATCAAAGGATTGATTTTAAGTGTGCCGTATTTTCCAAACAACACGGTAATAACAACGGCCCGCTAGCATGCGCTACCAAAAATAGTGCTTTGTTGTGTATCTGACGGACTAAAGCTAAACCAGTTCCACACCAGTGAAGTTGCAGCATTTTTACAAAACAGTTCTGGTTCATCCGTTTTATTCAACGATCCGCTTTCGCCCTTCTCATTCTCCGTCGCCGCCATGCTTTTTCCTCCATGTGCGTGTGAAAACAAAGGCACTGCACATGCGCGTTTTCCCCATATTTTATCGCGATATTTCATTTTATTATCATTGCCCAACATTATACCGGTATTACATGGCCCAGCCCTAATTTCAAGGGTAAAGTTGAAATACTTTTTTGGGAATAAAGGTGAAAAACTGTTATGAATAAAGTCAAAATATCAAGAAAATAGCTGTTTAAAGAATAAAGGTGGTGTTTTAGCTCATCACCCTTCCTTTGAGTAAGTTTGATTAAACATTTTCTTTTTAACAAACATGTAGCATATTAAATGTTTTGTCTTGTTTCCTGTCTTTTTAAAATTATTATATGACATTGAAAGACACAATAGTGTTTTTAAAAAAGTCATCACTTCTCTCATATTTATTCTTTTTGTATTTTTCTTTAGTTCTCATTGTTGGATCCTTGATGGTATGCTGGCTTCCCAACCAGATTCGCCGTCTTATGATGGCCGCTATGCCCAAGTCCAACTGGACCATTACCTACTTCCGGAGCTACGTCATCCTCCACCCCGTGGCCGACACCTTCTTCTACCTCAGCTCTGTCCTCAACCCTTTCCTCTACAACCTCTCCTCGCGGCAGTTCAGGGACGTATTCATGCAGGTTCTGCGGTGTCACCTTACCATCGCGCATAAAAATCAGTCCACCGTGCAGTTCAGGGCTGCCCCCAAGCAATCCCTTCAACGCCCCCTGCTGCTGAAGTCACTGCGTCGAAATAGGTCGAGTCGCACCACCGTCGCCAAAGAGGAAACGCCTTCATCCTTTACGACATTTCAGTCGCAAGATGACTCGGGACTGGGCACAGATACTCAGACGTCCATCATAGGGACTGAAGAGCAAATCTTGGAGCTCAAGAATAGAAATGTACCATCAGAGTCGGAAATATAGCCTGTTGTGCGAGTCAATGGGAGAAACTGCTTTATCCATGGATGCAGTAACAAGTATTCAGGGTGTACACAAAAAACATAGCACAGGGTGTCTCGAAAGGACATTTACCTCCAGTGATAATGTTAAAATATAATATAGAATAGCTTCAGTTAAAATTAAAGGTGCAGACTGGAGGGTTTAAGGACTAATCTGTGTTCTGCATTCCAGAGAGGGGAATTTTTTATTAATATTTTGGCTCACAGATGAAACTGAAAGTCACATTATGATCACCAACCTTCAAGAAGGGAAAATGCTGTAAAATAACAATGGATTTTAACATTGATTAACCCTACTGTTAGCTATGGCAGGCCATGATGTCAGCACAAGGTCACATCCAACTATTAATCTGAAATAGTATTTAGGGTATTTAGCTTTAGCACAGTAACTGCAAGCTGCTTTGCAAACCACAACAAGCCTAGCTCTGCTTTTTAATCTCTTGTATGGTTCAATTGATGTTGCATCTGGCTCTTAATGCAGCTGTATCAATGTCAGGCTTTCCTTTTATGTTCAAGAAGGGCAGGAGGTCCCAAATCAGGGAGTAGTCAAAGTTGGAATGTATAATAAAAATTAAAAATAGAAATCTAGTGGTTACAATTAGTAACTTAGAAAAAGTGTTTTGATGCAATGATGTTGGGGTTCTAATGGAGTTAATATTAACTTGCCAACACCTCACAGTCTCTGGCTAATCTGGAATAGCTGGACCTTGGTGTAGATGGGCCCAGCTTTGAAGCCTGAAAAGCAAAGTCGACACAAAAACCTGCATTCTTTTCAATGGCCAGCAGGGGGCGACTATAATATTTTGCTGAATTTATGACCTTGTTTTTGGTCATACTGAGTAAAACATTAAGTGCATTTTATAAATAATAAATAATAATCATTATTAGCGTCAGAAAAGAGGATAAAAGGATTTTACAAACCAAAGGGTGAAGTGCCCTGTGGTTCCGTCCATAGTTTTTATACCAAAGGTGTAAGTTAATTAGTCAATCGATGTTTAAGATGAGTGAAGGGCCAGCAGCTGAATTAAATATAAAGCACTTAGAGGTGAATTCTGCAGCAGTGTTGAATCAGAACATTTGTGTGACTTGTTTCTACATTTATATTTAATGGTGAACTCTAACAGTACACTAACACATTCAGTTTAAACTTAAACATCTTAAAACACCTAACCTCACGGGGGAGTCGGTTTAGACCTGGAGTAATTTGGCAAAATGAAGTAACTGAGTTCACGACCCAGCTCGATTACAGAGAGGGAGTTCACACTCTGAGTTAAGTTGGGAAATCTTTTGGTTTTTGTGCCGTAAATGTAAGAAACTGTGAAACTTTAATTGTGCTGACTCAGGATTAAATCTGGCTCCTAATTATTTCATTTGTTTACTCTGTAATGTGTAGGTATGTACATATCTTAGATACATTTTTTTTGTTGGAATAAATGTAACTATGCAACTAATCTTTGAACTCGAACAATTCAATTCATTGTGACAAATAAATGAACGTGACTTTAGACTAAAGTGTTCCTAACTGAACTAAGAAACTTTTACACGGTACTTTTAGCATCTTAAAACTGTCTTTTACACAAGAACATCATCCCAATACTGTTTCCTTTTTCAGTGTCAAAAACACAAATGTTCCAGTGCTATTACTCAGTTAAATAAATTATACTACCCAACTCACGTCTGTCAATCGGATTGATTTCCTCATCACTTTGGGCATTAAGTCTCTGTCTCACGGCTGGAGAAGAACCCACAGGAGCAGTTTTGCAGGTGTTGCTCCTTTTCTGGGGTCATCTCGTTGCCTCTCGAGTGCACCTGTTGTCACTTTGATTTGCACCAAAGCAGGTGAAATGAATTCAGAAATGTTCATATGCAGCCTTTTCACTTAAAGGTTAGATTCAGCTCACTACAGAAGAACATAAATACAGTTAAATTCTTATCATTTGCGTGTCTCAAATATGCAAAAGAAACGGAATATTTCCATTTAACAAACTATAACATCATTCTGCTTTCTGTGTAGCATCTGGGTTACCTGCCACCATCACATGCTTCACCCAGGCGTCTGCAGAGGTATGCATGCTGATGTGTAAGCCTTCCTTGATCTGTATTCTTGTCTGTTCTCGTGCACGCATCAGTCATCGTACTGCTCCATTACAGTCTAAATGGCTATTTTATCAAGGACATTTCTGAAATTGGCTTGTGTGTATCCTAAAACTTCTTTTCTAAATTTATCTAGTCATCTATGCAGCTACCTGCCCGACTCCTGAGATGAATGTCCAGCCATGTCTGACTTTATCCCAAGGAGAACGGCCTCATCTCAGCTCTAATACCTCTGTGATGATTTTATATGCACTATAACAAAAACATTGATTAACTTAAAGTATATGTTTCTGTCTGTGGATCCCTGTATGTACACAGTTGACAACATTTCAGTAAAGTCAGTGAGTAGAGTCAGTGCTGCGTGTATTTAATAAATTTTTTTATTGTTTAACAGGCTTTTAACTGCATCTCACAGTCAACTGGATTAGATTTAGGATATTTTTTGGAGCAGCCTAGAAAGCTGAGCTGGTGCTGTCCTCCTTTTTTCCAAATCACTGTGACAGTAAGATAATTATCAACAAAAACAGCTTTTTATTTATAGTGATAAACACACTGCACCCTCTGAACCGTCACTCACAATTTTTCCACATTTTAGTGCCAACATTTTCCTGTAAACATTACAGAGCACAAAACACAGAGGCGTGGCTGAAACAGTGAGAACTACATAAACAAATTGGGTGAAGTGGTCCCTTCCTGAAACAAACACAACTGTTTCTGATATCGTTAGGCAGCGAGGCAGACACAGAGGGGAGGCAATGGCACAAAAACGCAAATTTCAACGGGAAATTTGAGGTTTCAGGATAGACTAAATAGGTCCGAAAAGGGCAGAACGTGCCTCAAAGCGGCATTATTTTTAATGGCTGACTGGAAAAAGATGTCGCGCTGTATTGAAGTGTATGAAAAAATGGCCCTCTGCAACATTTATTATCAAAAGGGAGCTGAGCCATAAACGAGCATATCAACATTATGAATAGGTATAAATAATTAGTCTGCAGTTACTTTGTATGACTATTTGGTTTTTTAACTTTGCATTTTCATAACAATAATGTCACATTCATGTTGAATTTATAACATTATAGAACTAGGATAATAAAATTTTAGTTAGTTACTTATTTTTTTATTAACCACTTAAGAGAACATTTGTGAAGTGAAGGAAAATTAATTTGTTTTAAGTAAAAATACCTGTTGGTAGCGGAAGCAATCAAATTGTGTTTATTATATTTATTTCCATATACAGATTAATTTTTTTATCAAACCCAGAGGGAGGCACTGGACATGGGCAAAACAGCCACAGGTTTCTGGCCTCTGATCTATGACCTCATTAAAGAAAATGATTTCCTGATGACAGTATGGCCTCAGTGGCTACTTTTAAGTCATACTGAATACAAAATGATTTTAATTTGTAAGTTATAGTAAAATTAAAGCCAAAAAGAAATATACACTGGGTCATACGCAGTCCAATTGGTCACATCACAGTGGCTGCATCCATCTTTGTGTCTCATTTTTTTAAAACTTTGTTTCATTTAGAGGCCTAAACTAGCTAAGAAGTTTTCATACATAAACTCTGGACAACATCAGGAGTATTCGGTCAGGACATTACTGCTGAGAATCCCGAGGAGCTGAAGTTGTGTTTGTTGCTTGCAGCTATTTGAGAAGTCTTTAAAAGGTATCACATATTTGCACCTTTGCCTAAAGCAGTGGTTCTCAAACTGTGGGATGTAGAACCAGGGGAAAATACAAAATGAAACTAATTGGAATTAAGAGTATGCTAATGCTATGTTTATCTTTATTTACATAATATACTTATTCAGATAAAAATGCTGAGGGTTGTAAAAATTTGTGGGATATGGGGCATGCCAGAACAGGTCTGAAAACCACTGACCTAAAGCAGCAGGATTCATACGAGCATCCCCAAAAAGAGAGGGGTGCGCGCATTTAAATAACCTCATTCATTATTGAAAACTAATTCATTATTACCAACACAGAAACAGCATTAATCACTCTGTATACGTCACACAGTGGTCAAAAACAGAGTCACAGTTTTAACCATTTGTTAAAGAGCAGCCATCCTCAGGTGGAACCCTGAGCTTCATCATAGCTGTGCAGTATTTAAATTTATAAAGTAAATTTAAATCAAGTAATTACTTTTTTCTGCTTAAATTCAAAGTAAATATTTGCAGATTTTTATTGATGTATCATTAGTTTGCACATAGATGTTTCCCACATAGTGACTGCTCATCTCAATCTTTAAAATAAACTCAACATGGCAACAAATTTCAGGTACAGCGAGCCTTAGACGTTTAAGCGGAGTCGAGGCTTGCTGTGTTGAGAAGATTTATATGACCTCTCCAGCTCTTTGAAGTCTTATTCTTATTGTCCTGGTCAGTCACAAGTTCAGCAACCCTTATTACTACATACTTACTGCATAATGGTCTTATTTTACCTGGCCAACAAAAAGCCTCCACCCGGACTTGACTAAGCAAATAGGAAAATTAGTACAGCAACAGTTACAGTTACAACCCTAACTGGAGCCAGTAGCTTCTGTTTTCTTAACCAACCTCATCTGGGGACAGATCCCGTGGTTGTGGAAATAATATTACTCAGTTTCAAAAGGGTCAAATGCTAAGTATAACAGTCAAATAAGCTAAGTATTGTCCAATGTGTTAAAAAAACAAAAACAACAACAAACATCATCAATACAAATCATCAATACAAGATCTTGGCAAAATGATTAATGAAAATCTGGAAGGAAATAAATGTTAATTGAAACGATGCCACGGCAAATTTGTGCCTTCTTCAAAGGTGTTTATCAAATTTCTGTTTGGCCAAACACTGTAAAACACCTGCTAAGAGGCTGAAATGGTTGTTAAAATTAAAAAGAAAATGTTTTTCTATTATTTTATGTTTGTTTATCATTTAATTTTCCAATAGCCTCTCAATGCCAAAAGGTCACTAGTGAACTTTATGTGGAATCAGAACCTGTTTAGTTCAAATTATACCAAATTAACAGAACATAAAGGCAAAAAACCCATATAAAGAACTGATTTTAAAGGTAACAGCCTCTTCTCCAACCCAATTCTAATCGCACCTCTAAGTGGTTTGTTAACAACATGGTAGATGCCAAGAGGTTAAATAAGTCATGTTCATTTGGGAGATGTCATACATGTTTTGTTTCAGTTGGTGAATACACTGCAAAACTTGTTTTTTCCTATTCATAGAGCAGAAATAAGAGATTTATTCTGGAAATTACACATGCTATTTTTGCTGTCTGCCTTTTTCCACCTTGCAGACGTTCATGAACCCTCTGCTGGAAGCTGTTTTATCCACCACATCTTACCCATATTCACGACATGACACATGGCAATAACTTTGTCCGCTATTGTGTCGTTTTTGTTGCAACAGAAAGCCAGGACTCAAGAACAAATGCTGTAAAAAGCCTTCTCTTGTATACATTTCAAAGCATGTATGGCAGAGCGTGTACAGTTTCAGTTTGTTTCAACGCACATCTTAGGAAAGTTCTGTCAGCACAGGAAAGAGGAAAGTAGGATGATGATGTTGAAGGAAAGCACAGGAAGCCGTGGCGTGTTAAGAGTGATGGCAGCAGATGGCTGGGGTCGCTTCTTCTGGCGTGGTCCGTTACACAGCGGTGTGTTACAGCAGCTGATGCAGACCGAGTTGAGCTTCCCGGTGCAGAACTGCTGGTAACCAGAAGAGGCGATAAGACAAGCTCCAGATGAGGCACAGGACTTTCGGTAGTGCACACCTGAAATGAGGACATAAATGGATGCATTAGGCTCGTAATGAGAGGATTAAAGCTTCTGATGGAGATGGGTAACTGGGAATTTGTTCTTTCATCTACTTGAAGGGAAACATGATTACAACACCTCTTTTACAAACAACTCTTAATGTAGCCAAGTCATTACACTTAGCTGTCCTCTGCGTCTTTGAAAAACACCTTCAAATGTGTAAATAACTGCAATTGTGAACAAAAATTAATAAATTACTGCCTGTACTTTTTCCTTTTAACATCTGTTTTCACTTGAACCAGTAACCAGCGACTGATATAGAAAAGCCAGCAACCAGCAGCATTGATGAGGTGTTTTAAACTATTGCATAGGAAAATCTGATTATGAAGATATATATACTGTTTGCATGCAGCAAATCTAAAACATAAACTAGAGGTCGAAAGGTGAAATGTATAGAGAACTGTTTTGTGTGGTTAATAGTATGGAATTAGTCAGAAGATGTCATTCCCTGACCAACATTTTGGAGATGAAATGTTAGCATTACATAGTAGCTAAAATCAATCGTTAAGATCACAGCACACATTAGCTAATGAAATAATTTGGCCAGCTAACGCACTTTAATTTGTTCTCATGATTTTGGCAGCAGTTTAGCCTCAGATCCTGATGAGACTATTTGTTTGACTCTCTTTTCATCCAGTCTCCATGTATTCAATCGGTAAACAGCTAGCTTTAACTTAGCTAGCTTATGTGAATCTGTTGACAATTAGATCATAATGTAAGCATACAAAGTAATTTAAAACTGGTCAGATAAGTTTTTAAAAAAGCACTCGGCACAGTATTTTGCCAAGTGTGACAGCTTATGTGTCTGTCTTACAGTTTGTCTGAGGAAAATGTTAGCCAGCCAGAAAAGACAGATTGTAGTTGGTTGGATCATGAAAACCAAACCACAGAAAAGAGTTTTAAAGAACAGGCTCTGCTGAATATAGTTTTTTCCTGATGGTCTAATTTGCATTTGGTCAGTCGAGCTTCGTTTGACAAAACTTTCTTTTTGATGTTAACACAACCAACATTATTCTTAGTATTACCGTATTTCCCGGACTACAAAGCGCACCCGAATATTAGCCGCACAAGCTAAAATCAGGGGAAAATCCTGTTTTGTACATACATTAGCCGCACCTGACTAAAAGCCGCAGGTGTTTCAATGTTGACTTATCATATGTAAGAGAATATGCACAAAGGGAATTGTCAGGAAAGAGATGGCTGTTTGCAGACATCCCTTTTATTAATATTTTGAAAAACAAGTTATGGGTACATATTTGCATAACGTTTTAGGTATATGTACAAGTAGCGGTAAATACAAGTACAAAACATGTACTGTGCTTCATAAATGAGTAACAAATGTAGTACATAACAATAACCTACAGCACACCAGAAAAATAGATTTCAGAATCCACTGGTGGACTTGAGCATAACTTGCTTTTCGCAAATTTATCGCCGCTCGTCATCCACGCCTCCCGCTGAACGCATAGCGCTACTTTGAAGTTTGTTTTTCGCGCTACTTCGCACGGCACTACGTTGCCTGGCGGACGGACATGTGACCAACATACCACTCTTGAACCCCGATCCTTCCGCCAGGCAACGTAGTGCCGTTGTTGTGCCAAAAAGTGATTGCCTGCCAAAAACCGATTTCCAATGTTTCCGTGTATTTTTTTATGTGTAATATCTTTATGTATGTTGGTAAATAGACTTCGATGAACAGCGTTTACAAAGGGGTTATATATAGAATTGAAAAATTATCTGTTTTTTCAAGTATCTTTACAGCTCTGTGTTATTGTACTTACATTATAACCAATCCGGTCCTTTATCCTCGTTTAAAATATTTTTACAGAACTATTGTAATATTTGCTGCCATTTCTGCTGTTCTCTTGGCCAACTTACTCTTACAAAAGACATTTTTAATGTTAATGAGATTTTTTTTAACTGCATAAATAAAGGTTATATAAAAGTCACTGCCAAAAACTGATTGCGGCTTCTACCTTGTTACACGAATGTTGTTTGTGGCTCAATATGACTTTATGTCATCCATGAGGGATGCATTTAACATATGTTTCACATATTATAGCCCAACAAGTTACTTATAGCAGTTTAAATACGAGCAATCAGTTTTTGGCAAATACCGGAAATCAGTTTTTGGCAGACAATCACTTTTTGGCACAACACCGTACAACAGCGGAACAAACAAAACAAATCGTCTTACGATATCACAAAAATCATGGGCAATCCATAGAAAAGCTGCACCTGACTAAAAGCCGCAGGGTTCAAAGCTTGTGCAAAAAGTAGCGGCTTATAGCCCGACAATTACGGTAATCATTATGTGCAGTTTGTGTTGCCTGTTTGTTGTTCTTGTCTGTTGAGCTTGAAGATAGCTTTTAATGTTGGTGATTAGTAGATTCCATTTCTAAGCTAAATTAAGAGAGTAGGCAAAAACTAAGTAAAAGTAATGTTGGCACTGAACAAAAAACCCCTCATCCTTTCGATGTTAGCGGATAATTTGTCATTTGTCATTTTAAGTTATGTAACAGTTCAGCCCAGCAAAACATTAAATAGCGAAAAAGAAATTAATTTCTTTGCATTCATTTAGACAGAAATTTCGGTTTCTGTCATGGTATCACATCTGAGTCTAATTTATTATAATAATCATAATTATTTACTCATGCCTCATGAAGTATGTTGACAAGTCGCTAGAGGGGATACATCACTCTCTTTTTTTCAAAATTTCCAAATCCAAGTTGTTTTGTGTGCGTACATCTCCCAAAGTAGTTTTTAGTGATAATTAAAAAAATTATTTGCTCCACCACCAACTCCTCATGAGTATAAATTTTTAATTTTTGTGCTTTAAAAGATAAAAACTTTGCACAGTTAAAAAATCGCATCCATGAACACACAAAAATATACAATAGAAGAAACACAAATCAACAGTGACTGTCTCACGACCTGCTCTAAGAGAACGTGTTGTACAATATGTTCACATACTGACAGTGAAAGCATTAAATACATTTAACAATCAAAATTAATGAAGCACATTGAATTATTAGATTGTATTGTTTTAGACTGTAAAAAGTTCCATCCAAGCTTGTTCATTTGTTTTGTGAAGGAGCACTTTATGAGAGAACGTTTTCGACCTTGAGGCAGTGTCCAGTTCGCAATAAATACATCCAGTATAATAAAATATCTTTAAAATTATATTTACCAACATTTCAAGTGACTGCATTCGATGTTTAAAGTTCTTCTGAAAAGCATTTCAGGCACAGTTTTATATGTAGTTATAAAAACAAAATAATCCACATTGCAATAAAAGCCAAGGGGAATAAAAGAGGGTAATTTTTTCCACATATTCTTTCGCTGTATACACGGACACGTTATTTATCCAGAACAAGTCAGAGGTGTTTGTGAGATTACTTGGGGGAGGTTTTAACATTTTAGTGACATTTTCTTTTAAATAAATTTAGAAATCAGAACATGAACTTCCAGTAACCCCTGTAATATTTCACTCCTCTCTCCACCCAAGTGAAACTGATGCAGGTGTAGTAACAACCAAAGATCTGTACGCTCATTTAAATTGTGCATCCTTCCATGTTTTATACACTGCAAATATCAGTGGAGGTCCCAGAAGGTGCAGAATAATCCAGGGGAAACACAGTGTGAAATGTTACAGAGCTCTGGAGGGAAAGGTCTCATCTTCTCACAAAGCCTGCAGATTAAAATCTGACTGAAGCCGTGTTTACATTTTGAATTTTAGCTGCTGGAGTGTTAAAAACCAGGAATAACAAACCTGGAATAACACTGTGCAACAAGGGAAATGGAAAACTGACAATCTCTACATGAACATTCCCAAATAGCAATAACAAACTATTATTATTTCATA
The DNA here is from genome assembly GCF_056152115.1 of Neolamprologus brichardi. Lineage (NCBI taxonomy): Eukaryota > Metazoa > Chordata > Actinopteri > Cichliformes > Cichlidae > Neolamprologus > Neolamprologus brichardi. The sequence goes on along the minus strand of NC_142119.1, from coordinate 2,589,681 downwards.
GATCCCAGACCTTTTAATATTTGTATATGTTATATTTATCTCATCATCATCATGAGAATGAAATGTCACATTCTCCATTTGTATTTGTACATGGTCAAAACATATGTCCAGTATGCAACTTAATGGCCAACAAAATTTTAATTTTATTGGAGCCACCACCAAATATGGAAGGAAGAATGATAAAGTCCTTAAATATCACAGACATATAGTTTAACACAGCAGTTCCCAACCTTTTTTCCGCCACGGACTAGGTTAATGTTAGACAATTAATTTCACGCAAAGGAGTCGCTAAAATACGCTAAAATGTTATGGTAACGCGTAAATATTTCTTTCAAAATAAGACACACAACTACAACACGGAAAAAGACCCAGGGAAACCGAGTTAACGATAAAAACCCTGAAAACCATGAATTACACACCTGAGCCTCAACTCTTGCAGCCCCCTACCAAACGACTCCCGGTCCGTGGCCCGGGGGTTGGGACCGTTGGCTTAACACACAATTCAATAGATTCCAATAAAGCTGAAGATATTTTTGACAACAAATCAGGACATCGTCTAAAGGATCTTGGAAAGAAAAGTGTCTGGATTTGCTCATTTAAATTGTGCATCCTTCAATTTTTTATACACTGGACATTGGGAACCCTTCTGCAAGTACTGCTAAATATTTTGTGGGTGTTGCTAATCATTCACATGTTTTGGCTAACAAATTACCAGTTTGATTATAAATCGTCAGCGTGAGGACTTAGTTCTACAGCTAAGGTGTGAATTCAGTAAGGTGCAATGACTATTACAACTGGGATCTCAAATTGTTGACCAAAGAAATCAATACATGTACTGTGTCCCTTAACCCTTTAAGACCTACCATAGAACCAAGTCCGCCAGAGAAAAACAGATTTTTTTACATGCTGTGGAGCCATTTTTGGCAGCATTTCAAGTAGCTATACATCAATACAACTGTTATAGCCCAGATTTTAATAATATGTATGCATTAAGTCCATAGTAACTACATGAATTGCAAAAAAGTGCAATAAACTACAAAAAAATTGTTTTTGTTTTTTTTTTTACATATATTTCTACTTGGAGATATTTAAGAGGTTTATCCCTCAAAAGTTCAAATACAAAAAAGTTGGAAAAAATAGTTTACAACAACAGGAAATTTATTTTGAGTGTCTTCATAGTTTTATTTTGGAGGTACAGCAATTTTTATATACTACAGGAAAAACAAAAGACAATCCTATGATGCAAATTTGCAAAGAAAACAGCATGTGCATCAAAATAAACTATTTCCAGCAGTGCAATTTGAGTTCTAAGCATCCCAGCAACTATTCAGAAAAGTATAGAGTCAAACATGACTTTTAAAAACACCAGTATAGGCTTTTAAGGCCTACAAGTAAAAAACTACATTTTCCGCGAAAATGACATCACTTCCGGTTTCGGTCAGGAAATGGCAGACATGCGATAGTTCGTGGTGACGTCTGCTGTGTCCCAATTCAGAGTCTGCACGCTTGAAGTACGCATTTCAAGTGCGATTACGTCACCGCCACGCGACGACGTCTGTCCCAATTCGAAGTGTACTTCAAATGCATACTCCAAATGCGCTGTTGATTTCCCCAAATATCAAGCGTGGTCCGGTGCACGCTTCGTGGTCCCATATATCCCACAATTCATAGCGCGGTGGTGGGTGTGGATAATTTTGACACAAAATACGGCAGAAGGGAGCGGCTGAAGAGTGAACTGTCAAAAGTAAGTACTGAATATGACGTCACTTATTTATGTGCGAATGTTTAATAATGAAGAACATTAAAACATTGCTGTTGGCCACATGTTGGCAAAGTTGTGTGACATTAGTGATGTTTGTACTTACAGCGTTAACTTGGTTTTAAAGCCTATATATATATATATATATATATATATATATAATATTTACATTACCACAGTGAGATGATTTTAGTCTCATGAACAACATTAGCTAATTGTTATTTACTCACTAATCTTGAAATAACTGTTCAGTACAGAAATGAAGCCCAACAATCATGTTTTACAGTCCCGTGGCCTCAGCCTCAGATACTCAACTAATCAAAGTGATGTCATGACAAAACATTTTTCTCCTTCATTTCTGTCAAACAAAGCTGTATGTAACGTTTCTCGTGGTTAGTATCATGGTTGCTAGGCAACCTGAACAGCGCGACGAAGGCTAGACCGTCCCATTTCACAAGCCTCTCACTTCCGCATTTCTCGTACTTATAGTGCGTACTACTTAGCGCGTAAGTAGTACGCGTAGTGCGCGTACTTCAAGCGTGCAGACCCTGAAATGGGACACAGCCAACGTCCACACTTTAACACTGAATCCAAGTTTTCCAAACTCTTCACTCTGGCAGAAGTTTTCCAAAGGGTCAGTTTTCAGGGATCCAAAACATCAAAAACAAACAGCCAAAACGCACAATAAAAGCTAAATTTACCAAAATAGTCGTGTACGTGTAGACGCATCCTGACATTAAGAATTCCAAACCCAGTTATAAGGACAGCTTTGAAGATTATCCTGAACTCACCATGTCCAGTAGTTCAGAAAAAATCTATGCCTTTAACCTGTCATATTAAACGTCATTTAACCCTTTAAAGCCGGTCAGAGCAGGCACGCTCTGTTTTGCATAACTATTTTTAAATCCCTGTAGAACCAGAACCGCGTAAGCTAGCGCAATATTTTTTTTTTGCATATGAAACCAGAGGAGTTGTACTTACATCTTATGCCATCAGCTTGTCCTAGGTCATGGTTTCCTTCCACATAAAGCTTTGCAAAAATTGCATAAAAAGCGCTTGCAGGAACAAAAACATAATCCAGAAACACACTTTGCCGATCCGATCAGCTGTTTGTAACACTTCCTAAATTGAAAAAGACGGCTGTGTCCCAATTCAGGGTCTGTACGCTTGAAGTATGAAGGAGATATATATATATATATATATATATATATATATATATATATATATATATATATATATATATATATATATATAGGCTTTAAAACCAAGTTAATGCTGTAAGTACAAACATCACTAATGTCACACAACTTTGCCAACATGTGGCCAACAGCAATGTTTTAATGTTCTTCGTTATTAAACATTCGCACATAAATAAGTGACGTCATGTTCAGTACTTACTTTTGACAGTTCACTCTTCGGCCGCTCCCTTCTGCCGTATTTTGCGGCAAAATTATCCACACCCACCGCCACGCTATGAATTGTGGGATATATGGGACCACGAAGTGTGCACCGGACCACGCTTGATATTTGGGGAAATTGACGGCGCATTTGGAGTATGCATTTGAAGTACACTTCGAATTGAGACAGCAGTCGTCGTGTGGCGGTGACGTAATCGCACTTAAAATGCGTACTTCAAGCGTGCAGACCCTGAATTGGGACACAGCAAAGGACTTTTGAATGGTCAACATTTCTTCACGGTTGGAGTTATATCGCCACCTGCTGCTTTAAGATGGTCTTGACAACACTTGGATGTGGACAGATATATTTTTTAAAACAAACTCAGAAAATGTTTTGTTTAAAAATTAAAAAAAACAAAACCTGTTTGTAACCTCAGAAACACTTCAAGAGCATGTGCCGTTCTACGATCTGATCTCACTGCAACTTTATACACAAAACCCCCCTGCTTTAAGCTCCTAGCATCATGCCTGGTCTATTATGTTTCTAATGCTATTTAAAAATGCAGCTTCAAGCCATGCTAAATATGAATAGTGCTGATAAAAACCTGGCAAGGCCACAAATGATGACTGAGTAGTTTTGGGAGCGTGTATCTGCCAAAAAATAAATAAGCTAACGGACAAGGAACAGCAGCATGTTAGAAAGATGAGTCATTTTTTGATGCTTGGACCCGAGGAACAGAGTCAATATGTCTTTTTTTATTTTAATATTTTGAGCAGTAATTTGAAGATGGAAACAGTGGGTAACATGTTCAGTCAGGGGAAAATGAACGTTAATAAAAGTGGGATATTACTGACAAAGATAACAAATGTGATGGTTTTTCTCATTTCAGTCACAGGTTTTTTATTGGTGTGCTTGCCTCAACTCCTCTTCAGCTCCTTCATCTTCATTCATACCTTCATCTAGAAGCTTTATTTAAACTCCAGACCAGTCACCACCCTCTGTGTGCAATCATTGGTTCAACTTTTTTTTTTTGTACATGTCACTCACAGTTTTTCATTAATCGGGCTTCAGGTTTTATTATTTTTTCACACCCTGTCAGATTTTGACTGATTTTTTTCTCGTCTCTGGAGCTTTTTAACTTTCTCATTTAAAGTTCAATAAAGACGATCTGTCACTCACATTAAGTATCTTGATGTTGATGGGGCCATTCCTGCTGCTTTATTTTCTTTGTCACTTTTATTTTGTAATCTGGGCCCCGACCTGTGTTATAGTCTACATACATCAGGCTTAATGGCCTAACAAAATGTAATAGATCCATGGTGCATAAAGTTTGGCTTGCAATGATCATAGCGTGGAGCCAGAATTAGACATGTTCAATGAGGACAGCTAGAACCCCCATTTAAGGAAAGCCATTTTGTAAAGCTGATTTATCAGTGAGACAGTGTAATCAGCCAATATTAGCTATTTGCTGATATATCAGTATCAGCATTTATAAAGCGTGATAAATGGAAATTAAAAATAAAAAATTGGGGTGGCTTTAGCTCAGGAGGAAGAGTAGATCTTGTGCAGCCAATGTGAAAGTGGTTGATACATGTGCAAAAAGACATCTGATCCTATTGTAGTCATTGTTAAATTGTTCCATAGAGTACAAAACACTTTTAGGTTGAGTTGACATTGCTACTGACCAATCATGTTGTTATGAAATCATAGCTTTAAAATGTTGGGGAAAATGTTGTAATTACCAACACTATCTTCTGGAGAAAATGGAAAATATTTTCTTTATTTAATTTAAGAATATGATAAATATGTTATCCATTTAGATTTGCTTTTAGCCCAATCTAGGTTACTCATATTAAATTGCTAGCGATTTTTTAATTACGTTATCTAGCTTCTTGGCTAATGCTAACTGAATGCTGAGACAATGTCACTGGGCAGTTGCAGTTTCGAACCTGATAAGATGAAGTTATCTCATTTATTTATTTTTTGGCTACAAAAACCTTTTTTTTTGTCAAGCACATGAATACTGTCAATGAAATCTGCCATAAACGGTGCCAAAAGATGATCAGTCGGCTAACAGATCACATTGGGTCAAGTTGGCGATTACATTCAATTTATTTGTAATAATACAGCAATTAACTGTGATAAACTGGTGACAGTCACATGTTGCTGCCTACATAGTTAGAAATTTACATTTAACTAATACATTTGCACTGAGCAACCTTTGTGTTCAATAGGATTATAACAGGAAAACAACCATCTGGCAGCCAGTTCAGTCGAATTGAGTCATTGACAAAGATTCATTCAAAATGACAGCAACATGTTAGCAGTCTGTAATTATTTATAAATAGAAGTTTCCCTCACGCCTACTATGAAACCAGAAATCAAGAGAGTGGGAGATCTGCTAGCATGTTATACATTTAAATTGTAGCTATAAGATAACCCTGGATTGTACTGTGAGATAACGAGTTGCTGTTGATGAGCTGATTCATTGCAGCAAATTCTTTTATGTTCCTTATTTTTAAACATGTTAATGAATAAAAAAGTTGAAGAGCAGCAGTCAGAGTCTATTATAGATCACAGAGGTTTCTTGTTTAATTGCAAAACTGCCCACTAACCTATAACTAATATATAATATATATAATATAATGTTTTATCGATTACCTTGAGCTCACAGTCAGGGGGGCTCTTCTAGTTGAAATTCTGAACAAATCCTTTATAGACATCATGCTCTGTAATTGAGTATTGAGTATTGATTACACTCTGTATGTAGTAGCTTTAAGCGTGGAGAATATATGCATTGATGTGCCACATTTCAGGAGCAGATATCAGCATAATGAAGCTCACACGGCACATCAGGTAAACACTCATCACATCTGAAGCGCCTGGGTGGGATTTCGTTTAATTTGTGCGTGGGGATCCAAAGATTCAGCACTTCAATCTAAATTATGCTGTTGAGTTAATTTATGGCAAAAAGGGTGAAAGGATGAAGAGAGAAGAAGTCTAATGAGAATCAGCATGCTTGGCTGCACAGGGAGGACCGAGCCATCCAATAAGTGTCTGGAAACCCTTCAGCTACTCCTCTAAATGACTTTTTAACCAAAAAAACGAGCGATTCACTGACACTTTAAAGAAGCACAGAACAAGATCAACGCTAATGCTTTTGTTTTGGGTTTTTTTGCCAGTGACCTTGACATGTGCAAAATAACAGCTCCTTACTGGAGACAGAGTGATGTGAGTCTGCTCTATGGAGTTTATTGTCCATTTAAATCAAACCAGACGAGGCAGTGAAATGAGATACCGGATGTTATACGAGCTGAAGTAAAGATGTCATCGAGATAAATGGTCAGCGGGGACGGTGACATTTCACAGCAGGTATTTTTGGTGAAGGATGTAGAATCAAGTAGTTACCAAATTCAAAGGTGTGCAGAAGTCTAGTAGAGGAAGATGAAGTCTAGAGAAAGTGAGCATTTTGTATGACTTACAACCTCCATATACAGTGGATTACAAGTGGATCTAGTACTTCCATAGTGCTTTTATCTATGTCTAAGCACTTTTCCATGCACTGATAAAAACATCTGGGGTAACTTGTGGTTCCACATTTTGCCCAAAGATACTTCCAGATGTGGACAACCTTAAAACAACCTATGAAAATTATCTCATTTGCTGTATATAACAGGTGGATGTAAGTTAGTCTGTTGCTTAGCTTATCACTAATTCAATTTAGTTTTATTTATACAGCACTGAATCACAACAGTAGTTGGCTCAAGGCGCTTTGTATTGTACAGCAGAGACCCTGCAATAAGAGAAAACCCCAACAATCAGACCACCCCATCTGAGCAAGCACTTGGTGACAGTGGGAAGGAAAAACTCCCTTTTAACAGGAAGAAACCTCTGGTAGAACCAGGCTCAGGGAGGGGCGGGGCCATCTGCTGCAACCCACAGACAGATCACTGACCCCACCTGGCACCCTCTGTTGCTAGGAAAAAACGTGAGTGATTGTTTGAGGTGCTGTCTGGCACAACAACATCATCGTCCTCCATTTAATATATGCGCAACGGCAGCAATTTGCTAGCAACGCCATACGAACAAAGATGTGGGACCAGAGCAGTTAGCTGCTATCTTCAAAGCATCTTTTGTGTGTCAAGACAGCAAAACAGGAGTAAGATGGAATCAGTCTGCTATTGAATCAGGTTGGCAGGTACATGCAGTCTGTTTGTGATAATCCTGTGCTGGGATTCTGTACCTTGCTGAGTGGTGGTAGTATCTGCATACTTTGAGTAAACAGAAATTCAATTCAGTCTAATAACTAATTACATTTAGAGTCAAACCACAGACTTGAGTTCCTCCACAGGTTGATGATTAAACTGCAGAATGAGGCACTCAGCAGTTTTAAAATATCAGCTATGTATGTGTGATTGGTCCTTGCACGCATCATAGTAATATCATTCCACTTGGATCAATACCTCGTATATTCAAAGAGATATCTTTCTAAAATATCCATTTTTATTTTTTTTTATCCCAGGGTCGCCTTCATGAGTTTTGCAAAATTTAAATCACTACTTACTTTGCCTTTGATATAACTTAATGAGCCAAAGATTATACTCTCTTATTAATAAGTTCTTGAGATTTTAGCTCTAACTGAGAACTTTATGCACTGGCCAACTTCATGCACATCTATACGTAACATTAGCTCCACTGTGTAAGGCTAACAATATCTGTTTGGAAAATGACAACTTTTTTATTATTTTCTTTCTGCACTTCTCCTTCGTAGACTGAGTTTTTGAGCCTTTGAAAATCAGGGACTATGCATAGAAATGTGTATTTCCTAAACAGTTAAGAAAATACTTGGTTAATCGCTTGAATTAGAGCAGAAAATGTGCACTTTAATCAGTTAATTGTTTGATGAATACAGTCATAATTACAAATAGAAATATAACTTCTCAAATCTTCTTGGATCTAACTCATTGTGTATGTCCTTCTCTAATTTCTTTCACTCTCTCTCTCTGTTTTTTTTTTATCTTGGCTGTGTGCCTTGTCCTGTTAGAAGATAACCCGTTCTGTGGTCCACAGCACTCTGGAGCAGGTTATCATTAAGGATGTCTGGGCATGGTCATGCCACGCAGGCCTGATTGGTGGAGTACTGCAGAACTGGCTATCCTTTTGGAAGGTTCTCCTCAGCACCACCGCCATCGCTTCCAGTAACCTTTTCATTGCAAGACAGTGGATGGCCTTTTGTAGTTCGCTCAGTGTCAGTCCCGCATCTAGCTTTTCCATGATAGTTAGTTGGGGAATCGCAGTTAGTGCAGTCTTTACAACTTCTCATGTTTTTGTCATTAATACTACATCTTGTTTGATAATTCTCAAGACTGAATGGCCAGTGTATAAATATGCATTTGATCTTTTCTTTATTGATGCAAACCTTTTAAAACTAGTTGAGATAACTTATGGGTGAAACATTGCAGTTTCTTAAATGTTGGTCAGATTTGTTTATTATACTTACTTTTTTCTGTTTATCTGCTTCCAAACAGCAAATTGATAGAGACTCAAGCTAATGGCTGTGGACAAGAAAATCAAGAAAAAGAGTGGCATCTGGAGCAGAGTCTAAAAGAAAATATGTCCCAGCAACAATGATTGAGGAGAGTGATAGTTCATCTCGAGTAGAAGAATAATTTCTTCTTTCTCCTCCTTCTCCAACTTTTTCTTCATCTTCTCTACACTCACGCCTCAATCTTTAATTCACTTCCCTTTTCTCCTCCCTTTCAACTTCTCTTCTCTACCCCTCCTTCCTTCACCTATTCTCCCTCCCCAACCTAGCCCCAACTTTCCTGGATGACCCAGCTTTCAAAAGAAAGAAAAGAAGGTCGTCTAATGTTGAGTACTGCAGTGACTGCTATAGAAGCCATCCTTCTACATATGGATTGAAACCAATTAGTGCCATATATCTTAGTTAAGTCAGATATTTGTTTATTATCCTTATTCTTTTGTCTGTTTGTCTGTCTGGAAACATCTCAAAGAGAGAGAGAGATCTGAGACATCATCTTGATTTGACTAGTTGCCTGCTCTAGCCTCCAGTTGTCTCTGCCTTTCATCCTCCCATTCCACTTCTGTCTGTAAATGTAAATAAATGTATTATTGCTAAGGTGAAGGCTCTACACTAACATGCTGGCTACACTTGGTGGTAATCACAGAGTGTGCATCGGTTAGAATGTGCTCCCTTTTTTCCCCTAAGGCTTAATGCAGACAAAGAATCCTAACAGTGTTGATGGGTTTACTATTAAATGCAGCACGGAGAATATGTGTATGCACGTGGTTCTGGAAAGTCAGAAATAATTATAATTATAATAAAAAGTCCTGAGGCTTCAAAATGTAAAGTCCAAATGTCATGAACGAGCTCAGCTGGCTGTGTCCAAAGTTATGTATACACAACCTCACACATTTGACTACATGAAGCGGACAATGAATGTCAATATGGCTGAAAGAGTAGGCTCAGTCACAATACAGATGCAAATGCTTTTTTGTTTTCTCCGGGCACCGGCGTCACACACATTGTGCTGGTCGGTGTTCATTCCCTGCTGTTAAAGAATTCCACATCACATGTGGTCAAATGCTGCTTACCATTCAGGATCACTGCAGTCTGCTCAGTTTGCTCTGTGATGAAACATCCAAATTCACAAGCTACACAAGTAACCACACAGTGTGCAAAAATGTATGACCTGTAATCTTTCCTTTTAGAAATAATAATACATTTTAAAGTCCTTTAAATACTGGTTCACAAAACCTCACCCTGACAAACTTCAGCCGCCTCGCTCCCTCGATTTAACAGAATGAATGTAAACTTCCGAGAGTAACCACAGTCTCATTTCATTTTCTCTGATACAGTAAATTAACTTTTCTGAATAGCCGAAGCTAATTTAGATAAGCAGTGAAATCAGGCAGACACGGGTGAAGCCGCCATTGTCTCCATCTTGCTCCGTGATGCTCTGCGGTCTCTTTGTCGAGATGAGCGGTGGCTGGGTTGGGGTCATCAGCCGTCGTTACATAATCTGAACCGGCCCATTGACAGGAATTAGTCTGGTGTTACAGCTCTGAGTCATCAGGGCTCTAGGGTTATAATACTTTTACATTTTTCCATTAATTAAATAACTTTTATTTCATTTTGATGTCAGTTTAGTTTTGAGTTTGCTTGATTCAGTTTACTTTTTAAGATCTTGTGTTTTCATGTTTAATTCGTGTGAGTGGTATTTGTTGGGGCAGATGCGCGAGTGATTACCTCTGAATCATTGAAGCATAAAAAAGGTATTTAACAAAAGGGATGAACTAGTGTTGTGTTTGTATTTTAAATTGTATCTTTAGGGATTTTGTTACTGTTGCAAAAACATATTACTTGTTCCAGTATCTTTAGTTGAATCTAAGATAATAGAGTTTGACAGACACAAAATAGTGGATTACAAAGACTTATTACCCAAAAATGTGGCACATATTGTCATGGTGTGCTGTGTCCTTAAAAAATCTGAGGAAGCTGAACAAGTGGAGGACAAAAGAAAGATTGTAGATAGGTCTTAGGCCTTTCTACAATCAACAGTATCTGAAAGTGATTCTCCTAAGAAACTTTTGACTTTTGGACAGAATTGTATCTCTTTTAAAGAACAAAAACAGGAAATCCAGGAATTGCTCAGACTCAAATCCTGTCAGTGAATTTCATTTTTGATGGTTACTTTTGAACCTGTGCACATGAAAACAAGAAATACGCCTCAAAAACCTGTTCAGAGATGAGACACCGCAGCTTCAGGTGGTGAAATCAAACCTTCACAACAACAACAAAAAAACAAGATGATTTTGTGCTCAGCCGGTGACGTGTTAGTTATCTGCCTTCATCAGCTGCCTAACGTGCTGCACTGCCACACATCAGCCACTGTCGTTTGATTTTCAGAGGAATCCGAGGGGGAATAATTGCGCTTATTCGTCTTGCCATCGCTGCTTCATTTAGTCTGCTGCCTCTGTGAAGGTTTTACGTGTTTAGTGTGACGGCAAGACTAAAGCGCGCAGCAGTGATCATCATCTATGGGCTGTTAAACATGTTTTTGAAGACAGTTTTAAGCAATAATGTTGCCCAGCTGAACTGCACGTTTTCATTTGTTTCCTTATTAAAAGCTTGCTGTTTTTCTTGTCTTGATCACTACAGCTGGATTAACTTACAAAGAAAAAAGTCACTGGGTACCTTTTAATAGTCGTGATACAGGAATGTTTTTTTTTTTTTTTTTTCAAGATAGCCAGAAATCAATCCTTTCTCTGAACCTCAAATAATGGCAAATCAACTGAACAGCTAATTTTAGTTGCTGAAAAGTGTAATTAATATTTTAAAGCAAAACGTCCATTCATTGATACAGTCAGCTTCAAATTTGGCAAAAGTGTTGCTGATTACCTGAGTAACTGCAGTGCCAAATTTGAGATAATTTAGATGAACCTTTTTCATACTTTGGCTAAAAATTATTCTCCCCTTACTAAAAAAAAATCGTCTTCTTCCAGATTTCTCAGAGTTGGACACCAGCAAGTCCAAGTCTGAATGGCAGTCTCACCAGACCTTGCTGCAAAATGATGGGAGACACACCCTTGACCCCTGCTTCCTCCATGGAAGGAGTGCCAGTGGGATTAATGAGACGCTACATTTGGAATCAGTGTCTCAAGCCTTCCTCAGAATGCTGTTGGAGTTCTGCTTGAAGGTGGAAATTGAAGATCTCCCACTCACGTTCCTCCAGGTCTCTCTGTCATCGCATTGAAGTTTTCCAGCGCGACAATGGAGTTGCAGATGAGGCACCCTCTAGCACAACAACCAGGAAGTCCAAGAAGACTGGGTGCTCCTGACTGCTGCTTTGCAAACAACAGTCAGGACTTGTTACCAAACCTAAAGAAGCTCCTTATCATTCACCAAGAAAAACGTAAACATACTGGCAGCGAGCCAAGGGGATACTAGGAGACCCACCCCAGCCTCCTCTCATCGAGGGCAGCTCCAGCCCTTTTCCAGGACACTGTTTCAGAGCCCGAGCTGTGTGTTGAGTTAAGTCTGAGTATATCTACCTGGTATCAGTCAACGTACCAGTTTGGGCTGCTTTATCACTATCACCAGCAAAAATACTTTAATGCCAAACTTTCTTTGGTATGAGTGTGTGTGCCATTACACTAATCTACCGTCTCTTTGAGACTGCCTCCGAGGAGTTGCAGGGTGACCACTTTCATATCATTTATTACAGTAAATCGACTCCCCTGCATTAAAGGAGAAAGCTCTGAAATGAAAGGTGGCCCACTGGAGCGTGACAATCATCTCCTTTTTTAAATACACGGGCGATAAACATCCGTCTCCAAGCTAAAAGCACAGCCTTTTATCTTTTCTCAAGACATAATCAAAGGAGAAAGATGGTTATAGCAATAGAAGACGGGAAGCAGAGCTTGTTTCATGCTGCCCAGCAGAAAAAACTACCATCATAGGAAAAGATGTTTGCTCTGCATGTGGTTTTGTTCACTGCTGGTGCTTTAACAGGGATAGTTTAGGGCTGTTCATCTGGTGGGGGGTCTTTCTCTTTTTATGAACTAGCTTGGATCTTTTCATTGGTTTATGATGGAAAACAAAAGGCAGGCATCAGGTGAGAGTTAAAAATGAGATAAATTACTGGAATATAATGGAGTGAGGCTGTCAGACAAACACAAGTATGGTATTTAAATGTAGGCACAAAGGAGCAGCTGATATCTCACATGGCAAAATGAGCCCTAAAAGTTTACCCAGAATGCACTTCTTCAAGTTTCGTCCAATGAATTATCAGAAAGCAGTTTAAACATTGATGCTTGTTTCTATTAGGTCCAGGTCAAACATTAACCCGGAGCATTTTTCAGAATCTATGATCATTGCCATCACAATGAATGCTGGTTACAGAAAAATCATGGTGAACAAAAACAGCAGATTTTGGCTCTAGACTGTGCCTCTGGAGTGGGTGTAAAATTGTTCTTCAGGCATGAAAAAAGCAGATGATTGTTTAACGCCCTCCAGATACAGAAGCACTGATCTTCAAGCCCCAGCCGAGGATGTGCTCCTACATCTGCACTGAGGAGCATGCAAAGTCACACACTTGTGGCGGAAATCTCACAGCAAGTGTACCGTGTAAGAATCATGCAGCTGCACAAATTTTCATTCTTATCACTCGTACACGTCGCTCGGAGGTGCCGGTGCTATTGTGAATCCATCTATTGCACTGCAAACAGCGATAAGGTGCGGGTCAGCCAGATTCCCGAGCCCTCCTTGTACTCGCAGAGCAGCATTAATGATAACACTGCGAGATAAAAGCCGGGACGTACATGAGCATTCATGCAGAAATTTTCTTATTAAAGAACTGTCGACACCACAGTGCAGCGAGCTCGCCCTTTGAATTGGGATCCACATTTCCAAAGACAGGAACTTATTGAGTTTGCTCATCAGCTGTAGAGAGAGAGAGAGAGGGAGTAACAACAGCACCCGCCCGCATGCACGCCTCCAATTTCCACTGGGTATTAAAATGAAGGACACCTCATGGAGAGCGACCTTTAGTGCCCGCGCTCTCACCAGCAGATAGGCATGTAAACACTGCGGGGTTTTTGTGGGATTTTCTGTGCGTTCCTGCTAACTTCAAGTCTGAATAGCCCCTACTGAACACGGTCAAAGCCGAGTGTCAGCGCGCTTTTTAAATGACATTGAAACCTTCATAACAAGGTCGCACATTCTTTATACCGAATAATGTGAGCCGAACAAAAGCGATGCAAATGCACAACTCTGAAAAGAAAGCAGCTGCAGAACATGTTGAATAAGGGGGAGAGAATCCAAGCCGCCATGTCCAACCAGCACCTGAAACCGCAGATCACAGATACTGTGGGTCTCTACGTCACTGAACTTCAAACACTGAAACCACAAGCTGGATATAAACGATGGACTGTGGCTGCACTGCATAATGTTTTTTTGTTTTTAAACTATCACTCACATAAAACCTTATTAGGGACACTGCTCATTTCTAACACCACACCAATTTCTAATAATACGTGGCAGCAAGTTAACGTGTTCAGGTATGTAGACATGATCAGAATGACCAGTTTTGAGCTGGTAGGAAGGCAACGGCAACTCAAATAACTACTTATTACATTCAGGGTGTACAGAAGAGCTTCTCTGATTGAGGATGTTTTCTCAGCGCACTTTGTCTCTGTCTTTGCTGAGCATTGTTTAAACACCACAGCCTCCTTGAGTGTTGCTACTGACCGTGTCCATCCCTTCATGACCACACTGTTCCCATCTTCTGACGGCTGCTTCCAGCATGATAACACACCTCAGATCATCTTAAACTGGTTTCTTATGGTGTAACAGGAGATTCACATCATAGATTTGCAGTAACTGCGTGATGTTATCATGTCAACATGGACCAAAATCTTAGAAATGTTTCCAGCACCTTGTTGAATCTGTGCCATGTAAGTCTCAGGATCATGTTATTTCTTCCAGCAGTGTTACTTGGTAAATGTCCTGTATTTGTATAGTGCTTTACTCAGTCCCTATGGACTCCAAAGCGCTTTACACTACATCCATTCACACTCACATTCACACACTGGTGATGGCAGCTACATTGTAGCCACAGCCACCCTGGGGCGCACTGACAGGCTGCCAGACACTGGCGCCACCGGGCCCTCTGACCACCACCAGTAGGCAACAGGTGAAGTGTCTTGCCCAAGGACACAACGACCGAGACTGTCCAAGCCGGGGCTCGAACCGGCAACCTTCCGATTACAAGACGAACTCCCAACTCTTGACCCACGATCGCCCCCCAATACACCTTTATTCATCTTTTTATCATCATTTTCATCCCTGAGATGCTTCAGCTGAATACATTTTGGTCCTACTTCATGATTATTGTCTATAAAAGTTTCCACTGGGTAAATGATGACTGAGTGGACGAGTGGTTTTGTTAAGATAAACATGATCGTTCAGATTCTTCGGTCTCGTCAGTCCACTGGATTAAATTGGTGGTCATTATAAACTCAGGATGAACATACTCCGAGTTTATTGAGCTAACTCTGATCAGCTTTTCTAGAACTGAAACAGTTGGTTTAACCTGTTCTAGCCTACAGCGCCCTGTTCACCCTCTTGTGTTTTTAGACTCCAGTACTGATCACTTCCTGTTCCCTCTTCCCTTTTTCCACTTCGCCCCAGCTCTTTCCTTATTTCCCCTCCAAGTCCATAAAACTCTTCTTTCTTTCACACAACCTCAATTACTTACAGGCCAGCACACTGCTAGCAGTGTATCTGCAGGGAGCTGATATCGTCCGAAGCGTCAGATCTGGCGGTTTATCTGTCAGGCTCTGTTGGATTATAATTCGCAGGATATGAGGTGTAGAAAAGTCTGATCTCACACAAAGGACACATGAAAATGGCACAGTTTATATCCATGAAAGCTGCCCCGCAGCTAAGTATTTCATCCTCTAATGATAGTCGTAGTGTGGCGAGGGCCCTGTCCTCGCTGACCTCAGATCAGTTTGATTTCAGCTGGCGGCGGTGGCGCCTGCAGAGCTGTCTTTCTCCTGTCTTTGCATAAAGAGAGGAGCCTTAAAACATGCCAGAAATACAAACTGTTTATTTGGCGTCACTTCAAAACGGCCTTTTGTTTACAAGATTTCCTCCGGCTGAGGAAATATAACTGCCTAAGCGCCCACCAACACAAACACGCTAATCCTGCCTGGAGACGCGGGGAACAGTTGTGCGCTCTGAATTCTTAGTTTATATATTTGAGTTTGGGATTCTGTTAAAGCTTTACTGTAAAGCTCCACATAACTAATCCAATCCGCTACACCAAGGTCATGACCTACCGTCCTCCTTCACCAGGACCTCCTTCTGGCACATGTCCTGCACGTTCACGGTGCAGTTGACGATGAACTCTGGCGTGGAGCAGTCGTGCGTCATCTCACACTGGTAACACTGGATCTGCAGAGCCAGCCCTGAAACACACACAGAAACCGCGTCATTCACGATAACTCACCCCAACAACGTCCTCGACGCTTTTTCCCCTCCAGCTTTATCACGAAAGTTTCACCTCAAAGTGGAGTCGAGGTTTACTTTGTTAAATATTCTGCCTTTGACTCGCGCCGTTTCAAATCTGTGTGACAGATAATGCTCAATTATTTATCTGCCTTGCTGCTGGTACGTTTATCTTAGCAGCACATTTCATCATGTCTCCCTTTGATAGCTCATATTTGTCCATTTCCACAGCGAAGCTGACTTGTTTACGCCGAGTGTCCTTCAGGGGGCTTATTTACTGGGAGCGAAGGATAAACAGATTTCCGGCAGAAATCCAGTGCAGGTCACGAGCACGCTGACCTGCATCTATTTTTCATAACTGAGAAGACGCCGGAGACGGGGATCAGTCACACAGCACCTTTCAAGTCTTACCCATCACTAAAACACAACACCTCAGGATTATTAACATATGGGAAATACACATAAATCATGTCTCTGTGGCTGACTGACTCATGGATCATCTCTCTGCTCGTTCCTCAGGCTCCTCTCATGTTGTGTTTTAACTACAGGTTATTTAAAAAAAATTCTATAAAAAGAAGAGTCATGGTTTTGGATAATTTCATGTTTTTGTCTTTTTCTATCAGTTTCATCTCCTCTCTTTCAGCTCAGTGTTATTTATGCAGCGCCAAATCACAACGAAAGATGCCTTAAGGGGCTTTATATTGTAAAGCTGCTACAATAACACAGAGAAAACCCTTTTTAAGCAACCACTTAGCGACAGTGGGAAGGAAAAACTCCCTTTTACAAGGACAAAAGCTCTGGCAGATGCAGGCTCAGGGAGGGGCGGCCACCTGCTGGGAGCAGTTAGGGACAACCAAGAAAATTTACAAACGTTGAAAAACAGATAGTTACAAGCAGTGGAAAACTTTCATTTCATAGAGTAAAAACTTGTTTTTAGAGTTTATATGATCAGACTTTGATGGATGTGTTTGATACTTTGAGCTGTGATTAAGCTGTATTTCTAATGTAATACCTGTTCCTGCTGTCATCAATAAACTTCATTGGATGATCTGTATCACCACACTGTCTTAAGAAAAGCCCGGTCTTTTGTTGATAACCATGAACAGCCTCTTTTAATCTTGAATTACTGCTCTCAGGATGAGGTTATAGGACGCCTCTAGCTATCATAAAGGTGTATAAAGGGTCATTTGTGCCCCCCAAAAAATCAGTATACTGAATAATAACATGGTGGGATGTATTTCTATAGTTGTATAGTTCTATAAATGCATACGTATGAATGTGGGCTGACACCCATTATTTTGTTTTTATCATAAATTCACTGATTTGTGCCTTTTCTCATTAATGAGACAATAAAGTTATTCTACTCTATTCTATTTTCCTTCTATTGTGCCTCCAGCACATGCGTTCCTTACAATATAAACTACAGATTTTAAAACATTAAAAACTAAACTGAAACAAGCAAACCTACTGAAAATGAATTAAAAAACATAAAATTAAACTAAATACAACTAGAAAACACCCAAAGCAATAACAGCTGTGTTGCCTGCTCCACATCTGGACTGTTTGCCACGCTGCTTGTTTCTCAATAAAAGTGTGTCTCCTATATTTGGATCTTCTCGGACAGCCACACTTTGATCCTGCCTGCTCGAAGATGGCATCCTAATAACCCCGATCACAGGCTGGACTGGATGTTCAGAGGAGCACCGCCGTGATACGAAATCCACTCCTAGAGTGGAGATTCATGCTGCTGCTGCAGCAGCACAGGTTTAGATAAACAACCTCTTTAATGAGATTGATTTGATACTAGAAATATTTTGAAATGTAAAAGTACTCACTTCTCTTTTATCTTATTTGGCTGTTGTGCAAATATCCATGCATGTGAACGTTTACAGGTATAAATACATATGTATGTAATGTGTGGGTACACATGCTTCCATATACAAGTCTTGCTCGGCATTTTTAAGTGCACGTGCATTTGTCCCTACACAATAAAAGCATGAAAGACCACCACGACATCACTAGTCTAGGTCTTTTCTTCTTCAGCAAGTTAATCTCAGAATGTCAATTGTGAGTTACAGGACTTTTTGTATCAGGCAGCAGCTGCACGCGTCTCCTTTAAAAATATGAAGAAACAGCAGCTGTAATGTGTTGTCCATGATGTGCTCCAGAGCTGTTTGTATGATTTTGAAAAAAGGCCAGGCTGTACTCTCCAGTAATACCACTATCAGCCACAAGGTGGTGCAGCGAGTCAGAGTCAAAACTGCACAGCGTTACTTTTAACTAAACTTCTGGACAATATTCAGGGTATTTTTAAGCATAACCTTATTTTGGTATCATAAAACAGAAATTGTCTCTTTAAATTAGCAATACATAAATATTTTTAAGAAGAATTTAATGATGGTTGGGATGAACAACTTCATCACAATCACTGTTTTTTTTATCTGATTGTGTTTTCTTTTTTTCCTTTTGATCTATTTTGTTTTATTGTTTCCCATTTGTGATCTGTTCTTTTGTGTAATTTTTTTTTAACTTATTAAATACATTTGTTTTCTATAAACATTTAATTTAAACAAATTTGTTAAAACTTGCTAGAGAAGGTAAACATTAAGTTAAACATAGCAAACATATTTTAGGCTGTTTTTGGCAAAATAAGATGTAGAACTCAATAAAATAAAATGCAATGTGAAAAAAAAGGTAAAAATTAATTTGAAATCAAAATAAGTCAAAATAAAATCAGTATGCATTTAAATAAAAACTAAGTAATCTGATACATAACTATCTGTTTAAGTTCTATTGAATGTAAAGGCATAGATATTCAGATCAACAGTACAATGTGTACTCTTTAAAAAAATTAGTGTTTTTTTTTTTAACCTTGCACTGAATTTACTAAAATTTGCTATTTATGGAGACGTGTATAAAAATAAATACATGAATAAAAAACAATGTTCTGGCAGAAAATTACAAGAACATTTTCTGTTTTAACGTTTTTCTAAAGTGTAACTTACCTTTAAAATGCTGCCACCTTGTGGCAAAAGCTTTCATTACGTTTGTGTTGAAGGTTTTTACTAAAAGTACCTTTAACAACTTCTTCGCTGGACAACTTGATCACAACTGTACTGCACATTGTACTCCGTTCATTTATTTTATTTTATTATTTACTGTTTATTTATTTAGTAATTTGCATGTTTTAAATATGAACATATATGATGCTGCATTTTTAGAGTTAAAACTAAATCCTGTCCACTTACAACATTAAAGTGATATACACATTAATGAGCCAATAGTAATGTCACGTATGTACGACTGTACCTTTGTACATCCTGAGTACTGAGGACTGCGACTCTTACTTTAATACTTTTAAATGAGTTATTAAATCTTCAAAAATCGCTGTTTAAAGTCTCGTGCAGACATTTTGCACGATATAAATCCGTATGAGAGCTGCACGTGCAGCTGAAAAACATCCTCTGTGTTTATTTCTGATGAAAATTTCTGTTTTGCGTCTTTTTCTCTTCCTTTCCAGACCCTGGAGAGGCCCCTGGCTCTGCTCTCTCCCTCCGCCTAAACTTACCTGGATCGTTTCATGCGCACCGGAGCGCACAGTCCGCGCGTGCAGACTGAGCCTCCTACAGTAATAAAGGTTTAATGTGAGTAAATCCACATCAGTCTCATTAGAAAAAGGAGCAGAGAGCCTCCCGGTTTGTCTCCCACCAGCGAACAGCCTCCATACCTGAGCCGAGGAGCAGCAGGAGCAGAGAGGAGAGCGCGAGGAGCCGCATCGTCCGCGGATCAGTAAGACTCCGCGCGGGAGTCCGACAGACGGAGGCGCGCCGGCTCGTAGGTGCGGACACGGAGCAGCGGCGGGCAGCCTGGCATGGTGAGCCTGACGCCTCCCGCGCGCCTCCAACGCGCTTTTATCCTCCTTGCGCACGCACACAGGCGCGTGCACGGAGACACTGCGCACCACGTGGTAAAGAAACTTTAACCATGTACCTCCTCACTCTCCTCCTCCATCACCTCATTTTCTTCTCCTCTATTTACATTCTCCTAGTCTTCTCCTCCTGGTTCTTTCTTCCTTTCCTTCTTTTCCAAGTATTCGCCTCCTCCTCCACTTTGCCCGTTTCTCCTCCTCATCTTCATTCCCCCTCCTCTTCTCGTCTCAAGTCTCTGTTCTCTCCTCCTCCTCCTCCTTTTTTATCTTTTAGTTCATCTCTTCGGCCTTTCTCCTCCTTCTGATTCTCACTTTTCTTAGCTTCCTCCTCGTTGACCTTCTTCTTGTCCACCTTATTCTTCTTTTCCTCTTCTGGATCAAAGTTCTTCACCAGCCACTTCTGCTCCTCCTCCCTTTCCTAGTCATCTCTTGTCTCCTTCTCAGTCTCCTACTCCTCCTTTTTCTTCTTCACAAACTTCTCATCATCTTCGTATTCTTCAACTCTCCCTCCTCTTCCACCTCTGGAATAAAGTTCTGCTTCACCAACTTCTTCTCATTGTTAGTAGTACTCACAGTAGTAGTAGTACTAGTAGTATGTGGGTATTTTCTGACCTGTGTTCAGTCTCATTCATCACGGGAGTCAAACATCGACTTACTGACATAAATAATTAAAGTTTTTCACTCTTCCAGCTGCCTTAAATCCCTCTGATGGCTCCTAATAACAACAGTCTCATATTTATGGCTCATTATTAAACAGAAATGAGGCGATAAAGTGTCACAGATTTAGTGCTTTGACCTCCAAAGTCCCTACTCAGATTTATTCATCTCGTGAGTTATAGGAATCACTTCGCCAAAAGTTTTAGCTCCATTTCAGACTTTGACCCAGCAAATGATCCACAAACACTGGATCAGAGGTCGGAGGTCACGGGTACAGTTTGTGGAAAGCTTCATTCAAACTATGATAAAATGGCACCATCGGGCCACGTGTTTGACACCACTAATCTTGGTACAATCATACATGAAGTGGTCTGTAAGTTGTCTGAGCTCCTACAAACTGCTGCTGTTAGTCACGTGTCATAAGATGGGAACAAACCCTGGATGATTAAACGTGTGAGCTCCAGTTTTTGTGAACAGACTGTAAAACTGTAAACAGAGGAGCTCTCCGGTTCAGTATTGGTCGGGCAAAGCAGCTTTCGGATGCTTTTCAAAGACAAATAAGCCTGTCTGCAGAACTCTGGGGTGGTAAAAACCGTCTGGATTTTCTTTTACAAATCCTACATATGAATCAGTATCCCGAGCGCCGTACATGGTGGGCTAATATTTCACATTTAGCTGAAACGTGGGTGAACTACAACAGCCCTCGTATCAACCTGTCCACCGAGAGCACAGACCTGCACGGGGAGTAAGAGGATTTCAGTGCAGAACAAACCCAGATGAGGGCAAACTGCTGATCTGCAGCAAAGGCGGGTCATGCTTGGCACCGTTTCCGGGTCTCAGAGGAGGGAGGCTTCAATCCTTGGTCTAAACTCCAGCAGTTTCACTCAGGTTCGGTGCGATCAACCCGTTATAATCTGTGTCTGTGGTGCATCGAGAGGCTGTTTGTGATTTACTGCGCTAATCTGCTTAATTGGAACTTGGATAATTGCACATTAAGACACAATTAAATGCTATGAATCCCTCCTTTGGTCGAACTTCAAATTAGCTGACGGTCATTTAAGTTACGTTTTAAGGAATGAGAAGATTTACAGCGACGACCCAAGGAGGTTTTTACACAGAAATGAGACGTCCAGGTAGATAATTAAAGTGAAACCTCTCCGGTGTGAGAGGGAGAGGCATACGGGCAGCTGTTCAAGCTGTCGAAATGCTGAAAAATGGGTCCAAATTTCAAGAGGAGAAATTTTAAAAGCCATTAGTCCATGTGTGGGTTACAGGGGCGACAGTCTAAGCAGAGATACTCAGACTTTCATCTCACATGTTTCTCCTCCAGGTCTGTGGTTGGTTTGTTCATCGAGCCCCTCGTCTTCAGACTAGCAGCAGTAAATTTCATCCACTATAGAGTTATTAAACAGGAAAACTACCCCCAAGTCTCAAATCTGTTCTTTGTATCAGGCTGTAAACATGTTTATCATAACATGTATGGGGAATCACTGCTGGAGCCTCAAGTGAATCTCAGAAGAACTGCAAGTTTTGGCACCCGAGCCATTTCAAACGCCACAGTACGAGCTGAAGGTCATTGCTCGATGGAGCCAGCAGGACTGCATTCCCTCTGCTGCACCCAGGAACTCTGTCCCTAAACAGAAACAGTAAAAATGAGTTCAAATTCATCCACTTCTTGTACTTCACTAAATTCGAGGCATCAGCAGTAAGTTTAGCCAAGTGTGCTGCAGCTCTAGTTTCTCTTTATGGCAGCTTCCGAGTATCCTAACATGACTGATGGCACACTGGGAGCCATTATGCACCGAGCCTTTTAAAACAGCAACACTAATCAAAGATGACTGGCCATCGGATCAGGAAAAAAGATCCCTCGGCGTGCATGCAGAGTGTGGTCAGCATCTTAAGAGCACAAGAAAACAAAAAGTCCAAAATGAACCCAATTTGCCTGTGAAATATGAGACTTTTGTGTCTTTGGGAAATGTTATTAAACTGGTTGCTGTGCATCAAAAGGAAATCATTATGTCAAAAAAGAGGAAGACGCTGGGACATTCGCTCTGACAGCTCAAACCGTGCAAGGTTACAAGAACCTTGATGCTTCCTGAGCTGCGGGAAGGTCCAATATTTTAAGTTTCTCTGCTGGCACCAGGCTCCACGCTTTATAGCTCCACATTCCCCCCACTCTGGATCTAATGGACCGCCCTTGACAGATGTGGTAACCGAGCAATGAGACACTAACACAAAATATTTCTCACGTGTTCCTGTTTCAAAAGTAACGTGCTGAAGAAGTGTGAACGTAAACTGGGAACCTGTTCAAAATGACAAACAGACTCGACTAAGCCACAAATGCTGCAGTCACGTGGACAGGATTTTAAATCCAGTCTGTTTGTTTCATAGTTCCAGCTCAGGCCAATCGCTGGGAAAACCAACAGCTTTTTCCTAAAACAATCACACAGTTAAATGAAAGAACAGGCTCAGAATCAGCTGGCACGGTTAAATCAAATATTCATGTTAAAAGACGGTGATTTTCTGATTTAGCAGTGTTGTGTTTTTCAGTTTCTGTTACTCTGGGTACATTTAAATACTCCAAAAATAATTCTCTGACTTCCTTTTCCTAACCACTTTTCCTTGATTCTGCTGGAAAATGTCATGAGGTCAAGGAAAAGTGTGAAGGACACTTGAGAAGTACTTAGGAAAGAGAAAGGCTGTGCCTGCATTTAAACTTGACTCCTTAATGAGATGCTAGATGTCTGCCATCCTGAAACTACAATTCTTAAAAAATGGACTACAAAACAACCCTAATGCTAATGTGTTCTTACTCTGCTGTTTTATGCAGGTCAAAGGTTGGACGTTTTGAGAAGAAAAAGGAACATTCTTTGATTAAATTTTTACATTTATTTTAACAAGTTTAGCTGTTTAATACGTTTTATAGCTTTAAAGGTTTTCCTGCTAATAAAGATGTCCACCATGGCCATTCATGCTAAACCAAAACAATTAACTAATTAAATGATAGAAATCTTCCTGTTTTTTGTTTCTTTTGTGTGTGTGGTTATTTTTTTACACAGAAATTGATATTTTACAGGACAGTCTGAGCAATGAGCTACTGGAAACCTTTCTGTAATTTATCTGTAAATATTTCTTAGATTTATAGCTCAAAGAGTCATGCGGACAGATTTCTTTTAGTACAACAGCATTTATCATGTAGAAAAATACAGGCGGCCACCAGTGCTCAACCTCCTAATAGATAAATCTATGATATCAATTTTAAAATCCTTTGTCACTTTGTTCTCAAGTTATTGCATTCGCAAGACTTTCAGAAAGCTTGCCCTCTGAGGTCACTGAGATTTGAACTCAGCTGAGATTTTTTGCAGATACTCGTACGGCACCAATTTAAGAAGACTGGTTATTCTACAGAAATGTCCAAATTTGGGATGCCAAGATATTTTTTAATTTATTTTATTTTTCTTCCTTCTTACATCTATCACATGCACCGCCTTTTTGTCACTGGTGTTACTCCTTTGGCAACTTTAAAGGCTTTTATGAAATATTATTTCCTTAATTTCATCAGCACATGTGGTCAGAGCCACAGATGAAGAATAATGGTGCAACACATCAGGGGATTATCAACCAGGGTGTCATTATATGATGTTCATTTATTTGCTATAATAATTAAAACATTTGAAAACGTTAAAAATGAGTAATGACATCACATCACAACCCTTAAGTGTAACAAAATTCAATGTAAAATTATTAACACCTTTAATATCACACATTTTACTGCCACATCCTCTGCAAAGACAGAGACAGCACATCGGCACCAGAAAGCAGGGTTTTACTACTTAGTTTAAGGTTATTTAGTTCCCTTGAGTATTTTAACCTCATTAGTGTTTTATTGTTTACTTTTGGTAGTTTAATTGGTACTTTTATTTTTAAAACCTCACATTAACAGCAGTGACAAAATGTCACAATAAAATATTAGTATTCTATGTTTAAAACTGTACGTAAGCGAAGTACTTGTGTAAGTAAATGTACTACCCTACTTGGTTGTGGCAATGGGAGGGTCGGTGCAGCCCCCAGCACCCCACTGTAGACTCACCCCTGATACTTTATAGTTATACTTTTGCAGATTTCTGCAGATTTCCACTGCTGTGAACAAGATTCCTATAATAGCTCTGTCCAAGACTCAGGATGTCCTCAGTGGTTGGAGGAAAACTAAAAATGTGTGATTAAAAGCATGAAAACTGGACAGAGAACAGTATGAGGCAGCAGTGTGGTGGCACCGTGTGCTGTAGGTGTTGGGTTTGAGTTAAAGGGGATTTAGAGTTCAGAGAATAAACCAAACCAGATGGCCTGAGACCTCAAATACCCAAATGTTACCCACAGCCAGAGTGGGGGTGGCTGCATGGTTTTATTTGAGCCACTTTCCTGTTTTCGTTTTTATGCCAGCATCATCTCCCATCAGCTATATGCACATAATTTGTATTAACGAAATAGATTTCTGTGGAAACATGAAGTGGGCCAAACCGTTCAGTGTCATTAATATCAATCAAAGACAAACCAGAAACATTTTGTGAAGTTACTCGCTGTCCTGCTGAGAGGTCACGGTGTCAAGACTTCATCGCAACTTTGATTCAAGATTTGACGAGATCAAAAGACTCTTTGATGTCAGTCCAACAGATTTCAAAAGCTCAAGGCGCATGATTGTGTTTATAATGATGGTCCCGCAGCAACATTAATTATGATAAGAGTGGTTTCAGTTTCAGTCTAAATCTTTAAAAGAAAAGAAGTAAAGGGAACCTGTTGTGCCGTTTCTTATTTCCTTTCATAGACATGCTCCGTTCTAGTGGTGGATGATCGCATTGTTCAGCCAGAGTTTGAACAATGAGGTTCAAATAATTTCTGAGAGCTAAAACAGACCGTAGACAGCCGGAAACACTCATTTTATCACAGTTTTTTAGATTTGGATTACGGCGGTTTCTCATGTAATCTCATTCAGCTCAAATAAATTGCATTTTTAAAATGCCAAATGAAAACAGCAACCTTATAATATTCCAGAGAAAACCCAGCAATTAGAATCCTAATCCCCTCTGAGCAAACACTTGGTGACAGTGGGAAAGATAAACTCCTTTTTAACAGGAAGAAACCTGTCGGCAAATACGCGATAACTGCTAGCCCTGCTTTACTACCAGAAATGTAAAAGGTTTGTCTTCAAACAGCACAGCAGCCTGTATGTTTTAAAAGGTGTAACTTTTACTTTGAAGGCAAACAGTTCCCATTTCCAGTTTGCGTTGTACTTTTCACGCTTTCACTGCAGCTTGGAGAGTAGGAACAGATGGGGGTCAGGTATGTATGTGGGCTTGCATGATCGGGACTTTAAGGGACTTTTGCTTATTTTGTTCACACTTGGCTAGCAGTTTCCAGATTGTTGCAGACCAGTTTCTAAGCCCAGGCCTTTTTGGTCGATCTCACACTGTCACCACAATTGTCACATGACGAAATGTGACAATTGACGAACAACTTAATGGTTAGTGGTCATATCTCTGCAAAACCTCATTATTTCAGTAATACAGTCATCTCAGGATGTTTGCAGCTTGTACAAAATATTTTTTATTAATAATTTTGTATCTATGGACAGTTTCTTCTTAATAATAGAACGATCCTTTTGGAGGTCATTAAGGCTTAAAAACAGGGGCATGGCCTGACACAGGCGGCTATAAATGGATCATCTCCATACTGTGTTTGTGCTGTCGGAAGAATAATATACCTTGTTGTGCAGTTATTTGTACTAACAGACTGTTAAGAAGTCTGTGCTCCTGTCGTGCTGAGAGAAATTCTAAGATTTATTTATTGCTTTTGAGTGTTTTATGGAGACAGCTGGTATCAAGCTGTCTAGCATTCATTAGTTGAAAACTCAGCGCTTTGTCTTCTCATCCAAGTCTATGGATGAGAAGTCAACATGGCCAAAATGCTAAAATTGAATCTTACAAACGTGGTGTAAAGAAACCAGGTGGGAGTTAATAATGACAGCAACCATCTTTCTATACAATAAACTGAGTGGCTGTGAAAAATGAGATAACTCTGGATTATATTTGAAGCAGGCTGCATGTGTAACATAACTCCATATGTGCAGTAAAAGTATCTGTTCATTATTAATCATAAGCTGTACTGTACTCTTTATTTAAGAAACATATAAATGCCAGTTTGATAAGGATCATTCCTCATTTGACTTTGTGTTTTCATTTTCATGTGAGCACAATGTTTGGATGCCCAGCAGGAATTTGCTCCCAGCTTGAGAAGCTCTGCTCCAGCGCCTGTGACATGTTGGTTGGCTTTCTGCAAACTGTTTACTTTTTATTATTAATTTATATTTAAACTGTTTCCGTTGTTGTGAGACAGTTAGAAAAGTAAGCTAGACTCAGATGGCTGAATTGCCTCTGCAGGGCTTCCACACACAGAGCAGAGTTAACACTGAGATATAAATGACACCATAAGGGTGTACTTCAGTCAGAGACAGTGGGTATAATGATGATGGTTATCACAAATCTCTGGGTTGTGCTTAATGTACTTCAAACTTTTTTTTATTTATTTATATTGTGTGGCCCTGTGTTCTTTAGACCAACTGTACAGCTGTTGCAAAGGAGGACACTATCCAGGAGCCACGTGGATCTCATTCTGAACATTCATTCTGCTCCAGACCAGAAGCCTGTGCTACAAAACAGGATTAGGTGCTTATGTAACAGGGTCATAAATCACATCTTGTTATAATTACACAAAATGTGTTCTAAACCCTCAAACCGTTCCTTTTATACCTGACCTTTAGGACCTCCAAGCCTGTAGTTATGTTCATTATCAGTTAGAGCCCCTCCTCATTGTTCTTCTTCTTTGGTGCAATCCTATAAATACAGTGTACCCCTTTTGCCTCTCCCCTTTTCTACAATTCCCCTGTGGGAGAGGTTGGTGTCATTTCTTTCCAACACTGTAAAACACACATATAATTCATATTTAGCCACCCTGATGTTTCTGATTGCAATTTTAGTTCAATTATTGTCATTATGCCTGTTTTTTGTTAGATGCTATAAATGTGTAGTATGTGTGTGCCACATATGTGTTCTAGGGAACGTGAATACTAACATGAATTGATAATTCTTGCTAGCTTGGAAGTTGTGGTGGGTTGAGCTAAACCTCTTCCCCACTGTTTGTATTTGGTCGTAGGAGCTGGAGTGGGCAAATTATTTACTTGGAGGTCTTTCTTTCTTTCTCTTTTATCGTCAGACACAACCGGAACCACACCGGTCACACTTATCCAGGTAACTTCAGGTGTAACCCTGAAAAACGAAATTCGCAAGCAATTTTAAATCAGTGTTAAGGATCAATACGTGATCCTAAACAGAACACTTGTAAGGACTTGTTTACCACCAGTGTTGGTCGTTACTTGAAAAAAGTAATCAGTAACTAATTACTGATTACTTCCCCCCAAAAGTAATCCTGTTACTTTACTGATTACTTATTTTCAAAAGTAATTAATTACTTAGTTACTTTTTAAAAACACGATTTACAACCTGAATAGGTGATAAAGTGATAGATCTTTCAGCCCAATTCTACTTTTTCTGCATAATCATCATACAAAATGTAATCAAATGGAAAAGTCTCTTTTTAAAACTTGTTTTATTAGTTTTAATCTTTTAACTTTATGCATCAAGCAAAAATTTAATTATATGCAACATTCTCTGACTGGAAGAAATTAGTTTAACATTTAAACCTATTTTCTGCACATTCCAGCACATAAAATAAAATATTTTTTGTGTTTACACTCAGTCTTTCAAATAGATGCAAGTAAAACACAGCAGAAAATAAATAAAGTCAAAGACTAGCGGTCCTGTTGCTCTATTTTCACCTGTAAAGCAGGAGTGGGGTAGGCGGAGGTTTACCCTGGTGCAGGTGTGCTGCGGTCAGTGGAAGAATCCGTGGCAGCGCACTCGGTGTTTGCTCGGAAGTTTAGGGTTTTTTTCGCTGTAAAAAGAAGTTTTCTTCCCACGCACAACGGACACTAATGTTTTTGTCACTTTTTATGGAATCAAACTCAAAGTAAGGTCAGTACTTCCACGCTTTAAACGCTGCACGCTCATACTCTCTCTGCACTCGATATATGATCCATTGTTGATCTGCACACAGCTGTTGTCACGCATGTCGCACTCGCTTACGTCACTGTCATGAGACATTCTCACAAAAAAATCACGGTTTTAGTAACGCAGTGTGCTTACGGGAAAGTAACAGTAATCTAATTACCTTTTTTGCAATAGTAATCCCTTATTTTACTCATTACTTGAAAAAAGTAACGCGTTACTGCCCATCTCTGTTTACCACACATCAAATTTGTGCACACACTAATATTTTAAAAGTTAAGAATAAATACTAAAACATGATTCAGACCGTTAAATGGCAACAGTTCCTGAAGCTGAAAGAATAAAACTGTCTCACTGTCTCTTAGTTTAATGGAATAACCATTGTAATCTGTCAGCTTCTCCCATGTCCTAATTATACAGCTGCAGCCTAATACTGATAAGCATAATAGCTTAGAGTTAATTCCTCTGCTGGCAGTACTTACCCATGTGAAATAGTCATGAAAAAACAATCATTTTTCATGTATATAGACATGAATTGTCCATATACATGAATTGGGACAGGAATAAGTGAGTAATGTATTTAAATAGGAAATGAATAACGTGTTTGTCCATAAAAGTGAGCAGGAGCCAGTATGACCATCAAGAGAAAGAGCTTGAAAAGAGTCTCATATTTGTGATATATGTATGTATCCTGTATGTATACTTTTGACCATGTGTGGTTAAGAAAAAACCCTAAATAAATTCAAGGTTGTACACCCGACTTTTGTTTTTTCCTCTCTAGAAAGAGAACAGTTCCAAGAAATCATTAAATATCCAAAACTACCATGCCAACGATTGTATGAGTGCACATAAACCTCTGACCACAACTGTATAAATTACAGGCCATGGCACTGTTACCTTCTGAAACAATCACAATACCCTGAAATAACACAAAAATATTATTATCAGTTCACTATAACTGTGATCAGCAGTCATGGACCTTCCTTCCTTTGACCACAGGGTGATGGCTAAACATACTTTAATTTTTGCTCTGCCTCACTATTTTCATATACGGAATGTGTTAATAGTAGATGTCATTACATATCTATAAGCCAAGTTTTTACAAATTGTAACTGATGATACGAGTTATGTTTCATTAACTATCAGCCGCAAAAGCTAACTTCCCTAACTTGGTTTGAAAAAGCACCACATCTTATCTCACATGGCAATTTCCCATCCAATAATTACCAAAAATCCAAATTCTCTATCCTTGTATTTATGCATTTAAATTGTCTGCCTAACCACGTATCACATGATGACCCTGAATACGGAACCCCAGCTTGTGGGCTCTGAGTACGTTTGAGAGTAAAAAATATTAATCAACATAATTCATACCGTTACACATCACCAGGCCTAAAGCTGAAATAAAGTCTTACACAAATCTAAATCTTAATTTAATGGACTAACCATTGTAATCTGTCAGCCTCACCAATGTCCTAATTGTACAGCTGTAGCCTAATACTGATAAGCGTAATAGCTCATAGTTCATTCCTCTGCTGGCAGTAGACTTCCCCATGTCTGTCAGGGTCTCATGAGAAAATGTGAAATAGTCATGAAAAAAACAATAGTTTTTCACGTAAAAGGAGTAATTTGTAAGTAATGTGGAAAATGTATTTAATGTAATAAGCATGTATTTTTTCCAAGGAAAGTGGGCAGGAACCAACATGTTCATCAAGAAAAGAGCTTGAAAACTGTTGTATTTTAACCCAAACCAAACCTAACCCAATAACCCTTAAATGACAAGACCTAAACAAATAGTTGTTAATGCTTAAAATTAACCAATTGACATTTTTAATTAACGATTATACTGTCAGTATGACTCAAATTTGGACGCTGAAATGATTTGCTCCATTACATCCAAATGCAGACTTCCAATTGCTGATGTTAGGAAGCCAGTTGATGCAAAGACATCCTAGATATGTTGAACTTGTGTATAACACCATCAGCTGGTTGGGCTTCATTTTGTAGCCCATCTATCTAGACTCCTCTCTACCAGCCAAAGCAATTCAGTGACAACACACAAACAACTTCCTTAATGTCGTCCCAGTACTGAAATCGTTTATTTTTTCTCTGACAATAAACAAAGAATATCAGTAATAAACAACTCTCAGTTTGTACTGATAAGATGACACAAGAACATCACCGTTATTATTTGGATTCTGGAAATATAAAGACATTTAGGAGGAGAGTTACTGTGATAGTGAGTGACAACAAGTGCTAATAAATGGCAAAATACACTCATCAGTGCAAGGTACAAATACAGGACATCGGAGTAAATGCTAGAAAAATACAACCCTCGTGAGAGTGACGCTCTTCGTGATGCGAGCTGTTTTAAAAACACAGACGCCATGCTTCATCTACCCGTATCAGTGCAGCCAATCTGTTCCCTGATCCTCGTCTCACCTGCGTACGCTACATATTTATTACACATATAAATGTTTTGCTACTGCTGCATTTTTACAAATATTACCATCAACAAAGAAGAGGTAAATACAGTTAATACTGATGATAATGTGCGGTGCTTTGTAGCTATACATCATGTGAAAAGAATATGGCTATCATCACCTCGATGAGTCTGATATGTAGATTCAGGTGCATTCATGTTCTGTATATGCAATCAGTTTATTACTGATGGTGTGAAAAGATGCATCTCGGCAAATATCTACACATGATAAGTATCGATAAAAGTGCAGGGGGACGGGTGGGTTAAAATCGTCAAATGTGCCGCGATGCATTCGGAACACCAAAAACAGCAGAATAAAGGACACAGTGTACTTCTTAAAGACAGAGACTCAGATATCTTACAGATAAATGTGCAGAAAAGAAGTGGCAATCGGGAAAGATCAAGACAGGAAGAGAGGATTCACGTGTATGTGACTTTAGAGTTCTTCTACTTTCTGAAACAAAGTGGTAGAACTGTTATTTTTGGTTACACTGATAAGTTGCGAAAAGTTCGACTAAAAAACTTGCCGTGTAATTAAAAACTGTCACACTGTTGATTTTCACAAGGGATGCTCTCGAGTTAGTAAAAAAAAAAGGGGGGGGGGGGGGGTCTCTGTACTTTTGCTTGCCTTGAAAATTTTAGAAAAGTGCAACCCTTGAATTGCTGCCAGATATCTGAGTCACTTTATTAAAAAAATAACACAAAACAGTGAGCTAGTCATATTTGTAACACAAAAGACAGAAGAACAGGACACAGTGTACTTCTTAAAGAGATAAAACGTGCAAACTGTGAAGCGGAAAATATTAAGTCCAGGAAAGAGGATTCACGTGTACGTGATTCCGGCTGAAGCACACCTTAACTGTGGCGATGTTCAGTCAGTGGTGGAACTCTTAGCTTTGATTTGCTTACGCTAAGAAGCTGTTCTACTATAATTTCTTGTAAAAACTAGAGAGGGTCTCTTGAATTAGTCCAGAAATAAAGATGTTCTGCTGGAGCTGTAGCATAAAAATGTAAATGTCCTTCAGCATTAGCTTCATAGAGCTTCCCCTGTTCTGGACTACTTTACAACAGCTGAAGTTCTCAAAATATTTACAAGTTCTTTAGTTTACGTTAAATATGAGCAGAGCAATGGAGGAGTTCAGTCCAGCAAAAAAGACGTAACGGGTCTTTTGTTGCTGTGACAGAAACGTGTACATGTGAATCCTCCCTGTGGGATCTGTTCACATGCTTTAATGAAAGCTGTACGTATTAAAGTTTAATCCACAGCTTCAACCAGAGACAATAAATTTCCCTGAGCTAGCATGCTGACAACTGGGTGCGTTACCACTCTAAGATTACATGCAAAACTCACTGCTTTGTCCTGATGTCATAACTGTGGAAACGCACAAAAAACAGCTCACATGTGAGGAGTTTAAATTCAAAATGAAACGTGCAACATTTACCTACAAAACAGTGTCGGAGTATGTGAAATAATATTTAAGCTTTTTTAAAAACTTCTTGTAATAAAACAGGCCATATGAAGCATCACTGGGATCAGAGTAAATTATAGAGGGTGAGTGCATGCAAGTGGATATTAACACAGTGACAATAAAAAGTAGTTAGCGCACACTTTAGAGAATCACATTACTCAGTCAGGTAAATGGCAATCAGTAGGTAGTGCTGTACATAGGATAAGACTGTAATCTTGAGTTTTGGTGGGCTCATGGGAAAATATATTACGTATGTATCCTAGCTTAGATCGTCATTTTGTCTGGAGCAGACTTAAATCTTAAACCTTTAACAAAATGTTCACACATGGCTGGGAAATGTAAATAAATGTGGCTACATGACCTTTAAGGAGAGACAGCCAGTGCCATTATGGAGGTCTGCAGGTGAAACGCTTAGGTTTGTTTGTCACAGCCTACATGACTCACTCATTCAATCCTCTAAGTTTTGCTGAAGCTCAACAGTGACGGCTAGCAAAAATCCAGAAATGTTGTGGAGAAAAACTGAATTTAACAGTACAGACAGATTTGTTGCACATCTGCTTTGAATCCATGTAGAGCCTATGGCATAGTCTATGAGCGGCGTTTCTCTCCAAATTTCTCATCCGGTCAATTTTAAAAATGGCAACAGAAGAAACAGAAACTGGAAATGAATAGGAGGAAACAACAGTATGGAAAATGCTAACCACAGTCTCTGTGGGCTGCATTGATGCTACATGTAGTTAGACTCCAAAAATTATCAAAATTGGTAGATCCCTGTTGTGAATGAATGCTGTATATAGACTAAAATAACGGAAATGGTTTTGTCAGGTCCATTTTAAAGTGGACATGAAACACTACATGTATAAAGGCTAATTTATACCACTTACTTATACAGCCCTGCTCTCAAAAACGGATATAGATGTAAAACTGCATGTGAAGCTGAATTTAAGGAATAAAAGCTTAAAGTAAAAGTTTTAAAAATGTGTTTAGTGCCACTGGGAACATTATGTCACTTGGTTGGTTGGTTGTGGTCAACAGACTTACATTGGTTTATGTTAGCTAACCAGTACAGAACCTATAAATGTGGAAAACATAAGGACACAAACAATAAAAATCAATCTAAGGGGGTCACTTTTGTGCTACCCATGGGTGCAACAATGAGCTTTATGTTAAAACCAAGTATATACTGTTCACTTTCACTTTCTTTTTCAATTTCTTATGTAGCTGATTGGCTAGCTGCACTGACACAGAAAAACCTACCCGTTGGCTGTAATGTTCAGGTTTGTAAAGCACTTTATAAATGAGGACAGTGTGGAGGAGTGCCTGTTTGAGTCAGGTGGTTCACTGGACCAACAAGCTGGAGTCAGAAACTCTGAGTTTTCCATGTCTGACTGAGTGTACCAAGCGGTCTGGTCTGCTGGTCTCAAACAAGTGCTTTACAAACCCAAAAATTACAGCTAACAGGTGGATTTTCCTGTGTTAATGCAGACAGTCAAACAAAAAAGAACCACTTACTGCTTAAGAAATAGAGAGTGAAAGCAGACAGTATATCCATCTATTTTCTTCCGCTTGTCCTTGTCAGGGTCGCTGTTAGCAGCAACTAGCCAACCTGGTGACATAATGTTCCGTACTAACAGAAGATGGCATAAATGTGTTTTTAAAACTTTAACTCTAAGCACTTCATTCTTAAATCAAGCTTCACAGACAGTTTTACATCTATGTCAGTCTTTGAGAGCAGGGCTCCATGTGTAAATTTGCCTTTATATGTGCAGCGTTTCATGACCACTTTAAATAAGCTTAACAAGTAAGCTTTAATATGTGAAAAACAGCTGCTTGTTACTAACATCTACTTTATCAATGTAACTTTCAGCTTGGAAACATGAAACCAATGTGGAAGTACGTTAAACCTGCATTCTTTCTCGTGGCCAGCAGGGGGCGACTCCTCAGACTTGCGTGTATGAAAGACAGTGGGAAGAACTCCTTTAATTTAGTTCTGACTCATGTTAACTCCTCTCCATTGATTTATGACTTTAGTAGGTGCTTTTCTGATGAGTTTATGGGTTCCGTCTATTTTTAAATTATTTATATTTTTCAAATGTATGATAGGTTTTTAAGATTTGAGAATGTTAAGATGGTGACAATGAATTTGCTGCACTTGAAGTTTCAAATACAGGATTTTGGTAACCAGTGGGTGACTAATCGTAGCTATGTCCATTGTGTTTTTATAGTCCGTGATCACACCCACAATTAGAATATTTTGAGATTATAGGTAGCTCTTTTAATGCTACAGTAGCTTTTATGCTAAACATGCTAAATGTACATTTTAAACTTTTTTTCAAGAAAAAAAACTTTTTCTGTGAAGAAAAGTCTGTTGCAGATAAATACAATCAGCTGCTCACAGCTGATGCCAAACAAGATGCAGACCTCCAAAATGGCTGCCAGACAGTTCATTGCTACACCTGAAAGGCTTATCGGTATCGTAACGCTACACTGAGCAGAGGTGGAAGCCTAACAATGCAAAGCTGGCTTTTTGTCCCACTTCTGAGCATTTCATCTGGACACAGAATCCAAACTGTGGGATTTGGAGGTCCTCCATGTGTGGCTTGGCGATAAGTCCACCCAGTCGCTTGATTTCTCTCTTCAAGTTGACTCATCCAGCTTCAGAAACTCTAAAAAGAGAAGGTGTGGAGCAGAGTGAGATACTGGGTCTCTGAACCACACAAACAATATCCAAAATGAGATTAGTTTAAAGGAGAAGCCCAAACTGTGATTAATAATAATAACATAATGGAATATTTAAGAAATGCCTTTAAAGATGATTAATCAGCTCACAGGCTTTCTTTGGGGAAAAATTATAGAGAGCAGGGTCTGCCAAAATCAAAAATTAATAAATAAATAATTGTAAAAAATGATAAACTGTTACCAAAATAATAGCATCAATAAATATCTGCATTTATTGTTACACATTTGGCATTTGAATTTACATTTGAATGGAAAAATAAAAAAAGAGTTATTAATAAAACTTTATTGATCAACCAATGAATTGACTCAATGAGAGCCTCTTCTTTTGCACATTGATACAGAAATGCATTAAAATGTAAAACTGTAAAAAGAGGGTAGAGAAATAAATAAGTTTACAAATATATAAGCAATACCTGAAAGACAAAAGAAAGATACGCGATAAAAGTAAACAAAAGTACGAATTTACAGCAGGGAAAATGACTTAAGGGTTTACTGTCATACTCTTTACTTTTTTTTAAATTATTTATTGATCTATTTATTATTAATCAAAGGATAAAAAAGTTAAACAATTTTAAACACTATTTTTTTTGCATAGTATTTCTGGAGCCCGCAGTGTGAAGTGTGAAAGCAGAAACAGTCCTTTGAAAATTTGTATTTCTAGCCTCCTGCTGAGCTCACACTTTTTACTTAACAAGGATCCTTTTATCTCTAAAAAGTATGAAAATTCTTCCTCAAAGCCAGCAGACTCGTTGGAGTAAGAGGACTGCCATTAAACTGCCCCACAGACATCCACTGTAATTTCAGCTTTTGTCGCAGACACTACCTCTTTATCAGTCTCTTTCCTGTGATTTTAAGCGATCTCACTCTCTGGCACATAAAGCAACTTTTATGGATATTCACGGTTTTATACAAGTTGAGGTTGTGACTTTTTATAAGCAGTTTTTTGAGAGCTGGGCTGAGCCATGTCCACCAGCACAGCAACTTCATCTGCAACTAAACTGAAGCTTTGTACTTGCTATTTTAATTCTGAGCCGCAATTTCCTATATTTGTGGACAGGCTATAATTTGTGTTTGCTTGTGTAGCTCAGTGTGCTTTTTTCTATAAAGAGTGGGGTTTGGTTTGGTTTGTATACAGTAGGGCATAAAAGTACATGGTAGATCTTTTGCATTGAATTTGCTTGCTGGTTATAAAGTGGCTGAGGAGTGAACATTGCCTTACAGTTCCACTTTATGTTCCTCAATTGCTGCTGCATACAGAGAATTAATTTCACACAGAAAATGTCAGCAGGTCTTGTCACTGATTCCTAAGCACCTTAAATTATGGTAACATAAGATGTATCTGGGATAAAATGTGGTTTAAATGCAAATAGGACAACTGTGATCTGATCCCGTTGGGCAAAGATAAAACAGTAACATCCGTCACTGCATGTTGATGAGTGTTCCTGACGTGTTCCACACATAGTCTGAAACAAACATAGTCTGGGTGAAAAATCAATAGGAAAAACCTGAATCCCTGACCCTTACAATGTGATGCCATCATAGTTCAGGTCCACTTGTTAAGGCAGCCACATGTGCCAAATAAATCTACTGAACTGGACTGTTTCACTGCCCAGTAATGCCTGTGACATGATAGCAAAGCTATTTTTTGTCTGCTATCATGATAACAGCTGGAGGACATGTGCCTTTTCTGCCATAGCTCAGCTAAATTTCAACTTTTTTGTTGGCTTTCCAAACACGTTATTTTACCTCCACCAGCTTTCTTTGGAATTATTGACATATCATGAAAGCCTTCACCGCTTTCCTCACAGTCACTGGATAAAAGTGACACTCCTGCAGTGTTAACTTGTGAATTTTTGAACCAACACCACAATGTGGGTCATTGTCTCAGTCTGTGTGACGAAGGCGACAAGGGCCAAACACACTATGGGGCCTTACATAAAGTGGTGCACCTGGTCATCAGATCCCCCATCTAATGGCACACAGGCTTGTTGAATGATTTGATGAGGATGAAAATAATGTGAATAGCATTTATGGCCTTTATAGTCACTAGATCCTAACACAGCCAAACACTAATGAGGAATTTTGCTGGCAACAAATGAGGAAACATCTTTTAAAAGAATGGTCTTAATCCCTCCAGCAGACTTCCAGATACTTGCAGAATAATTACTAAAGAGGACTGAGAAACTGTTCTGGACTTCTGTTTGGGTTTTTCCTGTCATTTGTCACCCTTTTCTCTGTAATCGCTGCATAAAGATATTGAAAATGGGCTGCTGAGGAGTGTGAAACACTTCGATGAGTGTGTTTCTATAAATAAAAAGGTATTCATGAATCTTTATGTGCATCTTGCTGTGATAGCTCATAACCTGTGGCTATTTTTTAACCCACAGGCACGTCTCACGACCTACTACTACACACACAACCGTTGTAAATGCCAGCGTTAATGTAGTGTAGGAAGATGCAAATGATGTTTGGCAAACTTGTGTTAGTCATGTGTTCAGTTGCTACCATTAAGCGTGCTTTCTGCTCAGTGGGGATGAAAATGGGCTTGAAAGCAAAGTGTAGTTTGAAAGCAAAAGTTATTCGTTTTTTTTTTATGTGCAGTGTGAAAAAGTGAAATTACTGAACCTTGGTCTGTCTTTATAACTGCCAGCTCCAGTGACAGGTTTTAAAGGCAGCATTTGAACGTGTCTGACGAGTCTCCCGAAAGAAGAGTTCACATTTATTTTGGTGGATAAAAACTGAAAAAGTAGTAAACTTGCCAGTAAACCTTTTCAGTGGGTTAAAATCAACTTAATAGTATGTAATTTTCAGTACTTAGATCAAACTCTGACACTGTTTTTAGTACTTAAAAGTCCTCGTGGAGGGTTCATAATTTTGCATTTTCCGAGGCTACAGATCAAAGTTCATTACACATAAAAGCCATGTGTTTTAATGGTTCAGTGCATGTTTTATAGATGAATTTAGTTGGTTCACTGGATTTCGGTGGTGGTAATCTGAAAATAATAATAAGCTGTGTATCTCACTACATGTAAAATATGCATACAGTTAGAAATTCATATATTTTTATACACTGACTTAAATGTGTTATTCTAATGTGTGCAAAAACATATTAAAGCTGCAGTTATAGGACTTTCAGCCATGAGCTTTAAGTGCAGACTGTCTAAACTGCACATACTGTCTGTCATGGTATTTGTGTTTCAACTTATGGAATTATATTCTTTGATTACTGAGGTTCATGTTTTTGGGTTTTTTTAGTTTTCAGGGATCGTGGTCCTCTCTCCCTTAGTGTTTATCTCAGCCCGTGGTTAGTCTCTGTTCCCATGTTTTCCCTGTGTCCCAAGTCTAGTGCTTTTGTATTCCCTCTGTTCCAGAGGCTGTCTGTTTCCATGTCAAGTCTGCGTCTATGTGATGTCATGCTTTCTGTTTTATTTTGATAGTCCTTGCCTAATGTGACTTTCGGTTGCTGTGTCCCAATTCAGGGTCTGCACGCTTGAAGTACGCATTTTAAGTGCGATTACGTCACCGCCACGCGACGACGGCTGTCTCAATTCGAAGTGTACTTCAAATGCGTACTCCAAATGCGCCGTCGATTTCCCCAAATATCAAGCGTGGTCCGGTGCACGCTTCGTGGTCCCATATATCCCACAATTCATAGCGCGGCGGTGGGTGTGGATAATTTTGCCGCAAAATACGGCAGAAGGGAGCGGCTGAAGAGTGAACTGTCAAAAGTAAGTACTGAATATGACGTCACTTATTCATGTGCGAATGTTTAATAATGAAGAACATTAAAACATTGCTGTTGGCCACATGTTGGTAAAGTTGTGTGACATTAGTGATGTTTGTACTTTCAGCGTTAACTTGGTTTTAAAGCCTATATATATACATATATATATATATATACATATATATACACATATATACATACAGATAGAGATAGATAGATATATCTATCTATCTCTATCTCTATGTATATATGTGTATATATATATATATATATATATGACAATAATATAATATTGGCCATATTATATTTACATTACCACAGTGAGATGATTTTAGTCTCATGAACAACATTAGCTAATTGTTATTTACTAACTAATCTTAAATGACTGTTTGGTACAGAAATGAAGCCCAACAATCATGTTTTACAGTCCTGTGGTCTCAGCCTCAGATACTCAACTAATCAAAGTAATGTCATGACAAAACATTTTTTCTCCTTCATGTATGTAACGTTTCTCGCGGTTAGTATCATGGTTGCTAGGCAACCTGAACAGCGCAACGAAGGGCTAGACCGTCCCATTTCACAAGCCTCTCACTTCCGCACTTCTCGTACTTATAGTACGCGCCGTACGTAGTACGCGTAGTGCTCGTACTTCAAGCGTGCAGACCCTGAATTGGGACACAGCCTTTGTCTCGCGATTTCTGGTCCTCTCGTCGTCTTGTCTGTGCATTTAAGACCTGTGTTTTTCTTTGCCCTTTGTTGCATTGCACCCTCACTATGCTGTGTTTTTCCCTCTGTGTTCTTAGCCGTTTCCTAGTTTACAGTTGGAGTTTTTGGTCCCAATGTCTAGTTTACAGAAAGTTTACAGTCAAAATAAAGCTGCCTCTTTGAGTTTACTTCCCGTTACTTCCTGCATTTGGGTCCTACATCCTGCTCACCACGCAGCAAAGCTTGACACAGTCACATATTTTCATGTAAGTTGTCCAAATATGCCTGTTCAGTTAAATCAAATGTTGTTTAATGGACCAGCATTAGAGATTTCTTTCATATTTCTTCATAAACTGAACCAGTAAAAGGTCCAGAGATTATTCCAAGTGTGTTGGGAAGCTGTTTCCGTGAATCATAAAACAAAGATTTCTCTCTTTTTCTAAAGAAAAACTCTTTTTGCAACATTTAGCTGAGTGAAGAAAATTCTTCAGGAGTTAGGTTTACCAGCCTCAACATTAGAAAGGTCATATTATAAATTATTTATATATTGCGGTTAAATATTTCAGTCGTTTGGATCACACTCTTCAGGAGATAGGTGTACAATTACCCAAGTCATAAAGAAAAGACTTGAAAAGAGCAAATGCAAACCACTGATCAGTCTCAAGAATCAAAAAAGCCCAATTACACTTAGTCCAGAATCATATTTGTTCAAATCCAAGTCTGCACTTTAAGGGCATATCACACCACATAGCTATAACTGGATTGTTATTGTGGATAACTAAAATAAAAGTTGCCAGTGTTCAAAATATATGGACCTCACTATACACTATCTCTTAAATAAATGTGGTGTCTTACAGTTGGCCAGCTGAAGTCTCGTCTGTTCTTTCTGTTGGCTCGGAGTGGCTCGTGTTTTCGATTTAATATAGGTCAACTTCTTTGGTTCCAATCCACCTGAAAGGATGAAATAAAACTAATTTTAGACATTGTTTTCTCAATGTTCTCACTCATGTCAAGAACAAGACTCAAATGTGGAGTTAGAAGAACTGCTTGACGCTGACAGGCTGACGTCTTCAAAGAGAGCACGATTATCATCCTGAATTCAAAGTGGCAGCAGATCTAAGAAACGCTAAAGGAGCTGCAGCTGACATCCAGAAAGACGGTAAATGCTTGGCTCAAACAGCCACCTCACATGTGAAAAATAATGCAAATGAAGACATGTTTTTCAGATAGGGAGTGACAGTTTAGGATGCTTAAATAAAACTGTTCTGACTGCGGGATGTCCTGTGTAGACAAACATTTAAATATGCATTTCACCTAAAAACAGTCAGAGACATTAACTGTTCACTTATTTGCTCCTCTGGACAATGTCTAACCAAGCTAAATGGTCCATATGTTAAGCGATCTGAGGCATTTTTTATCTATACAAACTAATTCAACTATGAATCCTTTATAAAAGTTATTGTTTCTCCCTCATCCTTCACCTGCTTTTAATTTTTCTCTCATAGTCAACATATCTGAAATTCGTCTATCTTAAAAGATGGTCCTTCATTTTCATCCTATTCATAAGCTCTTT
The DNA here is from genome assembly GCF_056152115.1 of Neolamprologus brichardi. Lineage (NCBI taxonomy): Eukaryota > Metazoa > Chordata > Actinopteri > Cichliformes > Cichlidae > Neolamprologus > Neolamprologus brichardi. Next base: position 2,548,094 of record NC_142119.1, on the reverse strand, counting down.
GTATTAAAATTAAACAGTTTTTCTTAAGAAATATGAGGAAAAGGAGGTTCTCAACTGTTTGCTTATCAAGGATGCAGGTTTAACATATCCTCAGTCTCAGGGCATCAAATACTGACTTGGTCCTAATCAGTGTCTGAATAATAAAGAGACAAACTCCAAAACCCATTGCTCCCTGATAGGGAGGTTTGTCCTGGTGACAAATCTGGGGCTTACTATAAGTCCTCCAACTTTTAAATATGGACCCTATGAAAGAGGACCTGTCCTGGGATTTTTGTTATTTTGTGGTTTGGAATTCCAGGTGAATATTTTTATTCTTACTACTACAACTGTTTTAAAGGTTTGACTTCTGTGTTTGGCAGATTTCTGGTTCCCTGCATTGATTTCAACAATCTAGTAGATCACAAGCTTTATTTCCAGTGGTTTACCTTTTGGTTGTTCAAATGATTAGTTTCAGTTTTGCATCCTGTGTTTTGTTTCCTGGTCTTTTGTCTTGGTTTCTATTAAGATTCCCTCAGTGTTTTCCCTTCTGTTCATCCCTCTGTCACATCTTTCTGTCTTTGTCCTCCTGTGTTCCCCTGACTTTATCTTGATGTTTAGTGTAGGTCTTCTAGCCTCCATTATCAGTAAGTTTCCTTGGGTACTTGTTATTATTCATGTCCCTATCAATCTCCTTTGATTACTTCCTGTTTTTAATTAAAAAGTTTGTTTCTTTTGTTTCCTGTGTTAACTTTGCATCAGCCTCTCTCCCTGATTGGTTACCACAACCAATTTCTCACCGTAAAGGGGTTACTGTTAGGAATAAATGCATTTAACTCAAATCATATTTGATTTATAAACTATAAAAAAGGGTTTTTGAGCATCTAAACGTAATCAGCAAGTAAAAGCAAAAGGGGATTGGGGGGAAACAAGGAAAATAAAAAAGGAACAAATGAGTTGTGAACTATAGCGTGATGTGGTATTTATGGTACCCCTTTGGTGTCTGCTTATGTAGGTCTTTGGCTATGCAAAAATGCAGACTTTCCAAAATACCAACAGCGTGTGGTGTTATGCGTAGGTAAAGTGCTGACTGGTTGAAAAACTGGCTAAACCAGTAAGGGAATGATAGAGTTCACCATGGAAAGAAAAGGAAAAAAAAGTGCTTTTAATTTCAGCTGAAAATCTTAATAACTCTGCCAAAGATAGCACTTCAAAATGATTAATGAGCTGTGATTAATATTAGCTTATATAAGTAACTTGTTAATTTATAAAGTCAGCGATCAAAAGTTCTCATTTAAGCTCTCATTTGATTAAAAGTTACCGCCTCAAAATGTAAACCTGCTTCTTTCTGCCTCGGTGTGAAATCAAGTACTTGATTTCACAACATGAGTGTTTTTCCTTTGCTACATGCCGTGTCATTAGCATACTGAGCAGGCCATGTGTGCAATATGCTCTCAGTACCGTGATAAAGGCTCCGCTTGTTGTAACGACACCGTGATCGCTTCCAGCAATCTTTTATATAAAGGTAAATATTGAACTTTGAATCTTCAGTTTCCCCGGTAACCTTGAATAACGCAGAGAACGTGTGGATAAATGTGAGTGGATCTTCAGGGAATTTCCTTATGTGCTAAGTGCTCAATAGATACATGAATAATAATGAATGAAGCGAGATTTACTCTGGATATGCTTTTTGTAAAAGAAATGAGCAGTAAATGTGAAGAATAAAGCCTGTTCTTTAAGAGGCTTTAAAAAGCAAGATTATCTTTTTAAATCACAGTGCCTACTTATCCCAATTTGCCACATCATTAAAGCCACTGACAGGTGAAGTGAATAACACTGATACAAAGAAGTGTTCTACTGGAAAGTCTTAGGTCCTGGGATACACCTGGATTATATTGTACCACCCATTAAAATGAATCTTTTTTAATTTTGGACAATTGAATAAGTACCTAATTTTTACCAAATTATTTTGGTGTTATTCTGCCTTAATTTCATAGCATTTGGTTTTATTTACTAATGTCTTAGAAATCTTTGATCTGGTGCAGGAACCTTAAAAAAACAAGGGGTACTCCCTGGTGACAGGAGTTGATTTAAGGATGATAATTTGCCAAATGACAACAAAAATACTGCTGAGGAACAGGTTGAGGATACCCACAAATAGTCCAAGGTCCTCACCTGTCCTCTAAACTTCCTAGATCCCAATTGTGTGCTAACATGATGGAAATGCATCCCTTTTAGGTCCATATCCTCACAGATAAGAAGTCTCAACCACTAACCATAAGATATCAAGCCAGTAGATTTGTGTCCAAAAAGTCTTGACCATCAGGACACAAAAAAACAAACAAACCACAACTGAGACATATCAGAAACTTTTAAATAAAAAAAAGAAAGCCATTGTATTTGTTGCAAAGACACAGGGTTAACCCTCTGAGGTCTGAGTCGTCATTGGTGAAGACTCAAACCCTAACCCTAAACATATTCTATCATAATATGTCATTTTTATCATTTAAAAAAAATGTCAGGAGTAAAACAAAAAATAACTGCAAAATCCATCAAACTCTTTTCATGTCTTTCAAAAAAAATCCTTTTTACTCTGTTATAAAACACAGACTTATGATTACGCTGCATCCACAAAGTGAAAGAGATCAACATGGTGATCAGACCAAAGAAAGTTGACCTGGGACCAGTTGGCGGGACCTAAGGTAAAGTTTTCACATCTTCTAGTTGAGAAACTGAACGGCTACCAATGATATCTCAGGATACTGCTTACATGTGACCTGGTAGTAAATACGATAGATTGTTACCTAGGCAACTGTGGCCTTGAATATCTGATCGTGACCAACTGACAGTTTCCAAGCGATGAGACATGAGTGAATCACTTCCAACATAGACACATCTAAAGGGGTTTGCGTCATAACTAATGATGACGTATACTTTAGAGGAGTTAACCTCTTTACATTCACTGTGTCACCAGTGACCTGTCTGGGGTGATGGTTGGGTTTTATTTTAGCCACATGCTAAACAGGGAAATTACTAGACAATATTTTACAAGTCTCATAAATTTTGGAATTTGCAGTTTTCCAGATAAAAGATTTTCCATTTGGATTTGGGCACTTCCAAACAGGTGGAATTTCCACTGAAAAAGTGAAATTTAAACCAAAACCCACTCTAAATGGATTGCTGGTGATCTGGTGGGTGTTACATCAAGTATAAGATAAGTGTTTGTTACATAGATCAAACTCGGAACATTATACCAGCAACGCTACAAGTAAGAAAGATTAAGTAAAAGAGCATAAAAGTTTCCATCATTACTATAAGCTTTATTCCTGCAGTCCAAAGTTCAAAGCTGTACCTTTGGTCATTTTACCGTACCTTGTGGTGCTCTGGGTAGCCTGCTCTGGGCTTCACACACACTGGCAGAGGTCATAATGGGTTCAGACGGGGTTTGGATGGGCTGGAGGAAGGCCACAGTGGGGAAAGGCACTGACTGGATATGGGTCATGGAGGAATCGGACAGAGAGTTTGGCACCCCTGCATGGCTGCCGTCCTTATAGCTGGAGGGAATTCTCCACCGGGGTAACGGGGAAGGAGATGCGTCCTCGCTGGAGGAGCCAAGGACACTGGGAGGACTGAGGGATTGCTCTGGGGTTGATGAGGATTTGGGGAGGAGGTGCAGGATGGAGGAGAAGAAGGAACAGGATTCAGGAAGGGGGATGGTCCCGATTCCACTGTCCAACGTTCGCATCTTGCAGCCGGAGCCTGCGGCACAAGGAGAACAGCTGAAGTGGTTCAGGGTGGAGGGAATAAAAGGGAGAACATCAGGAATGAGACAGAGGGGTGACCATGGTTGAAGTGGCATTAAAGTAACCTTTAAAATAAATATGTACAGTACATGAATATAGATATTAATCATTTATCTGGTACTCTAGCTGACTTTGTGTCTCCAGGAGCTGTTACAGTGAGGGCAGCTTTATCAATCAATAATAATGGATCTTCTCTGCAGTATCATAACTGATTCTCTCGTGCCTCCTTGTTATTCCTACCACATATCTTGACTGTTTGCCTGTTTTAAGCAGCTCAATCCTTGTGTTCTGGTCATTTGCAACACATGGTTAGTCTTTTCCTTCCTCTCTTTCACAGTCTAACTTTCAAAAGCCTTAAAAGCCAAGTCGAAAAGCAGTCCAATCTAATTATATAAGTGTGAGGCTGGGTAACGCTTTCTTTGCTCTCCAGCAGAAAATGACTCAGCCAAATCAAGTCCACTTGAACCACTGCTTTTATTTTACAGATATTGTTTGATGGCTCTGACTGTTAGCATGCACTGGTCACATGGTGAATATGAAATGCATACAATGGCATGTGACATGAAATACAAATACACGCTGCTGGGGGTATTTAATTAACAAAATATTTGAAATCTTAAACAAAAATGGTTCTGTTGTATGCATTATTTAAACGGGTGTAAGATTAATCCTTAAATGTATTAAGCACTTTTTGTTGAAAATATAAAGTAACATGAAAAATGAGCCCTTTTTCACAAATATTCAAAGGATGTAATGCTTTGGTAAGCAGCATTGGCTAATATTAGCTTATAAATGTAGCACACTAATCAGCAAAATCATCAAAGCACCAACTTCCAGCACAGCAAAGACAAACTCAGAATATAAATTAAAAAATAAATACTGGTGTTGCTTCAAGTAGAAATTTGCTAGTAACAGTAGTAAGAAAGTAAGCTAAGTTTAGCTAGATAGCTACTAAATCAAGCTATCAAGGAATCTGTTTGGATTAGCCGATAAGCAAAGGGTGGGCAATTACTGTACCCAAGTGGCCACATGAGAAACTGGGACTGTTGTGAAGGGCCACAGCAACAGTGTTGCCAACTCCGCAGTAAGGAAAATCGCTACTGGCTGTCCTAAAAGTCGCTAGAAGTCGCTAAATGACGTCATCGCCTAATTTGCATAATTGATCATGCTAATATAATTGTAACCTACGTTGTAGGAGAGAGAAATAACATCGTGGAAGACACATAAAGTGAGTAAAAAACGTCCTAAATGCATTTAGAGTTTATTTAGAACTACAAATTAAATTTCTTTTAGCAATTATTGTTTTTTAATGTCACAATTCCAACCCTGCTCCTTTACCGGCAAAAGTGACCCGAAATAGGCACTCTGGTGGAGTTACTTTATGTGTGTGTGTGTGTGTTTATAAGTAGTTTTAAACCTTGTGATCCACAAAACAGCATAACAGTAAAAGAACTGACTGCGTTACAGTCAGTGCGGGAGCAGCGGCTTCGCTCATGTGCGATTCATTTGCAGTTTGGACGCACAGGTTGTGAACATCTCCTGCAGCTGGGGGAGGACTATCCTCCGCCCGTGAGCGCTTTAGCACGGGTGAGGTGCCCACGGCAGCACCCGCTGCTTGTTGAGAGTAAGAGCAACACGCTCTTTCACGTCAAAAAGTCGTCATAAATAAGTCTCCAATAACACCAGAAAAAGTCGCCAGATTTGTCGCTAGTCGCTTTTTAGAAAAAAAAGTCACTAAGGGGCCTGAAAACTCGCTAAATATAGCGACAAAGTCGCTAAGTTGGCAACACTGCACAGCAATAAGCTGAACTCAGTAATAATGCTATCTCTTTATAAGCTTATTCACAACAGTGAACAACAGTACCAGTTTCTCATGTGGAGGGTGAAGGTTTGAGATAAGATAAAATTAGCTACCTGGCCAAATAAGAATTTGACCATCTGGGAAAAGTACAGTATCATGAACATGATATTAGATCATGGAGGATGTTTACCATTAAATGTAATGCTAAGTTGTCTTTCCTCTTAATGAGAAAGGCAGTTAATATTAGTTAACATTAGTATTTCTGCTAACGCAGATGAATTGCTAGCTATGTCACACAACTGTTGTCTTAAAGTGGTCAGCTAAGTCATCCAAACTACTGACTATCAATTTCATACTATTTTATCACCTAACATTATAAACTCAGCAATACCAGTTACCTATGTTAGATGCTATGGCTAGATGGCTAACCACATCTTGCTTGCTAACGTTACTGCTCACAGAATCTGAGTGGAAACGTTAAGTGGATGACTTGGCAAATAACTTCATCAGCTAACCTAATCCATGATACTTACTTGCATGTAAGGTCAGTGTTGTTTTTAATCCATCAGTAAATTATGTAATAGAAGGAAGTAAAGATTTAGAACATTTATGTTATACAGTAATAGCCAGAATGATGGCAGTTTTCCAGGAGGCTCTAACTTAGCTACACAACTTAACTCACAAGTAATTTTTTAAAACTCACTATACAGATATTCAAGTATTTACTGGTCTCTCAGTTGTTATACAAGGTTCATACAGCATTCAGTGTATTAACAACAAAATGCATAACTCATTTAAGACTAATATATGCAGAAATTGCACTGGATTTTTTAGCTTTTGCATCACTGTTCAGCCACATTTGCATCAGAGAACCATTTTTGTAAATCATAGGAAACCAAAAACAACATGAATCACTCCAGTCACCCATCTAGCGTGCACATCATTGAAATAAGAAAATATTTCTTCAAGCTGTTGTCATGCAGACTCATGTTTTAATATGTAGCCTGAAGCATGAAGCCTGTAGGCAATCACTGTGGAGCTGAGGCAACAGCTGTGCCCCCTTTATTAATTAAGATGTGCACGCATGAGACTTTTGAGTGCTCCTCTGGGTTTCTTCAAGCCTGTTTTTCTTCATTTTTTTCTAATTCTGATTTTAAGCTGTTGTGCCCTGATTAATTGAGAACTTAAAATGATCACATTAAAAGTCATGCTATGTTTGAAAATAGGCAAATGTGGAAAGGGGAATGGTAAAACCATTATCAATAATGCTGAAAAACATTAAGTTACATTTTAACCAGAAGCTCTGGAAACACCTCAGTAGATTGTAATTCTTTAAATTTACAGCCTCAGCTGGAAAACATCTCTAACATCGATTACAGTCATCCACTGCAGCTTCCTCATATTAAATAATACCTTTAAGTAGCTATGTTTAAATCAGTCAACTTGTACTCATGCAGCAACAAACAAGAACAAATAATTGAACAGTGGAGAAGTAGGACAGAAATGTTATTGATTAGTCTGGTCTTAGGTTGGAAGTCTTCTTTAGAAAGACAGGATCACAGAGGCTGAGAATTGATTGCTTACAACAAGCCTCAGCTGTATTGAGAACAATCAATAGCTGCTTAATGTCAGAAGATAACAGTGCAGTACTTAGTATTTAAAAATGATATAGCATACACATAAAAATAATATGACATGGTTTCTGTTTAAGCAGAAAAGTTTCACTTAAAGTGTCCCTACTGTGCTTTTTCCAGCTCTTCATTTTCAGTTTTTGACTCTACTGCAGTAGCTTTGCATGATTTACAGTTCAAAATAATCCTTTACTCACTATAGAAGTTCCCGACTTCATACTTCAAAGCCAACCATTTTAGCTCCTCCCCTTTTAAGCAAACTGGTTGTCTGTCACTTGACAAATTATTTTAGTAGTTGGTTTGGACTAATGTGGGTCCTGATTACAATATTAGGGATATCTTCTTATTCTCTGTGACATCATACAGAGCCAAGAACAGAAAAAAAACTGCCAGAATTGGAGCATTTAATGGAGTCTAAAATATTAGCTTCTGGCTCACAGGGATTATTTGCACAAAAACTGACCTCGTTATTTGAAACACTGGCCTTGTTTAATATGAATAGTTTATATATGATATAAAATATTGAAAAAGCACAATAGGTCATCTTTAAGGGTATGTTTTCGATAAGTTTAAGGCAGTGGTGTCAAACAACAATCAAATTGTCAAAATCTCTTCATAGGTTTTACAGCCTTTCCTACTGATGAAGACCACCCAACAGCCATTCATACTGCATTAAAATAATTAAGCAATAGATAAACAACTAAATGACAGAAAAGTCTTTTTTTCTATTGTTTATAGAAACTGCCTTTTTTTTGTTTTGTTTTGTTTTACCATAGGATCAAAATAAAAACAAAAATGTTATTTTATTTGTTTTAGTTTTACTGTGAATTAACAAAAACTTCTGTTTTTAAATAGATTGCAGATTGCTTTCACTTCATTGTCTTTATCAGCAGCATTTCGTTATCACATTGAAAAACTGAGACTGTTCAATACTGTTGAAATTGCAGTTCTTTTTCTTATGTTTATTGGGATTGAATGCATAGTTACATTTCTCTACACTGACAGAAGGGGAATTTTCTCTGGTTCTCTGGTTTGACTTAAGGTCAATGTGGGCTTTATGTGACCAACGATGTAATATGAGTTTGACAGCCCTGATTTAAGGTATTGATGTTCACATCTTAATAGGTCAAAGGGCTGGGCAGCAATTTACACCTCTCAGTAAAGAGCATCTTGTTAGTGAAAATCAACTTGAAAACTGACTAGTTTGACTTGAATGTAAAAGAGAAACTCATCACAGAAAAATTATTCAAACACAGACCAGAAAGGGGAAATCCAGTCGTCTTGCTCCTTTTAGAGTTGCTACAGCAGATCATCTGCCTCCATCTCATCCTGTCCCAGCATCTTCCTCTATCACACCAACAGTCTGCATGTCCTGCTTCACTACATCCATGAATCTTCTCTACAGGCTTCCCCTTTTCCTCCTGCCTGGCAGCCTCATATGTAGCATCCTTTTTCCAGTACATCCGCTATTCCTTCTCTGCAAACCATCTCAGGCTTGCTTCTCTAACTTCGTGTCCAAACCATCTTAGCCTGAGTCGTCCCTCTGATGTACTCATGTGTAATCTTGTCCTTTGGATGGTGCTTAAAGACAAACGCAGCTGGTTAACCTCTTAAGCCCCAACGCCCCCTGATACGGGGACAAAAGGCAGGAGATCAGTTGGGCTTGGGGTTTAAGAGGTTAAAGGAGTTTGTACCGTAACCTGCTGCACATTCTTTCCAGCTTGATCTCTCTGCCTAGCCAATCAACACCTTCCTTAGCATCCAGCCTTACATACAAAGCCTTTTCCTTTGCCATCACTCACTTCTGTATGCCCAGCCTCCCAATACTCTGAAATCACAACTATAAAGACTACTTTTAATAGAAAAACCTTTTTTTTCTTGTTTTTTGTTGAGTGGGAATGCAAGTGGCCTCAAACATGAGCTCACTTCCGTGTTCGTTATAACAACGTAGCCAAACATCCCATGACATCATTTGTATGCGACACAAATGTTGTGGATGCCAAGGTGATGTTATACCTGCCTCTCGGTGTGTGACTTTTCACGAGACTCTGTACAGCTATTTACCTTGTTGCCGAGTGTCAAAAAGGGCGGTTTTGATTTTCGTGAAGGAGAACGTCTTATGACTCATCAGGTGACGCCACTGGTTAGCCAATTTGTGGCATGCAGTCTGTTGACATCACATTTTTGGATTTGCTTGGATCTTTGTGCCAGGTACTATGATCTAATCGAAAACCTAATGGACTTAATGGAGTTGTGTCGAGCTGACCCAAGTCAGTACTAAAAGGGCTAATAGAGAGTCAAACAGGGCATGAAACAGGGTCTCTTGGCTGATAAACCTGCACCTTTTTACACGACCAGCCTTGCATCTTTGGTTTATAAAATGAGATTATTATTGGTGCTATTGTTATTAGGCAATAATAATTACCTGCAGAACGAGCAGCACACTCGTTATGATATAGTTTAGTAAGTTATATAGGGAGATATTATGTAAGGAGCAGATACAGCACTCCATGAATGCTGCAAATCTATGGCAAAGATGATGGATGCCCCGCTCCTCCCGCAGAGATCCTGACAACAACCAAACTAGGAATCATATCGTATGGATCGAACAATTCAAAGTTTCGCCACATGCTGTCCAGATATTAGCTGTGCATATGACTATCCATATCGGGTCAGTGGCACGTTTCACTAGTTTGGTTATATGAGCACTTTGGTTGGTGATAAGCACATGGACTATATAAAAGACGGACGTAGCCACCGTGATGTTGCCCATTATGAATACTTGATCTTGGTGATTTGAAGGTGGATGTGACTATGAAGCTGCACGCTTTGCGAGCGCACCCTGACAAATAAATACCAGTCCATTTCCATCATGCGAACAACTTTAAAACTTTTAAGACATGTAATTTTACAGGCGTGTGACGGCCCAGCTGCAGCAGCCTGTCCTGCATTATGCATTCCCTTGTTTGTCCCTTTGTTTTGCCTTGCAGGCTCCTGGTAATCAGTGCAGTTGGGAGCACCTGGCTGGTCTCTGTAGCACATTTATGAGCTGGTTGTCACAATATATCCTCTCCATTCACCGTGCACCTTTTATTTGAGGTTTTATACAAAACTCCACCCTACAGTTAACATTCAAGCACTCCTGACGACTAACACATCTAATAAAATTGTAGTTTTTGCCTCTTTTTAGCTAACAAATTTGCATTAAACTGTGTCTCTGCCATTACTTTTCATGGCTCATGAGTTGGACCATAACAAGGGGGTAATAAAAACATGTTTTTATCTCAGCTGGATTTTAAAATAAGACTTCAGTTGGATGAGGAGCAGCTAAGATAAACTTTAGTGGCTTCAATGCACAGCCAGAAAGTTTCTCAGTAAAGTATGTGGCTGAAAATGAGAATTTAATTGTGGTATTTTTGTTTTGTGCCTCTTCACTTTAATGCATCAAGTTGAAAGCTGCTCTGTCGAGTCTGCGTCAGGCCCAGCATTTTGGAGTCTGGGTGGTATAATTCAGCTCACAGCTGAAGGCAAACTTAATTCACTCAGTAGTAGTTTGGCTGATCGTGCTTAGCTGGTGCAGCGCTGAAATTTTAATGAGGTGATTAACCCCCGAGGGCAAGCGTTCGTCCGTATCAAACATGCTTGATATTTGCAGCGCCTCGCCGATGGTGTCACTCTGGCCAATGAAATTTCAGTACGGTCTGTCACCGGTCCTCCACTGGAGTGATGTGGAAAGTTTAATAAGCCGCTATTTCTAATTTAGTGAGTGACCACAAAGCAGAAAGAGCCAAATAAAGTTTTACTCCTCGTCTCTTATTTCTTTCCCACTCGCCTGCTTTTAAATAAATTGCCACCTCTAGTTTCACCTCGTTAGTAAGCATCAGGCTTAAATGCTTTTTAAACTTGCTTTGTGAGAGATTTCATCTACACCAAATTATTACTGAGCAGCAATCCAAGCCTAGCACAGAACATGAGTGTTTTTGGTGTGTTCTTGATTCTCTGGTATTAAATCACACAGGTAAAAAACCCACCCAACCTAATGTGTCTGTGCATTTGTTTTCAAAAGGGTTAGGACAGTCAGTCTAGAACTTTAAGGACCAAACTGGTCAAAATGCAGAATTTTTAAATTTTTAACCAGCAGATAACAGGAAAAAGGGACGAGAGAGATTAGTTTGATTTGCCCATATGAACCCATGTTTGCAGCTGTGGCCTTGCTTCATAAAAAAATAACAGATTATAAAAATGTAATTGCAGTTCAAGAAGCAAACTAAACGTCTACGCCTACACCGAAACATCCAGATCTGTTGGGATCTTCTGTATGTGGAATTTGTATGTTTTTCTTGTGCCTACATGAGTTTCCTTCAGATACTCCCAGTTCCTCCCACTGTCCAAAGGCATGCATGTTAGGTGAACTGGAAAATGGATGTACTGCAGATCTTTCTTGTTTTCTCACATGCCAGTTACCAGAGTTTGCCTGAGTATGCTCCTAAAGGTATAGACTGACCAAGTCACCAGGATCCATCTGTACACTGTATACAGATGCATGAAATCCACTGCCGTCCCATCCAGCAGCTGCTGAGATATTCCAGTTTGAATCAAAGACTGAAACATCCACTACAGGGAGCATTCTCCCACACGTGTGCCCAAATTTGAACATTATTAAACTAAGATTGAAATTTCAGTCCCATGCAGCCCTCTGCATGAGAAAATTACATCTGCACCCCATCTTATTATGGCAAGCATACCAACTTTCAGCTATCAGTTGGCGGGAGATTGTTGGACTAAATGGTGGGGCGAGTATGTGTGTGTGTGTTGGAACATTAAACAGTGCAGAGGTGTATTTCAGAGGGGAAAAAAAGTCCCAAGGGACAATAATAACCATAATAATTAGTTTTCAGCTCAAACGTGCCGTCTATGCCGCTCACAAATGCACAATGTAAAAAAAAAATCCTAAAAAAACAGTAATATTCCAGCAGCTGGGGCACCAAAATAATAACAGAAAATAACAGAAAATAACTTTCCCATTAAAATACGGTTATTTTCAGTAATGACAATACTGTTTGTTGCCCTAATTTTACATGGGATTTTGCCTTTTTCAAGTGCTTTTAAACATTAAATTAGGAACAATTTAATGTGATTAAACAATGAAATTACCTATAAACAAGGTCAAAGAATGCGGCAATATGAATAATAATACTTAAATGTACAGAAATATACAGCTAACAGTTGGTTTAAATAATAATGGACTGCATTCATATAGCGCTTTATGAGACCCTCAAAGCACTTTACAATTCCACTTCATAATTCCCCTCTGACCATCACCAGTAGATGGTAGGTGAAGTGTCTTGCCCAAGGACACAACGACCGAGAGTGTCCGAGCCGGGGCTCGAACCGGCGACCTTCTGATTACAAGGCGAACTGCCAACTCTTGAGCCACGATCGCCCTACATAACATTAATAATAATTATCATTTGATGTAAAAAAAGTTTATACGGATCATTTTATATATCTTTCCATAGCATTACATTTAAATTTAACAGTTCAATCTTTCAAATAACGGACAAATATTTGTGAAATCATGATACATTTGTGAATGTATTTTAACAATCTAAATATGCATATGTACAGACAAATACATTTAAAAAAAACAAGAAAATTATGTTTTATTACATTTACAGTGATTTTACGTTAATTTACATTTGAAATGTGAAATCAGTCTATTTATGTAAATTTAATGATATTCTAGAAGAACAGTACAAAACTGTAAAATACACAGTAAAATACTTTTATATTACAATTGTTTTTACTTCATATGTAATCAAACTGTATTTAACTCTCTCACTGACTCAAATGAACAGGCTTCTTACTCCCATGTTCTTTTACTTCCAAACAAATTCTATATGATCTTAATGGTGTGTATTATTATGCTAATGTTGCATTATTTTGGCAATATTTTATCCAGTCATCCCAGTAATGACCACTGAATTCAGTTCAATTTAAATACTTACAGAGTTACACTAAGCAGACATGCATGTGCACAATACCTGTAAAGCTGCAAGGTGTAAGTCTCATTAATAATCTCTAACAGGCAGGTGTTAAATTAAAGGATAGATATGGACATAGGTGGGGAAAATCTCCAATCTTTGCGGTTTTGAGATGTAGAAAAAATAAATAAATGTGAAGACTAAAATAAAAGGTTCAAACAAATCTTTTTTTCATAAAGAGCTGGTTTTGAAGCTTCTCCTTTTATCTGGAGACTTTTTTGGGCAGTGTGAGAATGAAAGCAAAAGTGTGTGTCAGCCATGCGTTATGGTCGTCATATAGCTTCACACCTCTGCAGGGCAGTGAGCTGTCTTTGGTTGCAGCAGCAGTTTGGTCCACAGAATCAAAACAGCTGAAGCAGATTCATCATGGATCCACCACTCACAGTAAAACTGGCCATGAGGAAGCTCGAGTGAATACGTTTATCCTGATTTGATGAGCCTGGGCATGCAGATTTTTAGTGCATGAGTCCGTGAAGATGAGTGGTCAAGCCTACCGTTAAAGAGCAAAATCTGCATGGTGTAAAGCCACGGTGGAATGATTTGCTCCAATTTTTAAAAAAAAACATGAACAGAGATATGGTGGCGGCAAAAGCACAAACTGACAAAATTGAGCATTTTGCATGTTTGCTTGACTGCTCATGGCATATTTATCATGTTCATGACTTACACATGTGTGTCAAATTTGGTCTTCACTTCTGTCTGCAAACTGTAAAACGGTAAGCACAGATGAAACCTTAATGCTATCATTGTTTGAAAGACACATTAACATTGCTACTGGTACCGAGTCAGAGGCATCTAAAACTATTCAAGGAGACTGTGACAGAACAGAGGAGAGAAAAGTCTGACCTATTACTGCATCCTGGTTCGGGCTCTTCACCGTGGATCCATTTTCACTGTCAGATCTTTTGTTCATCATCTGCATCTTTGTATTTTGGAAGAAAAATAAAAACAAAGCTATTAAAACTTTATACATTTGTACATTAAGCAGTTTTTCATTGCATGTTTCTTTTAGAAAACACTGCATACATTTCCACTGAAATCACTGAGCTCACACCATGTTAGACGAACCAACTCAATGAGTGAAACTAAAGGCATGTAATCTTCTCCTTCTAATAGAACATGGTCTCTGACTCTGGATGGCATTACTTTGGTCTGCAGCAGCATGATGAGTAACCTTGGTGTCATTTTTGATCAGGATGCATCCCTCAGCTTGTGCATTTAACAAATGGGTTGCTTTCTTTTATCTGCATAGTGCTGTCAAAATCAGAAGCGTCCTGTCTCAGAGTGAAGCTGAAAAGCTAATCCATGCATCTGCTACTTATAGCCTGGACTTGTTATCTGAAAGCTCCCTAAAAACAGTCAGTTGATCCAAAATAAAAGTAAGAAACTTAATTCAAGCTTAGCATGTGGCTAAAACAAGCCCTTACACAGGGCACTTGTGACAAGAAAGTACAGTACACATGTTTTACTTGCCTCTTATTTCTTAAAAAATATTTTTCTTGTAATTTTTTTAATTGGTCTTCAGCAATCGTTCTTCAGGATTTCCAAAGATTGTTTAAGACATTGGCTGCTTTTTCACTCATTTTCAGCTGAATCTTTGTCCCTGACAGTTTCCATAATAATGTGCGTTTGTTTGTTAAACACTGACCTATAAATCATTCTAACAGCCCACAGAAACCCCACATCATTTATTTTAATGTGTTTAGTTCGATCTATGAAAAAGGCCATAACACAGATTGACAGATGTAAAAAAAAAAAAAAAAAAAGTATTTTTGCACCAATAGGGTGATTCCCAAAGAGCTATCAACCTGTCTGTCTGAACATGTTGTGCAGTGTGCTCTTAAAAAAATTAAGAACTGGACAAGTTGAGGACAAAAGAAGAAGTGGCAGATTTTTTTAAATTTTTTTTTAAAAAAGCAGATGGACAGTATTTGAAACTGAACTGAAAGGAACTGACAGAGTGATGAATTTAACTTCAGGCAAGCATCCAAAGAAGAGCTTTAAATGTTGTTCAAGAAGCCTAGAGAACTAGTCCTGAAGACTACTTAATGAAATGACAAAAAATCTGCCTGAGAGAGTTCAGACTGTGATGAAGAATAACGGTGGTCAGACCAAATATTTATTTATTTATTTTTTATTCAGTTCCTAAAGTGTTTCCCTGTCGGTTTCTCCTTCATGTTTCTTCTTTATGTGTTTAGGTTTCGTTTTTTGATGGACCATCCTGCATTTGGGTCCTTCCCAGAAAGTTTGGAGGAATGGTTTGTGGATTTGACCTGAAGTCTAGCTCATTTATTAAAACAGCTGAGAATCAAGTACTGAACAAAATCTGGCTTTTGGTCAGCGCACACTGATGTCGTATTTTAACTGACTGGGCACTCCTATAGCATTATTTTTTTATTCTGCAGGGCTGACCTATAGATTTCCTCAGATGCCTTGAGACTGCAGCCAAATGTGCTCTGCTGTCATTGTCACTGCAGTTGCACTAAAAAAGAAACAAAATGGTTGGAAAACCTTACTGCACATGTTGTAAAGGGGTGTATTTTCAAAATCCTACTCAAAGAGCTATTGTTAGTAAAATAAACATTTAGAAGCAGTGTTTGGGTTAAGATCTTGTATTTAACCAAAGCTATTACAGTCTCCAAGTCCTCACAGAAAATGACTTGCTCCTTAATCAGACTAATGCTAGCACTATACCTCCACCCTCCTCGTGCTGACTTTTCTTGGTTTTTACACTTAAAACACATAAAACCTGAAGTTTTGTCTCTGGGTTCTCATCAACACTGGTTGCTCAAAGCAAATGTTCCTGTACAGAAAAACCCACAATCAGGAGGGAGCTGTGTGCCTTTGTGTCGCATTGTGATCTGAAGGGATCCTGACCCAGCATCAGTATGTGAGTGTGCTTCCAGAGGCAGGAAGCGTTTTGGTGGCTGTGAATCTTTTCTGTTTTCTGTTTAGTGCCTCAGCGGCAACCGAAGCAACAGCTGAATGTTGTATCAGTATTTCAGAATTCATCTCTCATCCATTTCTTCATTTTTTCCCGGATATTAAAGGTACAGTTCTTGCTGCTGTGATGCATCTCATGCTAATAAAATCACTGCCTGCTTGCATTAGTTAAGGATTAATTTACCTTCGGGTCCCCGATGATATCAGCATGTCCTTGTATCTCACTCAGGGACATACCCGGGCAGGGCATTGAGATGCATGCCCGCACTGCATCATGAGACTCTCTTCTCCCCACAGAGCTGAAAGAAAACAGTCTGTCAACACGCCACCACACACTGAAATCCTGTGATATTGACTCTCGATGCCCGGGGTGAGTCGGCTGATAAATGACCTCGCTATCTACTGAAACCTGGCTGTGAGCCTCTGTATGAACAGGTCTCAGGGCTAAGGAGGCTCATAAATGTGTCTATGACCATTTGATAAAAAATGACCGGTGTCATCTGAATCAGGAAAGCTAGGAATCAATTGTATATATGAAACTGTGAGAGGCAGTGAAGATCTCAAAAGTACAGTAATTCGTTTATTAAGCGGAGAAGAGTCAAAACGGGGTCTCGGCACCAATTTAAAGATCAAAATAAATGCTTTTGTGTATATGGTTGAATTTATGTGAAAAAATGTGAGAATGGTTTTTCGTATAATTCGTTTAATACTAAACTAATGTACTACTATACAAAATAAAGCAAATTCATATTCAATTTGTATCTTATCCAGCATCCTTATTGATGTAAACCTCAACAACAACAACAGACATATTTCTAACGTCCAGCTCAGGCAGTTTTAATGAAAATTGTGGCAGCTTGTTGTTTATGATTGGAAAGCGACTTCATTCGTTTCGATTTGGTGTCCTTAATTTGCAAAGCTTGAATTGATTAATATCTTTTCAGCAAGGTTGGTCATCAACTCCCTGCTGCACATGTGTGGCAGCTCATTGTTTTATTGAGTGTCAGATATTTACTGTGGTCAGCTGAAATAAAACATCTGTTATATACACACTGCAACTTAACAAAACACCAGCAAAGAAAACTACAGTGTTCTGTTTGCTGGTGTTTTTGCTTTTGTTAAGCTGGAGAGTGTTTGACCTCTCAGGGCCATCGTAGTGATAACAATTCATTCAGCATTCAGCTGGTGAGTCTGTACGGAGAGCTGCACACTCCTCCTTAATTTTGTGCAGTGTTGGGAAGGTTACTTTTAAAATGTATTCCAGTACAGATTACAGAATACATGCCCCAAAATGTATTCTGTAACGTATTCCGTTACGTTACTCAATGAGAGTAACGTATTCTGAATACTTTGGATTACTTAATATATTATCATGCTGTTTACAACTACATGAATGTACTATTGC
Source organism: Neolamprologus brichardi (assembly GCF_056152115.1). Classification (NCBI taxonomy): domain Eukaryota; kingdom Metazoa; phylum Chordata; class Actinopteri; order Cichliformes; family Cichlidae; genus Neolamprologus; species Neolamprologus brichardi. The sequence continues at coordinate 2,530,491 of NC_142119.1, read as the reverse complement.
TGTGATTTATTACTATTACTGAAGGTTACTCTCCATATACCAACTAGATGTTTAAACTTTAATATGGCTCCGAACCGTAGTAAAGGGACCTCTGGCTAATACGGTGGGTTCTGTGTCGGGCTCGTAGCCGAAAAATAGCTTTACTTTGTTGTCTGGGTCAACTTTGCTAGCAGAGACAGAGAGAGGCGTTGAAAGGCTGCTCCAACAGAACTTATTGTTTTTGGAGGAAAACACGAACACGGTGTACAGTCGAGTCTTAATAGCTTACTTACAACTGGGCTCGTCAGGCTCTCTTCTTGGCTGCAGTGGTTATTATTATATTTACATGCTTCCAGCTCCCGTTTTTGCTCGATGACAGCTCGTACTTTTCCTTTTTCTCCCTCCCTCGCTCACAGACACATAACGGGTATGGCAGTCCATTCTCCCTACAGCACGGACTACACTGCCTATGATGCTACATTCTTTAGAGCTATACCTGTAGCATTCTGCCTGTTAGCTTAGCACAACAACAACAGGCGCTCTCTCACCCAGGAAACAGGCAGAGAGAGCGTAACCCTGTAACCATGGCAACCGTAACACTGCCGCCTGGAACAACAGAACGTAGCTGTCAAACAAAACCCAAACAGTCCTGACCCGCCACAATATGAAACAGGGAATTACCGCCGTGTAATCCATTTATTTCAACAAAGTAACTGTATTCTAAATACCACCTTTTTAAACGGTAACTGTAACGGAATACAGTTACTCATATTTTGTATTTTAAATACGTAACGGCGGTACATGTATTCCGTTACTCCCCAACACTGATTTTGTGTATGTGTGTTTTACTCCAGCACATGAGTTAAAATTGTATTTAGAATGTGCAGACATAGAGAGTCTGGTAATTTGGTAACATTAGAATGTCAGAATAATTGTACTCCAGTTATTAATAATAAAGTGTGAGGGCAACACAAAATAAGGGAGAAAAAGCAATACTGAGAGATATTTTTAAGAAGACTTTTTGTAGATGGATGCTAAAACGTTATCTTAGCCATATCTTATTAAACTACTATAGGAACAAACATATTTCAGGCTGAAAGAGAAAGTCGGGGCTTTTTCTTCATTATGATAAGATAAGCAGTCATTCCTGTTATATTTCTTTGAAGTCTGCCTAAAGAGCAAAGTCTCTGTGGACTAGTCTGTGCAATCACAAACACCAAAGCAGGTATATGGCTGTCGACATGAAGCCTCACATTCTCTATCACTGATCACTGCTTGTTAACAAAAAAAATGCTTATCAACTGAGGTGGAAAAATGCATGTCACCTACAGCAGATTTATTGGAAATCTAAAATAATTTCCCTTTTTATGATTTTGTGACATGTGGGAAACCTGAAAAACATGACCTTTATCACTGATTTACCAGCTTTCTTACCAGTCTTTTCCATCACTTTTTCTTCTGTCTCTCTTCTTGTCAGACTTTGTCTGCTTTCCACCCAGAAGCGATGAGATCTTTTGCTCCCTCTTGTCGTCTTTTCCTTTCGGTGGATCAACTTTTTTGCTGGGAGCAGGAAGCTTACTCTTACGAAAGCCGAACCAACTTGCTAAGCTTGATCCAGATTTTTGCTTCACCTCACTGGTTCGCTCTTGTTCCTGAGACTTGTGCAAGTTCTCCTCTATGCCGAGCATCACTTTCTCTTCAATTGTAGTTATGGTGCTTTGTCTCTCAGGCTCTTCAGAAACTGGTTCCCCAAAGGCGCTCGAAAACTGCTGCTCTATCTGAAGTCGCCTAGCCTGCTCACGCTGGAGTTTGAGACTTTGGAGTCTTTCACTGGAGGACCCCAGATGTAAAGGAACTGCTAGTCCCTCTTCGATCAAAAAGTTGTTTAAGAGGGATCGATTCATTGGACAGTGGTAGCTACTGGAGCAGCTCATACTTCCTGGGAGGACATCACCAAGAGAGTTCAAGGAGCTCCCTGAGTGTGTTTTGATCTGTGTGCGGACCTTTCCAGATCTGTTGAAGCTTGGTCTGTCCATATAGCGTGCACCAAAGCTCTGACTACGAGCTTTGGCCCCATTCATGCCCAGTACTGGTTTAAGAGGAGGTCTAGTAGAAACAGATACAGACCGTTTGAACAGCCAGCCTTCCTCGTCAAATCCCCAGTCTAGCATTACACCGCTGTCTGACACAACAGGTTGGACAGAAGGTTCAGAATCTAGCGAGTTGCAACGGGTCTCAAACTTTCTGCGGGTGTTATCATGAGTGCTGGATTCATGTATTGTCTGGGGGTCACAAGTGAAAGTCTGAAAAGTCTGGATGCTTTTTCCAGAAGGGTTCGTATCGTCCTTGTTTTGCCTTCCGAAAATGAGGAAGGTATTTGCTTCTTGTCCAGCGATTGCCTCATGAGATCTGGCATTTACAGGAAGAGTCCTTTTTACGGCTCTTGAAGAGGAAGTCTGTGGATGGTAGTATGCATTAGAATATGCTGGTGGTAAGACTTCCGAGAGTTTTGGCTCACTGACACTCTGTTGGGATCTTTGCAAGACGCTCTGATTTGGCAATACAGAGGGAACGCCATTTTCAATATAACTCATGGTAGCTCTGTCTGTAGATAACCGGACAGATTCTGAAGCTGATTGTGATTCTTGAACTACAACAGGAGGTATCATAGATGAATGGGTGTGGTACATTCTACCTTCAGCACCCATTTGTGGAGCTGCATGTTGACCATCTAGTATTGCACTGGATTGTTGAGGTTGTACGACTGAAGAAACCTGATGCATATGCAACTTGGTTGGGCCAGTCATTGAACTTTGAGCCTGCCCTGGAGATGTTTGATCTTTGGGAAAGCTGTCACTACTAGGTCTGAGAAGAAGAGAAGTAGTTCGACCTGGGGGTCGCGGCGGGGATAGGGATCTGAGTTCTAAATCACAGTCATGGTCCTGACGTCGTTGTTTTCGTGGAGAGCATGGTAAGTTGTCATAGATACCATCTTCTGAAGAGTCATTGCTTGACTGAAGTCTGGCTATTTGTGATTTTGTGGGACTCTTTAAGCCATCACTGACCCCTGTAGACTTAAATATCTTTGAATGTTTCACGGGAGAAACAAGAGGTGAGCACTTTTGCATCTTCTCAAGAGACTTGGAACTTGATGATGCTGAATTATCCTCATCTTTCTCAGTTTTAGATAATGTGCTCTTGGTTGAACCATGGGCTTTATTTAAATTTGTCCTTTTGCTAGGGGCACTGCTCCCTGTAGGGTTAGGGTTAGGGCTGGGCTGTCCTTTGGGCCTTTGACCCTTGATAAGCTTTTGATGTAGAGGAGAATGTGTGTGCTTTTGTTGCTCTGGTCCTCCATCTGCACTCTTGCTCCGCAAAATAAAAGCCTTTCTTGCTGAGTCACAGAGTTGAGGTTTTGGTTTCCTCTGAGGAGATTCTGAGGCGGAATAGTCCTGGTGGTCACCGCCAGCTTGACTTATTGGGTCTCTGCGATGAGGAACTTCCATTGAGGAGCTGCGCTGCCTGGCTTCATTCATGCAGCACAGAGCTCTTGGTACAGTATGTTGAACTGATGAGCCAACATCACCTGTTCCCACTTCCACTTGTTTGGAGGACGCTCTTCCCTGTTGTCCTTTGACATAATCAAGCCTGGATTTACGGTCAGTGGATCTTTCCTGGTTATTGTTTCTGTCACTCAACTTTACGCCTTTATGTTTTTCTAGTGAATCTATCTTCATTTCCTCCAGATGTGTAAGGCTATCAGTTGGGCTCACACCAGGTTTAACTGTGGGTCCCTCCAGAAATAAGAAGTTGTCTGTGACAGGTGAAGGAAACAGACCAGAGTTCCCTGAAAGTTTCACAGGATCTACTTCAAATTCCTGAGTGACCTCCAACTTGTCCAAGCTTAGAAGTTCTTTTGCTGGCAGGTCACTGGATTCGCTGTTTGGTACTTTAGGCAATTCGTCATCCGCATCATCAGAGTCTACAATGGAAATCCTTGTTTCTGCCTTGAAAGGTTTACTTGTAGGGGCAACTTGCTTGGCTGTAGTCCCTCGCTGGGCAAACTTGACACCAAGTGAGTATATACCCTCGTTTGAGGTCATACAGTCTTTGCAGTGTGGTACAGATGGAAGGGAGGAAGTCCCCTTGGAGTTGGACATTTGAAGACGTTTCAGGCCTTTCAAAATGTGACCTTCCTTCCATCCCAGGTCTGTGTGCTCCAGAGCAGCTGAGTGATTGCTGGATACTGAACCAGTACTCATCCTTTTGTCTCGGCTTGAGGCACACTATGTATTAAAAGAGATATTTGCAATTACTGAAATAGCATTCATAATTGGCTTTTGCAAATGCCATTTTTTTCAAACAAAAAAGATGGATGTAAGGTGAATGATACCAACCTGCTTTGAGTAGCCACGTCCCTCTGCCCAAGTGTGGGAGCCACTGGAATATTCACTGCAAGCGCTGGAGAGTGAAAGCTCACTGCCACTGCCGCTGCCACTGCTGCGTGGGCACGTTAGACTCAGCAGGCTGGGCCACCTTCCTGCGGGAATTCCTGCTTTTCCATTCCTTTGGACCTCCTGAAAAAGAAGATATCTTGCAGTTAATTTAAAGGTAGTATTTTTCTAGTGGGTGTGCTAGAAAACAACCAAATTTCCCCCTTGTGGGACAATTAAAGGATTATTCTATTCTTCTATTCTATTCTAGAATATTTTCTGATGTGTGCTGCTATTTTTTTTACTTTTCTTTACCTATCATTTCACCATTGTAAATAAGAATGTGCTCATAATGACTTAAAGTTCATTGAAATGAAGTTCACACTGGCACACTTCACCATTGTGTGGTGCAAACTGGTATTACACAAACGTGCAGCTTGGTCATACTTTTTCAACACAAAGCATACTAGATGTATGGCATATAAAGCCATAGGGATGGTTTCTTCAAATTCCGCTGATAGGTTGATTTTAAAGGGTTAAAGCACAGTGATTTACAATAAGCACCTTAAAAACACAATAAAGAGACAACTGCTCCGGTGAAAAATTCATCGTACATGTGGGGTATGGCTGAATGGTGAAAGCACAAATGGAGGGCCTTTAGTGCACCTCATTTACAGGACAGATCAGTTTGGCCAAAACTGAAGAAAAAAGTCAAACTAAGGAAAGTACTTCAACTGTTAAAAGTATACACACTGTCGTTGTTGGGCGTCTGGTAGTACAGGCACTGTTGCTTCCTCACCACCATTACCTGATACAAAAGACTGTCAACAAAAGCTGCAACTCCCACCAGTATAGACAGTAGTTACTCCCAATTCAGTTTTTCAAAAGAGACTTGTAATAAGTCAACAATGGAAAACATATACTGTCATAATAAAATAATTGCAAACATCATAAAATTAACCCACAAATATCACCCAAATTCCCCCTTTTTTCATACCACAGCTGGCACATTGCCCGGGAAACCTGAAAAAAGTTCTAAAAGGGACCTGGAATGGTTTGCCAGTTCCTGGGTTCAGCACTGGGGTGGTCCCTCATGCACTATATGGACAAAACATTGATTCCTATATGAAGTATGAATGCTGTAGGGTTGTTGTTCTGGGGTTGACCTGTCAAACATCTTTGAGATGAGCGAAAATTCCCACAGCCACACTCCAAAAACTTGTAGAAAGCTTTTCTAAAAAACTAAGCCTCCTGTCCTGTCTTGCTTTATTGTGAGGTTCATGTGGGCGATCGTGGCTCAAGAGTTGGCAGTTCGCCTTGTAACCGGAAGGTTGCCGGTTCGAGCCCTGGCTTGGACAGTCTCTGTCGTTGTGTCCTTGGGCAAGACACTTCACCCGTTGCCTACTGGTAGTGGTCAGAGGGCCCGGTGGCGCCAGTGTCCGGCAGCCTCGCCTCTGTCAGTGCGCCCCAGGGTGGCTGTGGCTACAATGTAGCTTGCCATCACCAGTGTGTGAATGTGTGTGTGAATGGGTGGATGACTGGATATGTAAAGCGCTTTGGGGTCCTTAGGGACTAGCGCTATATAAATACAGGCCATTTACCATTTCTAGCACTCTGACTGGAACTGGTTCATTTGGGCTCAGAGAGCTCAGAGAGCCCAAATGACAGACAAAGACATCGATTGTAAAATGCATCCAAGTTCAGAGAGTTGGAGTCCAATCGTGGTATGGAAGACTAGCTGGTGATGCAGCTGGTCAGTTATCCATATATTCAATTCATTTGCAGCTAAAACTTTTGCAGTGGGGCTCCTGATGTTAACTTCCTAACAGCTATCAGTTCACCTGTGATCCATCTACAGTTAGAGGTTTGGGTTCAGATAACAGCCATGGAATTTTTGCTGTTTAAAAGCTTACCTTTTGGATGTTTTAAAGGAAAACTGTGTGTAACGGGAATGACAGACCCAACCACATACTGCACTTTAACACCCTTTATTAATTCCAGGTTGTCGTATTTACAACTCAGGGCTGTAGCTTTTCACCTGCGATCCACTATACAACAACAACACTCCTTAGGTCCCGGCACGTTTAATAGGGGAGGCATGATGAGCTAATTGACAAACCACGCCTTGCCACATTGTAATGTGGAAATGAAAGTGTAAGCATTCATTTGAAAGGTAAGATCTTCTAAAAACTTTCAGTTTGATTAAACTTAAACTCAACCCCAAACCCAACCCTCAGCAGGTCGCCAACTGCTGGATGGTATAAGCTCATCCTCTGATTCACACTGGTGAACACAGTACGTGTTCATCCACCTAATTCGTGACATTATGTGTTTCTTGGACGGCCGTTGGCTCTCCATTTGTCTCCGTCACAGTCCTTAAAATAATCAATATGCTGGATACACCGCTGTCTCTTTCCATCCAAAGGCTAATTGAGGAATGGGATGACATTTTCTACTCCTGCGGTCAGATGGCTCCTGTTTAAAAACGCTGAGTGTTTTCATCTTTCTGTGGTCTCACAGGTGCACCATGATCTCTGTGAGAGCTGCTGAATGAGACATTTTAAAACAATGCCTCTATTCTGACACAAAGGGAGGCTATTAACTGTGCCAAGAGCCTCTTGGTGTCTCTGCTGTTCATTTATATTTCAGCTGCATAAAGACTAATGACTGTTAGATGAAGATGATGCCCCTGTGAGGGCTAAAAAGCTAGAAAATGAACCAAAATCAACATTCACATTATTCCATTGACTCAAATGATGAGTCCTTTGGTGATATTTCTGAAAGCAAGTTTTGTGCCTGTGCCAGATGGGCCCGCGTGATGAATGTTTGTCGCAAGGACAAAAATGCAATCTTGTAGAACGAAAATTTCACAGAGCATTTTCCCTAAAAAGACTCCAGCTAATGCAAAATGCTTGTATTAAAGGTTAAGAGAGATAGACATGGTTTGAAGGGAAGTTTTGGGCTTTAATAGGCTTTAATACAAACTGAATATTTTATCACGCAATTTATTTTGGAGTACAATCCCCAGTTCCTTGTAATAACGGGCAACTTTTGAATGATTGGTTTACTGATTCAGAGTGTAGTGTTTTCCATATTTAAAGATACTGATGGATGTCCAGTCTGTCCTCTTTCCTGCGGAATCAGTTAATTACGTTTGTCAAACTGCTGCAGCTTTCTGCATCTGGTTTATGTCTGCTGTGTTTTGCACTTTTTTGATGTTATTTTTACTCGCTGTTAGATTCGGGTATGACAAGGTTAGGTTCAAGAAAACGAATGTTGCAAGAACTGGCCGGATTAAGGCCTCACTGAGATGCGTCCGCCACTTTGCAGAATTAAACGTATTTTTGGCCTGTCTGGAAAGTTTCCCACTTCATAATATTAATAATAATGTATACGTTATTGTTCCCTGTGGGGAAATTCCTGTCTGCATTTACAACATTCACTCACCTACTGAGCTATCCCTGCCCTTCATAACAACTCTGAGGAAGCAGTACATCTACAGTTTCCCTAGCCCCTTACCCTAACCATTAAAAATGAATGCCTAACCCTAACCCTTACCTTAATACCTAACCATAACCTAATTGTAACCCTGACACTAAAACCACATTTTGAGCCTCAAAAAGGGCTTCAAACTTGTGAGGACCAATTGTATGAACCAGATCTCCATTCAACCTCATGAGGTGGGCTTTGTAGGTCTTTAAAAAGGGGCTGTCTAACAAGACTTGTGTATCCCGTTTTTATGTCCTATAAGTGCTCTCTTTAGTTAAAACGTCCTGTGTTTTCTTGTTTTTCTTCGCGTCTATTCTAGTTTCTTGTCTGTCCGAGTTACCTTCCACGTGTCTGTCCTTTTTTCCTGTTTTTGGACTTCACCTCTCGTCCGTGCTGTATGACCTTGCCCTGGATTAAAGGTCTGAACTTTGAACTTTTAGTCTTCCTAATGCATTTTGAATTTTGATCCTCTTCTTCTGAGTCATTACTACCAAAGACTGACATTATCTTCAGTCACATTCTTTCAATCACTACCCAGAGCATCAGGGCCCCCTGAGCTAAGGTGGTCAGGCTTCACCACAAGCACAGCCTCCTGTAGGCCCACCACCCATAGGAGGAACCATGGGTTTAGTGTCAAAGATTATGGAATTATGCATTCTTTGCTTTGGCTCACCACAAAGTTCATGAGTTATAAACGTATTATGACAGTTAAGCAGGTTAAAATATGGACTCTGGATACCAGAGTTAACCAGAGGGTTTTTTTTGCCTTTCGCTGTAAATAAACTACGTAGATAAGATGATATCATCTACTATGGAAGACCACAGTTTGACTTTTAAATTTCATGGCTGGCGGGTTCACTTATTTGTGAAGGATCTTGTGTGGAAGTCTGTTACAAAGCCCGGCTGGCACTCGAATCGCTGGCATACTGCAAATGCCGTTTCCAGTCAGAAGGCCCAAAGGTGTCAAGTGCTGTGACCCTATTTAAAACGGCATCGATCGTTTAGAGAGCCGCCGAGGCCAGCTTCCTCTCGAAGTCATTAGTGTCATCTGTTAGCAATAATTAATGTGAATAGGAAATAATTGCATGGGGGATCTGGGGACCAATGTGATTTGGTCTTTTCATTGATATTCACCTATTATTTGATTATCCGAGCTATAGCCTTTACTTTGAGAACAGTGTGGGAGAAAGCCACATTTGACCGCGTGCAGATTAATCTGGAAACTAATTACAGTCAGTATGTCGAGGGCTATCTGAGATTTGACACAAGTGATGCAGTTTAACAAAACCCTCAATCAGAGCGGCGCTCAGCTTCAAGTCAAGGGCAAACTCGAGGGCTGTGGAAATGGGTTTTCCACTTCATGTTTTCAGATGGTTTTCCCACTCTGACAAAGAAGAAGGCGACTTCCTTTTGACCACGACAGAACCGACGCTGCAAACAAATACTTGCCATGTTAAAAAGTTCATAAAAGAGGACAGAACGTAGTAGTTCTCTGGATATGTCTTTATAGAGTCTCAGAAAATCCATTATTTTAGTTTTGTTTTCTTTTAAACTGAAGCACACTTTCTTATAAATAATTTTTCTAAACGATTGATGGTGAAAAGCCTGAGCTGTTAACATTTGGAGTTTTTGTCCTAACGATTCAAACAACTTATCCAATGTGTTTAATAAATACACGAGATCACCATCAGTGTATGGGTTATGCCACAGCTGCCCCCAATTAACAGTATTGTAATCACCAAAACCATTAATGTTTCTGTAACGGTTAATCCACCAGTATGTGAGCGCTTTTTAATCCTAATGATATTTTTATTGCCAAAATATAATTATTGTTGTTATGCATGAATTTTCAAATTTAATGTTTTCCAAAAAAAAAAAGCAGTTTATAATTTTTTTATTAAGATATTACAGTAATTAGCTTGAATTCCTGAACAGAAAAATTTGGGTATAAAAATGTGATTTCGGTTTATTATTCGCTCCATAAATAATAATATAAGCTTTAGTTTTAAATAACTTTTTGATAGAAAAGTAAAGTATTTGTATTTCCTTGTTTTTATGACAGGTGGTCTAATAAAGATGTTAAGCACTGTTGATGTATAAATTAAAGAATTCTTGAAAGTCATAAAAATTTGATATAAAATAAAGGAAATAAAGTCCTGAGGCTCTGTGAGGTACACGTTTGTAGACTGTAGGGACAGAAATAGACGCAGCAGCCCCTGTTTTTGGTGGCTGTAGCTCAGGTTGTAGAGCAGGTCACCTACTGATCGGAAGGTCGGTGGTTCGATCCCTGGCTCCTCCAGTCTGCATGTCAAGTATCCTTGGGCAAGATACTAACCCCAACTTGCTCTCCGATGCATCCATCGGAGTATGAATGTGTATGAATGTCATTAGAAAGCACTAAGTATAGATAAAGTGCTTGTGAGAATGGGTGTGATTGGGTGAATGAGGCATGTTGTATAGAGCGCTTTGAGTACTCCGGGAGAGTAGAAAAGCGCTCTATAAGAATCAGTCCATTTACCATTCATAGAACTGCTCTGTTTGCAGTCTGCAAGTTACCTTCATCACAGCAGCACATCAAAAACACCAAACATGCATCAAATGTGTTTAGAAAATTCTCTAAATAAAAAGATTTTCACCAAGTTTTAAGAGGAAAAGCTTAAGAGAGCATCTGTGTAAAAGCTAAAAGGAAAAGTGAGACGATAACTAAATAAGCTGCATGTATAAATGAAAGAGCTGAAATCACTTCGGTTTTGTGTAACTGCTGAACTGCGCTCTTGTCTGGCTGCAGGAGATCAGACTTTCTACGGCGTTCATTTAGATGAAACATGATTCTTCTTTTCTTCTTAGGGAGCGCTCATGCAGGAAGTGACACGCTTTGCTCTCGCCGCAGGGTTCGGATCGCTGTTCCTGCGAGCAAGCGCTTGCATGTTTTCTCTACTTCTTTCTCAGCTTTAATAGATCTGTAGAGCCACTGGGAGGAATAAACAACAAATCCAAGTTGTTTCCACACACAGTGCCGGCCTACAAGAATCTGCCTGACTGTTACAGCACACCTGCTGTGTCTCCTCAGATGGAAACATGGTTCCAAGGAGATGTTCTTCCATCCCATCACATCCATACTGTCAGTTTGACTGGTGATAGCTTCACAGGTGAGAGACTAAAGTGAAACTCTAGCACAAACCCAAACAGCTAAACATTAACCAACCAACCCTGAACCTTAATTTGAGAGGTGTGAAGACCAAATGAAAAGCTAAATCTCCACATTAAGCAACATTAAAAGAAATTAGTACATGAGCTCTTAATCATTTATTCTTATAAATAATAAAAATATAAATACATGGTCTAAATATCTGTGCATATAAGAAATACTTTTGTGTTTACACTCCTAACTTGTCACACTGGTGAGATCCAGGAGCTAAACCTAAACAGTTGTTCCAACAGCTCAGCTGAATCGGAGACAACCTGAAAGTGAAAGTGTTCGTCTGCAGGTAAACTCAGCTCATCAGATTTCTGGTAAACTTTGCTGCAGGGCAACAGCGGCCACTCTCTCTCTCTCTCTGCAGAAGAGATACCTGCAGCGCGCCCAATACACTCACTCCACACATTTAAGTGGACTCATCTTGCATATTTAGATTAATATAAAATATGAATCTACTAATAAATTATGAAGTATTATTTTTATAAATTAAGGTACTTAGTCAGTCAAATCTATTTACTTACTCATATATAAATAAAATAATAATAGTGGGTGTACATAGGAGTGATTTTCTTTTTCTTGTGGAGCAGTAAAACTCTGATCTACTGGCCTGGGGAGGAGGGCTGTGTGGGAAAATGTTGGACACTGATTAGCCTTCACTGCGTGGTGCAGTGAAAATAACCATCAGAATAACTATGAGCAATGTAATATACGCCTGCATTATGAACGCTGGATTAATACTAAAGAGTGGTGGTGCTTCTCCCATTGAACAGGCTGTTGTTTTTTTCTAACTTTAAAGTGCAGTCCTAAATACACTCTGCAGGACTGGAAACCATCTACATGGGGGGTATTTTAAAGTTATAATCACTGTGTAAAGACAGGGCTCACAGACTTGTGTGGGAGGCCTCTTGTGTGACTTGTGTGCATGAATAAATCATCGAATCGCTGCTTCCATTCAGCCTCTCAGTCAGAATAATACAGTGTGTTCAGTGTCAGCTGGTTGGTCTGCAGCTTATGGAGGATTCTCCACAGAGCATATTCTATTACAGCAATGCTTTTATCCCAGGCACCTCACAGCACTGCCACTCTGTGCACTTTCATGTTAGGGTTACTAATGGAAATCCTTAAGATCTCTGTGCAGCAGATCATACATGAACACCAATGATCACATCAAACAAGAAAGGATCAGCCTGGGAGATCCAGCTTACAAACTCATCATGTAGCTAATTACTGCTCTGACTTTAATGAGCTAGTCTGCGTTCTTTGTTAATGTAGATGAATGCCACTACTTTTTAAAAATTCTTCTTCTGTCTTTCAGTCTGAAACTTTTACTCTTAGATCTGAAGGTCTAAATCTTTAAAACGGTTCTTAAAAGGTTTCTTTTTTAAAAAGAAAGCTCAGTTCTGGATTAAAACAGCAGGCTTTTGAAGTTCTCAACTGTTTAAAGAACTAAATATTGGATTTGGCCTGGAGACTACTTTCAGCTGGGCGTTTAATACATAATTGGTGTAAAATTATTCATAAAGAAACTACATGTGAGGCTAAAAACAATTAAGCCAATAAGGCTTTGGAGTTGACGTCACGCTGCAATGCATTGTGGGAGCGCAGCACCATTTTAGCAGGCCACGAATCAAAACAAACACTCTGTTGTTGGAAGGAAGATTGCTACGAATCAAACTTAAAAGCAGCTCAAAAGAAAAGGACGTTGTAGAGACAGATTGCGTCCGGATGCAAAGAGACGTTACTTGCAAAAAATTGCGTGCATTGGAAATGTGGACCCGTATGAAATACGGCCGTGGAGTAGAAACCCTGAAGACCAACCACTATTGATTTAGCCTGATATATTCTCGTACCTTGTCTGTGGAGTCAGCACATACACTGCGAAACAATTTCGCAATTATAAATGTTTGGAGGCGCACATCCAATTCACCAAGGATGGATACAAGATTTAGCTATTTTTAAGCCTCCACATTGTGAATTTGCCATCATTCAAACAAAGGTAAGTCAGCTTGAGTACTGCAGGTAAAATGCGTTTGATTTTCCCCCGAACATTCAGATTAGTGCAGCATAAATCCATTCATGAGGGGGAAATTACAGTGAGAACATATGGAGGCTCTGTTAGATGGATAACATCTAACAGAGCCTCAGCAAGGTCTGTCATCTCGGTTGTGGGCAAAAGACCTGCAACTGACAAATAAAGGCCATCTCATCTCATCTCATCTCATCTCATCTCATAACATAGTGAGTTCAGTGCACTGATGTGACATTGTCCTGAAGGATTAAGTCATTCTCTATGGTTAAAGAAATTGCACTAATTAATTCATATTTATTATAAATAATCCTAATTATACACCTTGCTTCCTTGTTTATGTCTTGTGTAACTAAAAATACATCCTATTTTAGTTTTATACATTGGTTAATGACCTGCAGAATCTCCTTGTCATATTAAGTGATTTATAATTGTCACTTAAAGTTGAACTTTATGCTTTCTCCCTGTTGAAAGTGATTACATCCTTGCCTTACATGCTTTAGGTTCATTTATTGCGGGCGGGTTTCTGAAAAAGAAAAAGAGGCAGATTTAGAATATAACATGCAGCGTTCTATAGATGGATACATAAAAAGATAAAAAATTACATGTATGTGCTAAATTTCTAAACACTTTATTTTTATTGTTATTTATTCTTTATTATTTATGATAAATGGATTTGAAAGTAGATAAAACACATTTGTGTCGGCCATGGGTCATTAAAGTTTTTGTCTTTAAATTAACTTGCAGCCATTAACCTCTTAAGCCCCAACGCCCCCTGATACGGGGGCAAAAGGCAGGAGATCAGTTCGGCTTGGGGCTTAAGAGGTTAACTTGCAACCAGCATTGCAGCCATGGGTCATTGTGAGCATCACAGGGAAGGTTGAAGACGCCCACTGCACCTATATGGCCAGAAACTGCAGTTCTTCTAATGAGCACTTGAGGGTCCAGCAGGGAATCAGTCCACATAGAGTCCCATGTTAAAATATTCAACTTGACAGCAGAAACAAGCATGTTTACAGCCTCGGGCATCTTTGCAGTAACAAATATCTGACATAAAAGAATAATAAATGTTAGAGCTACAAGAAAACCTGATAAAAATAAGAAGATACTGACAAATCCGGTGATCTGGTGACTTCTTTAGTTTTGCCCTAAAAGCAAACACGTGTTCGTCTTTATTCTTTAAACATGGAGTGGTACTGTTAGCAGACCAATACCAGTATACATCTTGGGATCTATACTGGTTTGCACTGGGAGCAGCAGTTCCAGGAAATATTCTGGGGCCAGAATCAGGCAGGAGGAGAAGAAGGAAACCACAAAAGAAGTTCATGGATGTAATGAAGGAGAACATGCAGAGGGTTGCTGTGACAGCGAAGGCGATAGGCGATAGGAGATAGAGGCCAATGATCCACTGTGGCGACCTCTAAATAAATGCACCATATAAGCTCACCCAAACTCTGCATGGGGATAAACGTTTGTATAATTTAGCTGTCTGCTTGACTTCCCCTCAGATTGTTTTGTTGTTAGAGCCCTTTGGAGCGTTTGTCCATCTTGTATATACAGTCTATGTAAATGATTCTTTAACAACAGTTAAGAAGTGTGGTTGTTTCCGTTGTTCAAAAGTGAGAGGTGGCACTCATGTCTAAGTGTTATATCTCAGCCACAGGTTTAACTTGAAGAAGATACACCTGATTGTCACTTCTGGTTCAAAAAACCCAAAAGTAAAGTGACTGTGGCTACATCTATCTTTTATTTACAGTCTGTGGGTTTTCCAACAGCAGGAGAGCGTACTTGAATGCGAATGAACGTCAGGTTATCCAGAGGAATTTGTGGATACACACAATACAGCAGGATCAATGTATTGGTGGTTTTCCATTGGACTGGATATGTGGATCCTAATTCTTCCATGTCCCCTTCCTTGTTTTACGTTTGCTGTCTATTTAAAACCTAAAGTGTGAAAATCATGACGTGCCCGAGGCACTGAAGTGGTAATTTGCAATTAAGCCATTTTCACTGCTGCTGAACCAGCCCGCTGATCAGCAGACCATTCAGACACAAGGACAATGTACTTAAGCTTCCATGGACTCTTAAGTTCACTTTCAATTTCACAGTCTCATCAGAATTCGTCCATGCATCTCTCAAAGCTGCCCAAAGCAAGGTTACACTCATTCAGCCGCTCCTCAGACCAGCTTTCTGCGCTCTGATCTCTTAAAAACAGCTTCCATCCTCTCTGATCGAGCCTCATTCAAACCACTGTCTCCTCCACCTCCTCATCTACAAGGCTTCCAATTGTTAATACTTCTCCCTCATTCATAGCTCGCTGTTTTTTCTTTGTTGTCTCACCTTCAGGTCTTCACTGCTGCTGAGAGTTTTGCCTGCTGGGCTCAAAAGATGCAGCTCATTTTAGTGTCAGCAGGAGTGAAACGACAGAAAAGAAACAAGGAAAACTAACTGTAAAAACTAACTTGTCTAAATTACAGGCATTTTCACTATGTCCTTCGCTACAAGTGAAAAACCTGGGTGTTATTTTTGACTCTGAGCTTGGTTTTATCCCACATATTAAACATGTAACCAAAATTGGATTTTATCATCTAAAAAATATAGCCAGAGTCCGCCCTATTCTCTCTCGGGCCAACACGGAGATGTTGATGCATGCTTTTATTACCAGTCGCATTGATTACTGTAATGCCCTGCTCTCTGGTCTTCCTAAAAAGAATATTTCAACTTTACAACTTTTACAAAACTCTGCAGCTCGTGTGCTGACGAAGACGAGAGGGCGGGCCCACATTACACCGGTTTTAGAATCGCTGCACTGGCTCCCCGTGTGTTTCAGGATCGATTTTAAAGTTCTTTTATTGGTTTTTAAATGTCTTAATGGTCTTGGGCCTTCTTATCTCTCAGATCTGCTTTTACCATATGAACCCTCGCGGACCTTGAGGTCCTCTGGTACTGGCCTTTTGATTGTCCCTAAAGTCAGGACACATACTCACGGAGAGGCAGCGTTTCAGTGGTATGGTCCTCGTCTGTGGAACAGCCTGCCGGAGGAGCTCAGGGCCGCAGAGAACGTACATGTTTTTAAGAACAGGCTCAAGACCACCTTTTTAACTTGGCTTTTACTTAACGTCTATTTATTTTACGCTTATTTATTCTATCCTGTTATTCTATTGTTAATTTAGGTTTTACCTAATATTTATTGATTTTATTTTTATTCATTTTTTAATCTTCTTACTCTATTTATATTTATATTTATATTGTATCCCGTTCTTATTTATTTTATCTTTTTACCCAGTATATACTCTTATTAGGTCATATCTCCAGTGTTTCCTCAGAGGGCGCTCTCTGCACCGGGGCTGTGATCGACCGTGGCCGCTGGGGCTCTGGGGGTCCTCTCAGCCTGGCTGGGGGGCTTCTTTGCCTCCCTCCTGCTGTGTGCCCAGCCTGGAGGCTGCGGTCTGTGACCGGCTCCCGGTGCAGACGGCTCCCCATGATAGTGTTTCCTCACTTGGCTCATGCGTACCCAGTCCAATTTTACTTTTTAAGTGTGTGCGTGTGTGTGTGTGTGTGTGTGTGTGTGTGTGTGTGTGTGTGTGGGGTGGGGGGGAGGGGGGGGGGGGCTGCTTTTAACCATGTAAAGCACTTTGTGCTACATTTTTTTTTTTGTATGAAAAGTGCTTTATAAATAAAGATTGATTGATTGATTGATACTGTAGGTGGTGAAGTGTATGGAGGACCAAAGCTGTCAAAATTAAACTGTGAAATAAAACAATAACGAAATGGCCTGGTAAATAAATGGTAATGAACAAATATGATATCAAGTGCACCGCAAATTGTAAAAATAACCTTTATTTAAAATGTAAAAATGATATTTCTGCTTTAAATTGATTCTGTATTTGTTAACTTTTGTATTTATTGCTGCAGTGAAGTGGGAGCTCAGCATGAAGGTTGAATCTGGTGATTTACTGGCTCATCTGTGCTCCTACCGACGAGTGTATAAATAACATGGACTCTTTTCAATGGCCACCAGGGGGCGCCTCTTTTGGTTGCAAAAACACTTCAGGTTCTCTGTGCTGACCTGTGGAAACAGTTTCCTGATGGCTTCATGGGCTCAGTCACACAATTCAGGTCGTACTTCTCTCTTTTCTGATGATGTTCTGTCCTGCTTCCCGGTCTTCCATGAAAACAGCAGTCTCTTTTCTTATTTCTTCTTATTATTAATATTTATATACATTTATTAGTTCCAGTTTTCCATATAGGTGTGCTGCTGCACTTTAATATTTAATATCGTTAATATTTATGTAAAAAAAATGCTGATTAAAGAAAGTTAACACTGATTTACATGACTGCAAATTTCCAGTTCAGCTTTCTGAGCTTTGTTAGAAGTAGAAAATCTGTGCTTGTGAACCGTATGCAAAAGAGGTTACTGAGAAAAGCTGTTGTTTGTGTTGTAGCTCGCACCTGTCTTGTAAATCTACATGCATTTTCCAGCACTTCAAAAATAAAGTGGACTTTGTTATATGACTTCACAGAACTGCAAAATCAAATGCTGTTTGAAGCCCTTCAAAGGGTCAAATAAATTTGACTTTATTATGTATTTGCCTTTATCTGTCACCCCCAAGAAGTTGATCTGAGGAAAGAAACACCTGCCGCTGTTTAAACAACCTCGCATCACCGTCTCTCTCGAGTATCGCTCGGCGGCTGAAGTGTAATAACACTGAGACAGACGACCCTGTGACAGAGCAGTGAGACTTTAAACGGTGATGGCTCTCTGGCACAGAGTCAACTGTAGGCAAGGATGCTGTTGTAAACAGTCCAACTGTTTAATAAAAAACACCCAGAGAAGAAAAGAAGGCACTGGCAGTGTGTACCCGCATGTCACAGTGGTCCTTATAGCGTAAATCCTACTATAGGGCTACTATAGGGACTACTGCACATGTGTGAGATTAACCAGCTTGCTTCATGCCCTGGGGGCGGGGCTATGGCTCTCTACATCCTCTTGCAGACCATTACATGGGGAAACCATTTGAATACAAGCGCGCCGACCCACACAGGTGTGCACACAGGTGTTCACTGTTCGTAGACTTAAATCACACCTTTCTTGGCTGCTACTTCAAAGCACATTGTGCGCTGTCTGTCCTGCGTGCTGCACAACAACATTCAATATTTAGTATTTACTGCTGTTTACACTTAGCTAGATTAATGCGATGGTGTTGTGTTTAGTATGTTGCTTTGTTTTGGTTTTTTTTGCTTGTTTTCTATTCTTTTTCTCTCAACAGGTGATCCAGGAGATATTTTCCCCCCCCCCTTCCTCACTGTCCCTCTCCCCTTCTGTTTTTCTTTTCCTTCCTCTTTCTTTCTCCCTTTCCTATCCCTCACTCATGTCTGTCCCGTCTGTAACAACTGAAAATAAAATAAAATAAATAATAAAAACAAAGGTCGATCAAATGGACCAATACGGCAATGCCATGATGATCCATTTGGCAAAATAAATCCATTGGGTATCCTTGTTGGTCTTCAGACAACAATTCTGACGGCTAAAGAACCAAATGGGACAGGCAAAAAAAAAAAAAAAAAAAAGGTAAAAAAAAAAAAAGAGATTAACCAGCTGAACATCAACTAAAATGGAAAATTATTTTAAAAATTACGGTGTGTAAAATTTAGATCTCAGTAAATTGCAGATTTTTTGCAATTAGCTGTGATGGTGATTTCCTTCCCACCCAGTTTATGAGAACACTGGTCAACATGACTACACACTAATCTGTGTATCTTTATGAGTACTACATAAAATTAAATAACCTAAAAAAAATTACTGACTGCACTTTTTAAAGGGAAATTTTGACTACAGAACCCAGATTGTATATTTATTTCACTGAGGTTGGGCACGCACAGGAGGAAGTTACCGATGTGAAACAGTCAAACAACAGTAAAACTACAAATGAGCACATAGGACTCAAACTCCAGTTGCCTGGGTGAAAGTCCAGCAAACACTTTGTATCAAACACTGCAGAAACAAGTAATGAAATAAAAGCCTAAAGCAATCAACCACTAGGACTGGGTGATTAATCAAGTCTTAAAATCAGTCATGATTTTTGGTAATGAGCGATTATAAAAAAAATATAATTTTCACTATAAAGCTCGTGTGTTTTTCTTTTCATGCAGATGAAGTTACAAAGTTAAAGCACTCCCCTTCGCCTCTACAGTGGTGTTTTGTCACCCACTCCTGTTTCAACTTTGTGACTGACGTGTTTGTTGGCTGTGGGACTTCACCTGGTTATGTCAAGACATACCACAATGGACGCCGTGGGCTGGCAGGGATTCAATTTGGCCCAGTGAGACGACCTTTATGTTGGAAAACACTTGATAATCAGGATCTGCCGCTATAAGTATTGTGGTGGGGCGTGGTCTGCGGTGCCGCTGCAGGGGAGGCGGACGCACCTGAGTGGCTTAAAAGTCTGTGCTGACTGTTGTAGTTGTTGTTGTTGGCAAGTGTAATAAAAGCGTGTTTCTGAATGAATAATAATAACTGGATTAAATGAGATGAGAGTTGTTGACTGAAATATAAATTTCTGGTTGTTTTCGCCTCTCACTCTCCCCTGTGCTCTTTCTAGGGCTCTAAGTCTCTTGAGACCTCATCAGCAGCATAAGAAAATCCCCGAAAGAGCCTAAATAACCTCATTGTTCCTTTTCAGACTTCTTTCCATCTTGCTTCTGTTAGCTTGCTGAGTTCATACAATTGGTCAGCTCTTAGTTTAAGCAGCCGCACCAATGAGCTTTTGAAGGATCTCTCAGGACTTCTTTATCCCTCAATAAGGATCCTGAAAGTCCCACCTGATAGTTCCTGCAGTAGAAATCATCTCTACAGGGGTGATCATCTTAAAAACAAATGTATGAACAAGGACAATATAAATCAGAGCAGGTACCTGTGAACATGGAAATGTTTTTCTTATTTAACCATCTCCTTCTTTGTTCTCCTTTGGCTCTAGTGGTCCTGCAGTAAAAGGCACAGCAGAGTAACAGCTAGAGAAAAAAATGATTTGTTTCGTCTCTCGCTTGTTATCTCCTGAGCTGTGAGCGGCGTTGCCGTTACCTCACTCGGAGTCAGTCAACCTGACGGGGAACAGGTGTGCTGTCGTAGTGATTAAGGAACCTAACAAGCACAACTCGCAGTCCAAAACAAATTTTCCATTTCAATAATTCATACATAATTACCCCTGTGTTACCCAGCAAATTGATAAAAAGCCAGAGTGTCATGTCTCCAATATCAGAGCCCTCCACATTACCTTCTCCACATCGTTGATTGTCCCTCCGCTATGGGGACAATGAAATGACACATTTCATTTTTTTTCAAGGACTCTTTGCAGCTGGATCAGAGTGCAGGGGCTAATGGGTTTTGGCCTCTTTGCTCCCACTTTGCTGTAATCACACCGGTCCTCTGCTGCCCGAGCTCATCACCACAACAGGTGATGACAAAGAAAGACGGGACTCAAAATAATAATGCACATGAAATATTTGTGTCTGATGCCACCAACTGTGCACCACAGAGACGGTTAGGAACTATGAGGGTGTTTAAAATCATTCCCACTAGCTTATATATCAAATATAAATATGTCAGTAGACTAATTTTGGGTAAATGTCACGCTTACGGAACTGCAAGAACTAAATGAAAGTGTCACTTCTACAGAAAAGCGTCACTGCAGAGAAAAACTGGAGTTGGACAGCGTTTTGGGTTTCAAAACTTTAACCCACATAATCAGTGCTGTAGAAGATCAAATCACAGATGGCAGCCACTGCAAAGCTGCACTTTCTGGACACGTTTTCATTCTTGTAGCAGAAGGATGGACACAAACTAAACTGCCTGTGAACAGTTCGTGCATGATTTGAGTGGAGAGGTCTTATTTTGTATAGATTTTAGGGGTTTAGGTGTGTACAAGTGCAGACGTGCCACCTGTTCAGCTCCTCCTGGTAAAACAGAAAAACAAATCAAATCGGGCAGTTTCTTTACTCTTTTTCATGCTGCTGTAACACAAGAATTTTCACCCATGGAATCAATAAAGTATCTATCTGTCTAAATGAGACATCTCCAAACCATCTAAACCTTTATCCTCATTATTATTGAGCCATCCTACTTGAGGGCTCTTTGATTCCTGTAGCGACACCTTGGTTCACGTTACCGGCAATAAGTCAGTCAGTAAGTCTTTTGTCTTGTCTCTAGCTTTTTGCAGCTGGTGTAGTTTCTCTTAAATTCAGCCAGTGACGACCTCCAGCTCACACCGGATGAGCAGGATGAGCTTGGGCACCTCCACGTGGTGCAGAAAAGGGACAATCCCCAAAACTGGGCATAAGCTGAAGGAGTGGGACGTGAGTGGAGAGAAAGAATCTCAGATGGATTGATACCAGGCTATGGTGGTGAAGAGGTAAAGCTGTCAATTAACAGGTTAATCTTTGACCCCATCCTGACCTATGGCCCTGAGCTGTGGGAGACAGAATAAGGTGGATGTTGTCACAGAGTAGAGCTGCTACTCCATTAGTCAGTTGAGATAGAAAGAGTTCTAGGACTTTGAGCACCTCCAAGGTGAGGTGTTTTGGGGTTTTCCACCAAGCGAGCCTGAGGCAGAGCAACAACACAAGGAAGAGTTATGTCTCTGAGCTGGTTTGGTTTCTCGTCATAGAGCTGGAGAAGGTGAGTGGGGAAAAGCTTGGATGAGCAGTAGAAAATGGATGGAAAGCATCTACTCTGTATCTGTCTTTATGAAGCGCCTTGAGGCGACTTTTGTTGTGATTTGGCGCTATATAAATAAAATTGAATTGATTTTAAGTAAGCATTTTCTTTACCACGACTGAGATGCAAACTCTCCACCTTCAGGGAATTCTTCAGTAAGTCAGAAGTACAAAAAAAAGTTTGTTGCTTAGCTGCACAGTGGGAGGTCTCATCAGTAACTTTTCTCCAGATGACGACAGACACAAAGTTTGAATCAATCATTTAAAATGCAAGTCTTGTTCTCAAAACTTTTGTTTGTGACTAAACTGGAGACAAATATAACAACTGCGGTTAATATTCAAGCTTCGGGCGGTGTGAGATAATTATCTTACACTACTAATGTAGCCTCCTGGATTACTGGGAATGCTGCATTAGTGAATCAAAGGCTTGGCATTTGGCACATAAAAGGGGTTTTTTGTCATGCTGCCAGCAATGTTGGGTTATTAATATTCTGAACTTTTTTCTGCCACAAAAAAAAATCATTCAAAGCACAAAAGTTTGGAATTCAACATCCACACTGACAAACAGATGACAGTAAAGTTTATTTTCTGGACCGAGAATGATCTAATAAGTATTTAGCTGAGTGATTAATGTGAGGAAAGAGAGTTTAATCAGTGGAAATTCAGCTAAAAAGGTTTGGTGGAGGATGGAGAGACAGACTGCGGGTCAAACAGTCGATCCTCTGATAAAAGAAGCTCGAGAAACAAACTCAACTCAATAAACTTCACACGCAAACACAAAACGAGCAGCCAAATTAACAAGAAGTCGGGTTTAATGAGAGGAAAAAGTCTGTAGGTACTGTACTTCTTTCCAGCAGAAGCAGCTGAGCATCTCTGCAGAGATGCAGACACTTCTTCTGCCAGTCTGACCTTTAACGAAAAGGTTAAAGATGAAGGACGGCGTGTCCAACTCTGCTGAGCTCGCAGCATGCTTAACAGCCTGGAGTGGGAATTGTTGGACCTTCCTGTAAAATTTCCTTGAAGAAAATTGAAGAAATATGTTTTTGCTAATTACCAGTTCAGTCTGTGACAGCAGACTGGTCCCCTGACCGCAGAGTTTGTCAGAGGGGAGGAATTATGCTGCGATCTCTGGTAATCCAAAAAGACCTTTTGAAACTTCCTCCCTGCTTTCTGCGTAACGACTACAGCATAAGGCTCAGAGACTCACGCCATTAGGATTCAAGGAGTTTTGCTCTGGCTTAAATTCCTCCACAAGTCTGTTCAAGACCAATCCAAAGCACTATTTCAGTATCCAGCAGGTAGAAAAGCGTGCTGTCAGTCACACCCTGGCCCCACACACTCAGATTTCACCCCTTTAACCTCAACATTGACCAGGTCACCAGCGACCTCTCGGAGGGTACAGTTAGGATTTGCTTTAGCCAAATAAAGTCTCACACAAAGTTTGTGACGTTTGGATGTTCTAAGTATAGAAGACTTTTATAACCCTGACCCTTACTGGGTCACTGAGTTTGGTTTGTAACTTGCTTTAACCTTGTTCCGTACTTGTGTTTGTTTTTTGCTCTAATTTTGTTCTTTTGTCTGGCTTCAGTAACCAAAAGACTTTCCTAGTATGTTTAATATAACAAAAGAGCAACGAATCAATTCTGTGAAATGTGCAAATTTCCTGTAAATGTTTGATCTAATTTCACATAATGATGCAGAATAATTTTGAGACTTGGAGGAAAAAATGAAAGAAGATCGTCTCTCACGTCCCGGCATGATATGTATGATTTCTAGAAGCTTGGCAGTTTAAGGCTTCTTGGGCTGGAATCTGCTCGTATTTCCAGGTGTTAAAGTTTTAATACCCCTCAGCAGCTGCATAGTATATTAGTTATATTAGTTACTGCAGATTGAGGGTCCAAATACCAGTCAGGGCATGCCTCTGGTCAGGGTCTCAGGACAGACCCCTAATGCTGCTCAGCCTGCGAGTATGACTGAGAGACACAACTAACAGAAAAACACACAGCTGGGCTTGTTTCCCCCTCAGGCCGTTTGCTGTTCATCATCTCCACTCTCTCCCCCCACCTTCCTGTCTCCTGTCGCTTTTAGATATAAAAAGAAAGACTTTATTTATCCCAAAAGTGGGAAAATTAACTTCTTTCCAGCAGCCAAAACATCCAAAATAAGTTAGCTTGATGAAATAAATACAAGATCACCACAGCAGGTAGCTCCACATGTATGATTTGGCAGATTTGTACAACAGACACCCTTTCTGACATAACGCCGTAGGGGATTTGTGTCTCCTGCTGGTATTGAACCAGCAACGTTTACACTATGGAGCCACTAAATTAATAAGAAATATAATGAATACAGATGTTGTGCAAATGTTTAAGACAGTGTGGAGCTTCATGTGCAGTAAGAGGTCAGCATGGTCAGGATCCATTAATTATCCACATCCATTCACCACACCCACGCTCGTTAGGATGAGCCCCCGTCAGCTGATGGAGGAATCCAAACAGCGTGATGCAATGAAGCAATAATTCTGAGTAAAATGCATCTGAATGATATAAAATCCAAATTTTGTTCATTCAAAAAACGAATCATTAAAGAAAATGTGATTGGTATGTAATAAGATTACTTAAAATCAGAATTTTGGGTGCAAATATTTTTCTTGCTGGTGGAAATCAGATTTAAAGTCTGGAAAACAAAAAAACTTTATGTCCATGTGCACATTTTTTCACAGGAATGAGTTTTTTTGCGCACAGGAAAAGCGGTATCAGTTCAAATAATAATAAAGGGTTGTTTAAAAAGAATTTATAAAGTGCTTTGAAAAGCAGGTGAAAGTAGAAAGCTTACAGGCTAAATGCAAATGAAAAGGCTGAAAAAAGTTAAAAAGAAAGAAAAACATGAAGATGCAAAATAGAAACGAAATAATTCAGATGAAGGAAAATGGCTAGATACAAAATCTATAAAAGACATGTAGTGGCATCACACAAAATCAAAGGGATCTTGCCCAAAAAATGAAGTATATTAAGTGTTAAGTGTTTTGTGGATTGACTGAAAGCGTCAATCCACAAAACACAACAAATATTTTATCAAATCTGCAAACAAATTACACATTTTTGAGAGTTTTCTGTTCAGTGAATGCTAAATCAAAACTGAAAGAAGTGAAGGAATACCCCAAAAAGCTGAGGACGGCATCGCTGCAGCCTTCCAGAATTAATCAAAGTGTGTGGTGTAGTAGCCCGCTGCACAGTGATTTGCAGAGCAGGTATTCAGCAGTGCAGCACACATGTCATGTATTTGTAGTTGGCTTCAATGAGCACGAGCGTTCCTGCTGGTACAGTGACAGCGAGAGATCCTCAGCGCACGCTAATAACACGTTTCTGTCAGCAGAGCTAAAACCTGTTTGAATTCAGGGCTCAAATAAAGGCTAACAAACCGTGCTCTGCCATCTCTGCATTCAGCGGTCAGTTCGAAATACAAACAGAAGCACCTGTCCATCAAAAATAAAGTCGATTATTTATGGGAGAATCATCAGCTGACCTCAGAACAGCAGAAAAACTTCATGAATCTGTTATTTTTTGTTTCTTTCCACTGCAACACATCTCTGCTGTGCAGACCAGCTGGACTCGTCTAGCAGAACATCTGCCATCGTTGGCTGTTCAGTTTCTCAACACTCAAATTGCCATTAAATCAGAGTTTAGGAGATTTTAATTAGTTAGAGATTTTATTCATGCTGAGTGATTAAATCTAACTTGATATAACTGTTTGGAAAGTGTGACACAGCCGACCGTGACTTTGATCAGTTGCAGATGAGTCAGCCCGTCAGAGAACAGCACTCAGACTCATTATTACTTGGCACTGAGAAGAGTAGACATGTGGCTCCTGTCAGCACGATTACTCACATCTAATAAAAAACACAGACACCTGTGGAGCCGACACAGCTGCATGAAAAGTAAAATTAAACTACACAGGGGACCATCGCTTCCATGACGTGCCCTCAGCGTCATGACGGACCCTAATGCTAGATTCGATAAGCCACAGACCCGAGCTCAGAATACTGCAACAGCTGCACACCTGCAAGCCACTCTGCAACCCTCCTCCACACCAGCTAATCCATTTCTAACCTTCGGGGAGATTTAACTCTGCTCAATTAATATGTATGGAAACGTGGTTTTTGCACAATTTAAGCTAACATGAGCTAGCATGAATCCCAAGAAGGAAACTTTTCCTGTAATTTTTATTTTTATTCTCATAAAATCCTGATTTAGAAAAATATTTTCTTTTGCAACATAAACTTTTAAACTTTTTATTCATATCAGCTTCGAACTTTATTACAGCAACTCTCTGAACTTCAAACTAGGAAAACAAATGATTGGATATTTGAAACTGAATTATTAACAGGTCTGTGCAGAGTGAACTTAAACACGGCATTAATACCTTTATTTTATTTTTGTTTAATTTTATATCTGTAACACATAAATCTATAATTATGTACATTGCATTATGTGCTTTTTTGAACTTTTAAAGTCATGCTAAAAACATGTAGGCTATGATCTCCACTGCAGTTAGAAAGCAAAATATTTTTGACTCGGCTGTTCTGAATTGAGGTTAATGACTTTGATAATGATAATTACTCTGGATCGCACAAATGTATCATTTTTTTAAACCTTTGATGCTTTTCAATCAAAATAAACATCACAAAAATGAATTTTTTCAGATGAAGAAACTTTATTATTGCTGTCATGTTAGCTGACTTGAGATGTAGAGAAGTGTTTAAAAAGGGATGTTCTGCACTCAGCTTCACCTCTGTTCGGGTTTCTAATGAGCTGCTTTATTTCTAAATGCTGAAAATGATCTCATTTAAGCCTCACTTTCCTTTCAGCCCTCTGCAGTGTGTATGGGGAAGCCTGTCACTGTTTCTGGGAAAGAAAAAAACTGTTTGTGCGGTTTATTAGTTAAAGCTCCACTCACTGAGAGGTGGAATAAGAGCAATTAAGAATAAATTTAGTCAATAAATAACAAATGAAGACAGACAGTTACTAATGTTCCCATAACTACTTTAAATGCTTTTAATTTTCTTTTGACTTTTGCAGCTTGCCTGTAATTTCATCATTGTTTGTCTCGGCATAGTCTTGCCTTTTGTCTTATTCTCTCTCAACCAAATCTTCTTTCCAAAGATTTTTTCTGGTGCAATAACGAGGCTTCCTACAAAGCTTTGTTTCATGTTTCAGACAGCATGAAACTAACAGCTGACACGATTCTGGGCCTGTATCTGTAAATGCTTTTGTTTGGAAGATATAACAGCAACAAATGAGACATTAAAAGGTCTTAAAAGTCTTAAAATAGTTTTTAAGGTTATTTAATGTTTCTGATGCTGAGATAATACCAAAGATGAGTACCAAAAGCTGATAAATGACTTATTTCTAGTCTGTTTTAATTAAGATTGGATTTCTCAACCATGACTTATGCCAAACCATATGATTTAAAACCTTCTGGACAAACAGTCTCTGTTAGCTGGATCACCTCAATTATTAATAAGAAACTGACAAACTAACAAGCCTGAGCTTGGCTGTTACTGGCATCTGTGATTGATAATGTGACTTCTAACCCGCTTTCATGTCCAGATTATTTGAAACTGTTATTAGCAGCAAAATGTTCACAACAGTGTCGCCCACCCAGCTGTCCCGATGCAGGTGGCACTTTTAATTGGCCGGGTGAGGCAGGGGTTGTTAGTCAAAAGGCTTCCTGTCAGGGTTAACTCTTTCATTTATTACCAAACTATTGAACTTTACTGTGCTGCTATAACTTCAGTTTTGTTTTGTTTTTTGATACAGAATTCAATTTTGGGATTGCTGTGATCCCCGTGTTCCCCGCCTTATCTAGGCTAATGTGTTAGCTTAAGTCGCTGGTTAACGCCTCCAGGTGACAAAAAGTAATATTAGAATTCAGTTGGAGTAAAATTAGAGACTACCTAAAGAAAGTAAGACCAATAGTTGCCCTTTTAACCCCTCTGTGTTCATGTGTTGCTGGCTTATTGCGTTATTTTTTAAAAGCTGTGCAGGAGATGAAAACCTGCTGATAAAAGCTAACTGCTACAAGCTAACAAGCTAAAAGAGTCATGCTATGATTCTCTTTGGGTTTATCACTGCAAGACCTTAAGATTTTAGTAATTTTTGACATGAAAGAAGTTTATGTGCATCTTTGAAGCTCTACAGTACAGCTGACAATGGAGGTCAACAAAGTGAACGATCAGCTGTCATCACAGCTAACTGAAAAAATGAAAAAAGAAAAAAAGCTAAGGTTTTAACCTCAGGAGCTTTCCAATTAGAAAAACATGCTCTCCTCTGTCTCCCATTTCTGCACCACTACTTTCCTGTCACAGCTGTGTGAGAGGTCTGCCTCACTATTAGGCTAAAGTCTGGCATAATTAGCATAAAAGAAGAGAAGGGTAAGGGCCGGTAATCCTTGTTTGAGGACGTACAGTGCACTCGAGCATGAAGCCGTGACAAAAACTACACTAATTAGGACAGAAAGAAGAATATAAATCCAGCTGTAAACCCGCTGTACCTCTCTGCGAGTTCATTTGAACACATCCAGGGTGGGTTTCTCTGTCTTTGTGGTCCTCGCTGAAAGTTAGTAACCTTTAGAAGTGGAGCGCTGCTCATGTAAAATTCAAACAGCCTTGGAGCATGCTAGCTCTGTCAGTTTGTGTTTGTATCCGCCGCGCCGTGAGCTCCTACCTGGGAGACGGGAGTCGTGGACATTTTGACACGTTGTTGAAACAGCACGCTCAGTATGCGGTTTTGTTGCTCCAAGTCAAACACACGGGTCCGCAGCTTCACACACTCCTCTTTGAGGTCCTGGAAACAAATACAAAATGGACAGATGACGGCGGCGCTTCAGAGACATACACGTAAATCAGATGCTAATTTAGCAGCCACAGGGAACGATGGTGTATTCAACTAAAGATGCACATGATGGTGCTCGAAAACATGAGCAACCTGGACAGGAGGACCTACAGAGGTGTGACTTAAGAGGGGGGCTAAGGTGGCGAAACCCCCATGATACCGCATGAAGTATACTTATAAACTGTAGTCAATTTCTCACAACCGCTGTGACCATTCTTCACATAAACGTACAGCAAAACCCTTCATATGTTACTTAAATATCAGACTTTCTGTTTATAGCATTGTTGGTCATGACAGGGTACTTCTGCCAGGGTTGTTTACAGGATTTCGGCACAGAGTGGGTCCAGGAACGAGACCAGGGAAAGAGGAAATGAGAATATTTGATGATAATAAACATAGCATACAGCGTGCAGCCTCCCTGAGAATACCCTGGGCGTGGCTGCGTCTCTTTCTGACTCCACTGCGGGTGCTCAATCGCATCTTTTCCACTCAAGACAGTATTTCAGTGCCGCAGGGTCCCAGAAACAGAGCTCAGGTTCTCATTGCTTAAAATACTGCTGGGTCTGTTTTTAGGAGCCTGTGTGGAGCTGCACAGAGTAGGAATGGAGTACATTTTCAAAAAAAGACTGCTTCTGAAATGGCCCTGGTGTAATTTACCGTATTTTTTGGACCACAAGGCTCACCGGTTTATAAGGTGCACTGTCGATGAACGGGTCTGTTTTCATACATAAGCAAATATTAAGCAAATCAAAACAGTCAGATAAGTCAAACTTTACTCAACTCATTCTTCTTGCTTCCTCCAATTCCGTATCATTCATTCTTTAATGTTCTATTCTCTCGCAGATATTCCCGTGTTGTCGCAGTATAGTAATGACTAACCTCGTATTATGGATGGATTATCTCAGTTGTTCTCCTGACTGAAGTTTGGTCCTTTTACAGCATCCTGCCCTGACTATCGGGAACCCTCCCGTTAACTTTTATCGAGTGGAAAAAAGTTAGCGTTCATCCTACAGCTTCACTGTGTTTATGTTATGTAAACATAAACACATAGCTGTGTCGCTAGCAATCATGTTGCACATCATTATATACCAGCTAGCCCAACTTCAGTAACCCTACAAACGTCACTGCTGTTTAGTTTCTGTCTTCATTTATGTTGGAAGTGATAGCAGAGCTGTACGTTTGAATTTTTCCAGAAATCTCTCAGTCAGAGCTAGAGATGGCACGATACCACTTTTTTGTGTCCAATACTGATACCGATATCATAAATTTGGATATCTGCCGATACCGATATGAATCCGATATAGTGTGTTTTTTAATCAACAAAAATGTTTTTTTAATATCTTGCTGCTTTTTGTATAAGTTCATACTCAAGTTAAAAAACAACAACAACACTAAAGCTATTCTGTTATACCTGTATGTAAAAAAAAACAAAAAAAACACACTGCACCCAAAATATTTCATAGATCAGCAACACTGATCAATCTAATAAAGTTAAACCTGCTCCATCCTTCCTATTCTGGTATTTTAAAGAGTACTTAGCAGAAATATTAAGCAACCTAACTAATAGGGTTGCAAACTCCCAGCAAAAGAAAATAGGGAACCACCCCCACCTCATGATGCTTAATCAATGTAATCAACTTTAATTTGATGCAGGGTGAAAAAAATTCACAGAAATAAATTATTTTTCAAGAATAATTAAATAGATTCAACATCTTTCTTCAACAGAATTGCAGAATTCACAGATGGTACTTTCCCAAAGGAAAAAGTAGTATAGCTTACTAGGGTATATTAGACTTAACAGTTACTATATACAGTAATGGACTTCTATACATCAGATTAAAACTTTGGGTGTAAGAGTCAGATAATTATTAAATAATTAAAAGCTAGATATTTTAAATGAGAATAAAAAAGAAAAGTATGTATTTGTGCCCCCTTTTCCCTGTTCATGCCCTATCGGCCCCCCTGGCTAAACTTTGCTAGATCCGCCCCTGCACAGTTACCAGCCGTCAGCTGCGTAGAAAAAGATCCTGGTGTAGAAAGTAATATTAAATAAATTCTAACAACAGCTTATCAAGGTTAATAGTGCTGCTGTTGTTCAGCCGCTGGTTTCCTCTTTCTGGTGCAAAGTGGACCAAAAACAAAGAAGAGAGACGGACTCGCGACAGAAAAGCCGATCAGCTGATCATTAAGCAGTTTCACGATTGAAGTAGCAGAGGGAGGAAGAGAGAAGAGGCAGTTGCTCTATATATCGGTTGTTAAGCTTAACGCGGGAATGCTTTACAAACATTCAGAGATGAACTTACACACTTGCTTTACTTCTCTCTGGGAAAACTTCCTCGGAGATGAAATGTTTGCTAGCAGGCTACAAATACACACAGCCGCTCTATCACGTGACCACACTGCTCCGACGTGCTACGGTTATGAGCCGAGTTACGCCGTGTCGCAAGTTTTGTGAGGTGCTTTTTTGATATTTAATGGATCGGATTACATTTTTTATTTCTCTCCGATATCCGATCCAGTAATTTAGGTCAGTATCGGACCGATACCGATACGTAATATCGGATCGGTCCATCTCTAGTCAGAACATGCTATATCATGATTAGGTGGAAACTAGCGAGCTAACTTCCTGATAACTTCTAACTCAGTTAAATTGAATAAATTTTGCTTTCATGGATGCCTGGATGTACAACTTAATTGTTACACCTGGTAAAGCAGCAACGCTGATCATTTTATTAAAGATGAAAGAATTTAGACATTTTTTAACTCTTAGTGATACCACAGTGTTCGTTTGACTTTGGGACCTGAAGCGGAGTTTGGACCCGGATTACTCCGCGAGGCTCCTGACTACGGTAGCCGCAATGCTCCCACAATGTACAAACCTTTTGCGTGAGAAGAGCCTGGACCACCTGATTAGCCACCTGAAAGAGACGAGAAGGAACAATGTGTTTAAAAAGGTTTGGTCATTATTTTAAGAGTTGAACTTTGTGACTTTGAGATGCAAAGAGATTGTAAAACTATAATAAAAATGAAGTTCAAAAATGAGGATTTAGAGGCGTGGACGGTGCCGTGAGGACAAACTGACATGGCGTTGCATCAGAGTCGGGCTCGTTGAAACCACACAGCTGTTGCCCGCGGTTACTGCATGTCTGACCACAGAAAATATACACATGGTTAATGTTGATGTCCTAACTTTTTCATTCTGTATTCTGTGTGAATTTCTGCAGGAAGAAGAAAAAGTTCAGCTCAGTTGTGTGGATTGATTTTTTAAAAAAGAAGAAGAAGACTAATCTGAAACGCTTTCTTTCCTGCTTATTTTGATTTCTGAAGTGGAGGCCTACATTATATCTTGGAACTGGAATAATAAGTATGTTTTGATTTTTCTTGTGTGCCACAAAATTATTTCCCTCCACCTCTTTCATCTTTCTATCAAAACGCCTCGCCTCAGCTCATTCAGATGATGACAGGAAACCATCTCAATGCCCCCCCCCCCCAAAAAAAAAAAAAAAAAATCAAAATCATCTGCATAATGAGACTGAAAAGCAGCAGAAGCGGTGGCGGAAGCAGAGAAATTAATCCCACAGCAGAAACTCTGAAATATCTGTCCTCAGCCACGTTCTCATGGGCAGCAATCTCTCTGGTACCAAGCCCATTAGCGAAGGCTGCTAAAAAACTAAAGTGGCACTGTCATGGTGGCTGGAGAGAGATGCAGGAAAAGATGGAGAGACTTTCAAAGTGCTGTCAGAGGGAAGGAGTGCAGTTAGACAGCCTCGTGTTAGAGGTGAGAGTCCGTGCTCCTGAACGCTGAGACTCACTTCTCCATATCGCCAGGAGCTCTGCTGTCTGTCTACTTCAATTAAAGATCTGGGCATCCCTCTGTAGACTCCACCAGTGCTCATAATAAACGAAGTGTGTTTGTGCATCTCCTGCTGTAGCTACAATCACAAGACTGTCGGAGTCCTGAGAAGTAGACAGCAGTGTGTGGACATTTTAGGGTTTGTTTTTTTTTTGGGGGGGGGGATTTATCTTACACTCCAAGAAATAATCCTCTCTACATTCATTTACCTTTTGGATGTTTGGAATTGGAAAGGTTGTTGATGTGAAAACAACATGTAAGAGAAAGTGTTAACTCTTATACTGTCACACTTGGGAGACACATTGAAATGCTTCCTTTATTTCATGCCTCCACACGTCTGGTCGGTCTGATCTTGTAAAATGTTCTTAGAATTTCTGTTAAAAGTCTTAAAATAGTTTTTAAGATTATTTAATGTTTCTGATGCTGAGATAATACCAAAGATGAGTACCAAAAGCTGATAAATGACTTATTTCTAGTCTGTTTTAATTAAGATTGGATTTCTCAACCCTGACTTATGCCAAACCATATGATTTAAAACCTTCTGGACAAACAGTCTCTGTTAGCTGGATCACCTCAATTATTAATAAGAAACTGACAAACTAACAAGCCTGAGCTTGGTTGTTACTGGCATCTGTGATTGATAATGTGACTTCTAACCCGCTTTCATGTCCAGATTATTTGAAACTGTTATTAGCAGCAAAATGTTCACAACAGTGTTGCCCACCCAGCTGTCCCGATGCAGGTGGCACTTTTAATTGGCCGGGTGAGGCAGGGGTTGTTAGTCAAAAGGCTTCCTGTCAGGGTTAACTCTTTCATTTATTACCAAACTATTGAACTTTACTGTGCTGCTGTTGTTCTTAGAATTTCTGTTTTTAGGAACAGTGAGCTGCATCCAGAGTATCAGGCCTTGGTCACACACACCTGTTCAGTAAAATGGTATCCCCTGATTGGTTGGAGAGTGGTTTATGGGCATTGCTAGGTGAAATTGGTTGCAAACAGGTACGTGGTGCTGCAACAAAAACTTCCTTGGAATTTCTTTGATCACTAGCAGGTTGTTGGGCTTAGCTGCAACAGTTTGGCTGGAAGACGCTGACTTGTCTGCAAACACTGGATAGTCAGGCAGTGCTTGCAGATAAGATGATTAACCTGCAGGTGACGCAGGGCAGTCACAAGGAGGTTTTTCTTAACTTGCTTTCCTTTTAACAGCCACCAAGGGAGGCAGCACCTGTTGTTGCCAAAGGTTGTCCAAACCCATAGAAGTCTATGGGAGAACATCCCCCCTTTAAAATGTACATATATCTAACTGTAGAGTCTGAGATTGATGTCTTGGGTCTTTGGCAGTTTCTCTGAGCGTTATATTGTTCCGACCTTGGTGATAAATTAGTTGGGACGTTCACTCCTAGGAAGACTGGCAGCTGTCCTGATGTTTTCCACTCATGAACAATCCTTCTCACTGGAGAATGATGGACTTCAGATTGTTTGGAAAGAACCTTATAACCCTTTGCAGAACTGATGGGCATCACTGCTGATGTCTGTTGTCCTCAGCATTCTGCTACCATACACCTACTTCTGCATTTTGGCTTGATTACTGTTCAGTAAATGACTCTGTGTCATATGTCATGTGCTTTTGTTCATGTCAGGTTGTTTTTATTTCATTTTTAGACCTGATAAGAATTACAGATGAGTTTCATTATGTCTTTTATGACTGTGTCTGTGCATTGCACCAGTACAGTCTATGGATGCAGCCTGCTAATCAAGCTAGCCAGCATTAGATCTCTCTGAACTAAACGTGTAACGGTGTAACTTCTGTTTTTTATGTGCAGTCTTTTTAGGGTTTTATGAGGACTGACTCACTGTAGGTTGGTACTGTATACCAGATGAATTTTTCAGACCCTAAAAATGCCATTTACTGGAGAATGACCATTTTTGGTGGTACAAATCAGTGCAAATATAAGCCTTAATTATAAGCCTTATAAGCCTTAATTATTCATGAAAAACAAAAGTGTGATTTCATTGTAAACACATGCTGTATATCTTCTGCAGTGTGAGAGCACTCACCTCATCCAAACAGCGTTCGTACTGCTTCCTCTGGTTATCGTTTTCCATTGACAGAGCCGAGTTTTCCGCCTGCAGACACAAAACGCACGCATGCAAACTGCATTAATAATTTCTGAACACACTCATATAAATAAGAAAATAAACAAAAATATGTAGGATAGAAAATGTGATTAATTACAGAACTATGAGAAACGTTAAAGGTCTTTATGCTGTTTTCTCTGGTTGGAGGTGAGCTGTCTATCTAGACAGTACTCTCCCTGAAGCACTTGGATTTGTGGGTTTCACTGGAGAGAGATGGTCGTAAATGAACGATGTCTTAAATTTCAGGCATCCCAACTTAATCCTGCAGACCCTCACTGTGTCTGCGAGGCTTACCTGAGGCGCCTCAGCTATAATTCAGTTACTGACAGAGGTTCAGGCCCGACACCATTCTGGGAACTCAGCGGGCGACTTTCAACACAAGTGATTAATCTCGTAAATCTGAAAGGCCAGGCCACCTGAGCTGGCTTGTTTTCACTTAGTGTTGTGGGCAACTCCTCTGAACAACAAGTTCACTGAAGATCACAGAAATGGCTGATCACAGGAATGAACGGAGTTCAAAGAAGAACTCGCCCCACACAGATCAACACCACCTGTATCCCTGTGCAGCAGGCAGAGGTAAACAACACAGTATTTCAGCGGCTGAAATGATGCTGATTACCGGCTTCAGGTGTGAGGAAACGGTTTACTTGACTCTTAAAATGGGAACTTTGGAGATTTAAATGTGGGTTAGGTAGCTTTGTCATGTTTTAAACCCTTATTTTCTACTGAAGTCTAAACTGACTAACTTAATAAATAAGACATCCCCCGACTCTTTTGGAAGAGGACTGAGGTCACATTGACCTTTTGTCCTTCATATAGACTGTTAGAGGGACCTGTGACTTTCTGCTCCAACTGCCTAAATTCCCCGTTTGGTTAAAGCATTTACAGGAAGCCACGCCAGCTAATGTCAACTTAGAAATGAAGTCCACCCATCAGACTCGCTGGTCACACCTGGTTTAAAGAACAAGATGGCGATGGACAAAACACTCAGCTTGAAGCTTCATAACCACTGAGGGGCATCTTTCATACTGTCTATGAATCCTAGCTAGCCAGCTCTAACTTAGCAGCTGTGTCTTGTGCAGCTTGGCTGTGTCAGTGTGTGTCTTTGTCCTGTCTTCCTCCTCTCGCTCCTAACTGGTCACAGCAGATGGCCCCGCCCCTCCCTGAGCCTGGTTCATCCAGAGCTTTCTTCCTGTTAAAAGGGAGTTTTTCCTTCCCACTGTCGCCAAGTGCTTGCTCATAGATGGTCATTTGATTGTTGGGGTTTGCTCTATCCTATTGAAGGGGTTTTTTTTTTTATAATGCAAAGCACCTTGAGATAAGATAGATAAGATAAAATACCTTTATTAGTCCCACGAGTGGGAAATTTCATGTCTGGGCAACTGGGCAACTGTTATTGTGATTTAGCACTATATAAATGAACTGAACTGGACTGAATTGTCATTATACTGATACTTGCATGAAGTATATCTGTTGGTATCGCAGTACATACAGTCCTATGCATGTCTTATAGTGTTTGCAAATACAAGCTGTGCGTTTGTGCGTGTCCAAGTTCTGGTACTGTACTTTGAGTCTTTTAGCCTGTTATGTTATGAGTTCACACTTGCTCTTGCAGTTGCATTACACCATCTTTACAAATGAGCCTGATGGATTAATGTGTCATTCGGTAGATTGCAAGTAAAAAAAAAAGTTTATAGGTGTCAATCAATCTGGCTTGAAATAAATTGTTTTTGCATCTGCGAAACATATTAAACCCCCACAAAGTGATCCTGCATGTACAGATAAATCACTTGCAAAGCTGTAAATGTTTGGCAGCGCGCGTACAGTCGGGCTCCCTCGTCCTTGTTTGTGCACCGTTAACTTGTTCGATCTGCAGAAACCATCACATAAATCAGTGTTTCAGACTTAACTGTCAACTTTCACTGAAAACTCAGATTTGGTGGAGGAGCTGAGCAGTTCAGCAGTTCTCCTCAGTTAGAAGAAAGTCGGTTCACTCTGTTTTTATTATTTATATTCTCACCTTTTGGAGGTTTTCAAAGCAAATATTTTACTTTCTGTGGTGGACTATGTGGAAGGTGCCCAAGTGTGCCATAATGACTGGATAATAGTTTGAACCGAAATTGAAAACTCTCTAATGTGCATCTCTCTCTCACTCTTCAGTTTGACATTAAAGTTTAATTACAATGTGGACAAAATAAAGGCAGCCACCATGAAGAAGGAACAGCGTGAAAGCCACAAAAACACACTCCGAATCATCCATTAGGGTCATCAGAGTAGGCAGGAAAATTGATGCAATTTAAGGTGTTCTTTTATTTTAAAAGACCGTCGTTAATGACAAACTCGTTATACAGGCTTTGACCAGGTTATTACCAAGGAAAATTAACTTTCACTAAAATATCACTGCAAATCCTGCATGGACTGATGCCGGAAATCACTAAACTCATGCTGGATGCAAAATTAGACACACATACTGTACACTGCTATGAAAAAGTATCCACCACCATCCTGACTTCTTATTCTTTTGCGTATTTGTCACACTTACATGTTTCAGATCACCAAACAAATGTTTATGCCATGCAAAGATTACTTGACTTAATAAAGAAAGCAGTTTAATTTGTTAAAGGAAATAAATTATCCAAACTGTGTGAAAAAGTAATCGCCCCCCTTGTTGGCCTCTATTAGCTGGTTGCGGCACCCTTGGGAGCAAAAACTGTAATCAAGCATTTGAGATAACTGGCAACAAGTCTTTCACATCACTGCGGAGGAATTTTTTGCCTGATCTTCTTTGCAGAATTGTTTTATTTCAGCCTCGACCTACATCTGAGGTTTTTCAAGCTCAATTCTTATTTACCTCCAGGGTTTGACTCGGCCACTCAGATTTTGGTTTCAGGCAGACTTCCTGTTTTGTTTCAGATGATTGTCCTGCCTCATGGGCTAAGAGCAGCTGAGCTTCAAGGCAGGAATTTATGGCTGGACGTTCTCCTTCAAGAGAACCATGAATTCAGTAAAAGGCAGAATTCATGGTTCCATCAATTACGGGAAGTCATCCTGAAGCAGCAAAGCAGCCGCAGACACTACCTCCACCATGTCTGACTGCTGGTATGATGTTCTTTTCAATCCAGATGTAATGGGACTCAAACCTTCCAAAAAGTTCAGCTTTTTCTTGTCAGTCCACAGAATATTTTCTGAAAGTCTTTGGGATCATCAGGATGGTTTTTCCCAAATGTGAGATGAGCCTTTGTGTTCTTTATGGTCAGCAGTGATTTTTGTCTTGAACTCTCCCATGGATTCCATTTTTGCAGAGTCTCTTTCTTATTGTTGAATCATCAATTCTGACCTTAACTGAGACATGATAAACCTATGGTTCTTTAATGTTATTCTGGGTTCTTTTGTGACCTTGACCTCCTGACTCGTTGATGTGCTCTTGGAATAATTTTGGTCAAACGGTTACTCCTGTGGCCACTCCTGTGAAAGTTCACCACCAGTCCAAGTTTTCTTCATTTGTAGATAATGGCTCCCACCGTAGTGCAACAGAATCCAACGACTAAGAAATGGTTTTATAACCCTTGTCATACTGATAGATGTGTTGCTTTTTCAGATCTTTTTGCCTACTTCAGTTTGTCAAACAGCTTCTGTTTAAGTCATTTCTTGATACAACAGGTTTAAAAAACAAATTGAAAACTTTGAAAACTGTCTTCGTTTAAATTTTTAAAAAGAAAGAAACGTATCATCAGTAACCCCATTAAAAAGAAGAATTTGTATCCCTGAAGCAGCAGCAGATTAAATTTCATGAGTATTTCATGGACTGCTGTGAGACCGTGCTGAACAGCCAACAGAACAACACAAGCAAAGCCGAGTGAATTCACTCTTTTTTTCTCTGTTTTTTTTTCTGTGAGGCTTTTCAGTGGATAGAAGCTCCATCAATAATGGCTGCCCGAGATCTCAGCAGATGGCGAGTCCTATGACCTATTCAGCAGGGAAGATGTAACGGGGGGAGGGGGTGCATACTGTACATTCACTGGAACACTGACTCCAAATGTTAACTACCCTGGCAGCCTTTTAATTATCACCTCCTGGATATGAATAACTCCTTTGTCTTCTGCAGTTTCTGTGCCCTTAGGACCGCGCTTCAACATAATAGAGCCTCTTTTGTTGTCCTATTCAAAGATGGACAGAGGCCTTACAAAACACGATGTGTGTGCTTGTTTTTCTTCTGCTTTAAAAAAAAATAAAAATGAAAGCACCATACAGACTTGGATGCTCTGAGCAACATATAATGGCTGTTAATTATCAT
Organism: Neolamprologus brichardi; assembly: GCF_056152115.1. NCBI lineage: Eukaryota > Metazoa > Chordata > Actinopteri > Cichliformes > Cichlidae > Neolamprologus > Neolamprologus brichardi. The sequence goes on along the minus strand of NC_142119.1, from coordinate 2,491,474 downwards.
TTGCAAGCAATTCAATTTAACCCCTTAACATCCACCAGGTTACTAGCAAACCATGCAGGGGTGGGGTTATGCCTGCACATTGTCCACATGTTAAAAAAGCATTGTTTCAGAAACTAGAAGATTTATGTGTTAATTTCAAGTCTCGTACATGCCATTGGACAACAGGATTTTCTTCTGAATATGCGGAATAACTGAAAATGCCATACAAAAATGTGACCCTAAATCTAAATCTGAGCAGGTAACGTGTAACCTAGTTAATGTAGTGTTCCCATGGGTCATTAAAAAGTCTTCAATTTTGAAATGAAAGGAAATTTTTTAAATAGTTTTTAAATAGGTTAAAAATATTCCTACTGACTATAATTTCTATATATTAGTGAATCCGTATCAAATAAATTTTAGGGTGTAATTACATGGTCTGTAACACTAGGGGGTGCTATACTACTAAAATATTTTTATATTTAATGATAGCTTCATCTTGTTTTTATCTGTGAGAACCGCTATTGGTAAAACTCTGGATTTTCTAAAGATCAACAAAACTATTATTTATAACACAAGAAAACCAACGATGCCACTTTTGTCTTTAACTTTATTTATCAGCAGTGCTCATACAAGGACTTAAAAACCTTCAACAATCACAGAGAAACTGAACTCTTTCCATTATTGTCCACAGGCTCTGTGGTGTCCCACATAATGACCCACCCAAACGGTTTACAAGACTTAGTTTTAATTGTTTTCAATTAACTATGCACCACCCATCAAATTTAACTTATTCAGCTCCAGCTGACTATATATAGCACATATATAAATGTGACTTACCTACCAAAATAAAAAAAATGTAGCGCCAGTATCAAATGGCTTTCCTAAAACAGGAAAATAAGATGAACCAATGCTAATTTTAGGGCCAGCAGCTGCTGGGTATGACAGAAACCCTGCTGACGATTACTGAAAATCCTAAATTCAAGTGACTTTTTCACGTTACTTGTGTTTTCTGCCCAGATGTCAGAAATCTCATGGTTGCTCTGTTTTATGTTCTATATAATTTAAAGGAGAAATGGATCTGGGTTCTTATGGCGTAAGAAGGTCTTAAGAAGCATTGCTTTCGTTTTCTTTTAATAATGGTGCAGGAACTCTGTGTTAAGAGGCTGACTTGAATAACATAGACATTTAAAAACTATGTGTTTAATGCTCCCTGCTTCTGGGAGATTTGAGTTTTTCTTCTGATTTCTTTAATAATGTAAAGCACCCTAGGCTTCGGCTAACACTTTTACATTTCATCACCACATAATGTTGTCTGACACCTTGTGAATGGCATCTTGAAGCTATAACAGCACACTCTGCTGACCTGCTGTTGACCTCACTGTTTTTGAGAGTGGGAAAAACTAACACATAGTTTATATTCTTAACCGGTCACGGTGAAAGCATTAGGGGTGGCCTACAACCACATAATTTTGCAACCATTAACACGTACTCAATAACCCTTCCTACATAAAGATACAGCAGTCAGAGTTATGTTCATTCAATGCCACCTGTTTATTTCTACCATCAAATGTAATACTTTTAATTAAACATATTTCTCAGTCTGACGTGGTGAAAGTGAAAAGTTGTGGACGAAGTCTAAGAACTGGACCGTGCAATCCGCTTTATTACCTCGAGCGCTCTGAGCCGCTCCAACAGGGGATTGCTGTCCTTTGAATTGTCCTCTGATCCGCCGTCGCCACCACCGGCCTCGGGCGAGGTGGACATCTCTGCTGTTGGTGTGGCAGACGTGGGACCCTCCAGACTGTCCTGTTGCTTCCACATTTCCTCCAGGAGTTTGTCCTGGAAAGCAGAGAGCATATCAAACATGCATGCCTTGGAGTCACAAAGAGATGAAAACTAAATGCTCCATATTCCATAAAGCTCCAGTTATAAGAGCAATAAATCTTGATGAGCTGCACACCGAGAGCTGCAGCCACTGCATAAATAAAGCTGCTCTGCTTCACTTCAAAGATTTATTAAACTTCTATTATTTATGCTAAAATGTGGCAGCTAGTGCTCTAGGCTACTGGATTATGTAGACATTAAAAAGAAGAGGCTCCAAAATGGAGTCTTGGGGAACTCCATACCATTTATCTACACTTAAATTAGATCCACTGTGCTTTTTCCTTTTTGATTGTCTCATATTACCTGTAACTGGGATGGATTTTCATATTAAATATGGCTAAGGTTTAAAATAATAAGGTCAAAGAATGTAGACGTAATCCCTGTGAGACAAAAGCTCAGACGGCACACTGGCCTAAACTTCAGTTTCACACATTTTTTTCCAATCTTGGCTCTCTATGATGTCATAGAGATTAGATATCTCTATTATGGTCATTTAAGGCACACAGCTTTGACTATGAGCACAGAAACCCCACCCACATATTGTTTGCGAGGATCAGCCAATGAGAATAAAGTTGGCATAAAGGGGGAGGGGCTATAATGGCTTGTTTGTACGTGTACACATGTATTTTGGCACTTTTTCTGTGTGCTGTGGACTTTTGTCGACACGCGAACGACATTTTGGACACTGAAAACTGAGCTTTTCACAAACTCCTGCCACAGTGAAGATTTTCAAAGACTCAGTTTCTGCATTTAGACACGAACAAAGTCAGCATCAAAGGTGTGCACCTTCGGGGTGCTAGTTTAGCTCAGTGGGTGAGCAGGTATGCCACATGACCACGGTTTGTGCCTTCCATCTCTCTCTCCACTTTCTTCACCACAAATGTGCCCCTAAAAAATAATCTCCAAAAAAAAGGGCTTTTATCTCCTCTTTTCATGTCAGAATGTATTATTGTATGTGGACTGGATTGGTCAACGTTTCTTCACGGTTAGTTATATTGCCTCCTGTTGCTTTGACATGCTCTTGACAAAACTTAAGATGGTTTTTCTGTTTTACTATTTTATTATTATGATGGTATAAATCAGAATACTTTATCAATCCCAGAGAAAATGATGTAATGTAAGGATTATTCTGAACTGTGAATCATGCAAAGCTACTCTAGGAAAGTCAGGAATAAGAACATGTTAGTAGTAAACAGTCCCTATTCTTTAGATGGTATTAGAACAGATTTAGCAGTGAAATAAGTAGCACTTAGCCTTTTTCCCAGTCATGGATCAAACATAGTCTTAGACTAAATGAAAACTTTCAATTAAACTTCAACTGGGAAAAGTATTTAGTCTGAGATTAGTGATAATCCATGTCAGAGAAAATAATTCCCACACTTGTGGATATAAGTTAAGACCAGAGATGGGCAGTAACGTGTTACTTGTAACGCGTTACTGTAATCCGATTACTTTTTCCAAGTAACGAGTAAAGTAAGGGATTACTATTGCAAAAACGGTAATTAGATTACCGTTACTTTCCCGTAGGAACGCTGCGTTACTGCGTTACTAAAACCGTGATTTTCTTGCGAGAATGTCTCATGACAGTGACGTAAGCGAGTGTGATGTTCGTGACAACAGCTGTGTGCAGATCAACAATGGATAATATATCGAGTGCGGGAGAGAGTATGAGCGTGCAGCGTTTAAAGCGTGGAAGTACTGACCTTACTTTGAGTTTGATTCCGTAAAAAGTGACAAAAACATTAGTGTCCGCTGTGCGTGGGAAGAAAACTTCTTTTTACAGCGAAAAAACCCCTAAACTTCCAAGCAAGCACCGAGTAGCTACGACGTAATGAGAAACTCACAGAGAAACTGCGGTATCCTTCCACTGACCGCTGCGGCACACCTGTACCAGGGTAAACCTCCGCCTACTCTACTCCTGCTTTACAGGTGAAAATAGAGCAAAAGGACCGCTAGTCTTTGACTTTATTTATTTTCTGCTGTGTTTTACTTGCATCTATTTGAAAGACTGAGTGTAAACACAAAAAAATAAATAAATTTAAATTTTTTTTATATATATATATATATATATATATATATATATATATATATATATATATATGTGTATATATATATATATATATATATATATATATATATATATATATATATATATATATGTGTATATATATATATTTATGTGCTGGAATGTGCAGAAAATAGGTTTAAATGTTAAACTAATTTCTTCAAGTCAGAGAATGGTGCATATAATTAAAATTTTGCTTCATGCATAAAGTTAAAAGATTAGAACTAACAAAACAAGTTTTAAAAAGAGACTTTCCATTTGATTACATTTTGTATGATGATTATGTAGAAAAAGTAGAATTGGGCTGAAAGATCTATCACTTTATCACCTATTCAGGTTGTAAATCATGTTTTTAAAAAGTAACTAAGTAACTAAGTAATTAATTACTTTTGAAAATAAGTAATCAGTAAAGTAACGGGATTACTTTTTTGGGGAAGTAATCAGTAATTAATTACTTTTGGAGACAGTGGCATTAAAAACACAGGAAGCAGAGCTGAAGATGCTCAGACTTTCACTGGGAGTGACCAGGATGGACAAGTTTGAAATAGATACATCAGAGAGACTCTTTGGTTTTGAGGATTTGGAGACAAAGTTAGAGAGTCAAAGCTGAGATGGTTTGTAGACGTGCAGAGGAGGGATAAAGATATACTGAACAAAGGATGTTGAATATGGGGCTGACAGGGAGGAGGAAAAGAGGAAGACCTCAGAGGAGGTTCATGGATGTAGTGAAGGAGGACATGCAAGGGATGGTGTGACACAAAAAGATCCTAGAAATACTGTGGTGACTACTAAAGTGAGCGCTGAAAGAAGAAGAAGATAACATACATGGAGTATATGTAGCAGTGTAGGACAGCCTTTTCTTTTTCCCATCACTGTTTTGGTTGATGCACACAGTTCAAGCAATTTAAGCTTCATGCATTTTGCACTCTTATGTGTTTTTTGGAGCGTCACTCATAGATGATAAACTGCCCGCACATGAAGCCCTTAATACAATGATGCATCATCTTTCACTTTGCATTATTAGTATAAAACTGCAGAATACAAACATTAAAAAAAGCTTTGACTCAAACAGGAGAAGATGGATCGAAGTATGAAAAGGACAAGATGGATAACGCTGAGATTCCTAATTATGAGACTTGTTTGCATTTGCTATACGGTTCATTAGCTCCTGTGATTTGCACATTCAGCCACACCAACATTACTCATAAACAACATCAAAGCTGAAGTTCTGGAGCATGTGTGACTCTGTGTCCCCACAACACAATAAAATTATTGCATTGTGGGGACTTGGATCTATCTGGAGACACAATGCAGACCCCCGCAAGCTAAACTATTGCATCATTATTGGTAGTACCATAAACACGATATTTTTTCATAAACATAAATATCTAAAAAGACTGTGTGGAAAAAGTATTTTAAATGTATTCATTGTCGTATGCAGTTGCATGGATGGATATTCCCATGCGTACAGCAGGTTTTAAAACTATGCATCATCCCAGCAAAGTGTCCATTAATATATATTTTTTTAATACTCCAGCAAGCACATGAAAATGAACCACATCAACCACCCACTTCTACACAAAACATAAATGTATTATAAATTTGATTAAAAACAAAAAAGGAATTTTAAAGTGAGATCAATAGTGTATCTAAAAGTAAATCACCCTGTGTATTTCAGCTATATAGAAAATGAAAAATATCATCTGTTAATTTATTTTCTTGTTAGAGTTCAAGACATTATTGCAAATGTTGTCAATTTGTCTGTTTCACATTATTTCAGATTTTTCTGAAACTTTCATACCGGAAAGAAAGAACTTGTGACTGAAAGTGTGTTGATACCTTGTATGCTTTCATTAGGTCCAGTGGGTCCACCTTGGGCCCTTCCAGTGAGTCCTGGTTCTGTAGTAGCGTTCGCACCGTCTCCTCCATGCTGTGGTTAGGAAGAAAACAAACCTGTTAAAATATAATCTTCTTAATGAGAGATAAATTAATTGCAAGTGTTGCAGGACATGTAAAAGACTAATTATTATTGTGGATAATTTATATTTTAGAATGCATTTTAACCATAGACATTTTATGGCACAGCTGCTGCTCCTCCACATCAATTTGAGCGAGCTGAAGTGGTTCAAGCTCCAGAAGTGCTCAAGGAGGCTGCTGAAGAGAGGGAGTAAGGTTATATCCCTGCTAGCAGCTCTGTGGAACTCATGACTTAAAATCTAATCTCAGTTTAATGGGAAATAGTTTTTATATCTTGTTCCCTATTACCATTTTCCATGTTATCCTGCTATCACTGGTTAGAATCAGGGAGCATTGGCCTCTGTGGGCAACTCAGTGTCTGCAGTGCTGTTAAAAAAAACCTAACTTCTCTGAGATATACATGAGGTGCATTTTGGTGTCTGGGATACAGCTAGACTTTTCAGCCGCTGACAACAAATACCATTTGTTGTGGTGTTTTACAGTTTTCACACATGATTGCCAAAAAAGGTCCTAAAGTTTCCCTTTCTCACATGTAGCACAGAGCAGGAAACGCTTCAGACTCTTCTCACAACTGGAAATACTGAACACGGGCACAGGCGGCAACATTATTCAGGCCCACCTAAGCCTGCACCTTTCTCACAATGGGGACATGCATAGAAAAATTCAAGACCCTGGTGAAAGGTTAGGTTTAAGCCTCAAAAATACTTGTTTAGGTTCAGGAAAACATGAAGGTTAAGTTTAAAATGCACAATTTTACAACATTAACCATGTTGAAAAATTGCACTACTCTGAATCAACTGCATTTACATGTGACAACAAGAATTCCTAACCAAGCATCCATTTCGTCTAAGTCATTTAACCCACTCCAGGCAGTGGATTAACCAATAAGACAACTGTTTAGTAACCAAAATTTTCTTAACACATCTTAAAGAAACTTGAAGGAAAGTCAGTCACTGATCACTGGATTCATCATCTGGGTACCAGGAAAACTTTAAAAGAACCCAACTGGACCAAAGTGATGGGCCACCTCACTGACAGTAAATGGTAAATGGACTGGTTCTTATATAGTACTGTTAAATTTTACTGGAGTACTCTAAGCATTCACACCCATTCATACCAGCAGTGGTTTTCTGTCTTTTCTATGTGCTTTCTAGCTAACATTCACACAGGGCTTAGTGTCTTGCCCAAGTATACTTTGGCATTCAGACTGGAGCAGCTGTGGATCAAACAACCAATCTTAATCTCTGATTATTAGATGACCTGCTGTACCCCTTAACTCATAACGCCAATACAGCTTATAAAAACAATTTCATTAACACATTTCGGAGACAGACATACTGGAAGAATATAGTTGTTATTACTTTTTGTTCATTCATATATTAAAACTAACCTCAGACTAAGACTCCATCCTCTGTTTAAATTTTGATAATGGGGTTACACCTTAACATTTGGGTCACTGACCAAATTCTCCTTAATCTAAGTTAATGATAAGGCAGATAGCGAGTAGACATTAACATGTCTGCAATACAATGTAACTTTTCCAGGCTGCTGGACACAGTAATGAAGTTCACTAATTGGAAGCAAAGGTGTAGAACAGGGAATATGAAGCTGTTACCAGTTGATCTTTAATAGAACATCTCCACACTTTATAATTTATATGTTGGCTGCATGAGAATTTGACATAAGTTGCATAAGCTGCCACTGAGAGGACAGTTTTCCACAACTAATAACAAGACATACTTTTTTAGGTCATCTACAATATAACATGATGTTAACTTTAAAAAACACAAAAAAAAGAGAGTATGTTATTAGGGCATTGCTACACAGTTGTAAACACAATCGGTCATTAGGTTTTTCCACTTTATTAGCTACTAACTTTCCATTGCAACGCTAGTGTCCAATTATGGTTCCATCAATCTTGAAAAAAACAAACAAAAAACACAAGATTGTGCTACAATATAGATTTTCTGCATAATGGATTTTGTTTCCCCCTGTTAATTAAGGTAGATATCCAGCACTTGCATTAGCTACTCTCTCAAATGTCTGCTAATTCCTCTTTAAAAAAAACTTCTATATACAGTTCTTTCCTGATTAAAAAATAAATGTCAGATAGCATGTCTTTTGGATTAGTTAATTTTTTCTCTTGTTATTTGCTACAGTAACTTTATCTAGCAACACCTCAGTGGTACCCTCTTATACAAATACAGTCCTGTCCATCTAAAAATGAAAAACTAAAGCATACTCTAAAGAGTTGGTGTATTAGCAAGTAGCCATTGCTTTGGCTACTGACTTCCTGATCCATCTCGTCCTATCAGTCATCATTACTATACACTGTCAAACAAGGTAAAAAAGGGGGCACTTGAAGGTATCATTTGTCCTAATTAGCACATTTTGTTTTAAGTCTGTTTTTCTAGCCAAGATGAGCATCTGAACTTATATGACACGTGAGCAAAGACGCTAATGCTAGCCAACACTAATCCCTAGCTAAAGCCTTGCTCTACTCTCTACCTCCACTTTGTCTTCCTCTCAGTAACAGAAGGAGCTACCCAGCACCAGCCTAAGATAATAACACCCATCTGTTAGGATAGACCTTGATGACTAACCCAGTAGGAGCCTTGACTATCAAGCTCCACACGATTCTACATAGAGCTAATATGGCGCTGAGGCTTCAGAAACAGGAATCTAGATACCAATGGGTAAAATCTTTTATGTTACGTTTTTTATTTTAGATGACGTGACATATCTGGTGGTGTAGCTGTTTTACAAAACTCGCTAGTTTGGGGAAAACAAAGGGTCTTAAAGAGCTTTTTGGCTGGTAGCAGCTGACTCATGTGAATCATGAGAGTATCCACAGGCAGGACAAATTAACAATCAATTACTGATTTGCTTTAATGTTTGATTTTATTTCGAGCCATCCATAAAAGCGCTGCTGACATTTCTTCAAAGGGCTTCAGCTATATTTGTGTAGTTTTTGACTCTTATTTTTGTAATCATTTTCCCCTGGAGCTATGTATGCTTGATGGATGCTGACCATGCCTCCGTAATGTCGTATGCAGTGACATTTTGCCCTGTCACTTCCAGGCCAGCCTTTCCCTCTGTTAGATGTGTGTGGCACAGCCATTAGCGCCGGCTGCCGACTGTGAGCACTCCATTGGCATTCCTCTCTTCAGTCACTGCCACTGACCTGAAACAAGCTCAGCTAAAATGGAAACAGCGGGTGGGATGGTGGTGGGAGGGGATGATACTGAATTCGAGCAATCTTTGAGTTTAAAGCCCAGAAAAATGCATTTTGATCTGGATACATGCGGTCTGAGAGGCCAGATGTAAAATGCAGATTCCACTGTATGTTGCTCAACAGCTTCAGCAGACCATCAATGCTGTAAAGTGTTGGGGGTTAAAATCCTGCTGGTACTACCCACGCTGCACTTGTGGTGGTTTAAGTGAAGCACTTTGGATCTTACTGCATCCACCAAATGGAAAATTCAATGAAACATTAAATTCATGAGCGACCACACGATGAATGCTCTCTGCAAAATCGACCGTGCTATGAAGATAAACGCTGCAGTTTGAATGAGTTTGTATAATGACACATGATTATTCTTTTTTTAAAAAATGGAGTGCTTTTGCTAGGACATCTTATATATATGTACGGTAGTGACTTCCTGGCCATACACAAGTACATTCTGAGGAAGAAATGATTTTTTTACTTTGACATTTTGACAATTATAGATAGTCAGCTAATTCTTTTCACAAAGATATACTGATGTCCTTTGACTATGATGAAACTTAAAGTTCATATTTAAGGAGAAATAAACTTCAGATCATTTTTCCTAGGGGCTTGTCGATTGGGTAAGACTGGGACTGTTGTGGAGGGCCACACCAATAAGCTAAACTCAGCCTTCCACAACAGTCCCAGCCTCTCATGTGACCACTTAGGAAAATTAATAATCTTCCTGAAACTTGGCTTGTGGACTTGTGTATAAAAGATGGATGAAGATGTCATCCTTTGGTGGTTTTGGACTCGGTATGCTGTCCTGTCAACATGTTAGTTTTTATCTTTCTTAATGGAACTTTTTATAACTGTAATGAGACACTTTACATATTTTATGTGTATTTATTTGAGTTTATTTGAGTTTTTCTTTACTTTTAAGATATTTTCTTAGTGTTTGTGTTTACGTCTTTGGCCGCTTTATCACAGGAATTTCCCAAATTTATCTTATCTTCCATTGATTTTCTATGACTTATCCAATTCAGGGAACTGGCGCCTTTCCCAGCTGTCATAGGGCAAGAGGTTGCCAGTCTGTCACTGGCTTGTCAAGGCTCCAGTATTTTCTGTTTTGGTTTATCTTATATAATTGAAAGTGACATAAAATTATACTGGCGACTTATCCAGTTATAACTTCACATCTTTAGGACTTATGGCTCAGTTACAGTACTGCCAGATGTTATGTAGACCAAAATTCATATGCTATGTTTGCTAAGGGTTATTTCACGTATTGGATTGGTCAGGTATGGCTCAAATATTCCCACACACCTAATATCTAACTGGCAGACTCATCCTGAGTCAGTGCCAGAACATGTGGGTCACAGTTGGGCCAGAAAGGCATGGTTATAAAGGCATAGTCCAATTGTCATAAGACTACATCTGCTCCTCACGAGGTCCACCTGATTCCCATCAAAATTCATGTTACTCTTATCAATTTTTACTGCCTCCACTTTCTTCCCAATCGGTCCTCCCTCACGCCACGCTGCATTTCGACTGACTGCTGGTCATTTGAAATGAGGCTAGCTGCACGAGTCATCACTCCATCGCTGAAGGGAAAGTGGGTCTAAGGATCTCTCTGTGGGCCGTGTTCAAAATATATAATGTGCAGCTGAGTGCTCTCAAAAAAACAAGCACTCACCCTGTCTGACTCTGTCATAACGAGCTCTCGTAAATGCCACGCCATCGCAGACTCATCGCTGAGACATCTGACTGTCCAGCAGACCTCATTTCAGAGCTGCTGCCCACCGAGCTCAGGAAACAGGATTGGATTCCTTAAACATATTACTCTGTTTTATTTTTCTGTTTTGTCTTTTCACTCCCAGTCCCTCAGTTTTAAAATGTAGTCAGGGTTGGATTGTTACACTGGATAGACCTTTTCTTTGACAGCAGTCAGTCCATACACCAGAAAGAAGCTCTGGTTTCATTCAGCAGCTGTCGAGGTAGCTGTCCTCACAATCAGCTCCTAAAGAATTTCATTACTCTCGATTTCAGACGTATAATACACCGACTCCTTCTGACGATTACCTCTACAAATCAATCCACAACAGTCACACATAGCATAACAATGAAATACGACCTCTGCATAATAAAAGCCTCAATATCTTTGCCTATTTATTACAGCTGCATTCTTTTGAAACGGCTGATAGAAATGCGGTGCTCATTGTTTTGTTGTCTGTTGAAAAAGACTGCATAATAAAAGAGTTCAGCAGAAGACCTACAAGGCTTTTCAATTATCATTTGGATTTAAAGCAGCAAGCCCTGATTTACTGGGGGTATAAAGGTCATAAATTATTGTGACTTCAGATAAATTATCAGACTTAAGATGCTGTCAAGAGACAAATTATTCTGAGAGTTTGAACTGTGCAGAGATTATAATTGTTACACTTCAAAAGATGCTGTGATGTCACCGATTGGTTGTAAAGTCGCCTTCTGGGGCTTCAATTTTAGACCGAGGGTGAATTCAGCAGTAGTGAAGCTCTACTCTTCAGCACGATGCATGATGCAGTGCTTGGATAGTGACGATTAGTCGTACAACACTTTTCAGAACATATTATGGAATGCTCTTGGGATGGATGGATATTTGACTACTTATCTAGGAAGAATCCATTTAAACTGGTTAGTTTCCTGGCACAGACTTGGCTTTTAAACACAGTCTACAGATTTTCAACAGGGTTGAGATCAAGGATTTGGGAAGGTTATTCCAGAAGCTAAACATTAGCCTGCTTTATCCATTCCAAAACCAGGGTGATGTGTGTTATGTGTGTTTGGAATCATCGTCCATTGATTCCTGTTGAAATCATTGGAACACCCAGTTGTGTCCAAGATTCAACTCCAGCTACTGATTGGAGGTGAAGTTTGTGCAATGTGCCAGTACCACGTGCAGGATATTGACCAATGCCATGAGGATGCCATGCTAAGTTATTAGCTAATGCTAAAAACAAGAACTTGCTTAGCAACTGTGTGTGTGACAGTAGTAGTAATTATAAGTAAGCCATATTATTTGTTATTTAATGCCCTTAAAAATCATCCAAACCGGCCAACATGAGAGTACGAAAAACAGAGCAGCTATAGGTGCCAACCTGTGAGTCAAAACAGCCGCGCCCTTAAATTTAAAACATGTTATCGAACACTTAGTCCTTGTACAGTTGTCATAAAAGCGTGAAACTGTCCATAGGCACCAAAAATGTTTTCGTCTCAGGTTGTAAACATGTTTATTCTTTCTGTAAAGTCGGACATTTTAAAACGGGGTTCTATGGGGACTGACTCACTGGGCAGTAGAAGAACTGCAGTTTTTGGTACTTGTGCTTCATTTGGCTTCATTCTACAACACCAGAAGTTTATCACTTTATAACAAAGCATTAAGAATAATTATGGGAGTAAAAACAATCTAAAAATGTTACTTTACACATCTGGATAGATGAAATTGTCCTTTATTATTTCACCATCCACTGACACACATGTGCAGTCATGCATGTGTTGACAGTACGTGTGTCACACTGCTCCAGCAGCCATGCAGATACTGGTCTTCAGTGACTCTTCCTTCACCACTCAGATGATGCTGCTGCCGCTTTGTGATGTTTTGCCACAGGCTGCACTTTCCAAAGCACGACCCTCAGCTATCACACACAACAATGTATGAATGAATGAATGGCCTACATTCCCCCTTAAGTAAGGACCCCTTTCCCTACTTTGGTGTAATACACTGAAGCTCACAGTCTTTATCTTCAGCTCACTGAGTTATCCTGTTAAGTGTGAGTGTGGCATCCTCTCACAGAGGCTCTGTTTGTCAGTCAGCAGCTGGATTACATCGACTAATTGATGATGTGTTTGTTATTTAGCAGTTTTGATGCCATGTGAGTTGTTTTATAAAATAGGAGATATAAAAATACAGAATAATTTCATCAAATATTAGATGGAGGGGAACTTGAAGCTAGCTTTTTTTTTCTAAACCTAATCAAGTTGTTTTGGTGCCTGAACCTTAAGGAATCCATCGGGATTGTTTCATATTATTGAAAATATTCTTCGTGAAGATGTGTGAACAATAAACTATTCTCAAAAGAAATCATCCCAGAAGATTCTGTGATTCAAACTGCTTTGAGTGAACTGCTTCGTATCTTTATGAAACGTCATTTTAAAGGAGGAAAAATAAAAACTGTCCCAGCTGATGCTCAGCCAAATCATCCTGATTTGGAGTTAGCTTTTTCAGGTATTGATCGATGTACTAGCATGAAATTGAAGCTGTTTAGATATTTTGAAAATATCTCATAAATATGTTTTTGTAAATAAAAGATGAGACTGAAAATATCCTGCAGAGCTTTGGCAGCTCAGCTTAAAGGTCCTCAGAGGCTGCAAAATTAGTGTCATGAACAGAACACGAGAGGCAGGATTTATTACAAAACGCTGCTTTGGATGAGACGTGTAACAAGATAAAAAGACTGAATAAAGCTGTTTTTAAAACCCTGACATTTAGTTAATGCTTCATTTGTTATTTTCTGATTATAAGCATGCAGGGTTATTTATTTCTTTTTATAATTTTTAACTGCCTGACACTCGCCCTGTGCTATCTATCAGGGACAGAGAGAGAGTGAAAAAATGGCTAATATCTTCTGTAATTTTCTAAATATTGGGCAACAGATCAAATATCTTCTGCTTGGCAGGGGAGGGAATTAACTTACGGTCACAAATATTGGAGGCCTAATCTCACACCTCGCTGAGCAGATGCAGATCAAACTCGGATGACGGGGCACCGTCAGTAGCCTAACAGTTGGCTGGACATAACGCTTGGTTATTATTTCCCCTTTATCAGATGCCAGGAGGGGAGATCAATAAGTGGACATGAGTTTGAGTTTTTAGTGTGGGGCACTCCATTAAAACTGAGTAGATTCTTCTCATTTCAAAGACGACCTGCGGTGGGCTCTTACCTTAATGAAACCGCTGGACGACACCGCAGAAGCCCAGCGGTTCGTCACATCGGGCTGTGGCGAGCTTTGATGGATGTGCTTTGGATTGTTTGCATCCCAACTGGACAGTTTTTATGGGCTGTGGCCAATGGATTTTAATAAACTGAGGTATGAGGTGTGATGTTAGAGGGGAAACTTTTTGAAAAGTTGAAAAAAAAAAAACCTTCATGCAACCCTAAGTGACATGTTATGTTATGTGATGATAGCTCTGGATACTGACTGGTGGCATTTGAATGCAGCACTGTTGCACATGTGCAGTTCCTCTAAAAGAAAATCTTGAAAAAACAAGCTAGCTTCTGTTAGCCAGATAAGCTGTAGGCAATATATGGATGTAATGATGTTGCTGTCAAGACCACCACATTTGGGCCTATTCAGGCCTACTTTTGGCTCTCCCAAAGGTCATGAGCCGTGCTCGATATGGGTCATGACAGCTGTTGGATGAACCAGATGTGGTCAAAAGTCATGACGTGGTTTCAAATTGAAGCAGTAGTAGCTCAGATGTTACAACAGTTCAGATACTTAGACAATACAATGTGGAACTGTGGCTGGATTAAGACAGGCATATTTATCCTGAGTCATATCCATCCATCCATCACTTGTCTAAAGTCAGTAGGTGGTGGCAACAGGCTAAGCAGAGTATTCCAGACTTCTTTCTTCCATGCTTTCATTTTAGAGTTCCTCCACGAGGATGAATACAAACAGACAAAATAAGTTTCTTCTGTAGGGTTGCTGGGCTCAGTCTTAGAGATGGGGTGAGCCTTGGAGATCCAGATGGCTCTCAGAGCAGAACTGGTGTTTCTTTGTGTCATTATGCAGCTGAGGTGGTTTGGTCATCTGGTATGTGGCTGCCTCTGGGAGGAGACGCCAGGGTCAACAAATGGTCAGTGATTAGTTTTTTGGGGGGCTAGATGTGGCCCAAAATGTCACATCATACCTGAAAGCTATGGCTAAGTTGAGACAGCCACATATGATATGATAGCAGATAAATTTAGGCCCAATGTGGAATACTTATGGCACTGAAAGAGCATTTGCACTGCTAGTAAATGTTATATGAACAGCCTATGGCAGAGGCAGCTGCATTTACCATGAGTGAACACTGTCAACCAAACCCAAAGGGAGCCCAAAGAAGACTGCAAAGTGGGACGTTTGGGGCAAACAATTACTGCTATCTCTGGTGAGACAGTCCTCACAAAGCCACGTCATAGTTTGTGTAGTCCACAAGCCCTCTTAGACTCTTACACAGTCTCCATACACTTTGTGCATCTCCCTCAAAAACATTCATAAACAGTCTTGTGAGTAGACTTTGGACTCTTAGGAGAGGATGTACTGTGAGTGCAGCGTGATGACTGTGCTACCTGGAGAAGTGTTGCTGCAGTGTCACCATCTGCCGCCCACCCAGCTGAGGCTTTGCCCTCTCCCTTCTCTCCACACCCAGATGTTGTTTGTTCTCCAGCTGGGGATTATTATCACGGATCAGTTTTGATGGCGTAGCTGCAGGGCGAAGGAGTAAACACAGTTAGTTTGTTGTTAATCTCACATACCATAATCCCACTGAACATCACCCCCCCCCCCCCCCTTCTCCTTTGTTCATCTTACACACTGTAGTTTTAAATTATTCCCGACATCCCTGTTTGCAACACAGCTGATAGGTTGTGAGCTGGACTTCCTACTCGTGACATTTAAAACAGGGCCTCGGGGTAATCTGTCATGTCAAACCCATGTACTGTGCATGTTGAAAAAAGAAGGGGAAAAAAGCATGTTGTCATGGTAGCAAAAGTTCAGGTGTTGTAAATATTATAATGACTATAATACCTCATGGCTGCTCCTTTGGGTGTTTACCTGTCTGGATGGTATTCAAATGAAAAAAAGCTGCTGGCCGGGAGAGTTTAACACTTACTGTAAGCGTGGCCAATATTCGTGTCAGCCGCACTCATAGCTCTAATAAACCTGGCATAAATAAGTGGATTTCCAGTTTGTTTGTTTGTTAAAGTCTCGTTTTGCATCAACTTCATGGGAATTTTCCATCTAGAAAAGTTTATTTCTTCTTTAGTGTCAGTCAGTCTAAGCAGCCATATGAGGAAGCTAAGCATAATGATAACAGTTTCCAGGCTATTACAGAAATAATCAGTTTGGTTGAGTGGGTTTATTTTTATTTTTCTGCATGAGTGGAAGCCTCAAGCCACAGGTTTGGCTCACTGTGACTCACTTTACCAATCAGACTGCATCAGCAGTCCTCCACCATGCAGTGCTGCAGTGCAGAAGAGAATCCAGCAGAAGAATATGGACATGCACGAGGCATCATCGCCCTCAATAAAAACATGGAAGAAGAAGAGTAATGCAGGTTGTTAATAATATGTTTCTGCACATAAATGTTCATGCCTTTTTTTACCTGACCTGTGTCGTGTGCACTGATATGTGTCCATCTACATTAAATGGAGATTTTTTCACTTTTAAAGGGTGGTTTGTTAAGTTTGATTGAATTCAATTCGGTTTTATTTATAAAGCAAAAATTCAGAAGAAAGGTCACATCAAGGTGCTTTATGTTTGAAAGTGAAGACACTAAAATATCAGAGAGGAAACTTCACCAAGCAGCAGTTTTCTTTCTCATAAGCAGCATTTAGTGAGTGCGGGGAGGAAGAACTCCCCTTTAACAGGAAGAGGTTTCCTGTGCCAGAAAACCAGTGATTGAGCGAGAATTATGCCAGAAGCTTGTTGATGGCTACCAAAAGTATCTGGTCAAGGTGCAATGTGCTGACGTTTAACCAAATATTAGTGGGCAATTATCATTTAGAGAAAATCCTACATATATTAATTGTGCACCCAATTCTTGTCTTTCAAAGTCATTAAAGATGTTTCCTGCACAATCATTCCAGCCTGGAAAAAGCCCCAAATTACTATTCATGCCCACGATGAGTGGATAAAGACTTCCAACCACAACTGTAACAAAGCTTTTTCACAGCAGATGTGTCGAATTGTTAAAATGGAAAAATCGAATGTGTGTTTTAGAAACACATCAAACACATTTATCAGCTAAAGTGAGTTTGTGCTTTTCTGTTTGCAAAGTCTCAAAATGTCCTGTGTGGAAAAGATTTATATAAGCGTACAAAAGCATAAGAGCACTGCCTCCATTAAAACTGCAGACTTTTAGAGAATCAGAATGTGAGTCAAAACAGGGCCACTACAAAAGGTCAAATAACTAATGGCTCTCCTCTAATTATTCCTCCCATTAGTGTTGTTTTTTAAAGAATGAATTGCAGTCGCAGCTTGTTTTTCCTGTAGCCAGCAGGAGCTTGTAAAATCAGAGAATAAAGATGGGGGATTTTCACTGTTTTCATACAAAGTCAGGGACAAACCCATTAAAGCATGCGAAGGAGGAACTGGTCTTAAGTGAACTAATATGACGGGACTGGTCTCTTAAAATGTTAATTAAGGATATAAATCAGCATTTGAGGGAAACTGGCAAACATGGTGAAGTTTGAATCAAGGCTGCCATCTAGTGGTGATTGCTGAGTGGACGCGCAGCAGGATAACTGAGGTTTGAAATGTTTCAGGACATTTAGGCCAAAGATTTGAAAAAATGTTGTTGCTGTGTAAAGAATCACACGGAGGACAACTTTCTCTTCTTTATTTTCTTAAAGAAGAATGGGAATATAAATTTCTTCTGACACAAAATCCAAAGGAAACAGTCCTAAAATCTCTTTTTGATTTACAGTTTAGCTGTTGTGATTTACTTTACATACAGTAAGCAAAAGTCTTGACCCATCCCTCGTTTCTTTATCTTTTGCTTCCAAGTCCTCTTGAGCAACAGTTTTTCAGGTTTCAGAAGCTCTTTCAAAGTTTTTTTTGTTTGTTTCTTTTCTTTTTTAGATTCAGTTTGATTGACAACAGCTTTACAGCACAACTTTAAAATTATTGAAGCACTGTGGGATCCTCCTGACAGAGAACAGAATAAAAAGCTGAAACATCCAAAGAAGAGCTTTGAATTTCCTTCAAGAAGCCTGGAAAACTATTCCTGAAGACTGCTCAAACGTATTTCTTGTTTTTGCATATTTTAAAACAACAAAGCAGCGGAGAAAAAGTCTGACAATGAAGAATCACAGAAGTTGGTTGAATCAGATCATGTTGATGAATGCTGTGATCTGTGCTGTGAAAAATACACCTTGAAGCTTTGCTTTATTTATTTATTTATTTTTAAAAAGGCTGGACAGCACATGAGTGTTTATAATTTATACTCTTCTAATTAATTATGGAGGCACCATCGTCAGGGCAGCTATATTATTCTTTGAGCTGTGAAGAGCAACAGCTTCACTCCTCATGTCACACCAGCGGGAAACACAACTGGTTCAGAGATGCTCCCTTTTTTTCTTTTTAACCTGACGAAGGTTGGCTGGACAGAAACGTGTGATTTAATAAACTAAGGTTACACGAGAGTGTGGAGCTTAAAATGTATATTTTTAAAACAACAGTGGAAAACAAAAAGATGGATTTGAAGCCTGTAAAAATACTTATTTTTAAAGATCAGCAGAGAGGGAAATCGTCTGCTGTCTTAATGTTTCTGAAATGTTGCGCTTTATTTTTATTTAACTATAGAATATAAATGATTTACAAGTTATTATGTTCATTTTTTACTTGCACTTTATTCAGAAACACTTTTACCCCCCCCCTTTAGATTCTGTGTCTTGTGATACTGTAATAATTCTAAAGCAGCTTCATTATGGTGTTATAAAATAGCTGTATAATGTCGCCCCCTTGTGGCGATCCTAGGTAACGCACACTAATTTAACAAACGTAAGCTCCATGTGGTCCAGCTCCATGTTTTTGTTTCTTAACATTATAGATGCCGCAGAAGAATCTGATTTAAGTGATTTTTTACAAAATATTTAAATATATAACTCCAAATATCTGAAACATATTTCACATCTCCAAACCAGAGTGTTACAGAGTGACCAGTTCATCCATAGTTTGGTGTTAAAGTTTTGCAGACATATATGTGGGCAACCACAGACGAGGAATACAGGACAGGAATATTAATTTTATATGAGAAAAAACAGAAACATAAGCATGTTTTTCAATAGCTGTCCAGCAGATGGAGCTCTTCACTCATTTTCCTCAGTAATCTGGAGTCACATGACATCTCTAAAGAAATCATGTGACTTTTGTCCTGAGCTCAGAGTCATGCAACATACATGTTAAACAAACATGGTGCAGAATGACATGTGATCCCGATTTATGATATTTTATCTTTATTTCTGTTTGTTTCTGAGCATAAACACCAGAATAAAAGATGACGGAGGAGTGAGCTGTGTATATGGAGGACCAAAACTGCCACAGTTTAAATGTGGGGAAGAAAAAATAAAGGTCAGGAAAATGTTAAATAAATAAGCCCAAATATTATTTAAAAATTTGCATGAATGAATTCATATTCAAGACAAATTTTAAAAGCAATTATCTACTTTTTTGCCTTTTATTTGATGTTGTATTAAACCCCCTTTTTATTTGAACTGTTATGATCATCCATCCATCCCTCTCCTCAGCCGCCTCCTTAACCTCATCCAGGGACACACTGACACATTCCCAGCATGTCCTGGATCTACTCCAGGGGCCTCCTCCCAGTAGAATATGTCTAAAACACATCATCTAAGAGGCATCCATACCCGGCTCAGATGTCTAAACTACCACAAATGGTTCCTTTTGATTTGGAGGAGTAGCCGTTTCTACTTTGAGCACCTCCCAAATGACCGAGTTGCTCACCCTCACCTCTCTAAGGGAGAGCCCAGACACATTTCTGAAGAAGCTCATTTCCACCTCAAGTATCCACGTTACAAAAATGTTGACTTTTGGCCGGAGCTCGCGGCCTGAGAGTAGAAATGTAGAACAACCAGTAAATCGAGAGTTTTACTTTCACCACTACAGACCAGCACAGCTTCCACATACCTGCTGATGCCACAGCAGTCGATGAGTCTCCTGCTCCACTCTCCTCTCAGTTGAGAGCAAAAACCACTTGTCTATTTTTTCACCCCTGACTTAAACTCAGTTCGGAGCAGCAGCTACTCTTCACTGCTGTCCATTTTCCAGCTGTGACTTTAAGGTGTTAATTCTCATCCCAGCCGCTTCACTCTCAGCTACAAACCTCTCCACTGTGAGGTCACGATCATCAAGACTGGCTTTTATTTTTTCCATTCATCTTCTTCTTCCAGCTGCTCCCTTAGAGTGTCCAACCCTCTCTATTCCGCCTTCATATCTACATCTACATCCATGAACCACCTCTGAGGTTTTCCTCTTTTCCTCCTGCCCTGCATTATCCAATATATTCACTCTCCCTTCTCTGCACATGTCCAAATGATCTCAGCCTTGTCTCTCTAACTTTGCCTATGCTCGACCTGAGCTGTCCCTCTCATGTAGTCTGATGTGTGAAACTCTCAGCATCTTTAGCTCTGACACCTCACTCTCCAGCCCCTCACTCAGGACCAGTATGTATTTTACCCACCAATGAGGAGGCTGTTGAACTTGATTGGTGAACTTCTGCCCCAAAAAGTCCCTTCAGCTGTTTCTTTTTAGTACCACTTACTTTTCCAGCCTTCTGTTGCCCCTGTTCCAACGTTGATAAGATGTCTTATTGCCATCAAATTCAAAATGAACTCATATTATTCATACAACAGGAAAATGTCTTAGTTTAAACGCTTGATATGTTTTCTCTGTTCTATTATAAATAAAATACAAGGTTATGATTCTGTTCACAGTGTCCAAACTTTTAATAAAAATATAAAATAAAATAAAACACGTATAAAATACTAAGTGCACCTAGTATTAACTTATACTACAAGAGGAAGCTATGAGTTGACATGAGTATGGACCGTTTATATCCTGCAGGGCGTCTATTATTAGACTCCTTCTGTTAATACACAGAGTGACATGCAGTTCTTTGGTCGAGAGTGCATCATTGTACCAACGCAACAAATGG
This sequence comes from Neolamprologus brichardi, assembly GCF_056152115.1. Classification (NCBI taxonomy): domain Eukaryota; kingdom Metazoa; phylum Chordata; class Actinopteri; order Cichliformes; family Cichlidae; genus Neolamprologus; species Neolamprologus brichardi. Next base: position 2,470,382 of record NC_142119.1, on the reverse strand, counting down.
TAAATAGACTGGTTCTCATAGTGCTTTTCTGAGCACTCAAAGCACTTTAAGAGTCACCAACAGAGATCAGTTTTGTTTTCACTCGGTACAAACAGCGGGAAGTTTCAATTCATGGGTCTCAGCAGGGGTTTAATAGAGACTTCCCTTCACGACAGAGATATAAAGAGCTGAGGGTGGGCACAAGAGTATTCGGGTAGCAAGAATGCACAGTAATCTAAAAATGCACTTTAAAATTACCCTCCCAACTGTTAGACTTTTTATTACATCTGGATTTAGAAATCTGCTGCAAATTAAGAAAACAATGCTGCGAGTTGAACACAATATAAAAGTTTATAAAAGCATGTGTAACACAAATACTATTTTTGTCTCAGTGACCAAAAAA